>NC_073228.2:150042500-150667500 GCF_029281585.2 Gorilla gorilla gorilla
CCACTGCACTCCAGCCTGGGCTACAGAGCAAGACTCCGTCTCAAAAAAAAAAAAAAAAAAAAAAAAAATTAAAAGGTAAAATGAGACCGGAAGTGATGGCTCATGTCTTATAATCTTAAGAGCTTTGAGAGGCCAAGGCAGAAGGATCACCTGAAGCCAGGAGTTTGAGACCAGCCTGGGCAACATAGCAAGACCCCGTCTCTAAGAAAAAACAAATTAGCCAGGCATGGTGGCGCATGCCTGTAGTCCCCAGCTACTCAGAAGGCCGAGGAAGAAGGATTGCTTGAGCTCAGGAGTTTGAAGTTACAGTGAGCTATGACTGTGCCACTGCACTCCAGCTTGAATGACACAGCAAGACTTTGTCTAAAAAAAGAAAGAAAGAAAAAGGCTAGGCACGGTGGCTCATGCCTGTAATCCCGGCACTTTGGGAGGCTGAGGCGGGCGGATCACGAGGTCAGGAAATCGAGACCATCCTGGCCAACATGGTAAAACCCCGTCTCTACTAAAAATACAAAAATTAGCTGGGCGTGGTGGCACGTGCCTGTAATCCCAGCTACTAAGGAGGCTGAGGCAGGACAATCGCTTGAACCAGGGAGTTGGGGGTTGCAGTGAGCCGAGATGGCGCCACTGCACTCCAGCCTGATGACAGAGCAAGACTGTCTAAAAAAAAAAAAAAAAGAAAGAAAGAAAAAGAGGATTAAATAAGAATACACATGTAAAAAAATTTGCTAGCACATTTGCTAGCACACAGTAAGTGTTCAATGTTAACTTACTATTATTGTTGTTATTATAACCATATTTCTTCAATCTGAAAAAGCACATTTTCTTACATCTCAACATATATGAATCTGGGATATATCTTATAATTGATGCATACATTTATTGAGGCAATGTTTGGGGGAGTTATTTTGTTTTTGTTTTTCCCAAATATCATGTCATGATCTATGTTTGTCTTTAAATCAGCATTATTTTAGTATCAAGGCAATGCAGTATTTATGAAATAATATCTTCAACATTTATACTTTTATAAGCATTAGGTTTACTTGTAAAGAAAAAACACAAAAATTTACATTTTCTGTCTTTGGAGATAATAATCGTCTACGAGTCTAATAGAATAATTTCGTTTTATCAGTCAGCAAAGAAAAAAAATCTCAAAACATCCTTCTTTGTCTAAATATTTAAAATACTGTAGTCTTTAAAACAAAACAAACTTTATTTAGAAAAAAAAGCTTTACAAACCCCATAAGAAAAAAGATCCTAATTCATATGCAGAAAGTGAAAGTCACCTCCTTCACCCTGTTTCAGGCATTATAAACACAATCTACCTTATGGGTTCCACCAAGCTGTTTCTGTACTATAAAGCCAACGGTTTTAGAAATACAATGTGCAGGGCCAGGCGCGGTGGCTCACGCCTGCAATCCCAGGACTTTGGGAGGCCAAGGCGGGTGGATCATGAGGTCAGAAGATCGAGACCATCCTGGCTAACACAGTGAAACATCATCTCTACTAAAAATACAAAAAAGTAGCTGGGCATGGTGGTGGGCGCCTGCAGTCCCAGCTGCTCGGGAGGCTGAGGCAGGAGAATGGCATGAACCCGGGAGGCGGAGCTTGCAGTGAGCCGAGATTGCGCCACTGCACTCCAGCCTGGGCGACAGAGCAAGACTCCGTCTCAAAAAAAAAAAAAAAAAAAAATATATATATATATATAGAAACACAATGTGCAGAACTTCACAAACTATTACTCACCTGGTCTGTTTCTCTAAATTAGATGCATTGACCTCAAACACTCTCTCAGTATCCCATTTCTGTTGGATTTCTTTCTCAATCTTCTTCAAAAAGTCCACTTTGGCTGTTCCTTTTCTTTCCTATTGGACACAAAGAGAATAATCCACTCTGTATTTCAGCACACTTGCTTTAAAAAAGAATTGGGTTCACAGAACTGAGCTGCTCACTGATAAAGACTGATTTTTCCATGGTTATCTTGAAATTTAAGTGAACATTAAAAATTAGGGTTATCAGCCAGGCGCGGTGGCTCATGCGTGTAATCCCAGCACTTTGGAAGGCCGAGGCAGGTGGATTGCTTGAGGTCAGGAGTTCGAGATCAGCCTGGCCAACAGGGCAAAACCCACCTCTACTAAAATACAAAAATTAGCTGGGCGTGGTGGCGGGTACCTGTAATCTCAGCAACTCGGGAGGCTGAGGCAGGAGAATCGCTTGAACCAGGGAGGCGGAGGCTGCAGTGAGCCTAGATCATGCCACTGCACTCCAGCTTGGGTGACACAGCAAGACTCCATCAGAAAAAAAAAAATTAGGATTATCATGACCTGTGTACCTCAAACCTCAAAGAAATGGTTGAACAATGACTGAAATATGTAAAAGGCTTTGATATGCTTTTTTAAAATTATATACTACAATGTAACACTGTCATCAAATGTTTCTATTTAATTAAAATACATGAATATCAAAGATACTGATAGAGAACTTCTCTCCAAAATTGTTAAAGAACGGTTCATATGAAATTTAAATAAAATAGGCTGGACACGGTGGCTCACACCTGTAATCCCAGCACTCTGGGAGGCCGAGGTGAGAGGATCACCTGAGGTCAGGAGTTAGAGACAAGCCTGGCCAACATGGTGAAACCCCATCTCTACTAAAAATATAAAAATTAGCTAGGCAAGGTGGTACGCATCTGTAATCCCAGCTACTTGGGAGGCTGAGGCAGGAGAATCGCTTGAAACTGGGAGGTGGAAGTTGCAGTGAGCCAAGATCGCACCATTGCACTCCAGCCTGGGCAACAAGAGCGAAACTCCATCCCCTCCCCCCAAAAAAAAAATACCTGGACTCTTTTCAAGTTTCCATAAAACAGTGATTGTATAAGGTATTTTCTTTTCTAAGAAATAATAAGCCTGCACATCTGTTCATCCCTTTCCATTCCTGCTAGTAACCACCTTCATTTAGACTATCAACGCCACTGCCCCCTCTCACTTCAAAACCTCTTCTTAATAAGTAACTTGGTTGGATGTAGTGCCTCATGTCTACAATCCCAACACTTTGGGAGGCTGAGGAGGGAGGATTATTTGAGGCCAGGAGTTTGAGACCAGCCTAGGCAACATAGAAAGACCTCCTCTTTAAAAGAAAAACAATTTTTTTGGCCAGGTGTGGTGGCTTATGCCTGTAATCCCAGCACTTTCAGAGGCCGAGGCAGGTGGATCACCTGAGGCTACGAGTTCAAGACCAGCCTGGCCAATATGGCAAAACCCCATTTGTACTAAAAATACAAAAATTAGCCGGATGCGTTGGCATGCGCCTATAATCTCAGCTACTCGGGAGGCAAAGACAGGAGAATTACTTGAACCCAAGAGGCAAGTGGTTGCAGTGAGCCAAGATGGAGCCACTGCACTCCAGCCTAGGCAACACAGCAAGACCAATCTCAGCTCACTGAAACCTCCATCTCTGGGGTTCAAGCAATTCTCCTGCCTCAGCCTCCCGAGTAGCTGGGATTACAGGTGCGTGCCACCATACCTGGCTAATTTTTGTATTTTTAGTAGAGACGAGGTTTCACCATGTTGGCCAGGCTGGCCTCAAACTCCTGACCTCAGGTGGTCCACCTGTCTCAGCCTCCCAAAGTGCTGTGATTACAGGCATGAGCCACCCAGCTCGGTCTGTAAAATACAATTTCTAATATTTTTACAGAGGAAAGGACCCCCCCACAAAGGCAAAAGTATGCAGGGCCTCATGAAGCCTAGTCATATCTCCTTCCCTACGGTCATGGGTAATATGAAATTTCACTGTATTTATGTGTGTGTGTGTCTGTGTGAGAGAGAGAGGGTCTCCCTCTGCCACCCAGGCTGGAGCATAATGGTGCAAGCACCAGCTCACTGCAGCCTTGACCTACTGGGCTCAATCAATCTTCCCATCTCAGCCTCCTGAATAGCTGGGACTACAGGCATATGCACCACCATACCCAGATAGTTTCTGTATTTTTTTGTAGAGACAGGGTTTCACCATGTTGCCTAGGCTGGTCTTGAACTCCTAGGCTCAAGCAATCCACCAGCCTTGGCTTCCCAAAGTGCTGACATTACAGGCTTGAGCCATCACACTCGGCCAACTTCCACTTTATTACTAAATTCCTCCTTAACCAACTTGAGTTGACTTCTGTTAAATGCAACCAATGATCTTAAGACATTTATGCAGTTGGGCTGTAAATTCTCAACAGGCAGGAACTTTTAAATCGTTTATAGTCACCTTAGCACAAAGTACAATGCCATAGACACAGAAGTTATGTAACAAATATCTTTTACCTAAAAATTACCATGAGCAGGACATGGGAACACTGAGGCCAGAGGATCACTTGAACCCAGGAGGTCAAGGCTGGCTGCAGTGAGCTATGATTGCACTACTGCACTACAGCCTGGTTGATAGAGCGAGTCCCTGTCTCAAAAAATAAAAAATATGGCCAGGTGCATTGGCTCACACCTGTAATCCCAGCACTCTGGGAGGGAAAGGTGGGCAGATCACTTGAGGTCAGGCGTTCAAGACCAGTCTGGCCAACATGGTAAAACCACAACTATACCAAAAAATACAAAAATTAGCGGCACGTGGTGGCGCACACCTGTAGTCCCAGCTACTCAGGAAGCTGAAGTGGGAGAATCACTTGAACCTGGGAGGCACCACTGCACTCCAGCCTGGGAAAGAGTGAGACTCCATTTCAAAAAAAAATAAAAATAAAAATAAAAAATATGATCATGTCACCCATTGTAAAGAAGACTATGAAAGCAAGTCTTTTACAAATTACTTAGAACTATGTGTTTCTTTTCATTGTACTGAGTATGCCAAATGCAAGAAAGCTTTTATTTGAGTTTTCTGTTTCTCAGAAAAACTTGTTTCTCAAAACCTCAAAGATCAAGTATAATAAAAGCTGATATTGGCCCAAACACCAACTTATTGTACAACCTTGAGCAAGTCATTTGATCAATCTGAGACTCAACTTCCTCAGTGGTAACAAAAGGCTATATAACTAAATCAGAGTTCCTAAACTTTGGCACTACTTACACTTTGGGCCAAATAATTCTTTGTTTTCAGGGGTTGTCCTGTGCACTGCAAGATGTTTAGAAGCATCCCTGGCTTCTACCCGGGATCCCTGCTTTTCACTTACACTGTTGCCCCTGCCTGGAAATCTCTTTCTTCCTATAGTTGCATAGGTTGCTCTCTTACCTCGTTTTTGCCACCTTTTTGGCAAAGCCTTGCTTGATCATCCTTTTAAAAATTGCAACAGGCCAGGCGCCATGGCTCACGCCTGTAATCCCAGCACTTTGGGAGGCCGAGGCGGGCAGATCACGAGGTCAGGAGATTGAGTCCATCCTGGCCAATGTGGTGAAACCGTGTCTCTACTAAAATACAAAAAATTTAACTGGGCATGGTGGCGCGCGCCTGTAGTCCCAGCTACTCGGGAAGTTGAGGCAGGGGAACCGCTTGAACCTGGGAGGAGGAGGTTGCAGTGAGCCGAGATCGCGCCACTGCACTCCAGCCTGGCGACAGGGCAAGGCTCCGTCTCAAGGGAAAAAAGCAAACAAAAAACAAAAAACAAAAAAAAATAAAACCAGGCGGGATGCCTCATGCCTGTAGTCCCAGCACTTTCGGAGGCTGAGACAGAAGGATCGCTTGAGCCCAGGAGTTCGAAACCCTGTCTCTACTAAAAATACAAAAAATTAGCAGGGTGTAATGGAGCACGCTTGCAGTACCAGCTGTGGTGAGGCTGAGGTGTGAGGATCGCTTGAGCCCTAAGGTCCAGGCTGCAGTGAGCCATGATCACGCCACTGCATTCCAGTCTGGGTCACAGAGTGAGAACATCTCTCAAATTTAAAAAAACTTTTAAAAATTGCAACTGTACTACCCCACCGTACACTCCCTAGCACCCCTTCCTGCTCTATTTTTTCCCCACAGCATTTATCAGCACCTGACACAATATTTTACAATGTATTTTACCCACACGCATAAACACTATGAAAAGAGAGATTTTTGTCTGTTTTACGGAGAGGCGCTCAATTTTTTTTTTTTTTTTTTTTTTTTTTTTTTTTGCTGTAAGTAGGAATCAACTTACATACTCCTCTCTCCACCTCGGCTTTATTTGTTTGTTTATTTATTTATTTTATTTTTAAGACGGAGTCTCACTCTGTCACCCAGGCTGGAGTGCAGTGGCGCGATCTTGGCTCACAGCAGCCTCCCTCTCCCGGGTTCAAGCAATCCTCCTGCCTCAGCCTCCCGAGTAGCTGGGTTAACAGGCGCGCACCACTACGCCCGGCTAATTTTTGTATTTTTGGTAGAAACGGGGGTCTCACCATGTTGGCCAGGGTGGTCTCGAACTCCTGACCTCAAATGATCCACCCGCCTCGGCCTCCCAAAGTGCTGGGATTACAGCCGTGGGCCACCGTGCCCGGCTCTCCACCTTGATTTTAGAAACTCCAGAAAAATAACAAATATGATATCCAAGTACTCCGTAAAGTTAACAGACATCAGTTCCTGGTTCATAAACTAGCAAGAAAAAGCAAAGTCTCTACGAAAGGCACGCCTTAAGCGTGGCTCTCTTTTAGAAAAGACTTTCCCTTCAGGACAGCACATGGAGAGCCCCTAGAGACTGGCCAGTCCGGCTCCAGGGCCCCTGCGGACTCTTCCCGCTCAAACTCACCGCCATTGCACCGCCCAGCCGACTGTGCAAATCCACGACAATGACCCTGGCGACCTCCACAAAGGAGTAGTTACCTTTCCCCTCCCTCTCGGGGATGCCAGGCCTCCCACGAAACTAAAGCACACGCTTCACACCTGCTGAGGCAATCATCCGGCTCCTTACTAACTACAGTCAAGGCATCTCAGAGCCCGCCGGGAATTGTAGTTCCCAGACCACCCGAGCAGACACCCAGCAGGAGCTGACTGACTACAATTCCCAGAGAAAAACGGGTTATCGGAAGTCTACTCGATAGGCCCACTCAGAGGGGAACCGGCAGTGACGTCACTGGCATGTTGAACTACAAAGTCCATGATGCAGTGCGGGATCGCCGAATGCCGCGAGTGCGCCCTGGTTAGGTTGGAGTCTCTTGGCCATCAACCTTTTCACCCGGTAGAGCTGGTTGCCTGTCGGGATGCCAGGATACGCAGTTAATTACTATTCGGTGACTGAGGTGCTACTTATGGCTTGCCACTATGCACAGATATTTATTACTGTCAGTGGCATTCAACAGCCCAGCATTTAGACATTGTATAACCGCGTATTAACAATCTCTTTTTTTTTTTTGAGACGCGGTATCGCTCTGTCTCCCAGGCTGGAGTGCAGTGGCGCGATCTTGGCTCAGTGCAACCTCGGCCTGCCGGATTCAAGCAATTCTCCTGCCTCAGGCTCCCGAGGAGCTGGGACTACGGGCGCCACCACACCGACTAATTTTTTGTATTTTTGGAAGAGACTGGGTTTCACCGTGTTAGCCAGGATGATCTCGATTTCCTGACCTCGTGATCTGCCTCCCTCGGCCTCCCAAAGTGCTAGGATTACAGGCGTGAGCTACCGTACCTAGCCAACAATCTCCCTTTTTTTTTTTTTTTTTTTTTTGAGAGGGAGTTTCGTTCTGTCTCCAGGCTGGAGTGCAGTGGCGCGATCTCGGCTCACTGCAACCTCCGCCTCCCGGGTTCAAGCGATTCTTCTGCCCCAGCCTCCTTAGTAGCTGGGACTACAGGCGCGCGCCACCGCGCCCAGCTAATTTTTGTATTTTCAGTAGAAACGGGGTTTCACCATGTTGGCCAGGATGGTCTCGATCTCCTGAACTCGTGATCCGCCCACCCCAGCCTCCCAAAGTGATGGGATTACAGGCGTGAGCCACCGTGCCCGGCCAACAATCTCCATTTTTAAGCGAGAGACTGAAAGCCTACCTGGTCCCATTGCCTGACTCAGACTATTTAGAATACTACCAAACAGGGCGAGGCGAGGTGGCCATAATCCCATTATTTTGGGATGCCGAAGTGGGCGGATGACCTGAGGTCAGGAGTTTGAGACCAGCCTGGCCAACATGGTGAAACCCCGTCTCTACTAAAAATACAAAAATTAGCTGGGTGTGGTGGCGCGCACCTGTAGTCCCGGCTACTCTGTAGGCTGAGGCAGGAGAATTGCTTGAACCCAGGAGGCAGAGGGTGCACTGAGTCGAGATTGCACCACTGCACTCCATCTTGGGCGGCAGAGCGAGACTTCATCTCAAGGAAAAAAAAAAAAAAAGACTGGCCGGGTACGGTGTCTCACACCTGTAATCCCAGCACTTTGGGAGGCCGAGGCAGGTGGATCACGAGGTCAGAGGTTCGAGACCAGGCTGGCCAAGATGGTGAAACCCCGTCTCTACTAAAAATACAAAAATTAGCCGGGAGTGGTGTCACACGCCTGTAATACCAGCTGCTGGGAAGCTGAGACAGGAGAATCACTTGAACCCGGGAGGTGGAAGTTGCAGTAAGCCAAGATGGCAGCACTGCACTCCAGCCTGGGCGACAGAGCAAGACTCCGTCTCAAAAACAAAACAAAAAAAAGACTATGCTACCATACAGAGATATATGGTGTCTGATACAGTAGCCACTAGCCACATGTGGCAATTTAAATTCAAATTAATTGAAAATAAATAAAATTTAAAATTCATTTCTTGCCGGGCACAGTGGCTCATTCCTGTAATCCTAGAATTTTGGGAGGCTGAGGCAGGAGAATCACTCGAACCCAGGAGGCAGAGGTCGCAGTGAGCTGAGATCACGCCACTACACTCCAGCCTGGGAGACAGAGTGAGACTCCATCTCAAAAAACAACAACAAAAAAACACACAAATGGCCGGGCGCGGTGGCTCATGCCTGTAATCCTAGCACTTTGGGAGGCCTAAGTGGGAGGATTGCCTGAGCTCAGGAGTTCGAGACCAGCCTGGGCAACACGGTGAAATCCTACCTCTACTGGAAATACAAAAAAAAAAAAAAAAATTAGCGGGGCGTAGCAGCATGTGCCTGTAGTCTCAGCTACTCAGGAGGCTGAGGCAGGAGAATTGCTTGAACCCGGAAGGCAGAAGTTTCAGTGAGCCGAGATCACACCACTGTACTCCAGCCTGGGTGACAGAGTGAGACTCCAGCTCCAAAAAAAAAAAAAAAAAAAAAAAAAAAACCACAAATTAGTTACTCACATGTGATAATTTATTAACCCAGTAAACATTAAGCATCTACAATGCACTTTAAGGGATTGGGGACCCTTTAAGGGGATGGGGAACGCAGACCAGATGCGTGTCTACCTAAGGGTTTAAGGGAAGGGAATACACACACACAAAAACACACAGAACTTTTTTTTTTTTTACATTTTTCAACAACTAGTTTTGAAATACAAATTCAATGATGTCCTAAAACAATACTTGGCATATGATATGGGGTCAATACAAATTTGTTGGATGAAAGGAAAAAGTTAAGAAGGAACCTTAGGCTACCAGTGGCTCTCCTGCCTCTAGGCTGCCTCCCTCACTTTCCATACCCTCTTCCTTTAGCTACCAACCATTTAGTCATCACTTCCTGACAGCCCAAGTCTGAGTTAAATGCTCCCCACTAGATGTTCCCCGAAGCACCCCTTGCCCTGGAAATTTCATCTCATGAATTGCCTGTTTATTTATCACTAGACTAATATCTGCATAACAGCAGAGACTGTGCCTAGCACGATGTCATGCCCATAGCAGGTGCCTTATAAATATTTATTAAATGAATGAAAGAATCCTCATCCTCCACAGCTCTTATAACTATAGCTATAATTTCTTGTCCCAATTCTGCCCTAACCAGTACTATTTTCATCTCTTTGATTCATCACCTTCCAATCCACATTGGTAATTGAAAGTATTCATACAACAAATATTTATTGAGTACCTCCCATAAACCTGACATAGAGCTAGGATGGAGTCAAGAACAAGGCAGACCATGGTCCCTTCCTTCATGGAGCTTACAGTCTAAAGGGCATGAGACATTAAATTAGAAAATAAACAAGTAAGTATTTTATTAGAAATTATGAAAAACCTGCCTTCATGTCTCCAAATTCAACTTTTGTAATTTTCCCATTTAAGTGACTGAGCCTGGTCATGGTGTTGCACACCTGTAATCCCAGCAGTTTGGGAGGCTGAGGTGGGTGGATCACTTGAGGAGTTCAAGACCAGCCTGGGCAACATGGCGAGACCCTGTCTCTACAAAAATTAATATTAAAAAAATTAGCTGGCTGGGCACGGTGGCTCATGCCTGTAATCCCAGCACTTTGGGAGGCCAAGGCAGGTGGATCACGAGGTCAGGAGTTCAAGACCAGCCTGGCCAACATGGTGAAACCCCCACCTCTACTAAAAACTACAAAAATTAGCTGGGCATGGTGGTGCGCACCTGTAGTCCCAGCTACTCAGGAGGCTGAAGCTGAAGAATTGCTTGAACCCGGGAGGTGGAGGTTGCAGTGAGCCACGATCACATCACCGTACTACAGCCCAGGTGACAGGGCGAGACTCAGTCTCAAAAAAAAAAAAAAAAAGTAGCTGAGCATTGTGGTGCATGCCTGTGGTCCCAGCTTCTTGAGAGGCTGAGGCGGGAGGCTGAGGCAGGAGGATCACTTGAGCCGAGGAGGTTGATGCTTCAGTGAGTCATGTTCGAACCACTGCACTCCAGCTTGGGTGATAGAGCAAGAGTCTGTCTCAAAAAACAAAACAGCCGGGTGCAGTGGCTCACGCCTGTAATCCCAGCACTTTGGGAGGCCGAGGTGGGCGGATCATGAGGTCAGGAGATCGACACCATCCTGGCTAACACGGTGAAACCCCATCTCTACTAAAAATACAAAAAATTAGCCAGGCGTGGTGGTGGGTGCCTGTAGTCCCACCTACTCAGGAGGCTGAGGCAGGAGAATGGCGTGACTCAGGAGGCGAAGCTTGCAGTGAGTCGAGATCGAACCACTGCACTCCAGCCTGGGCGACAGAGCGAGATTCTGTCTCAAAAAAAAAAAAAAAACACACACACACAGACACACACACACACAAACAAACAAAAACATAACTGACCAAGATTCCTGTTTTAAGGATCATTTGAATTTCATTCGTTCAACAAAATGTATTTAGCTTCTCCTGTGTACAAGGCACTATTCTAGATGCTGGAGACACAGCATTTGAAAAAGACAGGCATAGGCTGGGTGTGGTGGCTCACACCTTTGATTCCAGCACTTTGGGAGTCCGAGGCGGGCAGATCATGAGGTCAGGAGATTGAGATCATCTTGGCTAACACGGTGAAACCCCGTCTCTACTAAAAATACAAAAAATTAGCCAGCTGTGGTGGCGGGCGCCTGTAGTCCCAGCTACTCGGGAGGCTGAGGCAGGAGAATGGCCAGAACCTAGGAGGCGGAGCTTGCAGTGAGCCGAGATCGCACCACTACACTCCAGCCTGGCGACAGAGCAAGACTCCGTCTCAAAAAAAAAAAAAAAAGAAAAAAAGAAAAAGAAAAAGACAGGCACAGCTGGGCACTGTGGCATACGCCTGTAATCCCAGCACTTTGAGAGTCTGAGGCAGGTGTGTCACCTGAGGTCAGGAGTTTGAGACCAGCCTGACCAATATGGTGAAACCATAGTCTCTGCTAAAAACACAAAAAAATTAATCGGGCGTAGTGGCGGGCGCCTGTAGTCCCAGCTACTCGGGAGGCCGAGGCAGGAGAACGGCGTGAACCTGGGAGGCAGAGCTTGCAGTGAGCCGAGATCGCGCCACTGCACTCCAGCCTGGGCGACAGAGCAAGACTCCGTCTCAAAAAAAAAACAAAAACAAAAATTAGCTGGGCGTGGTGGCACATGCCTGTAGTCCTAGCTACTCAGGAGGCTGATACAGGAGAATCGCTTGAACTCAGGAGGCGGAGGTTGCAGTGAGCTGAGATCCCAACACTGCACTCTTGTAGGGGCAGCAGAGTGAGACTCAAAAAAAGAAAAAGAAAAAGAAAAAGACAGGCACTGCCACATCCTTCAGAGAGCTTCCAGTCTAGTGGAAGGGACAGACATTAAACCAGTGACAGCAATGGGAGGCCATCGAAGGATTTTAAGCAAGGAAGGGACATGGTCCTATTTGAATTTTTTTTTTTTTTTTTTTGAGACGGAGTCTTACTCTTGTCCCTCAGGCTGTAGTGCAGTGGTGCAATCTCGGCTCACTGCAACCTCCACTTCCCGGGTTCAAGCAATTCTCCTGCCTCAGCCTCCAGAATAGCTAGGATTACAAGTGCCTGCTACCACGCCTGGCTAATTTTTGTATTTTTAGTAGAGACGGGGTTTCACCATGTTGGCCAGGCTGGTCTCTAACTCCTGACCTCAAATGATCCACCAGCCTCAGCCTCCCAAAGTGCTGAGATTATAGGCGTGAGACACTGCGCCCGGCCCCTATTAGTATTTTATAAAAATCATTCTGAGGAAGAATTGGAAAAGAGCGAAAGTGGAAACAGAAGGGTATTGCAATTGTCCTGGTGAAAGGTGATGGGGTCTTGGACTATGGTGGTGACAGTAAAGATAGAGAAATGTAGACAGATTCAAGAGATACTTAGAAAATATATGTGTTACAGCTTAGTAATACGGCTTTTTAATTGGGAACTGTCAATTATTTGCTAGCCTATGTAAAATACCCTCTAGACAAAAGAATTTAGAAAGGTGTCATAGTGGATAAGAACTTAGGCTGTGATTCAGACAGAGATCATCATTTACTAGCTGGGTGACCTCAGGCAATTCAGCTAACCACTCTGTGAAATAGGGATAATAATGTGTAACTCTTAGGATTGCTTGAGGATTAAAGAAATAATATGTGTATAAACTCTGTTTATGTATGTGTGTATGTCTGGCATATAGTAAGCATTTTAAAATGTCAGCTTTTTTTTTTTTTTTTGAGACGGAGTCTCGCTCTGTCCGCCAGGCTGGAGCGCAGTGGCGCGATCTCGGCTCACTGCAAGTTCCGCCTCCCGGGTTCACGCCATTCTCCTGCCTCAGCCTCCCGAGTAGCTGGGACTACAGGCGCCCACCACCGCGTCCGGCTAATTTTTGCATTTTTAGTAGAGACGGGGTTTCACCATGTTAGCCAGGATGGTCTCGATCTCCTGACCTCGTGATCCGCCCGCCTCGGCCTCCCAAAGTGCTGGGATTACAGGCGTGAGCCACCGCGCCCGGCCAATGTCAGCTTTTTTAATATTGATCTATAAACATTAGTCTGATTAAAATGGAAAAAGCTTACGTGTGCCCCATAATAATCTCTTCCCTGGCTTAACTGAGCTAGTTATCACAATGTAATTGTGTGTTATACCTTTTACAACTTTCAAACCATATCGCATTCATTCTTCAAAACCTCACAATAAAACTCAATTCCTCCCTGATTTATTTATTTTTAACTTTTTTTTTTTCAAGACGGGGTCTCGCTCTATCACCCAGGCTAGAGTGCAGTAGTGCAATCTCGGCTCACTGCAGCCTCTGCCTCCCAGGTTTAAGCAATTCTCCTACCTCAGTCTCCTGAGTAGCTGGGATTACAGGGGCGTGCCATTATGCCTGGCTAATTTTTGCATTTTTAGTACAGACAGGGCTTTACCATATTGGTCAGGCTGCTCTTGAACTACTAACCTCAGGTGATCCACCTGCCTTGGCCTTCCAAAGTGCTGGGATTATAGGCGTGAGCCACCATGCCCAGCCTCCCCCGATTGATTGATTGATTGATTTTGTTTTTTTGATACGGAGTTTCATTCTTGTTGCCCAGGCTGGAGTGCAATTGCACGATCTCAGCTCACCGCAACCTCTGCCTCCCTGGTTCAAGCGATTCTCCTGCCGCAGCCTCCCTAGTAGCTGGGATTATAGGCATGCGCCACCACACCCAGCAAATTCTGTATTTTTAGTAGAGACAGGGTTTCTCCAGGTTGGTCAGGCTGGTCTTGAACTCCTGACTTCAGGTGATCCACCGGCCTCAGCCTCCCAAAGTGGTGGGATTACAGGCGGGAGCCACCGGGCCTGACCCCCCCCGATTTATTTTTAAACCCATCCCACTGGTCACTCTGCTCAATTTGGTAATTTGTTAGCATTTCTAAATTTAGATCCCTAAGGCTATAATTAGTTTTAGCTTGTCTGTGAGTCCTTTTGTATTTGTTTTTCGTGCATATTTACCTAGCTTCCCTACCTTCAGATGACAAGGTTCTTTCTCTGAGGAAAAAATTGTGGGAACTTATTTATATGCTTCTGCTCCTAAGGCGTGTGGCATTCAATGAATAGCGTTATTTCCCTACCCTTTTAGGGACTTTTTGTTTTTCAATGTTTTTTTCTTCTACATCTGTGTTCTGCCTTTACCTGTATGCTTCCTGAATGGCAAACAGATTTCTTTTTTAATTGACACAAGCGAAGAGTAGAAGAATAAAGAGAAGGTAGGATTTTTTTTTTTTTTTTTTTTTTTTTTTTGAGACGGAGTCTTGCTCTGTCGCCCAGGCTGCAGTGCAGTGGAGCGATCTTGGCTCCCTGCAAGCTCCGCCCCCGGGGTTCACTCCATTCTCCTGCCTCAGCCTCCCCAGTAGCTGGGACTACAGGCGTCCGCCACCATGCCCGGCTAATTTTTTTGTATTTTTAGTAGAGACGGGGTTTCACTCTGTTAGCCAGGATGGTCTCAATTTCCTGACCTCGTGATCTGCCCACCTCGGCCTTCCAAAGTGCTGGGATTACAGGCGTGAGCCACTGCGCCCGGCTCGAAGGTAGGATTTTTTAGGACTTACAGGTTTAGCTGATGCTGGGGTCGCTCTGCATGCAACTTCAGACAAAGCTAATGGGTCAGCAGAGGTAGGCAGGGTCAGAGTGGTGGTTGCATTCACGGGCTTTGGAGTCAGGTGCCTGGGTTTGCGTTGATGCTGTGTCCCAGGCTAGCTCTATGGCTTTAGGAAAGTTCTTTCAACCCTCGGACCTCTGGGTTATCATGGGACCCACGAGATAATGATAATACCTACCTCTTAGGCTTGCTATGAGAATAAAAGGAGCTAAGCCAAGATGATTAGCCCAGTGCCTAGAATGTGGTAAGTGTTCAGGAAATATTAAGCTGGAAGGAAGGAAGGAAGGAAGGAAGGAAGGAAGGAAGGAAGGAAGGAAGGAAGGAAGGAAGGAAGGAAGGAAGGAAGGAAAAGGAGAAAGGGAGGGAGGAAGAGAGGGAGGGAAGAAGGGAAAGGTTAAAGCTACTGGAAGCCAGTTTGGTCAGTTAATTAATGAAAATTCTAAATCTGATTGACATGAGCTAGGAACAAGAACAAGTAGCCATGATAATTAGAGAAACTGCCTTTTTATTTAGATAAATGTAACCAAATTAAAGAAGTTGTACTTCTCTGGTGCCAAATTTTTGAGAAATCTCTGTTTTCTAGATTTCTTCTAAAGTGGTATATTCGTAACTCCCAGAAATTAAAAATCACTAACTCATGCTATACTACTTCAGACTTAGAACCCACAAGATTCAGCCTGCCATCTCATCAACATTCCACAGAGGATGGAAGGCTGTGTCATGGGCTCATATGGGAAACGTGACACCTGAATCATCAAAACACAGCTTGTGGTTTCTAAATAGCCAACCTACCCACCACTACTGTTAATGTCTCCACCATTAGCATCACCATTATGGAGCAGTCCAAAGGCTCTACAAGAGATGGAAGGAAAAAAGGAAAGAAGGGAAGGAGAAAGGGAAAGAGGGAGACAGGAAGGAAAAGGGGAAAAGAAGGAAGAAAAGAAGGGAGAAAAAGAAACATGTAGGCTGGGTGCGGTGGCTCACGCCTGTAATCCCAGCACTTTGGGAGGCCGAAGCAGGTGGATCACCTGAGGTCAGGAGTTCGAGACCTGCCTGGCCAACATGGTGAAACCCCGTCTCTACTAAAAATACAAAAATTAGCCAAGCATGGGAGCACACACCTGTAATCTCAGCTACTTGGGAGGCTGAGGCAGGAGAATCACTTCAATCTGAGAGGTGGAGGTTGCAGTGAGCCGAGATCACGCCATTGCACTCCAGCCTGGGCAACAATAGCGAAACTCTGTCTAAAAATAAAATAAAATAAAATAAAATAAAATAAAATAAAATAAAATAAAATAAAGAAATAGGTAAAGACAGCCAATCATATATTATTGAGATTCCAACCTCACTGAGTTTTTTTAGAATTTATTTTTGTGCATTTCCAAAGTTTAAGATTCCTGCCTCTATTGTATCAATAAGATTAGACTGGTGTAAACTATATGAACTGGAGAAACAACCACGGTCATACCCTTTTTTTTCTTAGTAATTGGTCAGATCCCTAATATCTTATTAGCCAGAAGTCTAGTATCTTCCTCTACATCCTATTCCATATAGAGTCTGAGACTGTGAATTCTGGAGTGGGATTGCCTGACTTTGAATCATGAACCCCGCCCCCATCCATAACTTGTTGTGTGACCTTGACCTGTCTGCACCTGTAGCATGGTGATAATCATGGTACTCATCTAGTAATCATCTCTAGTAAATAGATGATTATATTAGATTATCCATTAAATATTTATTAACCATCTTTTTTTTTTTTTTTTGAGACAGGGTCTCACTCTGTCACCTAGGATGGTATGCAGTGGAATGATCATGGCTCACTGCAGTCCTGACCTCCCAGCCTCAAGCAATTCTCCCACTTTAGCCTCCCAAGTAGCTAGGACTACAGGTGCACACTACCATGCCCAGCTTGTTTTTTAATGTTTTATAGAAACAGGATCTCACTATGTTGCCCAGGCTGGTCTCAAACGTCTGGTCTCAAGTGATCCTCCCACCTCAGCCTCTCAAAGTGCTGGGATTCCAGGTATGAGCCATTGTGCCTGGCCAAGCCTCCATTATGTCCTAGGGATTTCTTTCTCAGTGCTACAGATAAAACTCAACAAAGAAGCCTGGGCGCGGTGGCTCATGCCTGTAATCCCAGCACTTTGGGAGGCCGAGACGGGCAGATCACTGGAGGTCAGGAGTTCGAGACCAGCCTGGCCAACATGGTGAAACCCTGTCTCTACTAAAAATACAAAAATTAGCTGGGCATGGTGGTGCGTGCCTGTAATCCCAACTACTTGGGAGGCTGAGGCAGGATAATCACTTGAACCCAGGAGGCGGAGGTTGCAGTGAGTACAGATTGCACCACTGTACTCCAGCCTGGACAACAGAGAGAGACTGTCTAAAACAAAATAAAACAAAACAAAACAGAAAAACAAACTTAACAAAGAACACAAAATTCCTGACCTCATGAAAATTTATATTCTAGATGGGGTGGGGCAGAGAGAGCACAGATAAATGAAAAAAACATTTTATATAGTGAGATATGCTATGAAGAAGATAAACCAGGATGATGCAATAGAGAGTAACTAGGGGAGGGAAGTGAGGTGATGGTTTAGGTTGGATGGTCAAGGCCATCCCAAAGAGGTGATACTTGAGTTGAGAAAAAAAAGTCAGCCACACAAAGATGTATGTAAAAGAGTTCCAGGCAGGAGAACTAGCAAGTGCAAAGGCATGAAGTGGGAAACAGCCTAATTTTTGTGTTTGTTTTTGTTTTTTTGAGGCCGGGTCTCACTCTGCTACCCAGGCTGGGGTGCAATGGTGCACTCATGGCTCACCGCAGCCTTGATTTCCTGGTCTCAAGCAATCCTTTTGCCTCAGCCTCCCAAGTGAGCTTAAAATGTTTGAGAAATCAAATATACTTTTCTCCTCATACCTCTCTTTTCAAACATCCAGCATCTGCTTCTCACATTCTACTGGATAGCTTCTTCATTCATTGAGAGCATAGAAGCAATTAATATACAACTTTCATGACTTCCTTTTACTACATCTACTATCACACCTCTATCCACTAATATGTGCTCTTTTTGTCACTTACAGTGAACAACAATTAGGGCTCCTATTAAGACCTACACTCCATTGGTACATTAGACCCCATTGTCTTTTGCCCATTAAGAGCTTTTATTCCTCTAGTTTCTTATCTCACCTCTTGCATCATCAGATTTTTTCTCTCTAGATCATACTCGTCTGCATTCACACATATCTTCTAACCTAATGCAAGCAGACAAGCAAGCAAAACCAAACTGAACAAAATGCCAACAAACCCTATCCTTTGCCCTATCCCACAATACCCTTCCAGTACCATCCAGTACTTTCATTGCTCTACTCCCCTTTACAGTAAAGCTCTTTAGGAGAACTACCATGCTTTCTCTAATTAGTCTTCTCCATTTTTCTCCTCAACCTTTGATTTTATTTTATTTGTTTATTTTATTTATTTAAATCTTTTTGAGACAAGGTCTTATTCTGTAGCTTAGACTGGAGTGCAGTGGCTACGTCACTGCAGCCTCAAACTCCTGGGCTCAAGTGATCCTCCCACCTCAGCCTCCCAAGTAGCTGGGACTACAGGAGTGCACCATCTGGCTAATTTTGTTGTTTTTTATATAGATGAGGGTCTCAATATGTTGCCCAGGCTGGTCTCAAACTCATCAACTCAAGCAATCCTCCTGCCTCGGCCTCCCAAAATGCTAGGATTACAGGTGTGAGCCACCATGCCCAGCCTCTCCTCAACCTTTTATTTATTTTTTATTTTTATTTTTTTTAGAGGGAGTCTAGCTCTGTCACCCAGGCTGGAGTGCAGTGGCGTGATCTCAGCTCACTGCAACCTCCACTCCCCGGGTTCAAGCGATTCTCCTGCCTCAGCCTCCCGAGTAGCTGGGATTACAGGCATGTGCCACTATACCCAGCTAATTTTTGTATTTTCAGTAGGGATGGAGTTTCACCATATTGGCCAGGGTGGTCTCGAACTCCTGACCTTGTGATCCTCCTGCCTCAGCCACCCAAATTGCTGGGATTACAGGCATGAGCCACCGCACCCAGCCTTCCTCAACCTTTTACCTGCTGTACTCCATGGAATTGTCCAGATCATCAGTGACCTCCATGCTGTCAAATCCAATGGCCAATTCTCTGTTCTCATCTTACTTGACCTATGAACTACATTTGACGTATTTGAAAACTCCTTTCTTGAAACATATTTCTTCTCTGTCTATTCTTTCCTGATTTATTGGCCATACCTCTTCAATTTACTTAATATTCCTCACCTTTTCTCTACTGGCCCTTCCTTTCTAGATGTACTCATATGCTAAGTGATCTTATCCAGGCTAATGGCTTTAAACACAATTTACATGCTGATGAGTCTCCAATTTTGACTACAGGCCCAACCCCTCTCATGAACTTCAGACTTAAGATCCAACTGCCTACTTGACATCTCCACTTGAATTTTTATATTAGTTATCTATTGCTGCCTAACAAATTACCCCAAAACTTAGTGGCTAAAAGCATTAATAACCAGGGCCGGGCACGGTGGCTCACACCTGTAATCCCAGCACTTTGGGAGGCCAAGGTGGCTGAATCACCTGAGGTCAGGAGTTTGAGACCAGCCTGGCCAAGATGGTGAAATCCCGTCTCTACTAAAAATACAAAAATTAGCCAGGTGTGGTGGCATGCACGTGTACTCCCAGCTACTTGGGAGGCTAAGGCAGGAGAATCACTTGAACCCAGGAGGCAGTGGTTGCAGTGAGCCAAGATAGCGCCATTGTACTCCAGCCTGGGCAACAAGAGCAAAACTCTGTCTCAATAATAATAATAATAATAATAGCCATTTTTTAAGAGACAGGGATCTCACTATGTTGCCCAGGCTGGACTCAAACTCCTGGGCTCAAGAAATCCTCCCGCCTCAGCTTCACAAGTTGGTGGGACTACAGGCACATGCCACTGCGCCTGGCAGTATAACCATTTATTATCTCTTGCGTTTCTGTAGGTTAGAGGTTTTGGAGCAGTTTGGTTGGGTGGTTCTGGTTTATGAGTTTTCATGAGATTGTAGTCAGATGTTAGCTAGGAAAACATTTATCTGAAGCTTTGGCTGGGGCCGGAGGGTCTTCTTCCAACATGACTCCCTCACAAGGCTGAAAAGCTAGTCCTTGCTGTTGGAAAGAGGTCTCAGTTCCGCTCAGTGTGGGCCTCTCCACAGGATTTCTTGAGAGTCTTACAATATGGCGACTGTCTTTCCCAGAACAAGAGATCCAAGTCAGAAGTTACAATCCCTAATCCAGTGTGAGAGGAAAGTACAAGTGAATGTGAATAATAAGAGGCAAAAATAATTGTGTGCCATCTTGAGACTGGCTACCACAATGTCTAAAAGCCATTTTGTACTTCTCATGTTCAAAACTGAATTCTGGATCTACCAGCTGTTTTCTGAATCTGTTCATCCCTCATTTTTCCCAATCTCAAGCCAGTGCTCAGACCATACACTTTGGTGTCATTCTTGATTCCTCTTTGTCTTTCATATCCACAATCTATCAGCCAAACTTGTTGACTCCACTCTCAAAATATACCCAAAATCCAACTTCTCACTATTAGTCCACACCATCATCATTGCTTGCTTGAATTAATGTTGTAGCCTCCTAGTTTTCGTACCTCCTCTTTTGCCCCCTTCAGTCTGATACCCATAAAGCAGCCACAGTGATCCCATTAAAAAAAAAAAAAAAAAAAAACAGTGGATGAGATTATTTCATTACTCTATTTAAAACCTTCAGTATCTGGCCAGGCATGGTGGCTCACACCTGTAATCCCAGCACTTTGGGAGGCCGAGGCAGGCAGATGATGAGGTCAGGAGTTTGAGACCAGCCTGGCCAACATGGTGACACCCTGTCTCTACTAAAAATACAAAAATTAGCTGGGAGTTGTGGTGCGCACCTGTACTCCCAGCTACTTGGGAGGCTGAGGCAGGAGAATTGTTTGAACCCAGGAAGCGGAGGCTGCAGTGAGCCGAGATTGCGCCATTGCACTCCAGCCTGGGTGACAGGGTGAGACTATCTCAAAAAACAAAAAACAAAAAACAAAACCCTTCAGTGTCTTCTAATCTCAGAAGTAATTTTTTGTTGTTGTTGAGACAAGATCTTGCTCTATCACCCAGGCTAGGCAGGGTGCAATCACAACTCACAGCAGCCTTGACTTCCCAGTCTGGAGTGATCCTTCTATTTCAGCCTCCTGAGTAGCTGGGACCACAGGCACACACCACCATGCCTGGTTAGTTTTTTCATTTTTTGTAGAGATGGGGTCTTGCTATGTTGCCCAGGCTGGTCTCAAACTCCTGGACTCAAGTGATTCTTCTGTCTTGGCCTCCTAAAATACTGGGATTACAGATGTGAGCCACCACACCTGGCATAGAAGTAAAATCTAAAGTCCTTACCATGACATGGTCCTTCATGATCTGGCATCTAACTACCTCTTTCACTCATGTACCATCAGTTTCTTCCTGGTTCATTCTGCTCCAGCCCCATTGCCTCTTTCCTTTCCTCAAACGTGCCAAGTCAGCTCCTGCCTCAGGGTCTTTGCACTTCCCTGGAAAGCCTCTATCCCAGATATCTACACGGCTAACACCCACACTACCTTCAAGCCACTGCTCAGTCTTTTTACCTTCCCCGTCACTCTCTATCTCCTCATTTTGCCTTATTTTCCTTTTTAGAATGTATCCCACCTGACATATTATATTGTTATTTGCCATTATTATCTTGCTACTGAAATAGATCTCCAACAGAATGCCTATTTTCTTCATTGCTGTATCCCCAGGGCCTATAATAGTGTTCTACTTATGATAGATTTCAATCAATATTGCTTGAAGGTAAGGAAGGCTCAATGCAGGAACTGAAAGAGGCTAATTCATGTAAAGTTGCATGGCAGAGTGCCCGGCACACATGAGTATGACTTATTTTTATTTGATATGTCTAAATCACAAGGGGCTTATTTAATCCAAAGAAGAGTGGACGGTTTTAAACATCAGAGTGGACTCTTCTAACATCAGAAGGATAACCAGATGGAATGGGAGTCTTGTCAGTCCACTACTGCTGTTTTGTATTCCCCCCTCCCCCCTGCCCAAGAAAACCCAACAGTCACTGCTGACATGGAGCTTTCCACATTTCTCCTGGATGCTTATATAATCTGCAAGGACGTCAGATCTGAGTCCCCACACAGGTCCAGTGGGAACACATAAAGATCTTGGGAAATTGGGACAAGGACTATTTCCAGTAACCACACACCTAAAGATGCCATTCTCAACCTTTTCTCCCTGGTGACACTGCTCTTAACGTGTGAAGCAATATTTTTGTCTTTTTTAAGAGACGGGGTCTGGCTCTGTCACTCAGGCTGAAGTGCAGTGGCACGATCTCAGCTCACAGCATCCACGACCTCCTGCCATAAGTGATGCTTTCACCTCAGCCTCCTGAGTAGCTGGGACTACAGGCATTCGCCGCTACACCTGGCAAATTTTTAAACTTTTTGTAGAGACGGGGTCTCGCTATCTTGCCCAGGTTGGTCTTGAACTCCTAGGCTCAAGAGATCCTCTTGCCTTAGCCTCCCAAAGTGCTGGGATTACAGGCTTGAGCCACTGTGGTCGTGTGAAGCAACTTTGTATTTATTTATTTATTTGAGGCAGGTTCTTTCTCTGTCACCCAAGTGGCACAAACATGGCTCACTGCAGCTTTGACCTCCTGGGCTCAAGCAATTCTCCTGCCTCATTTTTTGTAGAGACAGGGTCTCACCATGTTGCCTAGGCTGGTCTTGAACTCCTGGGTGATCTTCCTACTCAGCCACCCAAATTGCTTGGATTATGGATGAGCCACCATGCTTGGCTTGAAGCAACATTCTTTTTTTTTTTTTTTTCCCCGAAAGAGTCTTGCTCTGTTGTCCAGGCTGGAGTGCAGTGGTGTGATCTTGGCTCACTGCAACCTCTGCCTCCCGGGTTCAAGCAATTCTCCTGCTTCAGCCTCCCAGCTAGTGCCACCATGCCTGGCTAATTTTTGTATTTTTAGTAGAGACAGGGTTTCACCATGTTGGCCAGGCTGGCCTCAAACTCCTGATCTCATGTGATCTGCCTGCCTCAGCCTTGCAAAGTGCTGGGATTACAGACATGAGCCACCGTGCCCAGCCTTGAAGCAACTTTTTAAAAAATTGAGATACTTCTAGAGTCATATGCAGTTGTAAGATATAATGCAGAAAGAACCCTCACACACTCTTCCCAGTTTCCTCCAATGGCAGCATTTATTTTTTTGACACAAAGTCTTGCTTTGTTGCCCAGGCTGGTCTCAAACTCCTGGACTCAAGCAATCCTCCTACCTCAGCTTCCTGAGTAGCTGAGATCACAGGCACCTGCCATCACACCCAGTCAATGGTAACTTTTGGCAAAACTGTAGTATAATTTCAAGACCAGAATATTGACATTGATACATGTTTTGTGTTCATTTGTGTGTGTGTGTCTCTCTGCATATAGGCCTTTAGAAGACACACACACACGGTCTTCAAAAAGTTTATGGAAAATGTGTATTATGAAAAACTATGCATGGATTTCAAATGTTTTTCATAAAATAAACTCATACTAACTTGTTGTAACATTTCTAAACAGGATCTAGTTTGAGGCCCGAAGAGGGATAAGACATCAGTTTGAAAAGGGCCTCTATTAGAGCAACATGAATTCTGCTAAAATTGAAGAAAGAACAAACATCAAATTTTTTGTGAAGCTTGGGTGGAATAATGGTAAATTATTCATGCTTTACGAAAACCTTATGGGGACAATGCCCCCAAATAAATCAGCAGTTTACAAATGGATAACTTGTTTTAAGAAGGGACAAGAGAGTGTAAAAGATGAAGCCCACAGCTGCAGATCATCCACATCAGTTTGCAAAAACAAAAAAAAAATTAATCTTGTTTGTGCCCTAATGGAAGAGGACCAACAATTAACAGCAGAAACAGCAGCCAACACCATAGACATCTCAATTGGTTCCACTTACACAATTCTAACTGAAAATTAAAGTTGAGCAAACTTTCCACTTGATGGGTGCCAAAACTGCTGCAACCAGATCAGCTGCAGACAAGAGTAGCTTTCGTTGGAAATTTTGAAGTGAGATCACAATCCTGAAGCATTTCTTCAAAGAATTGTAACGGGAGATGAAACAGGGCTTTACGAGTACAATCCTGAAGACAAAACACAATCAAAACAATAGCTACCAAGAAAATAACAATGGGCTAGTCAAAGCAAAAGCAGACTGGTCAGCAGCAGAGGTCATGGCAACAGTTTTTTTGGGATGCTCAAGGCATTTTGCTCGAGGGCTAAAGAACGATAACATATGCTTATTATGAGAGTGTTTTGAGAAAATTAGCTGAAGCTTCAGCAGAACAACATCTGTGAAAGTTTCACCAGAGATTCCTTCTCCATCTTGGCAATGCTCCTGCTCATTACTCTAATAGCCGGGCGCGGTGGCTCACGGCTGTAATCCCAGCACTTTGGGAGGCCGAGGAGGGTGGATCATGAGGTCAGGAGATGGAGACCATCCCGGCTAAAATGGTGAAACCCCGTCTCTACTAAAACTACAAAAAATTAGCTGGGCATGGTGGTGGGTGCCTGTAGTCCCAGCTACTTGGGAGGCTGAGGCAGGAGAATGGCGTGAACCTGGGAGGCGGAGTTTGCAGTGAGCCGACGTTGCACCACTGCACTCCAACCTGGGCGACAGAGCAAGACTGTCTCAAAAAAAAAAAAAAATCCCGTCAAACAAGGGCAATTTTGCAAAGGTTTTGATGGGAAATCATTAGGCAGCTACCCTGCAGTCCTAATTTGGCTCCTTCTGCCTTCTTTTTGTTTCCTAATGTTTAAAAAATATGTAAAGGGCCCCATTTTCCTTCAGTTCATAATGTAAAAAAGACTGCATTGACATGGCTAAATTCCCAGGACTCTCAGTTCTTTAGGGATGAACTAAATGCCCAGTATCATTTGTGTGGTATCACTTGTATGTTCTCAATGTGCCTGGAACTTGATAAAGCTTATGTTGAGAAATAAAGTTTGTGGTTTTAATTTTTCTTTTAATTGCACTTTTCCATGAACTTTTTGAGGTCTCTTCTGTGCATATGTATGTAAGTTTGGTTCTATTTTTCTTTTTTTACCCAGCCATCAATTTGACTTCATAGGTAAGTTTAGTTCTAGTCAGTTTACCACCCTGTAGTTCCTGTATCCGCCATCACAGTCAAAAATCAAAACAGTTCCAACACCAAAAGTGTCCCTCATGTTGTACTTTTATAACCACACCCACTCTCCCTTGGTTGGGAAGGGGTCTCAGTTGTCTCAGTTCCTCTCAACGTGGGCCTCTCCACAGGGCTGCTAGAATGTCTTGAAACATGATGACTAGCTTTCCCCTGAACAAGAGATCCAAGGTGGGAGCTAGGTTTTGTTTTGTTTTGTTTTGTTTTTTTGTTCTTGTTGTTGTTTTTTGGCAGAGTCTCACTCTGTCACCCAGGCTGGAGTGCAGTGGCTTGGTCTCAGTTTACTGCAACCTCTGCTTCGCAGGTTAAAGCAATTCTCATGCCTCAGTCTCTCAAGTAGCTGAGATTACAGGCATGTGCCACCACACCCAGCTAACTTCTGTAGCTGTTCGAAGTGAAGGGAAAATGTGGATAAACTTTAAAAAAGGAGGAGGAAGAGAAGAGAGAAAAGAAGAGGCAAGAGTTGCAAGTGAGAAAGCTCTTGGCTTGCTGTCAGAACCTCTGGATGCTACTTCTACTCCATAGAGGTGTAATTCTGGGTAAACCACTTGCCTCTCTGGACCTTTTCTTTCATTTGCAAAGTTATGAGGAGGGGGTTAGTGAGGGAGGTTCATTACATTATTTTTAAGTGCACCTCTGCTTTTACTACTTTATGTAAGGGGTTTACAAACTGTGGCCAGCAAGCTAAACCCTGCTGGCATCTGCTTTGTACACCTGTGAGGTTACAATGGCCTTTACATTTTTATTTGTATTAATTAATTAATTAGAGACGGAGTCTTGCTCTGTTGCCCAGGTTGGAGGGCAGTGATACCATCTCAGCTCACTGCAACCTCCACCTCCCCAGTTCAATCGATTCTCCTGCCTCAGTGTCTGGAGTAGCTGGGATTACAGGCATGTGCCACCACAGCCAGCTAATTTTTTTTTTATTTTGAGACAGTCTTGCTCCGTCGCCGAGGCTGGAGTGCAGTGGCATGATCTCGGCTCACTGTAGCCTCCGCCTCCTGGGCTCAAGTGATTCTCCTGCCTCAGTCTCCTGAGTAGCTGGGACTACAAACACGCGCCACCACGCCCAGCTAATTTTTGTATTTTTAGTAGAGACGAGGTTTCACCATGTTGGCCAGGCTGGTCTCGATCTCCTGACCTCATGATTCGCCCACCTCGGCCTCCCAAAGCGCTGGGATTACAGGCATGAGCCACTGCGCCTGGCCCACGCCTGTCCCATGCCCGGTTAATTTTTGTATCTTTAGTAGAGACGGGGTTTCACCATGTTGGCCAAGCTTGTCTGGAACTCCTGACCTCAGGTGATCCACCCGTCTGGGCCTCCCATAGTGCTGGGATTACAGGCATGAGTCACCGTGCCAGACCCCCTTTTTTTTTTGAGATGGAGTTTCTTTGGCTCTTGTCACGATCTTGGCTCACTGCAACCTCTGCCTCCTGGGTTCAAGCGATTCCCCTGCCTCAGTCTCCCGAGTACCTGGGATTACAGGCGTGCGCCACCATGCCTGGCAAATTTTGTATTTTTAGTAGAGACTGGTTTCACCATGTTGGTCAGGCTGGTCTGGAACTCCTGACCTCAGGTGATCCACCTGCCTTGGCCTCCCAAAATGCGGGGATTACAGGTGTGAGGCACCGCGCCCAGCCTGGCCTACATTTTTAAATGGAGAAAAAAATGAAAAGATAATATTTCATGGTATGTGAAAATTATATACATTTAAAATTTTATATAATTTTAATAAATGTTTGTAATACAGCCACAATCATTCCATTTACATATTGTCCCTGGTTAATTTTAAGCCAAGACATTGTATGATGAGTAGTTGCCATAGATACCTCAAGGCTCACAAAACCAAAATATTTAGTATCTGATCCTTTGCAGAAGTTTGCCTATACCTGTTCTATGTATATATAGGATGTCTGTTTATTTGAGGTTGATCCATTTCTTTTATATGAGGTGTGTGCTCATTAGGTATTTTTCAAAATGTTATTACAATGCATAACCCCATAAACTGTTCATCATCTTAAGAGGAGAAGCTCTGTTTTGCTCAGCATTGGACTCCTAGTGCCTTACTCAGTGCTGGCAATTGCAGGGACTCAGTATATGTTATTGGGTAAACATTTCAACATCGGTGCTAAATCAGTGATTTCAAAACTCCAGAAGGAATTTCTCACCTACTAGAAAGTAAGTTGACTATTTCAGTAGTTTCTAATTTGTCTTAAAATTTTTTTTTAAATCCTTCTTTGCTGATTAAAATTCTCCCTGCCCGTCCCCCAACCACTGAATTTTAGATATACAATGAAAAGATAATTAAAAACAAACTATTGGAGTCATTTTTCTTCCTAAATAAAGCAACATTTATTAATAATACTAGCAAAATTGAAATGGCCTCAGCCTTTTACATCCGTGCGCCACGTTTTAAAAATGACGATTACTGGATTCCAAGGCATGGTTGTCAGAAACATTCTGCGTAATTAAAGCAGAGCAGCAGAAAATACAAACGTGAGTGCCAATCAACATGAGTGTGTAAAGAAAAAAAGTAAAATTTTGCATTCTGTGCAATGTGTCGAACGTGAACGTATTGCACGTTGTGTTGCAGATTTACTACAGCTGAGTCATTTCGGGACACGAGTGTGTGTTTCCAAGAAAAACGAGAGGAAGGAACCAGGCTGAGGGGCTCGCCGGGTTCCCCCAGGCACTCCCAGCAGCAGACACCGGTATTCCGCGGCGGGCGGCGGCGTGGTCAAAAAAAGGCGCCGCTGCCCCTTTAAGAGGCAAAGCACCTTTTCCAAGATACCATCTTGCACCAGGAGTTCACTTAAGCTCTCCACCTACCTTGCTATACCTCTCCTCCCTGATTGGGTACGGCCTGCCGGCGGGGCGAGCGAGCCTTTTCATTGGTCTTGCCCTCAGGGCCCCCTCTCTCTTACTGGTTCTCAGGCCTGCCACTCGGCACTGTCTCCCGCCCACCTCAGCCTTCGCGCTAGGTTGAGTGAGGGCTCTTGGGTTAGTTCCTGTTAGGCCCCGGCCGGGGGAGTAGGTTGAAGTCTCCTAAGATGCCCGGTGGGCTGGGGCACCGGGAGCTGTGAAGGGAACGTGAGGAGGCGGCGTAGTGGAGACCCACGGCAGGCCTGAAGAAGAGCGGCGGCCGAGCCCGCCTTCCCTGCACCATGCTCATAGAGGATGTGGATGCCCTCAAGTCCTGGCTGGCCAAGTTACTGGAGCCGATGTGAGTGAGCCGGGCTGGGCCGGGGCCGGCGAACGTGGGCGTTGGGGGCTCGCGGGGGCGTGGGGGAGGGGAGGTGGCGTGGGGGGCGGCGCTGAGGGGCCGCGGCCGGGAGGTCCCGGCGACGCCTTCTCTGTAGTACTATCACCATTGTGGTGGGGGTGAGGGTGGGAGAGGAGCGCTGGGGACGGAGAGGCGCCGTGAATATGGGGACTGGGGGGGGCAGGCAAGGACAGCGAGGGCTTTTCAAACGCAAATATCGGGGTGCTGGAAGGGGTAGCAGGGGCCGTGAGGGAATTTAAAACATTGCCGTTTGAGAAATGAGAGAGAGGTAACGGGGCTCTTGAGGGATTTTTAAAATGTGAATATTGAGATGTCGAAGGGAATAGCAGAATATCAAGGGTTTGATAAACATTATTATTCCGGGACTGAAAGGTCTAGAAGCAAAATATCGAGGGCATTTTCGAAATATGAGGGCAGAAGCGGATAGCAGGGACATTGAAACTGTATAGCGATTATTGGTGAGTTCTGAGGGATCAAGAATATTGAAGGATTTGAAAAATACTATGGAGTAGATGAAAAGGATGTGTGGGCATTGAAGGGTTTTAGAAATTATTGGGGAGGTGATAAGTGTGATAGCAAGGATATTAAGGGATTTTAAAGTATTATTGAGGACTTGATAGTGCTAGGGGAACTGATGACTTTTAGATACACAGAGGTTGGAAAAAAGAGGTTTCTGTAAGTTTAGTTGAGGGTTGAAAGGGCTACACTGGTATGCAGCATTAATTGGTGGAGGAGTATACCTAACAGCATATAGGGATTTTTAGATACAGGTGGTGTTGGAGGAATAAAAGGAGCGGTAGAAAGAATAAGAGATTTGTAAATATTCTTGTGAGATTGAGAGGACAGTTTTGTAAATGTTTTTGTAAGATTGAGAGGACACCTGAAGATAATTGGGGTGTAGTATGAGGGACCGAAAAGAAGGAGAGACCTGTCTTTTAAAAATATTTTGGGTGGTGTTAGTAGAAATGTTGTTGGGAGGCTTGAAAGAGGTAACAGAGGTATCAACATTTTGTTTTATAACCTTTTTTTTTGAAACACTGTCTCGCTGTGTCTCCCAGGCTGGAGTGCAGTGGCTCGATTTCGGCTCACTGCAACCTCCGCCTCCCGAGTTCAAGCGATTCTCCTGCCTCAGCCTCCGCAGTAGCTGGGACTACCGGCGAGCGCCACCACGCCCAGCTAATTTTTTGTATTTTTAGTAGAGATGGGGTTTCGCCATGTTGGCCAGGCTGGTCTCGAACTCCTGACTTCAGGTGATCCGCTCGCCTTGGCCTCCCAAAGTGCTGGGATTACAGGCGTGCGCCACTGGACCCGGCCATGTTTGATAACCATTTTAAAGGGTAGAGTTGTGGAGTGTTTATTTGAGGGAATGGGGTATGGCTAGTTACTGGAAGGGAAAGAATCATGTTTTGCCTCCTCCTTGCTTCTGCTTTATTATTCTCTTATTGAAGGTTAGAGCTTTCTGCTTGAAAGAAAGGGGTAGAAGAGATGGGCAGGCTTTGATTCATTAGGTCAGATTGCATTAGTGGAAAATTTGAGTGTTTTTCGGAGGTGAAAATAGGGAGTAGTTTGGGAGGTGTGGAGGCATGGTAAAGGAACTTCTGGGGGACAGTGTCAAGCTACTTCCCTGTTGATCTCTTTCAGTGAAAATGACTTCTGAACACACTTGAAGGTTTTGTAGAAGAATATAGGTCTCTTGAATAGGGGTTTTTTAACTCCTACAATAAAGTTTTGGGCACAAAGATGGAAATGGTTTGTGGTGAAGGTGGGAAATAAGATGGATGTAATGCAATTGACCATATATGGGAAAAGGTTGAAAAAAGAAAAATATCTGTATGTTTAAAGTATTCTTCATGTGGCTGGGCACGGTGGTTCACGCCTGTAATCCCAACACTTTGGGGGGCCTAGGCGGGAGGATCATGAGGTCAGGAGTTCGAGACCAGCCTGGCCAATATGGTGAAACCCCGTCTCTACTGAAAATATAAAAATTAACCGGCTGTGGTGGGGCGTGCCTGTAGTCCCAACTACTCGGGAGGCTGAGGCAGAAGAATCGCTTGAATCCCAGGAGATGTAGGTTTCAGTGAGCCTAGATCAGGCCACTGCACTCCAGCCTGGGCAACAGAGCCAGACTCTGTCTCAAAAAAATAAAAATAAAAAAAGTGTTGAATCATGTTACTTAAGATTAAAAAAGAAAAAATACATCTCTTTATTTTGTATTTCTGCTGCTCTGATGCCTTTAGAAAAAACAACCTACTTTCCAGACAAGTTTAGTTTTGTTGGTAGATATCCTTTTAAGAAGAATTAAACATACATTTTATGTCTTGGATAGAAGGTAACAACTTTTAGCCTTATAGTTACTTGCTTTTTCTTTTTTTTAAAGCTCCCTAAGATATTTTACTCTGAGTAGTGCTTTTCGTTTTTTGGTTTTTTTTTTTTCCCTCTTAATGTTGAAGGTTAGTCTGGGTGGGAGATTCTTCTTGCTTAGGCTTTTTTTTTTTCCTTCTTTTTTTTAAAGCTACTTAGACTCATAAGTATGATCATTCTGTAATTTTCATGAGTAAAAATTATCTTTCAAAATGATTACTTGAGTTTAGTTTCTCCTTTTGAGTTATATATTCAACTTAAAGTTCACATGCTTATTTTTATTTAATTTTGTTGCTCATTTAGCGTAAAAAAAAAAGGCTAAAATACTTTATTTATTTGTTTGTTTATTTATTTATTGAGGTGGAGTTTCCTTCTTGTTGTCCAGGCTGGAATGTGGCGGTGCAATCTCAGGTCACTGAAACCTCTGCCTCCTGGGTTCAAGCGATTCTCCTGCCCCAGCATCACGAGTAGCTGGGATTACAGGCACTTGCCACCACGCCCGGCTAATTTTTTGTATTTTTAGTAGAGACAGGGGTTTCACTGTGTTGGCCAGGTTGGTCTCCAGTTCTTGACCTCAGGTGATCCACCCACCTCGGCCTCCCAAAGTGCTGGGATTACAGGCATAAGCCTTTGTGCCTGGGCTAGAATTCTTATTTTTAACTCACCTAAGTAACAGTTTTGAATGGAGATATTAATAATAAAAAAGTAAATGCAGATACCACATATATTTTTATTCTTAGTATGTCATCATGGGAGATTATTTTTTGTTTGTTTAGATATCCTAAAATGTAATAAATGATATGCTAAAGTGGGTTGTGTTTGTAAATTTACTTTTTTGCATATTCCAGATTCAAGAAAATTTTCATGGCAGATTGGCATGTTGCTACAACATAGCATTTCAGAGCAGTTGCTAGGCTTTGAGATAGTATAGTTGCACCGGCTAGGTTGGAATCAAACTGACTGTGCACATGATTTTCTTTCTTTTTCTTTCTTTTTTGAGATGGAATCTCTCACTGTCGCCCAGGCTGGAGTGCAGTGGCACTCACTGCAACCTCCGCCTCCTGGGTTCAAGTGATTCTCCTGCTTTAGCCTCCCGAGTAGCTGGGATTACAGGCGCCCGCCACCATGCCTGGCTAATTTTTTGTATTTTTTAGTAGAGAGGGGGTTTCACTTTGTTGGCCAGGCTGGTCTTGAACTCCTGACCTTGTGATCCACCTGCTTGGCCTTCCAAAGTGCTGGGATTACAGGCATGAGCCACTGCGCCCAGCCTGTGTGCACATGATTTTCTATTACATTTTCTTATTTAGCTTAGTTTACAGTAAATTAAATTTATGAAAGCTTCCAAATTCCTGGGGGATTTTTAAAATGTTACATCTTGTCCCTAGTGAAACATATGCATGTAACAGGAGATATTTCTTTTTTTTTTTTCTTTTTTTTTTTGAGACAGGGTCTCTGTCGCCCAGGCTGGAGTGCAGTGGCACGATCTTGGCTCACTGCAACCTCCGTCTTCGGGGTTCAAGCGATTCTCCTGCCTCAGCCTCCCAAGTAGCTGGGATTACAGGCGTGTGCCACCATGCCTGGCTAATTTTTGTATTTTTGGTAGAGATGGGGTTTCACCGTGTTGGTCAGGCTGGTCTTGAACTCCTGACCTCGGGTGATCCGCCTTCCAAAGTGCTGGGATTACAGGCGTGAACCACCACACCTGGCCTAACAGGTTTTTGTTTTGTTTTTTTTTTTGAGACGGAGTCTTGCTCTGTCACCCAGGCTGGAGTGCAGTGGCGTGATCTTGGCTCACTGCAACTTCCGCCTCCCGGGTTCAAGCAATTCTCCTGCCTCAGCCTCCTGAGTAGCTGGGATTACAGGTGCCCGCCACTACGCCCAGCTAATTTTTGTATTTTTAGTAGAGATGGGGTTTCACCATGTTGGTCAGGCTGGTCTCAAACCCCTGACCTAGTGATCCACCTGCCTCGGCCTCCCAAAGTGCTGGGATTATAGGCGTGAGCCACTGCACCCGGCCAACAGGAGGTATTTCTAAACCAATCTAGTTTACAGTTGATTATTCCCTATGGACAAGTTAGGAATGTCATGGGCTATTAGAGCTTATCTGTTACCTTCCATTCCCTTTGTAGGTGGCGAACATGTCTATTAGTTTTATTAGAGGAAGGACAGGAGGGAGACAGGAAGAAATGACTCCTTAACTGGCTGGAATAAACTAGTACCACCATTTTTGTTGGCAGTGCAGTAAAAGGGAGGGATACCAATATCTCAGTCGAGAAGTTTGTCTCTTTCCCTGCAGCTGCATGAATAGACTAGACTCAGTTCTTGTTTGGGGACTTCATCTTTCCTCAGTTTCAAAATATCCTGGATATCCTAGTTATAGAGACTGTAGGGATTATGCACAATTTAGAGATGTCATGGTTTCTTTCTGTCAGAAATAACTGCTCATTGTAAGAATGTGAACCCCTTTAAAGTAAGGTTCTGCTAAATTCAGGAGATAAGTGCATCACGAAAGAAATTTCTGCAAGTTTAAAAAAAGATCAGGCAAGCATTTTTCAGTAACCTGCATTTCTATCAAAACATGTTGTATTTAATGGGGAATGTTTTATTTATATTATATAAAATGTATAAATATGTATTATTCGCTGCTGCTTGTTTGGCTTAGTGTAAAACTTTCTCTTGGTGTATGTTTTAAAAAGCATGGTGGGATTTGTAAACTCTGGACAATTTGTCTGTCTTACTTTAATAGACATTGTTGTGTGAATCGGCATTTAATTTCTAGTTCCGTATCTATCTATAATTCACTCTGTGACTTAGGATAAATTGTCTAACCTTTTTCTATTAAACAGAACTAAATTTTATTTGCCTTTTACCTACGTCACCAAGTCTGTTATGAGTATTAATGATGTAGATTTTAAGTGGTTTGTGTACCTCTGAATCATTCTATAAATGTAAACAACATTTTATGGTTTTTGGAATATGAAAATACATGAAACTTTCTGCAAAAGTATTTTGCTTATTAATGTTAAACACCATTGCCACTTAAAAAATAATGATCAGTCTATTATAAGACAGACTAGAGTCTCATTGCAGGTCCTATAGGTAGGAACAGGAATTGCTAGTCAAAGTCATAGACTTGATGTGCAGTTTTTGTGAGTTCTGGCCATATCAGTGTCTTTTAAAGTGCCCTAGGAGATTTAATATGTTGTCAGCTTGGAGAGTGATAGAAAAGGCAGCAATAAGCTTAATAGACTAAGTTTATTTTATTGGTTCATATTTGTGGGTTCAGTGATCATGATGCATATGCTTTGGTTGAACTCTAGAGTTTACATGTTGCTGTATGTTGGCAGTCCTTATCAAATTGAACTCTGGATAGTAATCTCTGCAGTTGCCCAAATGGGAGGAAAAATAATTATCTAGCAATTTTTAGAGCTGACCACCTGGTAAATAAACTACCAGGGTTAAATAAGTATTTTGGAGGTATATTCTTAAGTTTGGGAAGTACTGGTAATTTTCGAAGTGTACTTAGTTGCTTCAGAGAATTAGTGTGTCTCTGAAGTGCTGTGGGACTTAAGGATACCATTCACTATTTCATAGAAAAGAACTTTGGCCAGAAGACTTCTTGGCAAGTTTTAGTCTACTAACTTAAGAACATATTTGTTCTTATGTCCTTTGGTCTGCGTTTTAAAGATGTCTGACTTCATCCTTCCTGGCCCAATAACTATAGGCTAAAGCCAGAAGTTGCTTTTTTAGCCCTATGTTTCTTGCCACTGTCTTCTCTTATCCTCTTACAATGTTGCTACTTACTTCCTTATTAATCTCTTTTTATACAATTTATTATTTTGTACTGTAATTATTTGTTTTCGTATCCACCTCTTGGCCATGGGAGTGCAGGGCAAGGTCTGTTTTGTTTAAAGTAATTCCATTACCAAGCAATATGCTTGGCACTTAGTAAACACTCAGTATATGTTTAAATGAATGAACATTCTCATATGTATATACAGGTAATTGACAATTAGAAAAGTAAGAATTTTTTAGTAGTCTAATTTTGTGCATGTATTTAGCTAGTGGCTACTATACTAGGAGCTATGGTCCAAATATCCAAATGGTATTTGCAACTGATGAATGTATGTATATATTTTCCTCCCAAATAAATCTAGGGTTATTTCTTCCACATCATATTCATTCATGAAAGCCCCTAATTACTTAAGGGGAAGATGAAAGTACTATGGTCTGAATGTTGGTGTCCCCTCAAAATTCATGTTGGACATCTCAAAAAAAAAAATATGTGAAAGGAGCCTGCTTGTTACCATGAGAGGACACAGAAGGTACCATCTGTGAAGAATGGGCCCTCACTAGACTCCAAGTTTGCTGATGCTTTAATCTTGAACTTCCCAGCCTGCAGAACTGTGAGCAATACATTTCTGTTTATAGCCGGGCACGGTGGCTCACGCCTGTAATCCTAGCACTTTGGGAGGCTGAGGCGGGCAGATCACGAGGTTGGGAGATCGAGACCATCCTGGCTAACACGGTGAAACCCCGTTTCTACTAAAAATATAAAAAATTAGCCGGGCGTGGTGGCGGGTGCCTGTAGTCCCAGCTACTCAGGTGGCTGAGGCAGGAGAATGACGTGAACCTGGGAGGCGGAGGTTGCAGTGAGCCGAGATTGCGCCACCGCACTCCAGCCTGGGCGGCAGAGCGAGACTCCGTCTCAAAAAAAAAAAAAGAAAAATTCTGTTTATAAATTGCCTAGTTGGCTGGGCATTGTGGGCTCATGCCTGTCATCCCAGCACTTTGGGAGGCTGAGGTGGGTGGATCACTTGAGTCCAGGAGTTTGAGACCAGCCTGGACAATGGGGCGAAACTCTGCCTCTACAAAAAAATTAAAAAAATAGCCTTAGTCAGGCATGGTGGTTCACACCTGTCGTCCTACCTACTTGGGAGGCTGAGGTGGGAGGATCACTTGAGCCTGGGAGGTTGAGGCTGCAGTGAGCTATGATCAAGCCAATGTACTCCAGCCTGGGCAACAGAATGAGACCCTGTCTCAAAAAATAAATAAATACTAAATTGCCTAGTCTAAGGTATTTTGTTATAGTAGCCCAAACAGACTAAAAGAGAAAGTTTTCATTTGAAAAGAAGTAGAAGTACCAATATATGTGTATCTTTAATAAATATTAACAAATGTGAAAGTCAACTCCATTTTTACTTACTTTGTCCAGTATGGTCTTATCTATTTTTTTTTTTTTTTTTTTTTTTTACTTTGAGAGGAGTTTCGCTGTTGTTGCCCAGGCTGGAGTGCAATGGCATGATCTTGGCTCACCACAACCTCTGCCTCCCGGGTTCAAGCTATTATCCTGCCTCAGCCTCCTGAGTAGCTGGGATTACGGGCATGTGCCACCACACCTGGCTAATTTTGTATTTTTGGTAGAGACAGGGTTGCTCCATGTTGGTCAGGCTGGTCTCGAACTCCTGACCTCAGGTAATCCGCCCCTGGGATTACAGGTGTGAGCCGCCAGGCCTGGCCCAGTATGGTCTTACCAAAGGGATAATCTGAACACAGATCTCAGAGTCAGACTTTTTTTAAAATTCACTTCCATTCTTTTAAAATAAAAATAAACGTATTATTGCATTATGACAGTATAGAAAGTAGAGAAAAGAAAATTATTAGTATTTATTTTCTGTTTCTCTTATGTGTATTTATTTTTATATAGCTACAGTCAGACTCGTAAAATTCTGATTTCTTTGACATTACATCAGAAGCATTTTTCACATTTATATATTGCTTTTATAACCATCACTTTGGTTTTTTTGGTTGTTATTGTTCCCCCCACCCCCGAGATGGAGTCTTGTTCTGTCACCCAGGCTGGAGTGCAATGGCGCGATCTCGACTCACTGCAGCCTCCACCTCCCGGGTTCAAGTGATTCTCCTGTGTCAGCCTCCCAAGTAACTGGGATTACAGGCACGCGCCACCACTCCTGGCTAATTTTTGTATTCTTAGTAGAGATGGGCTTTCACCATGTTGGCCAGGCTGGTGTTGAACTCTTGACCTCGTGATCCACCCGCCTCGGCCTCCCAAAGTGCTGGGATTACAGGCGTGAGCCACCCCGCCTGGCCCTTGTTTTTTATTAAGACAGGGTTTTGCTCTGTCACCCAGGCTGGAGTGCAGTGGCATGGTCATAGCTCACTGTAGCCTCAACCTTCCAGGATCAGACAATCCTCCCACTTCAGCCTCCTGAGTAGCTGGGACTATAGGTACATGCCACCACACCAGGCTAATTATTTTATTTTATTTTTTTAGAGATGGAGGTCTCACTATGTTGCCCAGACTGGTCTTGAACTCCTGAGCTGAAGCAATCCTCCCACCTCAGCCTCCTGAAGTGCTGGGATTACAGGCATGAGCCACTGTGCCTGGCCATAACCATAATTTTTAAAAAAACATTTGTTTATTATATTATATTGTATTATATTATATTACATATATATTTTTTGAAATGGAGTCTTGCTTTATTGCCCAGGCTGGAGTGTAGTGGCGTGATCTCAGTTCACTGCAACCTCCGTCTCCTGGATGGATTCAAGCGATTCTCCTGCCTCAGCCTCCTGAATAGCTGGGATTACAAGCACCCACTACCGTGCCCAGCTAATAACCATCACTTTGGATGCCTAATATTTCACAAACATCCAACAATAAGAGAATGGTTACCTTGGCACTATTTTTTTGTTAAAAATTAATGCTGTTTTTATTTAATATATTTTGTGTGTGTATAGCTTTAGGTACTAGTAGTATTTTCTATATATGCCTTTATTTCCTTCGTCTAGTTTATCATAAGTGTAACTACTGGTCAGAGAATATGGATTTTTTTTGTTGTTGTCGTTTTTGATATGGAGTTTTGCTCTTGTTGCCCAGGCTGGAGTGCAATGGCGTGATCTTGGCTCACCGCAACCACCGCCTCCCGGGTTCAAGCGATTCTCCTGCCTCAGCCTCCCGAGTAGCTGGGATAACAGGCATGCACCACCATGCCCAGCTAATTTTGTATTTTTAGTAGAGATGGGGTTTCTCCATGTTGGTCAGGCTGGTCTCAAACTCCTGACCTCAGGTGATCCACCCTTGGCCTCCCAAAGTGTTGGGATTACAGACGTGAGCCACCACGCCCAGCCAAGAGTGTGGATATTTTAATGGCTGTTGATACACATTGAGATCAGGAGATTTTTTTTTTTTTATAACCTGTGGCTCAGAAGCACATGTATTAGTTGTTTCACCTCTGAAAGAAAGAGCACATTAAGATGGAACTTAAAATTAGATCCATATTCAGAAACATGTAAATTTTTCTGCAAGTGGGAAAGGTCTAAGTAGTCTTGGCTTTTTTCCTAAAGCAAGTAAATGGTAATGGTTTTTCAGTAGTGTTTTTTGGCTTGGGGCCAAAGGTGTAGGACCTTACTCTTTGATCTTATGATTGCATGTCTGAAATTTTCTATGAAGCTTATGTACTGGCTCAGCAGTTGTGTAATATAAGTGCAATAGAGATTTCATTAAAAGGGGAAAAAGATAAATTTGAGATTTTTACAGATGAGGTATTTTTAGGGCAATGTTTCTATTAGCTTACTCCGATAAAAATTTGTTGACTTTTATTTTTTAAATAACTTAAAACATAATTGAAGCATGTTCTTAAAACGTTATTGTGCAAGGTGTGAATTTTAAGGAGTCCTATTTGTAAGTTACATTAAGCTTTAGGAAATTTCTTTTGTTGATTCTTTAAAAGGTAACTGTTGGTTGATACTTAAGATACATTAATTTTTCCTGCAGATATACATTAGAAAAAGACATGGTTGTGAAACAGATTTTACTTGTGTGGAATTGCAGCTGAGTTTTAGTTCCACAGATGTGCTGTCTGCCTGATCTTAAATCGATCTCTTAATTTATCTTTACAAATTTACAAATCTATAGTAGAATGGTAATTTAAGATGGATATTATTACCTTTTCTAATCTCCATGTTATAATAGAAGTCCCTTTTTGTCTAGAGACATGTATATTTTGCATAGTCATGGATCCCAAATTTTACAATCTCTTTCATCCCCAAATATGCTTGTTTTTATAGTCAAGCAGTAATGGATTCCCATAAGCTTTAGTTCCAAATAAAGTGGCTAAAAGATTTTAAGTACTCTTCCTGAGTATGAGAAGAAAGAAGTGATGATTTTTCAGGAGAGGGAAGTGATGCTGCACTTGTCTTATATTCTCAAGAGTCTTAGTTGTACTCAGATTTTTGTGACATACTTCTGGAAGTCTTGTTGAGTAGTTAGCATTGATACTGTAGCTACAGTATCATGGCTGTTTTTTAGAGATTATATAGTGAGGGGTCAATGGGTGAAAGAATAAGTAAGAATAATTGTAAAGGTCTAGAAAATTACAGCACAAAACTCCCCAATGTATTTAAGTTTCACCATTCAATTAGTGTGACTTATTATTTTAGACTTATAATTTTCTTCAGAGCGTACTTTATGGATACATGTTAGGAGCTGTTAAATGTAAATGGTCCTATTCCTTTGGCTGTAAACATGCTGTTGTATTTGGTGCAGATTTCTGTCAGTTATTAACAATCATTTGTTCCCTCACATTAAACAAATGTTTAGAATCTGTCATCATTCTCTTCTCCTGGAGTCTAACCTTTTCTACTCTTTTACTTTCCTGTATATTCATCTTGATTTTTAGCACTGTCATATCAAAATGTGTTTCTTCAGAAGCAGCCTAACTTGGCATATGGTTTTTAGAGTCTATATGCTAAATATATGTAAAAGATATCTGGGTTTCTTTTCTTTTTTTTTGAGACTGAGTCGCGCTCTATCGCCCAGGCTGGAGTGCACTGGCATGATCTCGGCTTGCTGCAACCTCTGCCTCCCAGGCTCAAGCAATTCTCCTGCCTCAGCCTCCCAAGTAGCTGGGGTTACAGGTGCATGCCACAACACCTGGCTAATTTCTGTATTTTTAGTAGACATGGGGTTTCACCATGTTGGCCAGGCTGATCTTGATCTGCTGACCTCAGGTGATCCTCCTGCCTCAGCCTCCCAAAATGCTGGGATTACAGGCGTGAGCCACTGCACCCAGCCGATATCTGGGTTTCTTAAACCCATTTCAGTTATCCAATATCTGAATGTTTTGCCCATTCCTAACATATAGAAACTTTATTATCCATACCCAGCACTAAATCTATCAGATCATTAGACTCCTTGAAGGTTCCTATAACATCAGAGAAAATAACATTGCCATTTTCTTCCATTCTTATTTATTTTTCTAAGTCCTTCTCTTCTGTGTTAGACTACCCTTATCCAAGAACTAAACTTTTTAAGTAAAGGTGGAAATGTAATTTTTTCCCCTTCTCTCCTCCATATGAATGTAGACTACAACTACACTGATCAAAAATTTCTTATTATTCTCAGGGGTGAAATTAAGTTGGCCTACACATCTGTTTTTTAAGGTGTTTATAGAATAGCCAGGGTAAGCATGGCGTGTGTTAATTTTTTTTTGAGACTGTCTCGCTCTGTCACCCAGGCTGGAGTGCAGTGCTGTGATCTTGGCTCACTGCAACCTCTGTCTCCTGGGTTCAAGTGATTCTCCTGCCTCAGTCTCCCGAGTAGCTGGGATTACAGGTGCACACCACCACGCCTGGCTAATTTTTGTATTTTTAGTAGAGACGGGATTTCACCATTTGGGTCAGGCTGGTCTTGAACTCCTGACCTCGTGATCCTCCTGCCTCGGCCTCCCAAAGTGCTGGGATTGCAGGCGTGAGCCACCGTGCCCAGCTGGCATGTGTAATTTTTATTTTATTTTATTGAGACAGTCTTGCTCTGTTGCCCCTGCTGGAGTGCAGTGGCACAATCTCGGCTCACTGCAAACTCCACCTCTTGGGCTCATGTGATTCTCCCACCTCAGCCTCCTGGGTAGCTGGGACCACAGGTGCATGCCACCACACCTGGTTAATTTTTTGTAGAAGCAGGTTTTTGCCATGGTCTAAAACTTCTGGACTCAAGCGATCCCCACACTTTTGCCTCCCACAGGTGTGAGCCACCACACCCAACCATAATATTTTTTGAAGATAGAAAGGCTACATATTCACTATTTTGGTTTTTAATTTAAAATTTTATTAATAATTGTATGTATTTAAGGTGTGATGTTTTGATATATATGCACATGCTGAAATGTGCGTATATATCAAAAGCTAGTTAACATAATCATCTCATATAGCTGTCTTTTTTTGTGTGGTGAGAACACTGAAGATCTACTCTCTTAGCAAATTCAAGTTTACCATATATTTATCAACTTTAGAATTTAACAGTTGGCCTTACTAAGGTTATCTGTTCATAATTCTCCAAAATGTAACATTTTTTACTTAAGAAAAATCTTTACTTTCTTTTTTTTTTTATTTTTTGAGACAGGATCTCACTGTGTATCCCAGGCTGGAGGGTAGTGGTGTGGTCATGGCTCACTGCAGCCTTGACCTCCTAGGCTCAGGCAATGCTCCTGTCTCAGCTTCCTTAGTAGCTGGGAGTACAGGTGTGTGCCACCATGCCTGGCTAATTTTTATATTATTTGTAGAGACCGGATCTCACTATATTGCCCAAGCTGCTCTTGAACTCCTAGGCTTAAGCAGCCAGCCTTGGCCTCCCAAAGTGTTGGGATTACAGGCATGAGCCACCAGGCCCAGCCTTGAGTGACTGTCTGTCTATCTGTCTGTCTATTTATTTAGAGATGGAGTCTCACTCTGTTGCCCAGGCTGGAGTGCAGTGGTGCAATCTCAGCTCACTGCAACCTCTGCCTCCCGGGTTCAAGCGATTCTCCTGCCTCAGCCTCCCGAGTAGCTGGGACTACAGGCGCCAGCCACCTTGCCTGGCTAATTTTTGTATTTTTAGTAGAGACGGGGTTTCGTCATGTTGTCCAGGCTGGTCTTGAACTCCCGACCTCAGGTGATCCCCCCGCCCTGGCCTCCCAAAGTGCTAAGATTACAGATGTGAGCCACCGTGCCTGGCCAGGTGAATGGATGTTTAAAGAACCAGCCTTTCCCATGACAGTGTTAATATTGACAACAAAAAAAGTTGTGTTACTGAATTACGAACTTTAAACATAAAAACTAGAAGGAAGTAAAGGTACTGGTGCTTGGTTTTTATTTTGTTTACTAATCTCATAAAGTTATTGGAAATGTGATTGATACTCTTGAGCTGAAGCGTGTTTTTTTTTTTTTTTTTTTTTTGGAGACAAGGTCTCACTCTGTTGCCTAGGCTGGAGTGCAGTGGCATGATCATGGCTTGCTGCAACCTCCAATTCCTGGGCTCAAGGTGTCCTTTTGCCTCAGCCTCCCAAGTGAGCTGAAACCTTTTAACTTTCTGGCTGGTAGTGAAGGCCCAAGGATTATAGAACAAGATTAGTTAGATTTGAATAGTGTTTTATAGGTTATATAATCACTTTGCTTGCATAATGGTTTTACTTACTGTTATTCTGAATTTTTTGTTTGTTTGTTTGTTTGTTTTTTGTTTCTTTGAGACAGGGTCTCACTCTGTCACCCAGGCTGGAGTGCAGTGGTGTGATCGGCTGACTGCAATTTCTGCCTCCCAGCCTCAAGCATCCTCCCACCTCATCCTCCCGAGTAGCTGGGATTACAGACGTGCACCACCACACCTGGCTAATTTTTGTATTTTCTATAGCGACAGAGTTTTGCCATTTTGCCCAGGCTGGTCTTGAACTCCTGGGCTCAAATGATCTTCCTGCCTCAGCCTCTCAGGATGTTGGGATTACAGGCATGAGCCATTGCCCCCAGCCTGAATGTTTTCATTTTACCTTCATAACCTGACTGTGAAGGATATGTGTTATTTATGTATTCATCAGGAAGCCTAGAATATTTTATATATGTGTGTGTATATATATATGTTTACAACAAGAAAACTAAAAGTTTCATGTGATGTACATAAAACCTCGAGTCTGACAGATTACTATACATCAGGAGTTGACAACCCAAGGATTATGAGCTGTCCTGGAATAGGAGATGATTTTGAGTGTCAATGTTGGATTACTTACTAGAAAAAATGAGAAGTAGATAAAGGTTATCTCTGCTGTCCTTTCACCACTTCTCTTTTCCTTTCTGTTTCTAACTCCTAGATCTTTTCTTTCTTTCTTACAGCTGCTAAAGCATTTGCCAATAATATTTAAATGCCATTCTTTTCATGTTCTTATTTTTTAAAAAGATCTTTAAGATACTCGCTGAGATTAGCAAAAGGGCTGATAGCCATTTTTAGATACTGGTGCCTAGGGAGAGGTGTCTTGAGGAGAGGAGAAAGTTTTTCCATCACTTCCCTTCCTTTTGCTCATTAATCACCTGGAACAGATAGTTCCTGAAGGTGTTATTGACAGTGCTTCTATAGCTGGGAGCCAAACAGCAACTTAGGGGTCAGTTGCCACTCTTTGCCTGTTATCATTGAGAGAACAAGTAAATGTAGAGCTCGCCCAAGATCCTTGATATATTTAGAACCTCAAAAATAGAAGACATACTAGTCATTTTGTAGAAATAAATGCAAAAGGAAAATCTCGCAGTATGTATATGTTTATTATAAAAGTTGCCTGTGTTTGTGGTCACTTTTTAGAATAGAGTTTTGATTTCTCGTTTTCCAAAATAAGGGTGACTTCATTAATAACACTACTGTTTGATAAAAAGTGTTTTTTAAAATTTTTGTTTTCTCTTTGTCTAACTAGATGTGATGCTGATCCTTCAGCCTTAGCCAACTATGTTGTAGCACTGGTCAAGAAGGACAAACCTGAGAAAGAATTAAAAGCCTTTTGTGCTGATCAACTTGATGTCTTTTTACAAAAAGGTAATTATTATGGGCCTTCAATCGAGTATTGAAGTAAAGATTTTAAGTTTAAAACTTCCTGAAAAGTCTTGGAGATATAAGCTTGATAGGAAAGAAAGTAGTCAGAGTCCTTTGAATACTTGAATATACCCATTCATACTTAATTATTTATCATGTTTTGTTAGAACTGGTTTTTTCCCTTTCCTTCTTTGCTGCTTTCCTCTATTGAGGCAATGGCAGCTCTAATGCTTTGTAGATGGTTAGGTCTTTTGCAGCTTTTGACAGAGCCTACTCGATGATTGAGGGGTAACAGTTTAAGGATAATGAAGATGCTTATTCTTGGTGTTCATTAAGATGATGAGCTCATCAGTTTTTTTCCCCCCTTGGATGGGGCAGATTCTTAATATCCAAGAAGAGATGTGTATGATCCTCTTCTCTTTGTGCCTTTAACTTTTCATCTTCTTACCAAATCCGTTTCCATGGTCTACAGAGCTTCCTAAGGTTTCCCCTGTTGCCTCTCTGACCTTATCTCCTATCATTCCCCCTCACTTGTTCCAGTCTAGCCACGTTGACCACCTGTTTTTTGAATTATGGCAAACATGTTTCCAACTCAGGCCCTTTGAACTCGTTTTACCCTTGCCTGAAACATGGATTCTTCTCTCGCTTCTTTCTGGTCTCTTCAAATGTCATCTTCTGAAAGCAGTTTCCCCTGAGTGCTCTACATACAGTGTAGTATACTCCAGGCCTCCATCCACTCTCCTCCCTCCAACCCTGTTTTGTTTTATTTTTATTTTTTATTTATTTATTTTTATATCTATGTATTTTTATTTTTGTAGTGTTGGGGTCTCACTTTGTTGCCCAGGCTGATCCTTGAACTTCTTGCCTCAAGCAACTGCCCCACCTTGGCATCCCAAAGTGCTGGGATTACAAGGCATGAGCCCCTGTGCCTGACTCCTGTTTTGTTGTTTTCGTGGCACTTGTCACCACCTGTCATAGGTTTATTTGCCTGTTTATCTGTCTCTCTACCCTTTGTTTGCCTTTTGTTTGGTTGAGAGTGGAGACTTGGAACCTACAGTACTTGGTACATGGAAGATGTTCAGTAAATATTGTTAAATGGGCCAGGCGCGGTGGCTTACGCCTGTAATCCCAGCACTTTGGGAGGCCGAAGTGGGTGGATCATGAGGTCAAGAGATCGAGACCATCCTGGCCAACATGGTGAAACCCCATCTCTACTAAAAATACAAAATTAGCTGGGCGTGGTGGCGTGTGCCTGTAGTCCCAGCTACTCGGGAGGCTGAGGCAGGAGAATTTCTTGAACCCGGGAGGCAGAGGTTGCAGTGAGCCAAGATCGCGCCACTGCATTCCAGCATGGGCGACTGAGCGAGACTCCATCTCAAAAAAAAAAAAAAAAAGAAATATATATATATATATATATATATGTATAATTGAATGGATGAATAGGAATGTGAATGATACACATTTATCAGTTGATTTAGCTATTGGTGATGAGAAGATATCGTTTAAAATAAGTATTTACTGAGAAGGAGAAAAGTAAGTATGGCTTCTCAATCTAAAACATAGGATTACATATTTTTTCTACATTTTACAGCTCTTTTTGTAGAAACAAAGCAATACTGACAGAATTTTTTCCCAGTACAACAGCTACTTAAAGAATTCCTCCCCAGTACAGATGTTTTCTTTTCTAAATGTGTTAATTTACATTACTTGATTTGCATTAAAGATGAGTCTTGTGAAATGTAGAGCCATGAAAAAAGAGAAAGCAAAACATATTTGGGGTAAAAGGCCAAATGAATGTTTAGACGTCCAAGAATTCTTTGTTATAAAAAGTTAGAAATGATTGGCCAGGCGCGGTGGCTCATGCCTGTAATCCCAGCACTTTGGGAGGCCGAGGCAGGTGGATCATGAGGTCAGGAGATTGAGACCATCCTGGCTAACAGGGTGAAAACCCCGTCTTTACTAAAAAAACACAAAAAAATTAGCCGGGCATGGTGGTGGGCGCCTGTAGTCCCAGCTACTCGGGAGGCCTGGACGACAGAGCAAGACTCCATCTCAAAAAAAAAAAAAAAGTTAGAAAGGATTTTAGTAATTAAAAAAAAAAATTACATAGGTAATATATATGAGAAGGAACTATACACTACATTTTTAAAAGGATAAGAAAATAAGTAACCATAAATTTGCCACCAGAGATAAAATCACTGTTATCAGCTTGTGTGTGTCTTTCTAGACTAGCACTGTCCAGTACAACTTTATGCATATGGTCTATATCTGTACTTTCCATTTCAGTAGCCATTAGCCACATGTGGCTTTTGAGCACTTGATATCTGGTAAATAGGCCAGAGAAATTGATTTTTTTTTTTTTTTGAGACAGAGTTTCGCTCTTGTTGCCCAGGCTGGAGTACAATGGTGCAATCTCAGCTCACTGCAACCTCTACCTCCTGGGCTCAAGCAATTCTCCTGCCTCAGCCTCTCGACTGGCTGGAATTATAGGCATGTACCACCACACCTGGCTAATTTTTGTATTTGTAGTAGACAGGGTTTCACCATGTTGGCCAGGCTGGTCTCAAACTGCTGGCCTCAAGTGATCCACCCGCCTCGGCCTCCCAAAGTGCTGGGATTACAGGCGTGAGCCACTGTTCCTGGCCAGAAATTGATTTTTAAATTTAATTTTAATTAATTTAAACTCAAATTTAAAGAGCTACATATGGCTAGTGGCTACTATATTGGACAGTGCAACTGTAGACTTATGTCTGTGTTTATATTGCATCTTAAAATAGTATTAAGTGAACATACTCTTTTATAATAACATATTTTAAAAATTTAATAGTGTACCTTGAATATTGTTTTTATTTTTATTTATTTTTAATTTTTCCCAAACTCTTTGGTTTCCCAGAGAATATTGTTTAATAGTAGATGTTTATCTTTGCTTTTTAAAAATTGAGCTATGTGTCTTTCAGATTACAAAAGAAAATAACATGTTATAAATTGTTTTAAATAATAATTATAAGTGAAAGTATTCTGATTATAGAGGCTTTTGAAGGGTCTGATTATTGTCTTAAGTTTATATGTAATAGTTAATGAGAGCTAACAGTTTTATAATCATGGAAAAATGCTTACTACACAAATTAGTAGTGTAAAGAAATTTATAAGAAGATGCTTTTCTGTAGAAAAGATAACATTTTAGAAATAGCTTTTATGTAAAAGATGTAATCATTGCAATGTAAGCAGAGTTTGTGTTGTGCTTTTAATATGCTCTTTAGCTGTTCCTTAGGGTAGGACCAATCAGTTATTTAGATTTGGTTTTAATAAGACATAGGCTGGATGTGGTGGCTCATGCCTGTAATCCCAGCACTTTGGGAGGCCGAGGCAGGCAGATCACCTGAGGTCAGGTGTTCAAGACCAGGTTGGCCAACATGGTGAAACCCCGTCTCTACTAAAAATACAAAAATTAGCTGGGCGTGGTGGCACATGCCTGTAATCCCACCTACTCAGGAGGCCGAGGCAGGAGAATCACTTGAACCCAGGAGGCGGAGATTGCTGTGAGCTGAGATCGCACCACTGCACTCCAGCCTGGGCAACAGAGCAAGATTCTGTCTCAAAAACAAACAAACAAAAAAAAGCAGTATAAATATTTGACGTTAATACTTTTAGTAAATTCATCTGGTTCTCCCATTCAGTTGTCTGAGGAAGTTTCAAACAGAGCACCCTTTAAGTAAAACACAAAAAGTTAGTTTCATATCATTTTCATAGCAATAAATATTTAACTGATTAAAAAAATTTTCGGTTAAGTTTTTTGAGTTGGCAGTGCCTTTAATCCAACAATATAAAGGTATACCATGAAAGTCTCTTACCTGTTTTACATCCACCGCGTTCCCACCTACAGTACACAATTTTGTCAGTTTTTATTTTTTTCAGTTTCTTTATGCAGATAGATAGAAACACATATAAATATATACTGTTATATCTTTGAGATCAGATATTATCAGTATTCTTTCTTTTTATAGCCGCTGTGTACTCTGTTGTATAGATGTCCCATAGTTTATTTAACTAGTCTCTTATTCATGGAAATTTGAGTTGTTTCCAATCTTTTGCTATTACATCCTCCAACAAATAATCTTACATATATATCATTTTGCAAGTAGGTCAGAAGGATTTAAAAACCTGAAAGTGGGATTCTCTTCCATAAGGTAGGACTCATTTTTAGTCCTACTGGCAGTGTACAAGATGTCCTGTTTTCCTGAGCTTTGCTGACAATGTGTTGTCAAATTTTTGTTTTTTGTTTGCGCAATATGTAAATGTTATTTCTTCTCCTTAGAAACTTCAGGTTTTGTGGACAAACTATTCGAAAGTCTCTATACTAAGAACTACCTTCCACTTTTGGAACCAGTAAAACCTGAGCCAAAACCACTAGTCCAAGAAAAAGAAGAAATTAAAGAAGAGGTAATGCAAATTTTTTCTCCTGCTTTTGGGGGCTTCTTAAATCCTGTCACCAGTATCCTTAGTTGGAAGTTGAGCCTTTTAAAAGTAATTGTGTATTGATTCAAGTTTCCGGATTTTAGGCATGGTACAGATTCTTCATCAGGATTTCATAGTTGCTTGGACTGAAGAGTTGAAAAGTTTCAGATAGCTTGTTTAGAGATCCAAGAAATATTTCAGAAATATTGAGGAAGTCAGAGAAATCTTATCTAGTGACTTTTAGAAAAAGAAAACTTGGTTAAATATAGAGAGATTGACTGAAAGTGAACTGTTAACAAATCCTCAAGAGAAATCATTAGGTAACACATTTTCATGTATATGGAGAAACCAGTTGCACTTTTTGATTATATAGAGTTTTAAAAAATAGTTAACGTAATTGTGAACATCACTGTCAACATTGGAAAGAGGATTTTAAAAATGTTTTTATAATATTGAAGTATGAAAACATGGTTATAGATGGTAACCTAATTGTTTGAGCCAAGAAGGAAATTTTACAGAGTTCTTTGTACTTCCTTTTATATACAGACAATATAGTATAGAAGAATGTGGATTCTGTAATCAGGTTGCATGAGTTAAAATAACAGCTCTACAAGTTAACTTCTCTGTCTCACTTTGATATTAGTAAAATGAGGATCAGAGTAGTACTTATTGAGGATTAAGTGAGATTATGTATGTATGTGTGTGTATATATATATAGTTTCTAGTCCAGTGCCTGGCACATAAATGTTGGTTGTCATGCAGAAATATTTCCCAGTATTTATTTTTATTACATTTATTCTGAAGGTAAAATGAATTTTTAATTTAGAAATAATTTTAAACAAATAAAAATTACAAGAGGCTGGGCATGGTGGCTCCTGCCTGTAATCCCAGTACTTTGGGAGGCCTAGGTGGGCGGATCACCTGAGGTCAGAAGTTTGAGATCAGCCTGGCCAACATGGGAAACCCTGCCTCTACTAAAAATACAAAATATTAGTCGGGCGTAGTGGCAGGCGTCTGTAATCCCAGTTACTTGGGAGGCTGAGGCAGGAGAATCGCTTGAACCCGGGCAGTGGAGGTTGCAGTGAGCCGAGATCATACTGTTGCACTCCAGCCTGGGCAATAAGAGCAAAACTTTGCCTCAGAAAGAAAAAAAAAATTACGAGAATAATACCCAAAACACCCATATGACATCTATCTAGATAAACTTTTTTTTTCGATGGAGTTGGAGTCTCCTTATGTTGCCCAGGTTGGTCTCGAACTCCCACCTCTGCCTCCCAAAGCTCTGGAGTTATAGGTGGTCTAGATATACTTACTGAAAATTTGCCCCATCTGCTCTCTTTAAATATCCATGATTTTTTTCTCAGTCATTTGAGTAGTGAGTCACATACTTCATGTCTTTTCACCCCTAAGTAAAGTACTTCAGTGTGTATTTCCTACAAATAAGGAATATTCTCTTAGGTAACTATGATACTGTGATCAAGTTCAGTAAATTTAACATCCATATAGTACTTTAATGTATTATCTGTATTCAGTTTTATCAATTGATCAAGCAATGTCCTTTTTTTATTTCCTTTTTAAAAAGTTTTTTGTTGTTGTTAAAGAGACAGGGTTTCACTATGTTGCCCAGGCTGGTCTCGAACTCCTGAGCTTAAGCGATCCTCCTGACTTGGCCTCCTGAAGTGCTGGGAGTACAGGCATGAGCCACTGCACCGAGTCCCAAGTGTTTCTTTTTTATAGCATGTTCTTTTCCTCTCCATTTTCAGGATTGATTCTAAGGATTAGGTATCATTTAGTTATCATTTCCGATTCATTTTTAAATGCTAGGCTGATTGACCTGATCCAACATTAAAAGAAAAAATGTGGCTATATTTATGAAGATCAACTGAGACTGCTGTCTGTTTTTTCTTTTTATATCATGCCCTGTAATTATCTCATCAAGTTCTCTCAAAATTGGAGAGGCTTGTTGAATGTGTCTTAAAGTACTGGAAATAGGAGGAAACCTTTCTGTTTTTTACCTTTCTGTTTTTTTTGTTTTTTTTTTTTTTTTTTGAGACGGAGTCCGCTCCATCGCCCAGGTTGGAGTGCAGTGGTGCCATCTCAGCTCACTGCAACTTCCATCTCCTGGGTTCAAGCAATTCTCCTGCCTCAGCTTCCTAAGTAGCTGGGATTACAGGCATGTGCCACCATGCCTGGCTAATTTTTGTATTTTTAATAGAGATGGGGTTTCACCATATTGGCCAGGCTGGTCTTGAACTCCTGACCTCGTGATCCACCCACCTCGGCCTCCTAAAGTGCTGGGATTACAGGGGTGAGCCACAGCGCCTGGCCACCTTTCTGGCTTTTTTTAGACAGAGTCTCATTCTGTCACCCAGGGTGGAGTGCGGTGGCGCGATCTCGGCCCATTGCAACCTCTACCTTTCAGGTTCAGGCGATTATTCTGCTTCAGCCTCCTGGGTAGCTGGGATTATAGGCCCTGTCACCAAGCCTGCCTAATTTTTTTTTTTTTTTTTTTTTTTTTTCAGTAGAGACGGGGTTTCACCAAGTTGGCCAGGCTGGTCTTAAACTCCTGACCTCAAGTGACCTGTTTGCCTCGGCCTCCCAAAGTGCTGGGATTATAGGCATGAGCCACTGTGCCAGGGCTGGAAGAAAACTTTCTTGAGTACTTTCATAGACATTTTTCTTTGGTACTTTATAGTATATAATTTTTGGTCTATGGTATAGATTATGTTTTTTATAAGTTAAAATTTTTTGTAACGTGTTTTTTACAGTCATTGAATCTCAGTGGTTTAGATGTATCTGTTTGAGAGGCAGCTGATTTGAATATGAGAGAAAATTTGCATTATCTTGAGTTTATTTATTTATTTTTTTGAGATGGAGTTTCATTCTTGTTGCCCAGGCTGGAGTGCAATGGTGTAGTCTCAGCTTACTGCCACCTCCACCTCCTGGATTCAAGCGATTCTCCTGCCTCAGTTTCCCAAGTAGCTGGGATTACAGGTGCCCACCACCACTCCTGGCCAATTTTTTTGTATTTTTAATAGAGATAGAGTTTCACCATGTTGGCCAGGCTGGTCTTGAACACCTGACCTCAGGTGATTCACCTGCCTTGGCCTCGCAAAGTGCTGGGATTACAGGTGTGAGCCACCGCAAGTTTTAAAAGAACAGTTTTAAAAAAAAAAAACTGTTATACTATCTTGTTTGTATCTTTGTAGATACAATTTTGAGAATTGTGAAAAATGGATAATGCCAGTTTCTGTGTAGAGCTACCCCAACTGACAGCTTTCCGGCGTTTCTCATTTTCTAAGTTTTAGAAAATTACATAACTTAATCGTAATTACTGAAATAAATTGTAGTTCATTTAGTAGTGCATAAACATAATTGTTTATAGTATTTTTGTTAGATAATAGAGTAGGAAAGGAGTCTGAGGTGGCACACATCTTTGGCTAATTGTCTTTTTCTGGTCTGTGCTTAGTTGCTCTGAACAGGGTGTAGAGAAGCAAATCTAGGGATTACCCATTTTAACTTTCTTCCTTGGTCTTCGGCTACATTGGGTTCCATTAGTGGTTTTCTAATTAGACTGTTGATAACCAGGGTAAGAGAATTTGGATCATTGGCACCAACTCATCCTGCTTCTGGAAAAACAACTTGGTAGACATGTGCCATGATTTATGAAGCACACTGCCTTCATTGCCTGTTTTCTTTACCTCATCTTTTTCCTTAAATTTTATTTTGTGAAGAAATTCAATCATTTGTCCTGTAGAGTTTTTTACTGTCTGGATTTTGCTGTCTGCATCCCAGTGGAATAATACATCCTCTGTATTTCCTGTGAATTAGGATAGAGAATGTTTTTTAAATGTAGTCTAGTGACTGTGTAGTGATTTTGCTGCCATGTGGTTGCCATATTGTGGCTGCCGTTTTATGTTGCCTGAATTTTATTAAATTATTATCTCCTAAGTCCATTCACTCACTTCCTGATTTGTGTATTTGTCAGTGAGCTTCTCCATTAGATAGGTATTTGTTTAACTCTTGCAAATGACTTTATTTCACCTTTCTCTGGTAAAGACTGTATATTCTGTTTGAGATAAACTTGTTCAAAGACAATAATAAAAATTACTGGTTCTCCAGGAGGCAGAGGTTGTAGTGAGCTGAGATAGCGCCACTGCACTCCAACGTGGGTGACAGAGTGAGACTCGGTCTCAAAAAAACAAAAGAATAAAATAAAAAAATAAAAATTACTGTTCTCTTTGTATTTCTGGTCAATTTTGATGGTTAGGCTTTAAGAGAAAGCCTTAACATTTCCATTAGTTCCAATACCATTTTTCCATAGTTTACATGAATTACTTAGTTTTATAGCATTCATTAATTTAACCATTTTTTCCTAAAACGTTTCCTATGGAATAAATCTGAAGAGCTACTCAAATGAATTATGTATGTATATATATTTCATAATGAGGAAAACATAACCGTTTTACTATATGGTACTTAAGAGATTTGCTGTTTTAATTTGAAGAATGAATTGTTTATACTTTTCCTACACTACCATTCCCTGCTTTAAATTAACATTAAAAAATTAACAAACTGCTTGTTGAAGTAATCTGAGCATCTTTTTTATTTCTGCTGTTGCCTGACTCTTTTGGCTATGAATTGACTTTATTTTTTCAGTGTATTTACTCGTGCCCTCTCTTGCGCCAGAAATATTATCAGGTAGATGGACATGTTTCATGATTTATAGAGGGACCATTCTTTTTTTTTTTTTTTTTTGAGACAAAGTCTCATGTTGCCCAGGCTGGAGCGCAGTGGCGTGATCTCGGCTCACTGCAACCTCCGCCTCCTGGGTTCAAACGATTCTCCTGCCTCAGCCTCCCTAGTAGCTGGGACTACAGGCACGTGCCACCACGCCTGGCTAATTTTTGTATTTTTAGTCGAGACAGGGTTTCACGTGCTGGTCTCAAACTCCTGACCTCAAGTGATCTGCCCGCCCCGGCCACCCAAAGTGCTGGGATTATAGGTGTGAATCACTGCGCCCGGCCAAGAGGGACCATTCTTATTTCTTTTTTTGTTTGTTTTTGAGAAGGGTCTCACTCTGTCACCCAGCCTGTGGTGCAGTGATGTGATCATGGCTTAATGCAGCCTCAAACTTCTGGGTTCAGGCAGTCCTCCCAAATCGGCCTCCTGAGTAGCTGGGACTACATACAGGTGCATGCCACCATGCCCAGCTAACTTATTTTACTTATTATTTTTAGTAGAGACGGAGTCTCCCTGTGTTTCCCAGGCTGGTCTCAATATCCTGGCCTCAAGCAGTCTTCCCACCTGGACCTCCTAAAGTGTTGGGATTACAGGTGTGAGCCACCGTGCCTGGCCCTGCTCTTATTTCTAATCAATATTTTCATATAGGTATTTCAGGAGCCAGCAGAGGAAGAACGAGATGGCAGAAAAAAGAAATATCCTAGTCCCCAGAAGACTCGTTCAGAATCTAGTGAACGAAGGTTTGTGTTTATCTTTAATTAGGAAGACATTGATAACTCACTTTTTAGTTGCCTTGCAAGGACATTAAAAGGATTTTTAATATATATACTTACTCCTCTCTCTGTAAACTCATTAAAGAAAGATGTTACCTTTCTTCCTTTCATTCTTTCTGTTTTTTGTCTTTTGTCTTACTTTCTGTTCCTTTTATAAACAGTCATTATTATGTGTTTTCCCCAAGAGCTCAGGGGTGGGAGCAGTCCCCTTAGAGAATATTAATGAAATGTTCCATTTGGTTAGGGGTGCTTAGTATTAAAATCATCCAAGTCATTTTTTTATGACAAGTAGTACAACTTGTATATTGAATCATCAGCCTAACATCAAAAATTGGTCTTTGTTTAGGAACACTTTTTTTTGAGCCTTTTTTCTTTTCTATTTCAAATTTTCTGTTTTCCCCTGCCCACCCCTCCCCATACTTTGGATTCACCTCTTTTTTTCATTTCTCCCCACCCAGTATAATTGCAGGAGGGATGTTTTTTCTCTGTATATATTTGATTAGAGGAATTATGTGGTAGTTTTGCAACTTTCTAAAAAAGCATAGATATGCGTTTGGATGACTCAAGAGTAGTATTTATGCTATAGATTTGTTTGCAGACTTGGTTTCTATAGCCTGCATATGGCTTTTATATCTGTATATTATAGGACACGTGAGAAAAAAAGAGAAGACGGGAAATGGAGAGACTATGACCGGTACTATGAGCGGAATGAATTGTACCGTGAGAAGTATGACTGGAGAAGAGGCAGGAGTAAGAGTCGGAGTAAGAGTCGAGGCCTGAGTCGCAGTAGAAGCCGAAGTAGGGGGCGCAGCAAAGACCGGGATCCAAATAGGAATGTTGGTGAGTAGATGAGCGTCCCCCTAAAAACTCTGTAGTTGTTTATCTGTCTCTATCACAAGGGTGCAAGAAATTCTCTTAAAGAAAGATGTACCTTTAATATGTCTGAGCAGTGTAAAAACTGGAATTGTCTCAAGAAGCTCAATATTCATTTTGTTAGAAAACAGGGCTCTATTCTGGGGATGGAGTCAAGGGAGTTTGATTAAAAAGGAGCTATTCAAGTGTATCATTGTACATGTCTAGACTTAACTCATTTTGTATAATGGATACAAATATCCTTTAATCAATAAAGCTATCACGTGAGGAAGAGGGTTGCCTGCTTTTCTTTTTTGTTTGTTTGGTTTTCTAAAAGTAATTGATTTGCTGTAAGGGTGCTTGAAGTTTATAAAATTAAATGGATAAAATAAGTAGATTATTGGGATCCCAACCACTCATTTTCTGAGATACAAGTTTGGAAGTCAGTTCTTAGATAACCTTCTTATTAAATATCTGTGGAGAAGCTGACTCTTTTTCAGTTAAGTGTAACTGATGTTGATACTATAAAAGATGATTTTGCACAAGTTCTTGCCCAAGATATGTCACTTGTTGATGTCCCTGCTTTTAGGATATATTAATAAAGAGAGCAATATGAAATATGGATAGCTAGATAAGTTTAATTCAACATTCTCATGTTTTCTCTTCTATGTGAGAAAATAAATATAGTTTAAGAACATGAAATATCTGATCTCTTTGTTTTCTGTTTTTAATTTTGTCTCCAAGTAGAGCACAGGGAAAGATCGAAGTTTAAGAGTGAAAGGAATGACCTGGAGAGTTCCTATGTGCCTGTGTCTGCACCACCTCCAAACTCTTCTGAGCAGTATTCCTCTGGGGCACAGTCTATTCCCAGCACTGTTACTGTGATCGCACCTGCTCACCACTCTGAAAACACAACTGAGAGTTGGTCTAATTACTATAACAATCATAGCTCTTCCAATTCTTTTGGTCGAAACCTACCACCAAAGAGGCGATGCAGAGATTATGATGGTAAAAATCACCACCTTTTCTCATATTGTGCCCAAAAGTACTAGCAGAGCAAATGTTGCATATATTGCATATCTTTTAGTTATAGTCCAGTTTATTTTATTTTATTTTATTTTATCTTATTTTATTTATTTTGAGACAGAGTCTCGCTCTGTCACCCAGGATGGAGTGCAGTGGCTCGATCTTGGCTCACTGCAACCTCCATCTCCTGGGTTCAAGCGATTCTCCTTCCTCAGCCTCCCAAGTAGCCTCCCAGGTGGGCACCAACTCATGGGGAATGTTGTTTAATCTACACTCCCACTGACTTCTATGGCCTGTATTATTTCAAGCAAGTCACACGCAGGCGTGTGCCACCATGCCTGGCTAACTTTTGTGTTTTTAGTAGAGACAGGGTTTCACCATTTTGGTCTGGCTGGTCTCGAACTCCTGACCTCAGGTGATCTGCCTGCCTCGGCCTCCCAATGTGCTGGGATTATAGGTGTGAGCCACCGCACCATGCCTATAGTCCAAATTTTGTTAAAAGGGATGAATGGGGAGGAGAATCTCTGTTTGATATAATGGTTTGGCTCTCATTAAGAGAATATTTAAATTTTACCCTTTTTTAGATTTTTTTTGTTTTTTTGTTCTCATTGTTATTTCAAACACTGTATGCCATAGTATACCGTAAAATTTCATAGACACTAGTAATTGTAATTTTTTAAAAGAATTTTATTTATTTATTTATTTATTTTTGGAGACGGACTTGCTCTGTCCCCCAGGCTAGTGTGCAGTGGCACGATCTCGGCTCACTGCAGCCTCTGACTCCCAAGTTCAAGCGATTTTCCTGCCTCAGCCTCCCAAGTAGCTGGGATTACAGGCGTGAGCCACCATGCCCGGCTAATTTTTGTATTAGTAGAGACGGGGTTTCACCATGTTGGTCAGGCTTGTCTGGAACTCCTGACCTCAGGTGATCCACCTTCCTCAGCCTCCCAAAGTGCTGGGATTACAGGTGTGAGCCACCATGCCCAGCCAGGAATTGTCATTTTTTTGAGTAGTGTTTGCTGCCGAGAATTTGTAGAAGTTACTTACAAGTTTGATTTGCTGACTTTCCATTTGAATGAATGAATCGGTATGTGTGTATTTCTTTTAAATTTTTATTATGGAAGTATTTATATATTCATAAAAGCTGACAAAATGATATGCTTAACCCCAGTGTATCCGTTACGTCATTTAAATAGGCACCAACCCATGGGGAATGTTGTTTTAATGTATGCTCCCACTCACTTCTGTGGCCTGTATTATTTCAAGCAAGTCACAGACATCATAATTTTTTTCTGTAAATACAGAATGCATACGTTTTTACATTTTACTTATTTTAAAGTAGGGAATAGAGTCAAATTATAATTCAAGAATTACCTCATTCTCGCCCTAATCTCTCAGCCATAGAATACTCCTTGCCAAGGCCAACGTAATGTTATCAATTTGTTGTTTATCTTTCCAAACATAGTCTGTGCATATGTACATAAGTAAATACACATATTTTCCCCACATTTTTAACATAAATACTAGTATGCTACTCATACTTCTGCATAATGTTTTTTCAGTTAGCAGTATTTCCTGGCGTTCATCCTATGTTAAAACATAGAGAGCTTTCTCAGTATTTATTTAGGCTTCTTAGTATTCTTTTTTTTCTCTCTTTTTTTTGAAATGGAGTCTCGCTCTGTCACCAGGCAGGAGTGCAGTGCCATGGTCTCAGCTCACTGCAACCTCCGCCTCCTGGGTTCAAGTGATTCTCCTGCATCAGCCTCCTGAGTAGCTGGGACTACAAGCGCGTGCCACCACGCCCAGCTAATTTTTGTATTTTTAGTAGAGACGGGGTTTCACCATATTGGTCAGGATGGTCTCAGTTTCTTGACCTCGTGATCTGCCTGCCTTGGCCTCCCAAAGTGCTGATATTACAGGCGTGAGCCACTGCGCCCAGCCCTGCTTCTTAGTATTCTTTATGTACAAACGTGTTTAACTTATTCCTTATTGATGTGTGTTTGGGATGTTTCTATTATTTTTCTACTATGAACAGTGCTACAAGTGATAACCTGGTACATAATGTCCACTTGAATATTTGAAAGTTTCAACTTCCAGATATAGCAATAATGGTTGCTTTAGAATAATGTAATGAGAATAGATTGAGAGTAAATAATCTAGGTCAATGCCCTTATTCTCCCCTACCCCACGCCTTTGCTAAATTGATATTTGTTTAAAATATCTGAGTTTTTATTATGAAAGCTTAATTGCAAATGGTTTAGTATAATGGTAGTTGGTAACCTGTTCTTGACTCTTTTTATTTGCTTTCTCAACAAGTCATAGTATCATAGTATAAAAAGTAGAGAGTACATCTGCCTCTACCTTGGGGATATGTAATGCTTAACAGAGTAACACTGAGACTTTGGATTCCTTGGAGAAAACCACTTTGTAAATGAGATTGGTGGGTTTTTCAGGGACATGTTTTGTTGTTTTCTGAACTCTAAGTAGATGATAATAAGATTCTTTTTTTATTCTTTATTCCACAGAAAGAGGATTTTGTGTACTTGGTGACCTTTGTCAGTTTGATCATGGAAATGATCCCCTAGTTGTTGATGAAGTTGCTCTGCCAAGTATGATTCCTTTCCCACCCCCTCCTCCTGGGCTTCCTCCTCCACCACCTCCTGGAATGTTAATGCCTCCAATGCCAGGTCCAGGCCCAGGCCCGGGCCCAGGTCCAGGCCCAGGCCCAGGCCCAGGTCCAGGTCCTGGCCATAGTATGAGACTTCCTGTTCCCCAAGGACATGGTCAGCCTCCACCATCCGTTGTGCTTCCCATACCAAGTAAGTATATATTCGTTGAATTTTTCTCTAGCATTCTGTTTAGAAGAACCTCATCCCTTTTAGCTAACTTGACACTCGTTTAAAGTGTTTGAGAAATAGAGTAATAATATAATTTGGAATATATTCCCATAATTAAGATGATATTCTTTTCTTTTTTTCATCCATTATTGCATGATGTTATTTGTATTACCACAGTGTAAATTTTGTGTGTAGTGGCCTAACCTATATTGACCTGCAGTCAAATCCAGTTATCATCTTAAGAAAGCCAGTATTTATTTATTTATCTATTTTTATTTAGTTTTTCTTTAGAGACAGGGTCTCATTATGTTGGCCAGGTTGGTCTTGAACTCCTGGCCTCAAGCAATCCTCTCCTGCCTTGGCCTCCCAAAGTGCTAGGATTACAGGCATAAGCCACCATGCCTGGCCAAGAAAGCCAGTTTTTAAGATGTCAGAGAAAAAACATGTTAGGAGTTTTATGAAATTTTCCAGTCTTTAAGGAAAATCTCTTCAAGAATATTGAAATAATATTAAAAATTTTTTTTTTATTACGGACATTTTTAGAAGTAGAATAGTATGTGTGTTGCAGGTACCATCATCCAGCCTCAATGATGATCAATATTCAGCTGTTTTGTCTCATATTTTCCTTTCTCTCCCATACACTTTCTTTGGGTTGGTTGGTTTTTTTGCTGGAGTAAATTCTAAATGTCATGTCACTTCACCAGTATGTACTTCAGTATGGATCTACTTTCTGATAAGGACTTTTTGTTTTTGTTATTTAAAAAAAAAATCAATATGCCATTATCACATCCAGCAAAATTAGGAGTAAGAAATGTTTTAAAATGGTCATTTAAAAAGCATTATTAACAGTTGCCAATATAGTAGAAATAGAAGTAAGACTAAATTTTTAAAAAGTAACTGAAAAAATTATGGAATGAATTGTTTTCATGTATGCAAAAATATAAAACGTTATCTGCTTGAAGACTTTTAACATTAAAAGATGGCAAATTAGGCTGAGCATGGTGGGTCATATCTGTAATCCCAGCACTTTGGGAGGCCAAAGTGGGTGGATCACTTGAACTCTGGAGTTTGAGACCAGCCTGGGCAAGATGGCGAAACCCCATCTCTAGAAAAAAATACAAAAATTAGCCAGGCATGGTGGTGTGTACCCATAGTTCCAGCTACTTGGGATGCTGAGGTGGGAGGATGGCTTGAGCCTGGGAGACAAGTTGCAGTGAGCCGAGATTGCACCACTCCATTCTAGCCTGGGTGACAGAGCCAGACCCTGTCTCAAAAATAAATAAATAAATAAAAGATGGCAAATTTTTATTTTTAGAAATATTGCTGTTCAGTTTAAGCGGTGGTTTTAATGAATTTCTTTTTAACATTTTATTTTGAAATAATTACAGACTCAGTTATAGAATTATAATTACAGAAATTGTGAAAATGGTTTCACGTGATCCTGAGCTTCCCTGCAGTAATAAAGTATTCTGTAGAATATACATTTCATGGCCCGGCACAGTGGTGCACGCCTGTAATTCCAACACTTTGGGAGGCTGAGGCTGGCAGATCACTTGAGCTCATGAGTTTGAGACCAGCCTGGGCAACATGGCGAAACCCTGCCTTTACAAAAAATACAAAAATTAGCCAGGCATGTCGGGGGGTGCATGTAGTCCCTGCTGCTTGGGAGCTTGGGGTGGGAGGATTGCTTGAACCCAGGAGGTCGAGGGTGCAGTGAGCTGTGATGGCCTCACTGCACTGCAGCCTGGGTGACAGAGCAAGACTTTGTCTCAAAAAAATTAAAGAATATGTTTTATTATTAAAGTTGGTAAATGTTTGGAGGGATTTAATGCATATGTTTGACCTATAGAAACATGTTGTTTTTTTTTTTTTAACTTAGCATTTGTGATTTTTTTTTTCTTTTATTTTCTTTTTGAGACAAGATCTCACTCTATGCCCTAGGCTGGAGTGCAGTGGGGAGATCTTGGCTCACGACTCACTGCAACCTCCGCCTCCCAGGCTTGGAGGGATCCTCCCACCTCAGTCTCCTGAGTAGCTGGGACTACAGGCATGTGCCACCATACCTGGCTAAATTTTTTTGGACTTTTTTGTAGAGACAGGGTTCACCATGTTGCCCAGGCTGGTCTTGAACTCGTGGGCTCAAGCAGTTTGCTTGCCTCAGTTCCCAAAGTTCTGGGATTACAGGCGTGAGCCACCGTGCCCAGCCCATATGTGAATATTTAATATAATCACATAAACAGTATAATTGTGAAGCTCAAGCTGAGATTTTATTTCCCAGATAAAGCAACATCGTTTTATGTATGGAAATTCTAAAATAAAGAACATTATCTCAGCGTGGGAACATATCTATTTAAAAGTTAAATTCAAGAATACCATTTCTCCCGACATTTTGCTATGAAAAGTTTGTAACAAATAGAAAAGTTGAAGGAATTGTACTTGTATACTTACCATCTAGGTTCTACAATTAGCATTTTACTGTATTTATGTTAGCACATATCTTTCCGTTTCTCCATTTTTACTTTTGATGCTTTTCACAGTATGTTGCAGACATCGTACACTTAAGCATGCTTATCATTAACTTGAATTCTGTAGAACTTTACCATCACCCTAGAAAGTTTCCTGAAGCCTCTTCTCAGCCATTCTCCACCTTCACCCATAGAGGCAACCAGTCCTGCCTTTTTTCACCTTAGATTAGTTTTGCCTCTTCTAGAACAAGTAATGTTCTTTTAATTGATTATACAACTCCCAGTGCTTAAGCTTGCATATATTAAATTCCTTAATTCTATTCAGAGCCAAATTAGGTATTTTAAATGTGAGTATCCAAGTTAGTACTAGTATGGTATTTTTTTCTTTTTTTTAAGGTGAAGTCTTTCTCCGTTGCCCAGGTTGGAGTGCAGTGGCGTGATTTCGGCTCACTGCAGCCTCCACCTCCCATGTTCAAGTGATTCTCCTGCCTCAGCTTCCCAAGTAGCTGGGATTACAGGCGTGTGCCACCACACCCAGCTTATTTTTGTACTTTTAGTAGAGATGGGGTTTCACCACGTTGGCCAAGCTGGTCTCGAACTTTTGACCTCAGGTGATCTGCCTCGGCCTCCCAAAGTGCTGAGATTACAGGCATGAGCCACTGTGCCCGGCCTATGATGGTCCTTTTTTTTTTTTTTTTTTTTTCCGAGACAGAGTTTTGCTTTTATTGCCCAGGCTGGAGTGCAATGGTGCGATCTCGGCTCACCGCAACCTCCGCCTCCCAGGTTCAAGCGATTCTCCTGCCTCAGCCTCCTGAGTAGCTGGGATTACAGGCATGTGCCACCACGCCCTGCTCATTTTTGTATTGTTAGTAGAGACGAGGTTTCTCCATGTTGGTCAGGCTGGTCTCGAACTCCTGACCTCAGGTGATCCGCCTGCCTTGGCCTTCCAAAGTTCTGGATTACAGGTGTGAGCCACTGCTCCTGGCCTGATACTTTTATTAGGAAATATTAATGCTGTACTTTTCACTTTTTGTTGTCTGTATGTAGGACCACCTATAACACAATCAAGCTTGATAAACAGCCGTGACCAGCCTGGGACAAGTGCAGTGCCCAATCTTGCATCAGTGGGAACAAGACTACCTCCTCCTTTACCCCAGAACCTCCTTTACACAGTATCAGAACGTAAGTACATGTTGTTTGACTTAAAATTGACAGGGTATAGAAAAGCCAAGTTGTCTCATATCAGTATAACCCTTTAAAAAATGGTAAATAGTTTCTGTTCTTATGGATTCTAAAAATTGTATTTGTATTCACAATACAGTTTATTGTGTGTTTCTGCTATATAGCCACATTTTAATTTTGTGTGATATGGGAGAGAAAGGCAAGGCTTTCTGTTTTGGAGAATTTTACTCTGCCATGGAGTAGCAACATTTAGTCTCTCCTTTTTATTTTTTTGAGACAGAGTCTCGCTCTGTCACCCAGGCTGGAGTGCAGTGGCACAATCTCAGCTCACTGCAACCTCTGCTTTCCAGGTTCAAGTGATTCTCTTGCCTCAGCCTCCCAAGTAGCTGGGACAGCAGGCATGTGCCACCATGCCCAGCTAATTTTTGTATTTTTAGTAGAGACGGGGTTTCACCATGTTGGCCAGGCTGGTCTCGAACTCCTGACCTCAGGTGATCTACCTGCCTCGGCCTCCCAAAATGCTGGGATTATAGGTGTGAACCACTGTGCCCAGCCTAACGTCAAGTCTCTTCTAAATTTATTTTGAAGCTTTTTAAAAAAATTGTTTATCTGATTGATTTTCTAAAGCATAAGATGTATCTCCTAAGAAGTATACAAAAGAGCGGGTTAATTATGCCTAATAGTTAACTTGCATACTGAAATGAAGATAGAGAGCATCATTTAAATTGTAATTTTCTGTATTTAGGCTGTTTGTGACATTCACATTTGATTGTAATAATACATTTTTCTTGGGCCAGGCGCGGTGGCTCATGCCTGTAATCCTAGCACTTTGGGAGGCCTGGGTGGGCAGATCATCTGAGGTCGGGAGTTCGAGACCATCCTGACCAACATGGAGAAACCCCGTCTCTACTAAAAATGCAAAATTAGCTGGGCGTTGTGGAGCATGCCTGTAGTCCCAGCAACTCGGGAGGCTGAGGCAGGAGAATCACTTGAACCTCGGAGGCGGAGGTTGCAGTGAGCCGAGATCGTGCCACTGCACTCCTGCCTGGGTGACAGAGCAAAACTCCGTCTCAGAAAACAAAAAACAAAATGATTTTTCTTGAATCCTAATTCTCTTTTGTTTCTTAGGTGTTTTATTGTTTACTAAAGCTTTAAAAAATTACTTCCTTCAAAAACATTTTTTAAAAAGGTAGTTGGTTGTTAAAAATGTCAAATTAGAAGATTTTTTTTTTTTTTACAAGGCCTGGTAACTTGATGGATATGTTCCTCTTTTATGTAACTATGTATATCATAAAGTTTATTTTGCATCCTAAACATTTCTGTATCTCTTTGATGTCTTGGAGAGGCAATTCAGCAAACTCGTTAAGCCCAGTTTCAAATCCTGGTTTTATCATTTACTATCTTTTTGACCTTGAGTAAGTTGCTTAGTCTCTCTGTAGCTCAATTTCCTCTTCTTTAAAATGAGAATAATATTACCTCATTAAGGTTGTTTTGAGGAATAAATTAATACATCTAAAGCATCTAAAAAAGTGCCTAGCCACTAGTAAGCTATAAGGATTCATTATTATATTATTGTAGTTATTATTGTCTCCTGAAATTTCAAACTCTGAAATCGAACCTATTAACTTCTTAAATCTGTACCTTCTACCATCCCTGTTTTTGTCAATGGAATAACACCCACCTAATACCTAGAATTGAAACCTTCACAGGACTGACTCATTGCTTTGCTTTTTTACATCTGGTTAATCAAAAATTCTTTTTCTTTGAAGTAGCCCTTTCTATTTCTTCTGTGGCCTCTGCCCTCATCCACGCTAGATCACTTCACATTTGGATTATTACTGCAGCCTACTTGACACCATTATGTTTTATGTTTAACTTCCCTAAGTCATACCACATAATGCTGCTAAGCTAATTTTCCTGAGAAATCCAACCATGAAAGTTCCTTATGAGAACTTTTCGGTGGCTACCATTTCTTTCTGAGCCATCAGTAAACCCCTCTCTAGGACTTCTAACTCCTTTTTTTTTTTCCCTTTTTTTTTTTCTCTTTCTTTTTTTGTTTTGGGACAAAGTCTTGCTCTGTCACCCAGGCTGGAGTGCAGTGGTGCAATCTCAACTCCCTGCAACCTTTGCCTCCCGGGTTCAAGCAATTCTTGTGCCTCAGCCTCCCAAGTAGCTGGGATTACAGGCATGTATCACTATACCCAGCTAATCTTTTTGTATTTTGGGTAGAGATGGGGTTTTGTTATGTTGGCTAGCTGTCAAACTCCTGGCCTTAAGTGATCTGGCTGCTTTGGCCTTGCAAAGCGCTGGGATTGCAGGTATGAGCCACCACGCCTGGACTTTTTTTTTTTTTTTGAGACAGTCTCTCAACTCTGTTCCCCAGGCTGAAGTGCAGTGGTGCCATCTTGGCTCACTGCAGCCTCGATTTTCCAGGCTAAGTGATCCTCCCACCTCAGCCTCCCAAATAGTTGGGGCCACAGGCATGTGCCACCACACCCGGCTAATTTTTGAAATTTTTTTGTAGAGATGGAGTCTCACTATGTTGCTCAGGCTGGTCTCAAATTTCTGGGCTCAAGTTTCTCCCACCTGAGCGTCCCAAAGGGTTGGGATTACAGGCGTGAGCCACTGTTCCTGGCCTTTACTCTTTCAATAGTCTACCTCTTCCTTCTTGGCAATCTTTGTCCACTATTCCTCAACATGCACCTTCTCTGGTCATGCCAATTATACCCTTTCTGTGCCCCCGTCATGGCTCAACTTTCCCCCCCAATCTTCTTTCCTACCAATATACTCTGTCTTCACCTCTTTCTAGGCCCATATTCTAAGTATACTTGGAAGACATGATTGCTGTTTTCTGTCTGTCTGTCTGTCTGTCTGTCTGTCTATCTGTCTATCTATCTAGAGTCTCACTTTGTCGCCCAGGCTGGAGTGCAGTGGTGAGATCTCAGCTTATTGCAACCTCTGCCTCCCGGGTTCAAGTGATTCTTGTGCCTCAGCTTCCCAAGTAGCTGGGATTACAGTCGCCCACGACCACACCTGGCTAATTTTTGTATTTTTAGTAGAGATGGGGTTTTGCCATGTTGGCTAGGCTGGTCTTGAACTCCTGACCTCAGGTGATCCGCCCGCCTTGGCCTCTCAGAGTGCTGGGATTACGGGCATGAACCCCCGTGTCCGGCCTTTTGCTCTGTTTTAAACTCTTACAATACCAAAAAGCATTTGTTACATAATGACATATACTTATATATAGGCCTACTGTTTTTTTTTAATATATGTAAATCTTACATTCAACTGAGCTTCTACAGAACAGAAGTCACATTTGATACTTAAGTAATTGTTTTTCCTGTTTCATACTTAGTATCTCGCTGTATTCTGATTGCTATAGCGTCTTTTCATAGAACATGTTTGTTGCTCATTTTTTAATTATGGGAAATCTCAAATATATATAAAAGTAAAGAGGACAGTATATGGAACTCCGGAGTACCCAGTATAATGAAGTTCTTTGTGCTTATCCCTCAGTTTCAACCTTTATCAATTTATAGCGAAGCCTCTTTTATCTGTTTCCCCCTGAATCAGCTCTTAATATTGTTTGCCTTTTGGACTTGTAAATATGAAAAAGTGGACTATTCCAGAGTGTGTTGCAGATGGCATATTTTTATACTGTTAAATTTGGTATTATGACTCATGATAAAAATTCCATCTTGTTTTTAATTTAAAAAAAATCTGGCAATTACCATTTATTTTTATATTGTTAAATTTAACATTGTGACTCACTCTATAAATATTCCATTTGGTTTTAATTTTTAAAACTCTGGCAGTTACCATTTATTTCAGTGACTTAGCTTAATAAATAAATTAATTTGGCAAATATTTATTGAATGCCTACTATGTGCCAGGCATCGTGCCAGACACTAGGGAGCCAAGGTGAATAAGATATTAGATCTCATGTTTTTTGAAGTCCATTTTTCTGTTTTATTTAAAAGTAAGACTATTTTGTAGTATATGAGTAAAGTCCTTTTAGAACTGTATTTCCAAATTATTATTATTTTTTGAGACAGTCTTACTCGTTGCCCAGGCTAGAGTGCAGTGGCGCAACCTCCACCTCCCAGGTTTAAGCTTGTGCCTCAGCCTCAAGTAGCTGGGACTACAGTCGTGGGCCCCAACGCCCACCTAATTTTTGTATTTTTAGTACAGATGGGGTTTCGCCATGTTGGCCAGGCAGGTCTCAAACTCTTGGCCTCAAGTTATCCGCCCGCCTCGGCTTCCCAAAGTGCTGGGATTACAAGTGTGAGCCACCGTGCCCGGCCTCTAAACTCATTTTTTAAAGACTGGTAACATTTCTAAGAAAATTCTTGGGACCTGTACAGTTAGCAGCTTGTTATTTTGCCAGGTTAAGGTCTGTATATGAAAATATCTAATACTTTAATTTTAAAAATATGTTTTTAAACTGAAGAAAGGACATAATCTCAGAATAAAAGACAATCTTTTTAAAAATTTATTTAAAAGTTTTAAAATTTTTAGTAGGCACAGGTTCTTGCTTTGTTGCCCAGGCTGGTCTCAAACTGTGGGCTCAAGTGATACTCCCGCCTCAGCTTCCCGAAGTGCTGGGATCACGGGTGTGAGCCGTCACACACGGCCTCAAGGACAATCTTTTAATTAAAAAAAAAAAATCTTTTGTATGTAGAGGCAGGGTCTTGCTGTCTTACCCAGGCTGGGTGCTCAAGCAGTTCTCCTGCCTTGGCCTCCCAAAGTGGGTAGGATTGTAGGCATGAGCCACCGTGCCTGACTTAATCTTTTAATATTTGATTTTATGAAATAGCACTACATTTTCCCCCCGTTTTGTTGTAGACCAATAAAAGGTGATAATTTCCCCTTAGCATTTGTGAATTACTGCTTTAGAGGATTGTCTTATATGCTGCGTCAGTGTTGATAAACAGATTTGATTGGTTGGCAACTGAATATTTTGAAAGTTATAGAATATTCATATTGAACACTTCAGAAGTCTGCTATGCAGAGAAATATGTGGTTTTCTTTCTTGAGTGTCAAATCTGATTCTAAAATTTATAGAGAAATTTTGAAGACTAGTAGAGTTCCTGATAATCTAAACATTAAAAAAGGGGGGATGTGTAGTATAGTTTGTCAGTCGTAAGTTTATTTATTTATTTTTTTAGACGGAGTCTTACTCTGTTGCCCAGGCTGGAGTGCAGTGGTGTGATCTCAGCTCACTGCAACCTCCGCCTCTTGGTTTCAATCGATTCTTCTGCCGGAGCTTCCCCAGTAGCTGGGATTACAGGCACATGCCACCAAGCCCGGCTAATTTTTTTTTGTATTTTTAGTAAAGACAGGGTTTCACCATGTTGGCCGGGCTGGTCCCAAACTCCCGACCTCAGGTGATCCTTCCGACTCAGCCTCCCAAAGTGCTGGGATTACAGGTGTGAGCCACCACTCCTGGCCTCAGTTTTTAATATCTTTCTATTACCTTTATATTTCTAATAAGTTTTTAATATTTTTCTATTCAGTTGATTTTAAGATAGCTTTTGGGCTGGGCATGGTGGCTCATGCCTGTAATCCCAGCACTTTGAGAGGCTAAGGCAGGCGGATCACCTGAGGTTAGGAGTTTGAGACCAGCGTGGTCAACATGGTGAAATCGCATCTCTACTAAAAATACAAAAATTAGCTGGGTGTGGTGGCGGGCGCCTGTAATCCCAGCTACTCAGGAGGCTGAGGCCAGAGAATCACTTGAACCTGGGAGGCAGAGGTTGCAGTGAGCTGAGATTGCGCCATTGCGCTCTAGCCTGGGCAACAAGAGCGAAACGCCATCTCAAAAAAATAAATAAAATAAAGTAAAATAAAATAGTTTAAAAAATATTTTTGTCTTTGAGACAGATAATTGAATCCTTCACATTGTTCAAGTTTATTTTTCTAAATACAGGTCAAGCATTCCCAGTCTGAAATGCTCCAAAATTAGAAACTTTTTGAGTGCCAATATGATGCTCAAGGGAATTACTTACTCACTGAAGCATTTTGGATTTTGGATTTTAAGATCTGTGATGTTCAGCCAGTAACTATAATTCAGAGATTCAAAAATCTGAAAAAGTCTGAAATCTGAAACAGTTCTGGTCTCAAGCCTTTTGGATATGGGATACTCAACTCGTACTATAATTGGTGATTTCAAAAAGATTAGAAGTTTGGTTCAAATAAAGTAAAAAGCTATATGTGTGTAATGAGAACTTGAGCTATCTTGAAAGTTTAACAAGTTGGGAAAGTTTAAATTATGGATATTTTATTGTCATTAAAATTAATATTAAAATTCACAGCACAGAAAATAAGGTGAAAAATGCATATCAAATGGTGTTTAGTTGTGCAGATGATGTCAATAAGGACCCAAAGTAAACACAGAAAAACGAAATCTGGATTTTTCAAGGTAGGAGTTGGAGTCTGCTCAATGTTAGGTACTAGGAATATACAGATAAATAAGAAATGGTCATCTAAGAATCTAAAAATCTAATAGTGGGAAAGAAATATGTTTAAAAAAATCTCCACAAAATGAAAACCCATTACAGTATATTTTGCTATTACAGCTAAAAAAAACCCCCAGGTAACAAAGGAACTAATTCTGTGAGAAATAAAGCATTCATTTAGGCTGCAGTTGTCACTGGTTTTGGAAAAAGACAAGTTGGATGTTAAAATAAGAAAAAGAATTGTGATTGTGAAACTGAATAGGATATACATGGTTCCTGGTAAAGTTAATATTGGCTGAATGCAGTGGTTTACCCCTGTAATCCCAGCACATTCAAAGGCCAAGGTTGGGAGGATTGCTTGAGCCCAGGAGTTCAAGGCTGCAGATAGTACCATTATACTCTAGCCTGGACAGCAGAGAGAAGTAAGACCCTGTCTTAAAAAAAAAATTGATTATAATTTATAAAAAACTTTGAAATTTTGTTACTTTTCTTGAGTTAAAATGTCATAGACCCTGTGAAAATAAATAACTAACTGTGTTTGGAATTTTGTGTAAAGACAGCAATCAACTGTTAAAATCAACTATTTCCTCTGAAGTACTTAACATTTTACCCATGCCCCCCAACCCCCTTTATTTCTTTCTGAGACAGAGTCTTGTTGTGCTGCCCAGACTGGAGTGTGGTGGCATCATGGGTCACTGCAGCCTCAACCTTTCAGGCTCTGGAAATCCTCCTACCTCAGCTTCCTGAGTAGTTTGAGACCACAGGCATGCACCACCACGCCCAGCTAATTTTTTAAATTATTTATAAAGATGAGGTCTTTCTGTATTGCCGAGGCTGATCTTGACCTCCTGGGCTTGAGCTCTTCCCCACACCTTAGTCCCCCAAAGTGCTGGGATTACAGGCGTGAGCCACCATGCCCAGCTTACCCCAATTTTAAAAACATTTATTTATTTATTTATTTACCTTTTTTTTAGAAATAGGGTCTTGCTCTGTCGCCCAGGGTGGAGTGTAGTGGCATGATTCTAGCTCGCTGCAGCCTTGAACCACTGGGCTTAAGTGGTCACCCCACCACAGCCTCCCAAATAACTAGACTGTACAGGCACATGCCACCATGCCCAGCTAATGTTGAATTTTTTTGTAGTCTTGCTGTGTTGCCTAGGATGGTCTCAAACTCTTGGCCTGGAGCAATCCTCTCACCTTGGCCTACCAGAGTGCTGGGATTACAGACCTGAGGCATTGTATTTGGACCCCTAATTTTTTTTTTTTTTGCATGGGGGTTTCTTGTTGGGAGACCAGAGAACTTGCTAGAGAAAAATCTTAAAAGAGCTGTACCACTGCAGCCTCCAAGTTTGAACTCACCAACTCAGTATATACTTTTGGCTTTTACAAGACCATTATTAAGTAAAGTACACTCTCTTTTCTACCTTGCTTTTGGTCTGTTCTGCTTCTTGAAGAAGCATAGTAAAAATATTTTGTAACTGCTAAGTTCGTTCGTTGTACTGGATGTGTGAAAAAGTAAGAGTAGCAGGTAACATCCTGGATTCTAGAGACTGATTCTTAGGTTGAAGATAACTGTCCAGTCTTAATATAAATTCACATAAATCTTTATCTTTCAGAAAATACTTTCCTACTAACTGTATAAAATTGTTAAAACAGTATAATTCTAAATTTGAGATTTGCTCATTTAATTCTGTGGCATTATGTAGAATAATGGGTTTGATGGCTAGAAAAGTAAGTCAGTGTCTATTAGAGTCCTTGTATATTGTCTAGAGCAGGGGTCCCCAAACCCCGGGTCATGGTGGCACTAAATTATCATAGGAGAACCAACGGTATTGTAAATTGCGCATGCGAAGGATCTGAGTTGCGCATTCTTTATGAGAATCTAATGCCTGATAATCTGAAGTGGAACAGTTTAATCCTAAAGTCACCACCTCCACCCACCCCCGCCATTCGTGGAAAAATTGTCTTCTGTGGAACCGGTCCCTAGTGTCAAAAAGCTTGGGGACTGCTGGTCTAGAGGCTTTCTCCCCCTTGTATTTGACCTGATTCATGTTGTATTAGTTGTGACATTGTCTATTTCAACATACAGATATTCATCCAAAGAAATACTTAAGTTTCATTTGGGTACTTTAAGCTTTCATTTTTTCTTTAAGTGACTATTTGATTTCTATTATGCATCAGGCACTGTTTAGCCCTTGGAACTTCTCAAGTGTACCAGGTACCTTGTATTCTAATCGAGAAGACACATAAATATGGCCAGTATTGGGAAGATGTAGCTTTTTATTTTTTCTGGATTTGAGTTTTTAGCTTAAAACTTAAAATTTTTTTCCTGTGAATACTCTTAAAGACAAAATCAGGAAAATTATACAGAGTTGCTAAAATTTTAGGTTGAATAAAGACTGTCTTTATTCTGACTAGAGTTAATATTAAGAAGTTGAAAATATTGATATTAGGCATGTTACCTATATGAACAATTTAAGATGGGAACATGAACTTGGGATGTTTGCAGTTTGGAAACTACTCTGACCAAAACTAAACTGAATGAATATAAATTCTGACAGACTGATCTTCACCATTACTGTAACCTATTTGATAGTGAACATTTTTTAATGTAGCTGGGCGTGTGGGCATGTGACTGTAGTCCCAGCCTCTTGGGAGGCTGAGGCAGGGGAAGATACCTTGAGGCCAAGAGTTCCAGCTGCAGTGAGCTATGATCACGCCTATGAATAGCCACTGTACTTTAGCCTGGATAACATAGTAAGACCTCATCTCAAATTTAAAAGAGAAAACATATTATGATGGAAAATTTCAAATACAACATACATAAAAGTAGACTGTGTAATGTAGTGAATCTTCATGTACTTATTTCTGGCTTCAACAGTTAATCAATGTGGTTAATCTTGCTTCATCCATAACCTACTCCTGACTTGATTATTTTAGTGCTGTGGTTTTTTGTTTTTTTTTTTTTAGACAAGGTCTTGCTCTGTCATCCAGCCTTGAGTACAGTGGCACAATCTTGGCTCACTGCAGTCTTGACCTCCTGGGCTCAAGCAGTCCTCCTGTCTCAGCCTCATGAGTAGCTGGGAGCACAGATGTGTGCCACCATACCTGGCTGATTTTTAAATTTTTTGTAGAGATGAGGGCTCCCCATGTTGCCCAGGCTGGTCTCAAACTCCTGGGCTCAAGCAGTCCTCCAGCCTCAGCCTCTCAAAGTGCTGGGATTACAGATGTGAGCCATTACACCTGGCCTTAGTTTTTATTTTTGTTTTCTCTTTTATTGCACCTCAAAATTCAGCTTAATGACATGATTGTTTTAGAATAAGTCCCAAATATAGTAGCATTTCATCTGTAAAAACTCATGTATCTTTAAAGATAAGAATTAAACATACATACACAAAATCATACATACACACAGAACTGTTATCACAGTCCCCCCCCAAATTTGTAACAGTTTACTATTGCTTGTGAAATATCCAGTTAGTTTTCATATTTCCCAATTGTATCATAAATGCCCTTTTGTACCTGGTTTATTTGACGCTATATCCAAACAGGGTTATACATTACGTTTAGTTGATATCTTTCTTAAGTCTTTATAGAAATATCCTTTACTTCTTTTTTTTTCTCCCTTGGCGTTTATTTGTTGAAGAAATAGATCATTTGTCCTAAAGAATTTTCTCACATTCTAGACTTGGCAGATTGATCTTCTGGTGTCATTTAACACATTCCTCTATCCCCTGTATTCCCTGTAAATATGAAGTTAGAGCTAGGTATTTGATAAAATTCAATTTTTTTCTTTTTTTGGCAAGGACATTTTATAGATGGCGTTATGTACTTCCTACACAGTACATTATAATGCTCATGATGTCTGGTTGTCTCCTTTCTTTATTATAAATATTGATTAGTGTGTAAAGGTGTTTTCATCCTGATCCATTCATTTTAAAACTTGCTTGATGGTTTCAACAGCCATTTTTGATCATTGCCTGGATTTACTGTCGTATGTGAAACTCTAAATCTATAGTTTCTTCTACATTTATTGCTAGCATTCCATATAGTTGACTGTAACAACCATTTGGTTAACCTGAAATGCAGTTTTTACAGAAGAGATATGATATATGTGTATTTTCTTTCATTTATCAATTTTAAGAATGAGTTGATTCCCTAGTTTTTTCCAAAGGGAACTCCTGTTTTTTTTTAAGTATCATTATGAACTCATGAATTTTTAACATTTGATATGTTTCACTCCATTATAGTCTTTTTTGATGTTCAGATTATCTCATCTTTAATCAATAGGAGCCTCTTCATGTTGGCTTCTGATAGTTTTTTTTTTTTTTTTAATTTTTGACATGCCAGTTTTTGATAACTCTCTTGCTTCTGGAAGGACAAGGTATACTAAGGTGTACCAGGCTCATCTTATAAATTTTCTGCCCTGACCTAGAATTAGCCCTTTGTCTAAAGAACTCTGTTGCTTTAGAAGTAGTATTTAGAGACTCAGTAGGAATTGTTTAAGAAAGTCAGGCTACATTTGGATTAATTGCCATCTTTTTGAGGTATTTGTTTTTTATTTTGAGGCAGAGGCTTTCTCTGTTACCCAGGCTGGAGTGCAGTGGTGCAGTCTCGGCTCATTGCAACCTCTGCCTCCTGGGTTCAAGTGATTCTTGTGCCTCAGCCTCCAGAGTAGCTGAGATTACAGACATGCACCACTACGCCTGGCTAATTTTTGTAATTTTAGTAGAGACGGGGTTTCACCCTATTGCCCAGCCTGGTCTGAAATTCCTGAGCTCTAGGGGTCCACCCGCCTTGGCCTCCCAAAGTGCTGTAATCACAGGTGTGAGCCATCGTGCTCGGCCTTTCTAAAGTATTTGAATTGTATGTTCTTTGTCAGTAGTTTTAAAAACAGACATTGGGCAAAGTAGCCTTTTGGTTTCCAGTTTACTTTGAGACAGCTATTATTAATTAGATATACTTAATTAGATATTATACTTAGTACATCAAGTGATGTATCATACATTTAAAGTAGTCATATGGACTAAGATTGTACTTCCCATTTTTCTATATATGTATGTATTTCTATTTTTTAATTAAATTTTTTTCTTTTAAAGACATCATCTCACCCTGTCACCTAAGCTGGAGTACAGTGGCACAATCATGGCTCACTGCAGCTTTGACCTTCTGGCTCAAGTGATCCTCCTGCCCTAGCCTTCCAAATAGCTAGGACTACAGCTGTGCGCCACCATGCATGGCTAATTTTTAAAATATTTAGTAGAGACAGAGTCTCGGTATGTTACTCAGGCTGGTCTCAAACTCCTGAGCTCAAGTAATCCTCACACCTTGGCCTCCCAAATTGTTGGGTTTATGGATGTGAGCTACTGCACCTGGCCCCATTTTTCTCTTTAACATACTACTACATTCTGCTGATAGGTCACTGTTCACAAGTAATTCCCTGCCATTGATTGTGTGCTTACAACTATTTGTTCCCCTCATTGAGACTATGTTAAATTGGGCTGGGCACGGTGGCTCACGCCTGTAATTCCAGAAGTTTGGGAGGCCGAGGCGGGTGGATCACCTGAGGTCAGGAGTTTGAGACCAGCCTGGGCAACATGGTGAAACCCCGTCCCTACTAAAAATGCAAAAAATTAGCTGGGCGTGGTGGTGGGCACCAGAAATCCCAGCTACTAGGGAGGCTGAGGCAGGAGAATTGCTTGAACCTGGGAGGCAGAGGTCGCTGTGAGCCCAGATCACGCTACTGCAGCTCCAGCCTGGGCGACAGAGTAAGACTCTCAAAAAAAAAAAAAAAAAAGAAAAAGTAAGAAAAAAAGAAAATATGTTATATTGTTTTTGCAGTGTAATAATTAGCGGATTCTTTTTAAATGTACTTTTTTTTCCCCATCAACTTTTATTTTAAGTTCCAGGGTACATATGTAGGATGTACAGGTTTTTTACATAGGTAAATGTGTGCCATGGTGGTTTGCTGCACAGATCAACCTACCACCTAGGTATTAAGCCCAACATCCATTAGAAATGTAAATTTTAAAAGGGTTAATGCTAAGTGCACAGTTATACAGTATGATTTGTTACTTCCTCTTTTGCTTCTTATATACGAAGAAAAGGGTAGTGAAGTTTAGCATCTCTATATTCCCTTTAGGGACTTACTGTGAAACCAAGTGGTTGCTTTGTAGCCTGTCCTATTAAGGTGCATTTAAAATCTTTAGGAATTTTACAGCTTTTAAGGACATTTCACCAGGTATAAAAAAAATTCAAGGCTGGGCGCTGGGTCCGGTGGCACTTTGGGAGGCCGAGATGGGCAGATCATGAGGTCAGGGGATTGAGACCATCCTGGCTAACACGGTGAAACCCCGTCTCTACTAAAAATACAAAAAAATTAGCCAGGCATGGTGGTGGGCGCCTGTAGTCCCAGCTACTCGGGAGGCTGAGGCAGGAGAATGGCGTGAACCCGGGAGGCAGAGCTTGCAGTGAGCGCCACTGCACTCCAGCCTGGGTGACAGAGCAAGACTCCGATTCAAAAAAAAAAAAAAAAAAAAAAAAAAAATCCACTTTATTTTGTCTTGTGTCACATAGTAGATGTCTGATGTTGGACATATATAATAACTAAATCTTATAAATATGTCTCAAATGGGGTTGTCGGTGAAAAAGATACTGTTAAATGGACACCCAAAGGGATTTTGCTCCTTGATACCTTATCTTTTTCTAATCCTGTCCTTCAGATTTTGGCTTCATTGTGTGTGCATTCTTGCATTAGCCTATATATAAATCCTAAATGTGTTGTCTTTCAAAAAGTGCTTCTTAATATCCAGGATGATTTCATGTGTCCAGTGCTGTGCTGGTCTGTTTATCTGTTTTTTTTTTGTCGGTTTTTTTTTTTCTTTTGGAGACAGAGTCTTACTCTGTCGCCTAGGTTGGAGTGCAGTGGCACGATCTTGGCTCACTGCAACCTCCACCTCCCGGGTTCAAGCAGTTCTCCTGCCTCAGCCTCCCTAGTAGTTGGGATTACAGGTGCCCACCACGACGCCCAGCTAATTTTTGTATTTTTAGTAGAGACGGGGTTTCACCATCTTGGCCAGGCTGGTCTTGTACTCCTGACCTCGTGATCCACCCACCTCGGCCTCCCAAAGTGCTGGGATTACAGGCGTGAGCCACGTGAGCCACTGTGCCTGGCCTGTCCTTTTCCCTTTCTCAATTTTTGTTATCCGTGTGCTCACAGAGATAACAAATTTTCACTATCTTTAATTTTTTTCTTTGGAGCATTTCTTATTCTTTGCGAAGGTATGCATGTAGTGGTTTGTTTGTTCTTAATGTCTTTGTCTTTTTTTCTGCTCTCAGATATGGGAGCATATTTGGTGCAAACCTGAAATTATGTGGGTTGGTTGGAGAGGGGTTGTTTTCTTTTTAATGGATATGACAGTTTTCATACCTGCATATCTCATTGGATAGAAAAATTCTGTATAATTAATAGCTCAGGGCTCCTTTGCCTAATAACCTGATATGGTTCACTGTTCAGCTTTAGATAAAATTAGCACGTAGTTTTCTCCACTTAAGATCATAAAAGATGGAGATTATATATACTACCTAATTCTTATTCTTTTCTTTATACCTCAATGGATCCTAACCAGTTGCACGTCTGTTCTTTCTTGAGTTAGAAAGAATCCCAGGAACATCTTTCTGTACTTCTATTCCTGTTGGTTTAATTTCTCTGTTTTTGGCTCAAAGTCTCAGGAAACACATCATCACCTAAGAGAAGCTTGTGACTCTCATTCCCAGCTGCCCTCCTATTCTTTCCTCTGTAGGACAGCCCATGTACTCTCGTGAACATGGTGCTGCTGCATCTGAGCGACTTCAGTTGGGGACACCGCCTCCTCTGTTGGCAGCTCGTTTGGTGCCACCTCGAAACCTCATGGGATCCTCCATTGGGTACCATACCTCAGTCTCCAGCCCTACCCCTCTGGTTCCAGGTAAGCTTTGCTACAGATGGCCATCCACCTCACTGATCTTTTTTACCTTAAGCTGGCCAGTCTAAGCGGTGACCTGGCATCCTGATCTGCTGTTACAAAGTCCCATTAAAGCTCATAGGTAGTTTTATTTTCTGTTCCTTTGCTTCTTTGGTTTGTCTCTAGTGGCTGCTAGATGATTAGGCCTCCTGTGTATCTGTCATCTCTGGTGTCCTCTATATTTACGTTCAGTGCCTCGGTAACAAAGTGATGCTAGTTCCTTGAGCTAGTTTCTAATCAGGTAGATAGAAAGATAATATCTACTTGAATGTTTTCTAATTAGTTATACACTGTAATAAACTAGGTTAATTTTTCCTTAAAACAAAACAAAAATAAACATCTGGTTTCTTGCCGATCATATCCTTTTTCCCCTTTTGCCCCTTGTATGTGTGCATAATGTAGCAATTCTTAAAAACTCTTTTCTCCTATTGACATACATATTTTGAAGGATCTGTGGAATGCTTTGTGGGTGTTTCATGAGGTGTTTTTAACCCTTTCTCACTTTGCCTTTGGATCTTATTCTCATAATTAACTAAAGGGCTTTTAAGTTAATTGGTGTTCTGTGTATTCCCAGGATTTATGGCACAAGGTCATTTGATTATGTAACTTCTTTAAAACTTTCTGCAGTCTTAACTGTAGGAGATTTTCTGTCAGTAGTGCCAAGTGGTAACTGAAAACTTTTTAATTATAATTTGCTAATCCTTTTTTAAAAAGATAAAGCAGTATGCATTTTGTATGTTATATTGCATGTAATTTTTAGAGTTGGCATAAGCAGGGAAGCTGTTACTTTACATATCATTTTCAAACTGTATCATCCTTAAACACATTGAAATTTAATAAGCAACTATGTTAGATTTACTTTTAAGCTAGACATATCATTACAGTGTGTTTCCATCAGGAGGGAATGCTCATGATTAAATACTGTCTTTAGTTGTCTTAAAGAGACAAAAAAATTATAAAGAGAGGAGTTAGAACAAAAGCTAAAATAATTAAGTATGAAGCCCCCAAAATACTCTTTGGCAGATAACTATAATCATAGTCCTGTAACCATTGAGGCAAAATTATTTGTTTTTATTTATTTATTTTTTTATTTTTGAGACAGAGTCTCTCTCTGCTGCCTAGGCTGGAGTGCCTGGAGTGCAATGGCGTGATCTTGGCTCACTGCAACCTCCACCTCCAGGGTCCAAGCGATTCTCCTGCCTCAGCCTCCTGAGTAGCTGGGATTACAGGCGTGCATCACCAAGCCCGGCTAATTTTTGTATTTTTAGTGGAGACGGGGTTTCACCATGTTGGTCAGGCTGGTCTCGAACTCCTGACCTCGTGATCTGCCCACCTTGGCCTCCCAAAGTGCTGGAATTACAGGCGTGAGCCACTGCGCCCAGCCCAATTATTTGGTTTTATTGATCATCATCAGGAAACTTTGAGACTGAATGCAAGCCTTAGGAATGAAATAAAAAATCTCTAATAGGAATGTCATTGTGATAATAATTTATTAAAATTTCTGTGCCATCGTTCTCTGAGGAGGACAGTACAGATGCCCCAAATGATTAATTTTCAACATCATTTAACATTTTATTAGAGGGAGACAGTTCTTAATCTAGTGATGCCTTTTTTTGTGTAATTCCATGAGCTGTTTTCAAAACCTGAAAAAAGGGGAAAAATGGGGGTGGGAGGAAGAGAAGGAATGCCAACCAGCAGTTCTAGTTCTTATATTAGATATCTCAGAATCACCTGTGCTTTAATGGCATTTTATTATTATTGCCTCATTGTAGCTTGTGGATGTTTTGTGCAAGAAGGAAATTAGCTTGTGAATATGAAGTTAGGAGGAGCACAATATTCATGGGAGAGGTTTAGTCTAAGAGTATTGGGGGTGAGACGTTTTCTGGATTGAGGACTTCTGAATCCTAGTTGTGCTGCTTATTGGCCGTTGACTCAAATGCCTGTAGTGGCCAGGAAGATCCCCTAAATGAGGATAATTTGCTGATCTTATATTCTGAATCACTTCTATACTGTAAATCATAGAAGTGACTGACGTGTATGTGCGCGTGTGCGCTTTTTTATTTGAAATATGGTTTATGTGTGAAACCAGCTGTTGTCACTCTAGTTTGAAGAAGTGTACATAACCAAATGAATACATTTTCTTTTCACCTCAATTAAAAAGGTACCTAGAAATTGGAGATATGATGGATAACAGAGGAAACTCAATCCTTCACATATGGTGTTTGTGTATGTGAAAATTTGTATTAACAAATGTGCATCGGGCTGGGCACAGTGACTCACACCTGTAATGCCAACAGTTTGGGAGACTGAGGTGGGCAGATGGCTGAAGCCCAGGAGTTCAAGACCAGCCTGGGCGAGATAGTGAGACCCCATCTCCGTTTTTTTAAAATTAGAAAAAAAATGTGCATTGACATTTGGATTAGGTAATTAATATATACAGTAGAAATGAGTAGGTGAGTGAATCTGAAAATATCAGTATTTAAGAATGGATGCATATATCTATATTCTGTAATAGGAGCATTTTTTTTTTTTCAGTTTCAAAAGGTGTGTCTAGATACTGTAACACAAAGAGAAATACAGTCATCCCTTCACCTCAGGTTCCACATCTGCAGATTCAACCAACTACAGATCGAAAATATTCAGGAAAAAAATAAAAATAAAAAAAAAGCCAGTACAATAATTAAAAGGCATGCAAGTTTTAAAAACAATATCCATAACAGCTACTTACGTAGCATTTATATTATATATTATAATTAACCTAGAGATGTTTTAGAGTATACAAGAGGATTTACCTAGGTTATATGCAAATACCACCACCCTATTTTATATAAAAGTCTTGAACATTTGTGCATTTTTATATCTGCGGGAGGGTCCTGGAACCAGTCCCTCACAGATACTGAGAGGTGACTGTAGGTTGATGTATTTGTTGGAGAATATATGTTTTTTAAGCAGTTGTTTATTTTATAACAATGAGAGATGGTTTAACCTCTCTCTGATTTGTTGTGTGTTTTGTTGCTTTGTTTTCCCTCAGATACATATGAACCAGATGGTTACAACCCAGAAGCTCCTAGTATTACTAGTTCTGGTAGATCTCAGTACAGACAGTTCTTTTCAAGAACTCAGACGCAGCGTCCCAATCTGATTGGCCTAACATCTGGAGATATGGATGCAAATCCAAGAGGTGAGAATACCTTGAACTTTTTCTGATGCTAAGTGTTATGCAATAGTTGGATATAGTTATTACATTTGCATTTCTGGCCTAGCTTGAGGAAATTAAGGTCCAAATTACTATATATCATCTCTTTGGAGGGTGCTATGTATTAATCTCAGATGTTTTTAAATAACTTTATCTCCAAATTTTATTTTAAAGCTATAGTTAGGCTATATTTGTTTTTAAATACAAATCATACTAATATTATTTAACTGCTTCTTTTGGTAGGACTTTAGGCTGTTTTAGTTTTGTTGCTAGGCACTGTGTTAGATATTGTGTATAGAAAGATGAAATTACTGATCCCCTGCCCTCAAAGAACTGATCATTGAAGGACCTGCTTTGTATCCTAAGAGCTATGCATCACACTAATTATATTGAGAATCTAAAATGTTACAATACAATTATTTGATAATTTTTAACACTTATAATTACATCTTTAAGTTAGGACCTTTACAAAACTTAGGAATAAACCTTAAAAATGAAACAAAACCAAGATTAAATGCAAGCATTTACCTTTAATATGGCTGATAACCTCCTACCTACTCCCCCACTAAAAAGGTTGGTTAATGATGGTTAGTTTGATGAGATTCCAGTTTTTTTTTAACTATTATGAATTTCCAATATATAATTTCAACATGAGTGACTGGCCATGGACTGCACAGACACAATAGTTTTTTGATTAATTTAATCATCTGGCAAACATTTTCCTTTTCTTCCTTTCTTTTCCTTTTTTTCTTCTTCTTCTTTTTTTTTTTTGAAATGGAGTCTGGCTCTGTTGCACAGGTTGGAGTGCAGTGGCGCGATCCTGACTCACTGCAACCTCTGCCTCCCAGGTTCAAGGGATTCTCCTACCTCTGTCTCCTGAGTAGCTGAGATTATAAGCATGTGCCACCATGCCTGGCTAATTTTTGTATTTTTAGTATAGACGGGGTTTCACCATGTTGGCCAGGCTGGTCTTGAACTCCTGACCTGAGGTTATCCGCCTACCTTGGCCTCTCAAAGTGCTGGTATTACAGGTGTGAGCCACCATGCCCAGCCTAGCATTTTCCTGTTCTTCCTTTCTATCCTAGCTTTATTAATTCTTTTTTCCTGCTGTTAATAACACTATTACCACTATAAGAATAACAGGTTTTGTTTGAAGACTACACCAAATGCCTTCTCATATATATATTTTATATATATATTATTTATATATATTTTATATATATTATTTTTATATATTTTATATATATTTTTATATAATTTATATATATTTTATATATATTATTTGTATATATATTTTTTGAGACAGGGTCTCCTTCTGTCACCTATGCTGGAGTGCAGTGGCACGATCTCGGCTCACTGCAACCTCCGCCTCCTGGGTTCAAGCGATTCTCCCACCTCAGCCTCCTGAGTAGCTGGGATTACAGGTGTGCACCACCACAACCCTGCTAATTTTTGTATTTTTAGTAGAGACGAGGTTTCACCATATTGGTCAGGCTGGTCTTGACTCCTGACCTCAGGTGATCCAGATCCCACCTCGGCCTCCCAAAGTGCTGGTGTTACAGGCATGAGCCACTGCACCCAGCCTCATATATATGTTATTGTCTCTCATATTTCTATTTTTATTCTCCTTTTACAAGTAAAAACACTGAGGCTTAGAGAGGTTTAAAGAACTTGCCCAAAGTCACACAGCTGTTAAGTGGCAGAACTAGAATTCAGAGGAGAAGTCATGTGGTGTATACAACAAGATTTCTTTGTTGTCTTGGGTAAGTCACTTAACCTTTAGTGACTTCCTTCCTTTAATATGACACACTTCATTAAATTAAAAAAAATTAATTAAAAAAAAGCATTAGGCAATGTTAGCTGGTAATGATAAAAACTATTTAAGGAGAACATAATGGCATCTCAAACTCTAGAATGCTTTATGCCATCGCAGTTGCTATCTTCTTCATTAGCCTTCTGAAAACACAAGTCCCGCAAGAGCAAGGATCATGTCTATTTAATTCACCAGTGTATACCCAAGGTCTGCCATAGTTGCTGAGCTGTAAAATAGCTAAACGTTAAGTGAATGAATCTTTACATCATAATTTCCCTGACAAAGATGAAATCAAATGTACCAACTCCTAACCATATACCTACCCCAGCATTCAGCTCTGGGTTATTCTTTGCTTGGTGGAGTTGCTAAAGTTAAGAGAAATACTCAAGATTTAATAGGCATAGTTTTGTGTTGTTAATTTCTGTTTTGTTCAGTACACGTCTTCCTACCCACAGGTTATTTATTGTAAGGACAGATTCTTAGAGTATTTCTGCCAATTTATAGTATTGGCTTTGGATTTTCTTCCCAACTTTAAACCTGTGGAAAATCAAAAGAAACACAGTGAACATCTGAATGCCTTCATTTAGATTTACCAGTAATATTTTACTACCTTTGGGCATGAATGCTCTCTTGTGTACTCTCTCTTCTCTTTCTTCTCTCCACTCACATTTTTTTGTTGAATCTCTTGAAATTAAGTGGTAGACATTGTGAAACTTTAAGTCCTTTACCTTATATCTAAGAATAAGACAGTCCTATATAAGCACAGTATTATTGCCACACATAAAACCATAATTCCATAATAATATGTAATCCTTATGATTTGGTGAACTTCTTGTTGAATCATACCAGGAGGCAAATAATGTCCATTAATGGTGCTAAGTTTGATTGCTTGTATAAGGTGATCATTGTTGGAGCTCTCCATTGTTTTTGTTTTTGTTTTTTTTTTTTTTGGTTTCTTTATGAGACTGAGTTTCACTCTTGTTGCCCAGGCTGGAGTGCAATGGCACAATCTCGGCTCACCACAACCTCCATCTCCTGGGTTCAAGCGATTCTCCTGCCTCAGCCTCCCGAGTAGCTGGGATTACAGGCATGCACCACCATGTCTGGCTAATTTTTTTGTATTTTTAGTAGAGATGGGGTTTCCCTATGTTGGTCAGGCTGGTCTCGAACTCCCGACCTCAGGTGATCCGCCCGCCTCGGCCTCCCAAAGTGCTGGAATTACAGGCGTGAGCCACCGTGCCTGGCCCAGAGCTCTCCATTGTAAATGTAATTTTTGGAGTGGTACTTTGGCACCATAAATATCTTGTTTTCCAGCAACCTTTCACCAATATTTTTTTCATCTATTGATCATCCATGCTTGAGTCAATTATTACATCGAGGTTAACTTTGAGTTTTGAAACATGGATTTCTATTTTTTATAGAAAAAGGCATTTGTAACTTTTTCTTCTGTTAGGCATTTCTAAAAGAGAAATGATAGTAGTTGAGCTATTCATAGTAGTTTTTAGCTTTTAGACTAAATATATTAATCATTGAGACTCCTGAAAAACTCAGTAATTTCAATTTTTGTTTCCAACAGCTGCTAATATTGTGATCCAGACTGAACCACCAGTTCCTGTTTCGATTAATAGCAACATAACCAGAGTAGTTCTTGAACCAGATAGTCGAAAAAGAGCTATGAGTGGTTTGGAAGGGCCACTCACAAAGAAACCTTGGCTGGGAAAGTAAGATAATTTGCTAATTAGTAGCATCTAATTGTTATTGTCGTTTGCATTGGTAAATTCATAAAAATAAGATTTGTCATTAATTAATGATTTTCAAACTAGGTTTCTTGAAGTTAGGGTTTCAGGAGACATCTTTAGAATGTTGTAAAAATTAAAAAGTTAACAATATTTATAATAGTTTTTTTTTTAAAGACGTAGTCACCCAGGCTGGAGTGCAATGGTATAATCTCAGCTCACCTCAACCTCTGCCTCCTGGGTTGAAGTGATTCTCTTGTCCCAGCCTCCTGAGTAGTTGAGATTACAGGTGCCAGCCACCATGCCCACCTAATTTTTTTGTATTTTTAGTGGAGATGGGGTTTCACCTTGTTAGTCAGGCTGGTCTCAAACTCCTGACCTCAGGTGATCCACCCACCTTGGCCTCCCAAGGTGCTGGGATTACAGGTGTGAGCTACCACATCCAGCCCATAATAGGTATTTCTAATTCGTACCTACCTATTTCTACGCCTAACCCAATATTAGAAATTACTGAGACACTAGCAATGGATAGAAAAGAAGAAAAAAATGAAATCAATGGTGGAAAAAAAAGCTTAGTACCCTTGCAGAAGTTGAAAATATGCCATTAAAGATGATGTTCTAGCTGGGCACAGTGGCTCACGCCTGTAATCCCAGCTCTTTGGGAGGCCAAGGCGGGTGGATCACTTGAGGTCAGGAGTTCGAGACCAGCCTGACCAAAATGGAGAAACCCAAAATACAAAATTAGCCAGGTGTGGTGGCACGTGCCTGTAATCCCAGCAACTTGGGAGGCTGAGGCAGGAGAATCACTGGAACCTGGGAGGTGGAGGTTGCAGTGAGTTGAGATTGCACCATTGCACTCCAGTCTGGGCAAAAAGAACAAAACTCTGTCTCAAAAAAAAAAAAAAAAAAAAAAGGTGGTGTTCTAGCCTTCATTTAATGATGTTAGAGTCTTTGATAATTGTGGTAGATCTTTGTGGTAGATCTTTATGGTAGATCTATTTAGCATATGATTTTAAGTGTTAGTTGGGCCTTTTCTTTTTGTAATCTATTGCTGTTCACCTTTTCTATTCTCATGTAATAAGAATAATGTTGGCCGGGCGTAGTGGCTCACACCTGTAATCCCAGCACTTTGGGAGGCCGAGACGGGTAGATCACCAACGCCAGGAGTTCGAGACCAGCCTGGCCAACATGGTGAAACCTTGTCTGTACTAAGAATACAAAAATTAGTCGTGCGTGGTGGCATGCACCTGTAATCCCAGATACTCAGGAAGCTGAGGCAGGAGAATCACTTGAACTTGGGAGGTGGAGGTTGCAGTGGGCCGAGATCGTGCCACGGCACTCCAGCCTGGGTGAATGAGTGAGACTCCGTCTACAAAAAAAAAAAAGAATAATGTGAAAATTGCTTAGTAATTTCTGAAGAATGTTAAGGGCTCACAAAAGGAACTTTAAACAAATTAATCAATCAGTTAATTTATTACATAGAGATGTGGTCTTACTGTGTTCCCCAGACTGGTCTGGAACCCCTGGGCTCAAGCAGTCCTCCTGCTTTGGCCTCTCAGAGTGCTGGCGTTACAGGCATGAGCTACTTCGCTCAGCCTGTAACCTGTTTCTGGATGCTTATGTATTTTCTGTGGTTTGAATTTTGAATATAATGTTTCATAGGATTTTGAAGAAGTTTTCTGGGATTATAGGTGGAGCCACCACGCCCAGCCACAAAAGGCACTTAAAAAAATTATAAACCTGAATTCTATGTGGTTATATCTCTTTGCTAGGCATGAAGTAGGAGAATTAACCAAGATGTATTAATCTTCCTTTTAGGCAAGGAAATAACAATCAAAATAAACCAGGGTTCTTACGAAAGAATCAGTATACAAACACCAAATTAGAAGTCAAGAAAATCCCTCAGGAATTGAACAACATTACCAAGCTCAATGAACACTTCAGCAAATTTGGAACTATTGTTAATATCCAGGTAAATGTGGTTATGTCAGTGACAGAATCCAGGCATTTTATGGGTCTTGGGAATATTTCTATCAGCTCACCTTGTTTAAATGAGTCAGTGGTTATTCTGATCATCTCTGCTAAGTGCTGTAAATGCCACCATATATCTATATACCCACTTTTATGATGGACTTGTTAAACCATGTTTGTTCTTGTGAATTCATTTGGTTCTTTTCTGCAATCTCTTCCTGAAAGAGAATGGGTAGCCTCACAGTTTTGGAGACTGGGAAGTCCAAGATCAAGGTGCTTGATGATTCATTTCCTAGGGAGTGCTGTCTTCCTGGCTTGCAGATGGTTGGCTTCTCGTGTTCTCACATGGCAGACAGAGAAAGAGAAAGAGGGGGTCAGGGCAGATCTCTTTCTCTTCTTTTAAGGCCACCGATACTATTCATTAGGATGCACCTTTGTGACCTCATTTAACCTTAATTACATCCTAAAAGCTCTATCTCTAAAACAGTAATGTTGGAGTTTAGGGCTTTAACATGTGTATTTTGGGGAAAACATTCATTACATAGCAGTGGGTCATAATTTATTTAACTATTTTCTGTTTTTGGGAATTTATATTGTTTTATTTTCTTCAAGGTTGCTTTTAAGGGTGACCCAGAAGCAGCCCTAATCCAATATCTTACCAATGAGGAGGCCAGGAAAGCCATTTCTAGCACAGAAGCAGTTCTAAACAACCGATTCATTCGAGTCTTGTGGCATAGGGAAAATAATGAGCAACCGACACTACAGTCCTCAGCACAGCTGCTCCTGCAACAACAGCAAACACTTAGTCACCTCTCACAGCAGCACCATCACCTGCCACAGCATCTTCATCAGCAGCAGGTGCTAGTGGCCCAGTCTGCTCCTTCAACAGTGCACGGAGGTATCCAGAAGGTAATCTCGTTCACTGGGAATTAAAGGTCTTTTAGTTACACCCTCTAGATCAGTATTTTTCAATTCCTGGTCCTTGGGTCTTCTACAGAAGAGCTACTCTTAATTTGAACTGCAGACCAGTAGCATCTGATCTCCTGGGATCTTATAGAAATGCAGATTCTTGGGGGGAAAAATTGCAGATTCTTGAGCCATACTCCATCCTACTGAATCAGAATCCCTATGGGTGGGGCCCAAGGATTTGTGTTTTAACAAGCTCTCCTGGTGATTCTTACATACCTTAAAGTTTGAGACCTGCTATTTTACATCAGAATCACTTACCTGGGTGCAAATTCCTGAGCTTCAGCTTCTCAAACCTCTGTAGAGTCAGTCTCTAGATATGGGGCCTATAAATATACATGTTTAACAAGTACTCTTAAGTTATTGTTATGCACCCTAAAGTATAATAAGCATCTACCACAGAGCAACTTTGACTGTAGAGTTATTTCTTTATTTTGTTTTAGAGTCAGTCTTTTTTGTGTCTACCCATTTGCCCTCCTTTTTCCCATGTAAAAAAGTTATATGTTCCTTCTAAAAATGGGAATAGAAGCTCCAAGAGAATTGGAATTTTGCCTGTTGTGTCCATTCTAACCCTAGTGCCTAAAACAATGTCTGGTACATATTGCTCAAAACATATTTGATTGAATAGATGAAGGAAGGAAAAAACAAAACAACAAACTACCACACATCAGAGCCATTCAGAGATTGACCTAGATAATCTCATGCTTAGATTAAATAGTCAGATTTTTAAAAAGTATTCCTTACAGTACATGGCGTCAACTCCATTTGTCATCCTGCTCATTTGCATCTAAATTCTCTTTCAGTTATGTTTGTATCCCACTTCATGTAAGGGCCCAAAGGTGAATGCTTCCCCTAGATGTTGGATGAATAGTGTAGAAAAGAGTTCATACTATCACCTTCATGGTGATCATTAAACATGTTCTGTTAGTACAGCCCAAGATCGCATTATGTTTTTGAGGTGATCATTTCACAGTTATTCATATTAAGCCACTGTCAGTTAAGACCCCCTAATTCTTTTCTTCTTCTTTTTTCCTTTTTTTTTTTTTTTTTGAGACAGTCCTGCTTTGTCGTCATTCAGGCTAGAGTGCAGTGGCGCAGTCTTGGTTCACTGCAACCTCTGCCTCCTGGGTTCAGGCTATTCTCCTGCCTCAGCCTCCTGAGTAGCTGCGACTACAGGTGCATGCCACCACGCCTGCCCAATTTTTGTATTTTTAGTAGAGACGGGGTTTCACCATGTTGGCCAGGCTGGTCTTGAACTCCTGACCTCAGGTGATCCACCCACCTTCGCCTCCCAAAGTGCTGGGATTATATGTGTGAGCCACTGTGCCCAGCCAAGACCCTCTAATTCTTTCAGAGCATTGCATACTAGAGGAAACATTAAAAAATAATTAACGGTTTTTTTGTGTGTAGGTGCATGCATTTTGTTGTGATATGTTTTAGACATCCCAAAAAGTATGAATAATCTATCATTTGTATATTCACCAGTGCCCTTAAAAAATAAAACCTTACGGATAATTGAAGCACCTTCCCGTTCCCATTTTCTTATCTTCTTCCCTAGAGTAATCATCTTAAATTTGTACCATTTCTAGGCATGTTTTTAAACTTCTGCCACATAAGTGTTTATTTTGTATATGCAGATGATGAGCAAACCACAGACATCAGGTGCATATGTTCTTAACAAAGTTCCTGTTAAACATCGTCTTGGACATGCAGGTGGTAACCAGAGTGATGCATCACATTTGTTGAATCAGTCTGGTGGTGCTGGAGAAGATTGCCAGGTATGCATTTTTGGGAGCTTCAGATATATTTAGAATCATTCAGTGAATTAACAGAATAAATCAGTTATCATTCAGACAGTCAAGACAGTTGTGACAGTTAACCTAAGTGTGGCAGGTATACCTCTCTAGTTTCCATGTTTCAGTCAGAAATTTGCTAGTGAAATTTTTTTCCTATTCAAAGTTAAGTAGGAGGCTGGGCGTGGTGGCTCACACCTGTAATCCCAGCACTTTGGGAAGCCTGGGTGAGTGGATCACCTGAGGTCAGGAGTTTGAGACCAGCCTGGCCAAAATGGCGAAACCCCCTCTCTACTAAAAATACAAAAAATTAGCTGGGCGTGGTGGCAGACACCTGTAATCCCAGCTACCCGGGAGGCTGAGGCACGAGAATCACTTGAACCCGGAAGGAGGAGGTTGCAGTGAGCCAAGGTCGTACCATTGCACTGCAGCTTGGATGACAGAGCAAGACTCTGTCTCAAAAAAAAAAAACACACAAAAAACAAAAACCAAGTTAAGTAGGAATTTGAGAATTTTAGATATTTATTTGTTTGTTTGTTTGTTTGTTTGTTTGTTTTTTGAGACAGAATTTTGCTCTTGTTGCCCAGGCTGGAGTGCAATGGCACAATCTCGGCTCACCACAACCTCCACCTCCTGGGTTCAAGCGATTCTGCTGCCTCAGCCTCCTGAGTAGCTGAGATTACAGGCATGCGCCACCATGCCCAGCTGATTTTGTATTTTTAGTGGAGATGGGGTTTCTCCATGTTGGTCAGGCTGGTCTGGAACTCCGACCTTAGGTGATCCACCCCAGAGTGCTGGACTACAGGCGTGAGCCACTGCGCCCGGTGAATTTTAGATACTTATTAATAGAAAAGTGTCTTTATTAATTTCTTTAATTTCATCTTTAAGAATTTAGTGAAGGGTATTCTGTCATAGTAAAAAACCAAACTTTGAAATATGTTTTAAGTAATTTATTTTTAGTAATATATCTATACTATAACTCTTGAGCATGGTGATTATTACAAAGAGAGCTAAAAAAAAAAAAAAAAAAGGGAAAGCAAAGAAAACTGCTATCCCAAAAATACTATATAGCTTCTGTAACTGAAACAACCTGATAATGACTCATGAATAGACAGACTAGTGGAACAGAATAGAAAATCTAGAAATAGACTCAGTTGCAAATAGGAGTTTATTATATAATAACAAAGTGGAACAGATCAGTGGGGAAGTTATAGACATGTTGATAAATAGTATTGGGATGACTGGATAGCCAGTAGGGAAAAGGTGAAATAAGATCTGATCCTTTTTTTTTAATTATATCATAAACCAGTATAAATTCCAAATGGATCTGAGATTTAGATGCTGATTGAAAGTCTAAATGATACAACCCTCATGAAAGGAAATTTGGCAGTACAGTATCTGCAAAAATTATGCATATGCATTACAAAACTAGTTATCTTCCTTCTAAGAATCTATGTCAAAGGTATACCAGCCAAAATATGGAAAGACATATGTGCAAGGCTAGTAATGATATACTCTTTTTAATAACAAAAGACTGGAAACAACCCAAATACCCATCTGTAGGGGACTGGTTACTGCAAATGTAGTATATCTACACAGTAAATATACAACTATATAAAGAGTGAAGAATATTTTTATATGTACCATGGAGTGATTATCAGAATATATTAAGTAAAAAAGCAAAATGGAAGAAAAAATACATAGTTGACTACCGCTGGTGTGAAAAAGTAGAGGCACTGAACACAGAGAAGTATTTGCTTTTAACAGGAAAAAAACCAAAAAGATAATTCATATTATTTAAATCCTGTGGTTATGGCAAGTATAGAAGAAGCTAGATGACTTTTGATTACGTCTTGTTTTGTAGATTTAACTCGGAACCATGTAAATAAATTCTGAATGTAATTATAAAGTAAAATTAAATGAAATAGAAGTAATCCCTAAAAAGTGAAAAGAAAAGTGAAACACATGAACTAGCATATCTGCATTGAGTGCTTTGAAACAGTGATTTGATGATATATTCCTAATGTGATATACCTGAGGACAAAAAACAATTTAAAGAAAGCTCTTTCTAATCATATTGTTGACAATGTTGATATCCTGAAACCCATCTGTGAGCATTGTAGGGTAAATCAAATGAGGAATTACGCTGATGTCCTTGACAACTCAGATTTTCAGTGTGGTTGAAAAGAGAGATAGAAGATAAATAAGACTAAGTAAATACCCTGTAGTCCTGCATTTGAATAGAAACTATCCGTATTAACTCAGGTTGTATTTTATCTTAAGTGGGGAAAAAAAAAGGCAACAAAATATTCCCGAAACATTTCCCAATTCTATTCACTGAAAAGGTCTGGAAATAATGACCAGCCCAGTCATTGAGCATCCCTAGCACTCAAAGGGACCCAGGGATCCTTGAAGAAATAGCTGTCTCCAGACCTGAGACTGGCAGTACTGCAGATGAGCCTAGAATACGGTATCAAACCAGAAACTAAGGAGGGTGTCAAAGATTACTAGAGTCCTGTCAAAGAGAAAAACAAATCTGATCAGGCCTCTAGATCTACCCACTAATTTAAAAGAAATTTGGGGGACAGAGGGACATCTTCAAGGGTACCACAGAATCCTATGGGGGAGTACTACTGGATGAGTGACCTGGTTTCTTCAACAAACAATTTGCAATGAAAAGCAAGAGACAGAGAGGGAAACTATGAAGTAAAGGAGACTGTAAAGAGATGTAACAAGTTGCACTTACATGGACTTTAATAGATCCCATTTCAAATGGGGGGAAATTGTTTAGAATATTATAAGCTGGAACTGGAGAGGTGAATATTATGGCACATGCAGGACTTTCCTGTGTAAACTAGTTTAATTTCGATGATAATTAAGTGTTGTGGTGATTGAGAGAAGTCTTACATTTGGATATATTATTTATGTGATTGAATTTTCCATGGATTTCTTCATATTATTTTCTATATCTCTTATATTATTCAAAGTTAATTAAGAAGTTTTTAAAAAGACGGGTGCAGTGGCTCACACCTCTAATCCTAGCACTTTGGGAGGCTGAGGTGGGAGGATCACTTGAGCCTAGGAGTTTGAGACCAGCCTAGACAACATAGAGAGACCCTATCTCTACAAAAAAGAAAAGAAACCAGCTAGGCTTGCAGGTTCGCACCTATAGCCCCAGCTACTCCGGAAGCTGAGGTGGGATTGAGCCCAAGAGATTGAGGCGCAGCAAGCCGTGATTGCACCTCTGTACGCTAGCCTGGGTAGCAGAGTGAGACCTTATCTTTAAAAAAAAGGAAGAAAGGAAAACTTTAAAAAAAGAACGTAGCTTAATACTTAGAAGGATTTTTCAGTTACTGGAAACAAGAGTTTTTATTTGGCACTTCACTTACGAAAAACAACTTGTGAAATACCCTCCAGCCAGATACCACCTGTAGCCAAACAAATTCAACTTGTTATTCAGTGAGAGGTATACACAATGAAACTGGATGCCAAAAGGACTTATTTTAGGATTTTGGCTAAGTTAGATGATTTAGAAGGATTTAAGGAAACAGGCATAAATTCTATGATAGGATATCTTACTAAATCTTACCTGGAATGAGGCTAAAGCAGTAAGTGGTAAAGAAGCGGCAGTCATTACCAGGATAAACAGATGTTTAGTCATTTTATAGTTTGGATAGCATTCATATTTTTGTCTCTGTTCAGTCATGATTAGGGATTGGTCTTGCTTTTGTCTTGATCTGTTATGGTCACAGGAGCACCTTTGTCTGATGTTGGTGTTTTGTGAAATTGTGTTTAACAGAAGGGCACTTAGGCTGTTTTTATCTTTTGGGTGACAAATTTATGCATAAAGAACTGGATTTTATAATGAAGTTTTTAAATGTAAAAGGAAAATTTAACTCCTAAGAAGAGTAGAAATATATGCATCCTTTCTAAAAAAGTATTCTAAGCATTTCTAAGATATAATTATATTTGTGTGTGCTTTTTTTTTCTTTATTTTTTAGATATTTTCAACTCCAGGCCATCCAAAAATGATTTACAGCTCCTCAAACTTAAAGACACCTTCAAAGCTCTGTTCAGGGTCTAAATCTCATGATGTTCAAGAAGTGCTTAAAAAAAAACAGGTAACAGTCTTGATTCTTCTTGCCTTACAGAAGAAAAGATGCCTTGAATTTTTAAGTGGTTACATTATCACTTTTAAATCAGTTCATGTTGTCAGGGCATAACATCATAATGCTTATTTAGCTTCTTCTCTAATGTAAACTTGGAAAAAAAAGATGGACATACAGAAAAAATGTTTCACAATTGCCATTCAGAATTTTTTTTTAATACACTATTATTCCCTCCAATTCTAGTGTTTATTTTCTTTTTTTAATTCCTAGGTAGATAATGATTCATATAAAATATAAGACTTTTGTAATTATTATCTATATGATTCAGTTCTGAGTTTCATTGTCATCCTGTTAAGTTCACATAGGGTTTTCCAAATTAAATAGATATTTATATGTACTATCCCAGTATAATTAGAGATTTAACAGGAGGGTGGGAGGCAAAATTTTCCTGGTGAAATCCATAGATTTTACTCTCTTATTTCTTTTTTCTTTTTTTTTGAGACGGAGTTTTGCTCTTGTTGCCCAGGCTGGAGTGCAATGGTGTGGTCTTGGCTCACTGCAACCTCCGCCTCCTGGGTTCAAGATTCTCCTGCCTCAGCCTCCAGAGTAGCTGGGATTACAGGCATGCGCCACCACCCCTGGCTAATTTTGTATTTTTAGTAGAGATGGATTTTCTCCATGTTGGTCAGGCTAGTCTTGAACTCCCGACCTCAGGTGATCCACCTGCCTCGGCTTCCCAAAGTGCTGGGATTACAGGTGTGAGCCACTATGCCCGGCCTACTCTATAATTTCTAACCTATAGCTGCATGTCACTTTTTTCTTTTCTTTTCTTTGAGACAAGTTCTCACTCTGTCACTCACGTTGAGTGCAGTGTCGTGATCATGGCCCAGTGCAGCCTTGATGTCCCAGGCTCAAATGACCCTCCCACCTTAGCCTTCTGAGTAGCTGAGTAGGCATGTGCCACCATGCCCTGGCTAATTTTGTTCATTTTTTTGTAGAGACAGGGTCTCATTCTGTTGCCGAGGCTGGACTCAAGCATTCCTACCACCTCAGCCTCCCAAAATGCTAGGATTACAAGTTGAGCCACCATGCCTAGCCTCACATTTTTAAACTTTAAACTTAAAAAATAAGGATTTAGTTATTACATTGGCAAGTGAAAACAACTTTTGTTTTTCTTCATAAGGACATTCAGGTCATTCAAGTCAATCTCATAGATATAGCTAATTAGGTCCAATATTTTAAATATTTTTTAAGTACAGTTGTAAACTCTATTATGCTGAAAGTGTTAGGGAAAATATATTCAAAGGTTTCATCTATGGTGTCAGCTATTTTTTTATTAGGAGGACAGTCTGTCTCAGGGATGACCCAGAAAAAATGAGTTGAGAATGGTGGCAAATTACATTATCTGTATTAATTTCTTTTTTACTTACACAGGAAGCAATGAAGTTACAACAAGATATGAGGAAAAAAAGACAGGAAGTGTTAGAAAAGCAAATAGAATGCCAAAAGGTAAGACAAGAGCTCATTATTTGCATGCTAGAATTGATGTATAGAATTGATCTTAAAAGTATTATTCATAATTTTTAAAGACTTCTTTATATTAAAGTTTATTAAGCATGGTTTTACCTTTTTCTATTTATTTCATAGATGTTAATATCCAAGTTAGAAAAAAACAAAAACATGAAACCAGAAGAAAGAGCAAATATAATGAAGACTTTGAAAGAGCTTGGAGAGAAGATCTCACAATTAAAAGATGAATTAAAAACATCTTCTGCAGTCTCCACACCATCTAAAGTGAAGACAAAAACGGAGGTATCTATTTGCATTTTTTATTTAACATAGGGTTATTGAACATCTGCCATGTGCTTGACACCTTGAAAGTACAATGGGACCCTTAGGTAGCTAATATCCTAATAGGGATATAGGCAAACAATTATAGTACTTAAAAAAAAATCCTAATTATAATACCTTTTTTTTTTTTTTTTTTTTAAGAGACAAGGTCTCACTATATTGCCCAGGCTGGCCTCAAATGCAGTCCTCCCACCTTGGCCTCCCAGAGTGCTGGGATTACAGGTGTGAACCACTGCACCCAGCTGCCACAATTTTTTTGTTTTAGTGTTTCTGTAGTTGCTCTGTACCCTTTTTGGGAAGAGGTTGATAATACGCTGTTTGAACAAAGATGTGTTTTTTAACTGAATATTTTGGTTCTCTGCTGAAGATGACACTGTTAAAGTGATGGTGGTGAAAGAGGTATTTCCCATTTCAGCAGTGTTTTTCTAATGCTGTAATAGTATTGTAATAAAACCATCCTTTAAAAAAAGTAGCCTGGCCTATTCATATGGGTAAAAATGTGGCATGTTATTAAAAAGAATAATCAGAAGTTTTAGATCTATTTAAGTCTAATTTTTATTAATTTCCATGTGTTTCCTTGCTGTACTTGGTTTAGACAGTGGTTCCATTACACCACAGTTCTGTGGTGTGATTATAGGTAATTCTAGTCCTTTGAGAACTGGTAATGAATTTGTCAGATATGTAGAATGTAAATTGTTACATGTAGTATTACATTAAATTTGAAATTATGGTTCTCTATCAGTATAGAAACATAAAGTGTTTAAGATTTCTTCTTAAAGATATAATAAAAATGTTTTTTATTGAAATCTTTTCTAATTATAGAAAGAATATATATGCACATTTTAAAAATTAAAGAGGTGAAAAAATCATTGGCAGTCATGTCTCTTAAAGACTGATAAATAATTCGTCTCTAACAAAAAAGAGAATGGCAACAGTTATGGATTCCAATCTGGTAGTAATTATGTAGCTGTTACTTTGTACTATAAATACATTTTTACTATATAATTTATTTTGCTCCATTGTGTTTCATTTGTGATACTTTATTATGTGACAGTTATTCTCAGCTCCCTCATCTCAGGTGTCTGTTCCTAGGATGTGATTTTTAAGCCGTCTAATGGTTACTCTTTTTCACTGATATCCATATACTTTTTACATGTTGGCACTACTATATCTGTAAAGTTACTTTTTTAAAAACACCCATGTTTATTGCATCCTCTCATTCTCATGTTCCAAAATACATGTGTATCATTGTGTAACTATCATGTTCTGGAGGAGATCTTGTAAGTTATCTAAAAAATACCTTTTTATTTTCAACTTTTCCAAAGGCCCAGAAGGAGTTATTAGATACTGAACTGGACCTCCACAAGAGGCTGTCCTCAGGAGAAGACACCACAGAATTACGGAAAAAACTCAGTCAGTTACAGGTTGAGGTGAGATTTAAAAGGAGTTAGCGCCCCACCACATTTAACGTCTCAAAAAAGTTTTCCTTTGACCGGGCGCGGTGGCTCGTGCCTGTAATCTCAGCACTTTGGGAGGCCGAGGCAGGTGGATCACCTGAGGTCAAGAGTTTGAGACAAGCCTGACCAACATGGAGAAACCCCGTCTCTACTAAAAATACAAAATTAGCCAGGCGTGGTGGCGCTTGCCTGTAATCCCAGCTGCTTGGGAGGCTGAGGCAGGAGAATAGCTTGAACCCTGGAGGCAGAGGTTGCAGTGAGCCGAGATCGTGCCATTGCACTCCAGCCTAGGCAACGAGAGTGAAATTCCATCTCAAAAAAAAAAAAAAAAAAAGTTTTCCTTTGTTTTTAAGGTTTAGTCTAATAATGTATGCTACATTCTACTTTTTGTTGTTATTCAGGCTGCACGGTTAGGTATTTTACCTGTGGGTCGAGGAAAGACCATGTCCTCTCAAGGTCGAGGAAGAGGCCGAGGGCGTGGAGGAAGAGGAAGGGGCTCACTAAATCACATGGTGGTGGACCATCGTCCCAAAGCACTAACAGTTGGAGGATTCATTGAGGAAGAAAAAGAAGACTTGCTTCAGCATTTCTCAGTAAGTTTTTAAAATAGCAAATGCTAACTCTAAAAACACTGTGCTCATCATTTTCCTTGCTGCAGTGTATATAAATGTCAGATGTTTTATAGATTAGAAAAATTAGTTGTAAAAAACATGAGTACTACCAAATGCCTATTTAATATATTTAAAAGTCAAGAAGCAGCTCTTGCTTTTGATTCCATAATACTCCACTTAAGTGCATTTGTAGTGACAAGTTGTTCCAGAGCTATATTTAATTTTTGTTTTGGGATTATTACATGGCTTACCAGGCATTTATAGTTAACAGTGAAACAGTCTGGGATGGAAGCAAAATTCAAATAAAGAATTTATTAGGATAACAGGTATATTTAGTTATATTCTGTATATAGTGGCAACCACTTACTTTTAGGCAAACATGCAAATAGAGATTTGCTACAGGCAAATGTCTTTACTGTTTTGGACATATGCAGTATATACTCTTTCCAGCCACTCATTCATTCAGTAAATATTTTATTGACATTATTTGTGCTAGAACATTTTCATACATGATCTCATTTAATTTTAAATGACTGTATAAATGTGAAATACATGCAAACTGTATATACATGCAAAACTGTGTACATGTGAAATCCTGTGTGTACAGATGTGAACACCACAAGTTAAAATGTCAACCACAATCATATAATTAATAAGTAGTGGAACCAAGATAACCAGTTTCCCTATTCCTCAAACAACTCTTTTGAGAGGAACTATTTTCAGCCCTATTAAGTTTTAAAGATGGCCAGGGACAGTGGCTCATGCCTGTAATCCCAGCACTCTGGGAGGCTGAGGCAGGTGGATGACCTGAGGTCAGTCAGGAGTTTGAGACCAGCCTGGCCAACATGGTGAAACCCCATCTCTACTAAAAATACAAAAATTAGCTGGGTGTGGTGGTGTGCGCCTGTAATCCCAGCTTCTTAGGAAGCTGAGGCAGGAGAATTGCTTGAACTCGGGAGGCAGAGGTTGCAGTGAGCTGAGATAGTGCCATTGCACACCAGCCTGAGCCACAAAAGCGAAACTCCATCTCAAAAAAAAAAAAAAAGTATTAAAGATGGTGAGGGAGATCATAAAGAGCAAGGCTTCACTTCAAGTGTTTTTATTAGTTTGATGCCCATTAACCCTGTTTCACCCTGATTCTTGGGGAAGATAGGCTAAGAAAAGTGTCCAGATTTGAATGTCCTCTGGGTTGTGAATGGTTCACTCTTGACCCAGTTCTTTCCCTGATGTAACCCTTATTTGCCTTTTTTGTAAAGTGGGAGAATAGCTCTAAGTGACTTCTTGAGGAGTAAAGAAGATGGAGGAGCACTATACAAGTGCAGGGTATTGTGAAGGCTGCACGAATGTTGATTTTTGCCTTTTAAGGTTTAGTATATAAAATTAAAATCTCTTTGCCAAATAAATTGGTCTTGTAGAACCAGTACCAGTTCTGGTGAGGTGATATTGGATTATGTGAAGCAGAATTTCTACAAATTTGACTCAGAAAGTTTCAGTTACAAAAAATAGTTAATCTTACTAGGGAGACAGCTACATGTTCTATCCTGTGGTCACTGGAGACTATATGTAGATGTTTAAATTTTAACCCAGAAGCCATGCTCAAATGGATCTCCTTCCTTCTGAAAAGTAGAACCATTCTAAAGCATCTAAAAATAACCAATTTTTATGTACATATACCTGACAAGTCTGCATTGTGGCATTCAGTTGGCAGATGTGGTTATGTCTAGACACTTAGGAAAAGAGCAAGCAAAGCTAAGGCAGATGAGGTAACTTCAAGAACAAAACACTTCCTTTGATTTGGATGGCTCTTTTTTTTTCTTTTTTGATAGCATGCTATCAGAAAGGGTCTCGAGTACTAGGAGCACACTTCCCTGATAATAACTACCTGGGCAATATAGTATGCTTTCTTTGAAAGAAATACAGAAATACATATTCTTAGGCATTATTCCGAATAGAGTTAGCAAACATAAAAGGAAACTCTTCTTCAAGGTCTTTTGTATCTGACAGAGGCCAAGGTAAAATCTATATTTTCAGTATTCTTCTATTCTTAATGATTATGAAAGGATCATGGGTGAGCCATATCTATATGAGAAAATGATGGATGGATTTTAGTGAAGCTATTTGGAATCTAATTCTGGAGTCCTTCAGAGTTTGCTCTTCAATAGTCTAAGAACTTATCATAAGTGGATTATGGTCGTATGCAAATGGCAGCTATAAGTATGCTCATTATAGTGCAGGTAATAGTGAAAAATGATAACCATGTAAATGTTTGACAGTGTTTTGCTGCCTTTAAAAACGTATTTTTTTTGAGATGGAGTTTTGCTCTCGTCGCCCAGGCTGGAGTGCAATGGCACGATCTTGGCTCATTGCGACCTCCACCTCCTGGGTTCAAGCGATTCTCCTGCCTCAGCCTCCTGAGTAGCTGGGATTACAGGTGTTAGCCACCACACCCAGCTAATTTTTGTATTTTTAGTGTTAGTAGTATTAGCACTTCTCTATTTTCCATACTTCCTGAGGAACACATACTCCTTTTTTTTTTTTTAATAGGTGGTTATCTTTTTTTTGTTTTTTGTTTTCTGTTTTTTGTGACAGTCTCCATCTGTCACCCAGGCTGGAGTGTAGTGGCATGATCTTAGCTCACTGCAACCTCTGCCTCCTGGGTTCAAGCGATTCTCGTGCCTCAGCCTCCTGAGTAGCTGCGACTACAGGCACGCACGACCACACCCAGCTAATTTTTCTGTATTTTTTACTAGAGATGGGGTTTTGCCATGTTGGCCAGGCTGGTCTCAAACTCCTGGCCTCCAGTGATCTGCCCGCCGGCTGCGTTGGCCTCCCAAAGTGCTGGGATTACAGGCATGAGCCACCGTGCCCGGCCCACACATACTACTTTTAAAATCAGACTTTTTTTTTCACATTCACTTTTGGGATGAAGCATCAGTGTTTTATATTATGTATTTTAAAACCAAATTTGAGGATATTGGTTGATCTCGATCTTTTTGGTCCCAGGTACTTATATGAAAGGTATATATACATTAAAGCATATACAAATTTAAAATACATAGAATATTTAATTTACAGTGCAGGTTATATATATAACAGCATAAAAACATACATTAATATATAAATATATTAATAGTATGTATCAGAGATCAGCAGACTTTTTCTGTAAAGGACTAGACAGTAAATACTTTAGGTTTTTTGTGAGGAGATACAGATGATCTCCTTTACATTGTCTTCTCTCCTTTCACCTGCTTTTCCCTCTCTTCCTCTTTCCTTTCTAGTTCTTTTTCTTTTTTTTCTTTTTCTTCTTTGTACTTCAATGGATGAACATATTTTTCTTTTAATAACCTTTTCAAAAATGTAAAAACCATTCTTAGCTCCTGGGTCGTTAAAAACAGGGTGCTGGGCTACATTTATCCTGAGGGCTGTAGTATGCAGACTCCTAGTATGTTATTATGTTACTTTATATATCAAATATTTAAGTTAAACATAATGAATTGAAATATATAAATATAATTTTATATATTTTAAAGATCAAAATCAGCGAATCCAGAAAGAACTTTTTAATTTTTATTTTTTTTTATTTTTTATTTTTTTGGAGACGGAGTCTTGCTCTGTCGCCCAGGCTGGAGTGCAGTGGTGTGATCTCGACTCCCTTGCAATCTCCGCCTCCTAGGTTCAAGTGATTCACCTACCTCAGTCCCTCCAGTAGTTGGGATTACAGGCGTACACCTCCTGGCTAATTTTTTTGTGTTTTTTAGTAGAGACAGGTTTCACCATGTTGGCCAGCCTGGTCTCAAACTCCTGACCTCAGGTGATCCACTGCCTTAGCCTCCCAAAGTGCTAGGATTATAGGCATGAGCCACTGCGCCCGGCCCAGAAAGAACTTTTTAATAGAAAAATCTTTATTTACCTATCTTTATTTCACAGAAATCTTAAGATTTTTAATATCTTAATGAAGTTAATGTTAAGTATTTATAATTAAAGTTTAATTCAGAAGCTGAAAATTTTAACTCAGAGCCTTGCCAAGGGCACAGATGGGACAAAAACTAAAGTACTTCATCCCTGTTGAAGGGAGGTTCGGCTAGATACAACAGGAAAAGTTATTTTCTCTAAATATTTGGAATATATAGACTGTACTTTGATATTTTTCAAGTAGTGTGGCTCATTTAACTGTAAGAATTTTGAATTTTTCCTTCTTTTCAAGGAGTCTAGAGTTAGGTTTTAGGATTGATCAATTCAGAAATTCAGCTGCTCAGATTAATATATTTCTCTTCTTCTATCCTACCATGTTGCCTTTTGATTAGGCTTTTTTCCTCTTGCCTTGACCTCCCAAAGTGTTGGGATTACAGGCATGAGCCATTGCACCTGGCCAGTTTTTTTTTTCTTTTTTTAAATTCCTGTTTTTACTGTTACTTCTTGATTTTTAAATTTTAAGCATCATATATTGACTTCCCATTAGTCTTTCTGCTTCCCACCTCTCCAGTTTTTTTTTTGACCTCGTTGTGTTTTTTTTTATTTTTTTGTTACGGATTTATACCTTAAAAAAATAAATTATTCTACTGTCGTTTCAGTGGGTGTCTGGGGAAGGGTATGAAATTGCATATGACAGATGGTCAGTTCCCCACCTTTAGCCAGAAGACCCTTTGAGTCTTAAGAAAGTAAGAGGTTTATCTCTAAAGTACTGTTTAGAACCTGTGCTCCCACAATATTTATATAATTCGTTATAATTTTTATGTTCTTACTGGCAAAAACCTCTAATGTCTCACTCCTGTCATTCCTGGAACTTCATATGAGGCAATTGAATATTTCTGCTATAATTACCAAAGACTTCGCACATAGTTAGCTTTTCCCCACAGCCTCTCAAGACAGGGATTTTCCCCCATCTTCCAAGTATCTGAAAAATATATTTGAGAATTTTACTGTACATGGAAATGATACCTTATAGTTAGGCAGATAGTTTTCTTTTGTGCTTTCCAGAACAAAAATTAACCTTTTCTGTGTATTTAACATTTGGAGAAAGTTTTTTAGATAGTGCTTCATTGATTGCCCTTCATCAGACCTTGTTAAAAAAGTAATGTAGGCCTGGCTTGGTGGCACCTGCCTGTAATCCCAGCACTTTGGGAGGCTGAGGTGGGAGGATTGCTTGAGCCCAGAAGTTCAAGACCAACCTGGGCAGCATAGTGAGACCCTATCTTTACAAAACAACTTAAATTAAATTTAAAAGGTAATATGGGTGATTTGTGAGCTATGACCATTTACTGTTGTTATCTGTCGCAAGTGATCAGGAGTTTACCTTTTCTGCACACTTTACTGTGTTCAGGGTTCTTCAGGTGAAAATATAATTTTCGTAGCTAGTTCTAGGAGTGAAATATGGCAATGGTAATTCTGTGACTTTTACAAAGACATTGAAACTCTAAACTGCCGTAATTTTTTTCTCTTAATTTTGAAAATTTCTTTACAAAGGTAGTTACTGCTTTTAGAACATTCAAACAATACAAATTATAAAGGAGAAGGCACAACAAATTTGAAATCTTACCAATTACATTTTTATGAACATCTTTCTAGCACCTGTATCTGTCATATGTGTACATACTACCCATGCTGTTTTGGAGTTTGTTTTTACATCCATAGTGTATCATGGAGAATTGTTCATGTTTATGAATATAGATATACATTTGTCTTATTTGAAGGCATTCTGTTGTAAGAATATGCCATAATTTTTATGTACAGCCCCCTATTGATGAGTTAGGTAGGTTGTTTACCATTTAACTATTATGAACAATGTTATATACATCATGTTAGATTTAGCATATTTACTGGGATAATTTTTTTTTTTTTTTTTTTTTGAGACGGAGTCTTGCTGTGTCACCCAGGATGGAGTGCAGTGGCACGATCTTGGCTCCCTGCAACCTCCACCTCCTGGGTTCATGCCATTCTCCTGCCTCAGCCACCCGAGCAGCTGGGACCAGAGGCGCCCGCCACCAGGCCCAGCTAATTTTTTTTTTTTTTTTTTTTTTTGTATTTTTAGTAGAGGCGGGGTTTCACCATGTTGGTTAGGCTGGTCTCAAACTCCTGATCTCAGGTGACCTCCCACCTCGGCCTCCCAAAGTGCTGGGATTGCAGGCATGAGCCACCGCGCCTGGCCAATAATTTTTCATTATGTGGGACAGTGCTGCACATTGTAAAACTTCTGGCACCCCTGGCTACCACCTAGTAATTGCCAATAAGTGCTACTTAGTCAGTGTGACTGCCAAAATACTTGCTAGAGTGATGTCTCCAATTGAGAACCACTGCTTTAGGTAAATTCCTAGGAAGGAGATAACTGGATCGAAGGCATGCATTGAAATTTTGGTACAGCTCGCTAAATAACCCTTCAGAATGTTGTACTAATTTATACTTGTAGTGACATTGGATGAGAGTACCTATTTGCTCATTCCCTCATATAGCACTTGAATTTTGTTTTTTTATCTACCAGTCAGTTGATTGATATATGATGACTGGCATAGATTGGGCGTCAGTTTCTAATCGGGGAAAATGGCTGGACTAGATGAATTTCTCTTTGAGCAGCTTCTACCAAGAACCCTAATATGCATATAATTTTTAATTTATGGTATATATAGTTGATCTCATATTCACATATATATGTATTTTATTTGAATTATTTCCTTGGCCAACACACGTAAACAAAATGAAAAAGGAGTAAAAGTGTATACAATGAAAAATAAGATTTCCTTCTACCTCCAGTCACTCAATTTCACTCCCCATAGACAATTATTGTTACGAGTTTCTCATACATCTGCTTAAAGATATTCTCTCTCTATATATATTATTTGTTCTCTCTTTTATAAAAATGGTAGCATGTTATACAACACCCTTTTGCCATATGTACTTTTACTTTATATATATTAGATTTTAGATTGTTCTACACTAGTGCGTGTGGCGTTGCTTCATTCTTTTTAATGACTGCGTGGTATTTCATTGCACAGATATATAATACTACAGTTGAACCATCCTGTATTGATGGACATCCAGTTTTTTCCCATTTTTTTTTTTTGTTTTGAGACGGAGTCTGGCTGCCTCCCAGGCTGGAGTGCAGTGATGCAGTCTGAGCTCACTGCATGCTCCGCCTCGCGGGTTCATGCCATTCTCCTGCCTCAGCCTCCCGAGTAGCTGGGACTACAGGCGCCCGCCACCACGCCTGGCTAATTTTTTGTATTTTGAGTAGAGACGGGGTTTCACCATGTTAGCCAGGATGGTCTCGATCTCCTGACCTTGTGATCCGCCCGCCTCTGCCTCCCAAAGTGCTGGGATTACAGGCATCAGCCACTGCGCCTGGCCTTTTTTCCCAATATTTTATCATTTTAAACCATATTTAGATGTGTATGTGAGAGAATATATATGTATGTGTAGAACAATTAGGTACTGTAATAAGTAACAAATATGTTAAGAGATTAATCCTAGATTTTTTTAAAAAGTACTTTTTAGGGCTGGGTGCGGTGGCTCACACCTGTAATCCCAGCACTTTGGGAGCCCCAGGTGGGTGGATTACGAGGTCAGGAGATTGAGACCATCCTGGCTGACACAGTGAAACCCCATCTCTACTAAGAATACAAAAAATTAGCCGGGCATGGTGGCACGCACCTGGAGTCCCAGCTACTCAGGAGGCTGAGGCAGGAGAATCACTTAAACCTGGGAGGCGGGTTACAGTGAGCCGAGATTGCGCCACTGCACTCCAGCCTGGGCGACAGAGTGAGACTCTGTCTCAAAAAAACAAAAAAAACCAAAACTTTTAAAAATAAAAATATAATGTATGCAAATGGTTAAAAGGATGACTAGGGCCGGGTACGGTGGCTCACGCCTATAATCACAGCACTTTGGGAGGCCGAGGCGGGTGGATCACCTGACCTCAGGAGTTTGAGACCAGCCTGGCCAACATGGCAAAACCCTATCTCAACAAAAAATACAAAAATTAGCTAGCTGTGGTGGCATCTGCCTGTAGTCGCAGCTACTCGGGAGGCTGAGGCACATGAATTGCTTGAGCCCAGGAGGTGGAGGTTGGAGTGAACCCAGATTGCGCCACTGCACTCCAGCCTGGGCAATAGAGCAAGACTCTGTCTCAAAAAAAAAAAAAAAAAGTATGACTAATAAAAGTAAAATCTCCCTTTTATTAATCTTTTTCCATTCTTAAAAGATAGTCACTATTCTTAGGTATCTTTATAGAAAAATACTATGTATGTAAGAAAACATATATAAAGCTTCTCACTTTAAAAACATTTACGAAAATGTGATCATATTATACATACAGGGCTGCATTCCAAACCTTGCCTTTTTCACATAAAAATCTTAGCTATCTGGTATTTCTTTAATTTTTTTTTTTTTTTTTTTTTGGAGACAGAGTCTCAAGTCACCTGTCACCCAGGCCGGAGTGCAGTGGTACGATCTCAGCTCACTGCAACCTCCACCTCCCAGGTTCAGGGATTCTCCTTTCTTCGCCTCCTGAGTAGCTGGGATTATAGGCATGCACCACCGCGCCCAGCTAATTTTTGTATTTTTAGTAGAGATGAGGTTTCACCATGTTGGCCAGCTGGTCTCAAACTCCTGAACTCAGGTGATCTACCTGCCTCAGCCTCAAAGGGCTGGGATTATAGGCATGTGCCACCATGCCCGACCTATTTCCTTAAAATTTTTAAAGGTTATACCTATAGTCAACTAAAAATGTTTATAAAAACCAACTATACTGATCATAAACATATAGTTCAATGATTTATCAGAAGGCAAACACCTAATATACCTATCCCTCAGGTCAAGAAATAGAACATTTCCAATACCCCAATCTCCCTTGTTGCTCCTCCCAGCCTCTATCTTCTCTCCTTCTCAGAGCAGTAACTGTTAGCCTCACTTTATGATAGTCACCTTGCTTTCTTTATAGTCAATCCTTATTATTTTCAGATTCCACATTTGCCAATTCATCTACTCACTAAAATTTATTTGTAACCCCAAAATCAATACTTATGGTGTTTTGTGGTCATTCTCAGACATACACACAGTTGCCAGTCCCCTCATGTGCCCGTTTTCAGCTGAGATAGAAATAAGATGGTGCTATGCCTTCTTGTTTCAGCTTTTATACTGTAAACAAATGCCCCTTTTGCAGTCTATTTGTTTTATTTATTTATTTATTTTTTTTGAGACAGAGTCTCGCTCTATCACCCAGGCTGGAGTGCAGTGGCATGATCTTGGCTCACTGCAGCCTTCGCCTCCCGGGTTCAAGTGATTATCTTGCCTCAGCCTCCCTAGTAGCTGGGATTACAGGCGCCCACCACCACACCCAACTAATTTTTGTATTTTTAGTAGTAGAGACGAGGTTTCACCATGTTGGCCAGGTTGGTCTCAAACTCCTGATATCAGCCTCCTAAAGTGCTAGGATGACAGGCGTGAGCCCCTGCGCCCGGCCTTTGCAGTCTATTTAATGCCACATTTTTCTCAATTTTTTTTGTTTTCTTGGTGATTAAACTGTTTTAAATGGCCCCCGAATGTAGTTCTAAAGTCCTGTCTAGTGTTCCTAAGTGCAAGGCTGTGATATGCCTTACAAAGATACATGTGTTAGTTAAGCTTTGTTCAGGCATGAGTGAGTGCTTTTGGCCATGAGTTCAATGTTAATTAATCAGTAACATATATTAAATAAGATGTCTTTCAACAGAAACACATAAAACCAAAGTTTGTGTTGATTAGCTGACAAAAATGTTGTGACCCTCTAAAACAGGAGTGTCCAATCTTTTGGCTTCCCTGGACCACATTGGAAGAAGAATAATTGTCTTGGGCCACACATAAAATACACTAACACTAATGATAGCTGATGAGCAGGAAAAAAAAATCTCATAGTGTTTTAAGAAAGTTTATGAAATTTGTGTTGGGCTGCATTCAAAGCCATCCTGGGCCATATGTGGCCCATGGGCCACAGGTTGGACAAGGTTGCTCTAGAGGCTCATAAGAGTCTAATTCTATTTCCCCTATAAGTAGTGGCTATTTGCCAATTAAATGTTTGCATCAACTTTTTAGAACAAAACTACTGCAAGTAATGAGAATTGACTGTAGTTTTATCACCTAAATATGCATTCCTAAATATTATAGTAGTATTCTGCCTGTTTTTAAAATGTTATGTAAATGGAATCACACAGTGTATATTCTTTTGTGCTTGGCTTCTTCTGTTTAATGTTTGTGAGACTCATTCATGTTTTTACATGTAATAGTAATTTGCCATTTTTATTACTATATAATAGTTGTATCAATATACCACAGTTTATTTTTCATCCTTTTTTTTTTTTTTTTTTTTTTGAGATGGAGTCTCACTCTGTTGCCCAGGCCAGATCACAGTGGCGCGATCTCGGCTCATGGCAGCCTCCACCTCATGGGTTCAAATGATTCTCTCCTGCCTCAGCCTCCTGAGTAGCTGGGATTATGGGCATGTGCCAGTACCCCTGGCTAATTTTTGTATTTTTAGTAGAGATGGTGTTTCTCCATGTTGGACAGGCTGGTCTTGAACTCCTGACCTCAGGTGATCCGCCCACCTCGGCCTCCCAAAGTGTTAGGATTACAGGCGTGAGCCACCGCACCCAGCCTCATCCTCTTACTGATGGATGTTTGGGTTATTTCTACTATGTGGCTTTTGTAAGCAGTGTTGCTATCTTATACGTGTTTTTAACTACACATGTACACACCATTTCTCTTGGATATACAGTTGGCCCTTCATATGTGTGGGTTTCATCTCCATGGATTCAACCTATTTTGGATCAAAAATATTGGGAAAAAAATGAAAGGTTGCATCTGTACTGAGCATGTACATTTTTTTGTCATTATTCCCTAAACAATACAGTATAACAACTATTTACATAGCTTTTACATTGCATTAGATATTATAAGTAATCTAGAGAGGATTCGAAGTATATAGGAGAATGTGTGTAGATTACATGCTAATACTACACTATTTTATGTAAATGACTTGAGCATTCATGGATTTTGGTATTCACAGAGATTGCTGGAACCAGTGCCCCAGAAACACCAAGTGATGACTGTATGTGGAATTGCTGAGTGAACCCCATCAGTTTTAGATTCTTACCAGTTTAGAATCAGTTTGAGATTCTCACCATTTGTGTATGAGAATTCCTAACTTGGTAGCGTCATAATATATCTTTATTCTAATTGCTGATTTATTTGATTTGTTATAAGTTAGATAGTAGAAATTATTTGTTCTTAATTTCAGACTCTGTATACATTTCTTATTCTTCCTTTAATAATGTATATGCAATACATTTAATGCCTTAATATTCCTTTTGGAGGACAGACCTCTTATCCTCTTTGGAGAGCAACACAGTTATTACAGATTTAAAAATCTTTATTACTTTTTCTGTTTATAAAAGTAATATATTTTTATTTAGAAATTCAAATAATAAAGAAATGAACAAAACAAGCAGGGAAAGCCTCTCTATAATTGGGCTGTGTGTTAAAGGATAGAGTAAAGGGTAAAGGATCTCTATTACATACATTACCTAATTTTTAAAAGATGGTAAATATAGACCAGGTGCTGTGGCTCGTGCCTGTAATTCCAACACTTTGGGAGGCTGAGGTGGGAGAATTCCTCGAGCCCAAGAGTTTGAGACCAGCCTGGGCAACATTGGGAGACCCCGTCTATAAAAATAAAAAAATTAGCCAGGTGAGGTGGTGCATGCTTGTGGTCTCAGCTCCTTGGGAAGCTGAAGTGGGAGGATCACTTGGACCCAGGGAGTCGAGGCTGCAGTGAGTGTGATCTTCCCACTGCACATTCCAGCCTGGGAATCAGAGCAAGACCCTGTCTCAAAAAGAAAAAAAAAGGTACATATCTATATTTGGTAGGGCTATTTTGATACATCAGTTTGGTATGTCCCATGAATCATAATGTTTGGTGTTAGGTTATGAGCATTTAGACCCTTCAAGGAATGGTGGGAATTTTTCCCTTAGAACACAGGACGATGTCTGTGCAGGCAGTAATGGATTTATGAGTCTGCTCTAATGTACATTCTCACCATGCTATGCTCCAAGTGTTTTATGGAAACATTTGGCAAATGCTTCAGGAGGTTTAGCAATGATTTTGCTAGATAGAGTAGAATGAAAGCCCAAATAAAAAAGAATCTCTTCTATTATGTTTTTTAGAACCCCCAGTTCTATAAATGAGGACCTTTGATAGGAAAGCTATAGGGATGGCTAAGCTTTTACTTTTCTGTAACTTTGGATCCCTAGTCCCTTGTCTGTGTTGCTTTGTCTTTAAAATTTGCTTTCCCCTATTGGAATTTGCTGGGGAGAAAAAAATGTTTAAAAATTAGTACCAAGTAACATTTGAAATGGAGCAGTTTTATGAGTTAGGATAGTATTAGGTGTTTGTTTAATGTTTATTGAATGCATAGATGAGCTGGGAGGTGCTTACTAATGTATAGCATTTCAGAAGTGGAAATAAGAAGAACTTTATCCAACATAGGTGGGGCTGTAAGAGATGCAGTGAGTTGAATAAGCAGATGATTCACCTTTTTTCTAAGCTTTGAGTCTATATATGTAGATATCAAAGCCAAAGGTCAATACATGTATTAAGAATATTTCTTGTCCTCATCATGACTTTTGTAAGTAGAGCAACTCTACTTAGAAAAAAAATTATTTCTTCAACCAAGACAGATGCTAACATTTACCTGACACAGATATAAACCATGGTTTATCCTAGGCAAACCATAACGTATAGTTGCTCTAATTAAAAGGGACTTTATTTTTTTTTAGCTCTCATTGGAGATTGTAGATCCACTTTAACAGATTTCTCTCCTGCCCTATGTTATACTTTTTAAATAACACAGAATTTGCAGAAATCATTAGTAAATTTGAGTGCAAACTTGTATGTTCTTCTAATATATATTTTAGACCACAAACCAAGGGCCAAAATTTAAAGACCGTCGGCTACAGATATCGTGGCACAAGCCCAAGGTACCATCTATATCCACTGAGACTGAAGAAGAAGAAGTCAAGGAGGAGGTAAATTTAGTGGTTGGAAATAAGAGTTGAATTAGATCACTTCTCAATTATGTATTTTTTATGATATTAAATAGTATAAATTAAAAAATAAATACTGGGTTTTTCTTTCATGCATGCAAATTAAGACCCGTTTAGATGTTTATTAACGGTCTAGAGATATAAAAACAGGTCTAGAGATATAAAAAGCTGTGTTAGGGGTTATTTTCTTCTGATATAGGAAAGACTTCTTTTTTGTTTACAATTGTATTGGATTTATTTGAGCTCTAGAAATTTTTATTCTGATGAATAAAGTCAGATATTACATAAATGAATTAAACTTTAATTGGTTGGTTTCACTTTTTGTTTATTCAAGTTCCATAGTACTAGATTTGAGTCTCTTATTTTCCTTCTGTGTACAATTGGTTAAAATCAGAGTGTGCAGAAGTTGAACATAGAGGAAAGAATTGGAAAACTAAAGACCTAAATAATAAAAGTACTGAATAATCAGCTTCTTAAAATATATGAGAATTTATTTTGCTTTTTTACTCCTGTTATTTATCATTAGTTTATTTAGTGAACACTTAGGCTACGTTGCGAGGTTTTCCTGATTTATATGACAATCTTGGTTTTAAAAGATACCTAGCTAGCATTTATAGTTTGATCAAGTGTCTTCTCACTATATAGGTAATTTTACACAGCAAAAGCAGAAATGTTCCCTAGATTAAAAGAAAAAAAGAAGTCATGGTATTTGGGTAGTGTTTGCAGATACATCTACTTTGTCTAAGATTTTAGATTTTTATATAAGATTTGGAATATCAGTGTCATGGGGAAGCTAGTATACTCACCTCTCACAAACAGTTGGATGGATATAAAAACAAAGATTTAGGTGTTTGGTCATTTATTTTCCTAATTTTTTATAGAATAAAATTAATTTTAATTTATCAGAAACGTATCTCATAGTCTTTTTTAAATTTTCTGTACTAAATGTCCACATTATTTTCCTGATGATATTAGAGTAGAAATCTCCTATTAAAAGTAGCAAAATTAGCAGGGGAGAAGAATTTATATTCATTTACAAAAATATTTTGGGCTTTTTTTTTTTTTTTTTTGCCCTGAAAGATACTCTTGCATGCATCCCTTATGAAATCTAGCCTGGGCTTTGTATACTAGGCTGTTTGTCCTTTGGCCTAAAAAGTATTTTACTTACCATTCTTGTGCCACTAAGCAGATTTTAACCTCTCTTTCTTCAGGAAACAGAAACCTCAGATTTGTTTTTGCCTGATGATGACGATGAAGATGAAGATGAATATGAGTCTCGCTCATGGCGAAGATGAAATCTGATGCTAGCTGTATAATTTTTAGGAATATTGTTTAGAAGAACAACTTTTAAAAATTATTTAAAAGAAGTCAATGAGCCAAAAAAAATTTTTTTATTTTTCTTTTCAACACAGTAGGTTCAAGAACAGCAAGTTTGCTATTTAAACACATCTCATAACTGTACATGATATTAAAGCACCAAAGGCCTAGTGACTTTTACACAGTTGTGAAGATCCACAGCAATGACATGGATAATCTCTAGAGCCTTATTTTCCACACCACCTTTTTTTTGTTGCTGTTGGTGTTGGATTATGATGTAAATGACAGGGTGTTCAGAAATTTTATTTTGGATTATAATCTACTGATAAAATTTAATTAAATGTCAAAATCACCTGTAATCTTTTAACAGTTGTTATGGATGGGTCATCAGACAGTAGGAAATATTCGTAATTAAAATGCCCTTTTGCTTTCAAGAGTGGTCTTGGAAGAAAAATATGTTTATTTTAATTTTATTTTTGTTTTACTTTGGAGGAGCCCAATTTGTATTCAGTCTAAATTTGTTTTTCATGGTTTTTATGTGTGGTAGTACTAGTTCAGTGAAAATCACAACAAACTGTGTGTTCTTAAATGCTACAGCAATGGTAGCTAGCTCTATAGTATTTCCATTCTCTTGTCATATGAACTCCTGGACTTTTCCTGCTACTGATTCTTAGTTTGCTTTGATATTTAGTGAGCGCTGGTTCGGCTGGTCTTTTTAAAAATTTTTATAACTCAGAATGTAAAAGGCTTTCACCTATTGCCCCTTTCTCGTCCCCCTTTTCTTCCTCTTGCCTTTCTATTAATAGGCCTGAACTTAGTCATCATTGATAAAAGTGGTTCATTTGGGCAACCGCAGGCAGTCTCCAATAAAAGTTCAAACCAGCACCTGGATAAATAAGTGATGTTTTGATGAGAATGATGGAAGGATTTTGGGGAGAAGAGAATCACCAGCTTTATTTTTTCCCTCTTTTGAAGCTTCAGTTCAGTATAGTTACACAGAAGGGTTTAAAAATGTCTGAAATTCTTTTCCTAAATTTAAACCATGATGGTGAGGTGACTGGGGGGTGGGGGGTGGAGGTGGGAGGGGGTTGAGGGCTGAGTATGCTAGTAATAAATGGGAGTCATATATGACTTTGTTCAGATGACCTTATTTTTTCATAATTTTGTAGCTTGTTGCTATCCATGAACATACGCATCCCTCAGTAGACAGTTTCCTTTACTGTGTGCATTTTTACTGTACACTGTATAGAGTAGAGTATCTGTTAAGTAAAATATATATGTAAATTTATGTCTTCGTGTTCTGAATGTTAGATGGAAAAGCAGAGGAGCAACACTACACTGTACTGACCCCTGGGAAAATAAAATGATTAATGTACATAGGCTGTCACTTTTTCAAGGATATACACATCTGTGTTTTTATATATGTGTGGTATGAAAATTTGAAACCTCCTGTTGTCTCCAGAAGGTTCTTGGTGACCACTATATCAAGGATTTTGTTTGCTGAGGTAAAGACTATTTCTCAATATAGAAACTATTCACTAAGAACTTAAAACCATCAGGATTCTAGATTTACTTAGCTATAAGGAGTTAAATCCCATGTTCTGATAATCTTTATTATTCTACATGTTTTCCTGGAATGATGTGTCAAACCAGGGTCATTTTTAAGTTCATATAATTTTCTTTCATAATAATGAGGACTTCCTTTTTCTAGGTTATTGTTATATTTCTAGTAACACTGAAGGTAAAATAAGCTTATAAAAGAAGGAAAATATTAGAATGGTGTATCTAGAATACACAATCTTGCTCCTTACTCCTCCATCATCTCTAATGAAATTTTTCTTGATGTCTGTGGCTCAGTCAGTATATATTTTGAAAGATTCATTGTGGTGAATATTTTGAGTCCTGACAGTTTAAACGTGATAGAGGGAACAAAGGATTTATATATTTTTTGTACAAAGTTTTTTCTTAAACTGTATAATTTTGTAAATAATTTGTTTGGGTTTTTTTTTTGTGTACTAAAACTACCAGCGTATAGATTTCAATAAGAATTGTTGTATTTTTGTATTTGGAAACTGAAAATTACAGTAAATAAATGGAACTCTAAGAAAAATTTCAGTAGACAGTTCAACAGAATGAGATTCCTTTTCATATGATTTTTTTGACCTCAAAATGGACATCTTATTTCACTCTCAGTCAAAAGTTGAAAATTTGACTTTTTAGTATTGGGGGCAGAAGATAAAAGAGAAGTGTGTTAAAGTGAAAAACAGTTTTTTCAGTAAGGTTTGAGGCCCTTTCTGTAAGTTTTCAGTACATGTTAAACAGGACTAAAAATACTTTAAAAGTGTGCTTTCAAAGAATTTTAAAATATGTTTGACTCAAAGATGAATTTGAAGTGAGTTAATTATAATATTGGAAAACTTAAGGTTAGCATAAAATAGTTTATATATATCCCCTGCCCCCTTTGGGATTTACTTCCACCATCAAATCTTCAACTGTTAGAATTTCACTTAAAGTGAATAACTGCCATACATGTTTTCTTGGCATCTTCATTTACAGAAATAACATACAGCATCTAAGGCAAATTCTGTCCCTCTTAATGTGTGTGACATCTTTTTAAGTAGCTGATCAGCAATAATAGCCACCAGTTGACTAGGTCAGCCTGATATACTAGTGGATTACTGTCCAAGATAAAAAGGTAACCCCAAGTATTGCAAAATTTCCCTCAATTTCTTTATGTAACACTGAAGAAATGTTGTTACCAGCTAAGATGATAAATTGGAAAACAGTCTTGTTAAGGTGAAAGGGGTCCTTGGTGATGGATCATTATTTCAAAAAAGAAAAAAATCATGTGAAAAGGAATAGTGGTTCCTCTTGATGTATAGTATGCCTGTATTATAGTTTTTACAAAATTGTGAACTTGTGTAATAGTATAATAGGAGATATTGTTGAATTTCTAACTGTTTATACATTTAAATTCATATATGTAATGTTTGTTTTATCAATTACAATCTGAATTTCTAAGAAGCATGTTGACTTTTGCAATAAAGATGCAATATGGAATGGTTCACAATTGGAAAAAAAAGAAAAAAAGATGAAAGTATTACAAATTTAAAAGAATTTGGAAAATTTATGAACCATTCCAAAAATTATAACAATCACCAAAAGAGCTGTAATTCTGGCTTGTTCTGGAAAGAAAGAAAATGTGTGTGTATGCTTGCTTGTGAGAGTGAGTGAGTAGTGGCTATGTATGTGTGTTTTATGTTGTGTTCATAAACATGAGAGAATGTCACTCAATATGAAGTTGGGTTCGAAGTCACTGGCTATTAAATATTAAGTAGGATAACTTTCTCAACAGAGTAGCCTGGAGAATGAAAGAGAAGGTATTAAAATGCTACTTGTAAGTAACCTTTGATAGCCACATTATTTTGTTCCTGGATGGTTCTTGGTATCCCAGATAAAAAAGCACAAAACAGTTTCTTGAAAGCAATTATTTTAATGTTGTCTTGAGGATATTCATTATGCCTGCCATCAGTAGGAGGGACATTTTCCTTAAGTAGAATAGGGAGAAGGGAAAAAACACCTAGAAGAGATGATTTAAACATAAATCAGTTCTGAATGTGACAAAGATTTGTAAGGACAAACAGGGGAAGATAGTGATGTTATGCACTAAGGACTGGGTGGTGATGAGAAAGAGAAGGGAAGTGTATCACCTGGTTTTCCCATTTTAAAAAATGCTATTGTAAAATTCCCCCTCCAATGATTATGCATTAAGAAGGAACATTCTTTGAATTTCAGCTTATACAAGAAAATACTCAAAGAATGAGAGTAAAGTTATTTTCATTCCTTTCAAATAAAATTTATTTTATGTATTATGTAAATAGCAAATAAGCTGTTTGTCACCATTTGCTTTGAGTAGATCATAATCCTAAATATATTTACAATAAACATTAGTTCTGGGACTTTTTTGGAGGGAGCAGGCATAATTCTGAACATAGTTATATCTATTGAACAAATCAAATGTTTTACTAAGATGGAGCTCTCATTAACAGAAATTAATGATTTTATGTGATATTTTTACTGATTTGGAAGTAAATTGTGCTAAAGCCAAGGATAAATTTTGAATAAGCCCCAGCATACAGTCAAATCTGGATCTAGATATGTTACCGTAAACACAGAATTGTGTTTATCAACATGTGGGGATATTGGATGATAGGGTTGCTTTAGACTAAATGGACCAACATTACCTTGCTGTGCAGAGCTGCTCATTTTATATTCATTTTTAGTCTCAAAGACCTAACTTGAGAGACCAACCAAAATTGACCCAGAAAAGAAAAAAAAAAAAAAGGCAATCTACTGCTACTGCTTGTATTATGAATCACCTTCATTTATGCTAAATTGGTTTTATTGCCAAGATCTCTCCTTTCAACAGGATCATCTACCATTTGGCCTCTTCCCTGTTCTCCAGTTGACCTTAGGTTAACTAAACCATTCCAACATTCTAAGATAGGCAATTTGATATGGAGTGAAATCAAGGTCAGAATAGTGTTGGATGATTGTGAGTTATTTGTGTTTCCATCTACTCTTAGGCTTCTGCAAGCATTTCTTTTTGTGGTGGTGGTGGTGGTAGTGGTGTTCGTTAACATAAGCATGATTAACATTGCTGTTACTTTTTCTTTGCAATTGTATTAAATTATTTTCTGTGAAAGAGCAGCAAGGAAAGAAGACCCCTTAGCTTGTTTTAGATAAAGATAAGCCTGAATTTCTGACCTCACTTCCACTTCAGTTTTCTGACCACTTCATAGAGGTGTGTGTTTTTTTTTTTTTTTTTTTTTTTTTTTTTTTTTTTGAGATGGAGTCTTGTTATGTTGCCCGGGTTGGAGTGTAGTGGCATGATCTTGGCTAATTTTTGTATTTTTAGTAGAGACAGGGTTTCACTGTGTTGGCCAGGCTAGTCTTGAACTCCTGATCTTAAGTGATCCTCTAACCTCGGCCTCCCAAAGTGCTGGGATTACAGGCTTGAGCCACCACCCCCAGCCAACTTCATAGAGTTTTACTAGTTTGAATATAGTGACCTACTAGTTCTTAAAATAATATGTAGAGTTGGAGTTCGGGTTTAGCACTTGATTGTTCAAAATTGTAATTTACTCAATTCTTTGAAGGCAAATATAGGGGCGGAAACACGCCTTTTCAGCACTTAGCCATTTCTGTTGATTAAATTCTTAACACGCCTTTGTAAAAATCTTATAAAGATGAATGTCTTATTAATAGTTTTCTAAAGTCCTTGTGGTTTTACTTCTTAGTTTGCCTCCAGACTTCTATTACTGTGAGATACTGATATATTTCTTCTAATTTTAAATTTAATTTGTAAGGGCTAATACAGACCTTGCCAAATTAATTTTTTCTTGAGGATAATTTTGCTTCAAGATTGAGACTACTCACATAGTCAGTTTGAGTTCTTAGACCAAACGCTGCCTATTCATCTATGTAAACATGTATTCCTGCATAAATTATTGAATGGTAGTTTCTGAACCACCCTCCAACAGTGGGGCTATTTATTTACTTTAGGATTTACGTTATTAACATTTAGAACCTGTAGGGGGCTCCAAAAGGCAAAATTTAGTCTTGGATCTTGGAACAGGGACTGAATCTTTTTTCACAGCAACTCAAAATGAGACACATTTTGCATTGCAACCCAGTATACACACACGAAACAAAAGTTTACAAAACAATACCTACCCAATATGCACCTGATATTTTCATCCTATTAGATAAAAATTCTTGTCAGGACCCACTATTTGGCTTTCAAAATTACAGTTTGGAAAAACAGCCTATTGAGTTGCCTGATGGAGTGCATTTTAAAGTCACTGTCTTCCTTGCCGTGACATTGTAGAAACTGTTTTGAATATAAAATGTTATCACTTTATCTTCTGTTTTTCCTTTTTTTTTTTTTTTTTTACTTGATGTTTTTTCTTGAAGGGTATTTTGTAGTTTTTAATTTTAGAAGCAGACAACTTCTCAGTGACTTTTTAAGCTTGCCTACAGTTTTATATTTTTGTCATTACTTGTCTTGGGAAGGGAGTGGAATATTGATATATTGGTGCTACATTTTATGCAATTCAAATCACTCTGCGGTACTTATTTGTATATTTTTTAAAACACTGTGAAGTCCATAAAACTACAGCTCTTTTTTTTTTTTTTTTTTTTTTGAGACGGAGTCTCGCTCTGTGGCTCAGGCTGGAGTCAGTGGCACAATCTCGGCTCACTGCAACGTCCCCTTCCCAGGTTCAAGCAATTCTCCTGCCTCAGCCTCCCGAGTAGCTGAGACTACAGGCATGTGCCACCACGCCCGACTACTTTTTGTATTTTTGTAGAGATGGGGTTTCACCATATTGGCTAGGCTGGTCTCCAACTCCTGACCTTGTGATCCACCCGCCTCGGTCTCCCAAAGTGCTGGCATTACAGGCGTGAGCTACCGTGCCTGGCCCACAACTACAACTCTTTAAGGGCTATAAATCAATAAAAGATGATTTGGCTTTGAATTAAATTTTGCACTTAGAGTTCACCTTAGCCATCAACAATTTAAAGTGAACCAATTTTGATATCTAAAAATACATATTCTAACATTGTGCCATTGAATTTCACCTTTTTCAAACATATCCCTATAAGTTTATAAGAAATGTAAGAAATAGATAAGCCCTATATAAAACATAACTAACTGCCTTTGCCACTTTTCTTACTCTTGGGCAAGTGTGTCACTTGTCTCTACATGTCTGACCTTTTCCAGTTTCTGAAGTGCAAAGAGAAAGATAGGGGACATGTCCATAAGAATATTCCCATATCTTCAGAAATGCAAAGGAGAAAACCATTAAGTCTGCAAAGTAGTGAAATCAGAACTCATCATGGAGTTATAAGTTACTAACACATTTCAGTATTTCTACCCTCTTGTCTATGTACTTTTCTTTTGGAATTCCTTAAGCAATAAAACCTGACTTTCTTATAATACCATGGTACCAAACAAATACTTTGAATTAACCTGATTGATAATTTTCAACTCACTTTGAGGAAATAACTCATGGACTGAATGCAGACTATGAGCCAATTAGTGGAGTGAGTAGTTTGCCTACATTCTGTGCTTACCACAGCCTTTGAGGAAGGTGTTCTTACCACCTTATTCAGCTTTGAAAACAGTTTTGGAGAGATAAAGTTGCATTCCTGAGGTCACACAACCTTGTAGTGATGGAGTCAGCATTTGAACACAGGTCTGACTCAAGCTCAAGTTCTTAACCTCTGTGCTCCACTGCTTCTAATAAAATAGAATATTGCAAGTCTGTAGAATGTCACTGGTCTTTTTTATTAGTGTCTGTCAAACACTGCCATTCTGGCTCCATCTATCTCATCTGCCTTGGATTGGAACCAGACTCCCTTGGGGAGCAACACTGTGTTTTTAGGTAGCATATTGGAAACCACAGAGAACAGTTTATTTATGTTAATTTGTGGGGGAACATTTTAAAGTAGTAATTTTCTGTGACCTCCACAATGTACAGCCAGCCAATTTGATACATTTCACAGTAATTTGGCTATATCATAACCTGTGTTATTTTGTTTTCAATTTTATCTTAAATGTTTTTTTCCCTGTGACAAATTGAATTATGATAATCTTGCAGTATTTCTACCTTGCTGCTTTGTGTTTTTCAATATTTCTCGTGCCTTTTTCCTTTTAACTTTGGCATTAAAAAAATCACGTTGTACATAAATAAGTTTACATGCTTTAATGATGTTTTCATATAGAATACTGAATTTTCTAGACAAAAAGTGCTGAGAATAGCAGTGTTCATTTATAGTTACGTTTATGCCATATTTTTAAAAAGTATATTCTCAGTGAATAAAACTGATGTTCATGTCATTGTTCTGTTTGGGGAGTTGATTTTTTTTTACATGTTCAGATTTCTTAGATCATTCCAAATCTTTGTGGATTTCTAATTTTTGCTATTTGGAGAACTTCAAAATGTTTATTGACTTGTAGTTGTTACGGTAATAGTTATCTGAAAAAAGAAAAGGATGTAAGCGGCCTTGAAGAAGAGGGGACTTTTTATTCTTTGACAGCCCATGAGAAAACTAGCCATGTTCTAAGAGATTCAATGAAAAAGTTTTTTATTCTTGACAAATTTTGTAGCATTAGGGAATATTTCCAATATGAAAATTGTATCAGGGAAATTGCTGAGACAAAAGAGAATGATTATAACATCCTGGCCACACAGCACATGTTTTAAGAAAGGTATTTCACCCTAAAAATAAAATCGGATTATGTCGTGTGCTTTTTTTTCCTCTGTGAAGATTCCAGAAGTATGTCGTGTGTTTTTTAAAAATTTTACTGTGATCGAATACTAAAAAAAAAATGCATGTTATTAAAGAGTTTTTCAGCATATTTTGCTTTGAAATGTTAAATATAGGGAAGGAAGAATTTTGTATTTTATACGTAGAAACAATTTCTTAGAATTATAACTTTATTTTTTGAAAATTTTCTACCAATAACTTTAAAGCACTTTTCTCCCTGATTTATTTAAATCCTAATAAATTATACATTTCTGCACTTTAGCCATTCATGTGGAAATTATTTGGAGTCATCTCAATAGAATGGTGCTGTGTGGTCTCCCAAGGCCCCCAAGAATGTCAAAGAAGTTTCATCTACTCTTTGTTTTAAATTTTCAAGTGAATATTATTGATAAATTAGATGAAGCTGAAGAAAAGTCTAGAGATTGAAGTAAATTACTAAAATCTACTTAAGAGTGAGGACTTACATAAGAACTCTTTATGGAAAGCTGTACTGAGATCCTAGTATTTTTGGAAAGCTATTTGTGAGTTATAGACACCTGTCAATTTCTCAGAAATGATCTTATCTGGAAAAAGAAAAGTAGAACCTAACTGGTACATTCAGACGTGTTCAGAGAACTTTCAATATTGTAAAAACAACATAGCATATTTTGCCTCTTCTGTTTTACAACCATGGAGGATTGCCTTTTTATTCATTTTGAGGTTTTGATTATCATCACTGGCAGTTTTATGCTTCATAGACTTAGGGTAGCAGAAGTGGTAACAGTAGATGGCTTCACTTGTCTTTCTTTCAGCATGGCCTGCATGAATCAGAATCCAAAGAAAACCAGCACACTTAAAATAGAAAAATTGCACTTTGGGAGGCTGAGGCAGGAGGATCACTTGAGCCCAGGAGTTTTGAGACCAGCCTGTGCAACATGGTGGAACCCCATCTCTGCTAGAAATACAAAAATTAGCTGGGTGTGGTGGCGGGCATCTGTAATCCCAGCTACTTGGGAGGCTGAGGCAGGAGAATCACTTGAACCCAGGAGGCGGAGGTTGCAGTGAGCCAAGATCGTGACACTGCACTCCAGCCTGAGGGACTGAGCGAGACTCCATCTCAAAAAAAGAAAAAAAAAAAAAAAAAAGGAAAGAAAAGAAAGAAAAAAAAAGAAAAAGAGGAAAGGAAGGAAGGAAAGAGAGAGTACAATGAATTTTGATTGGTCAGGTCATCCTTTACCATTCTTGCCCAGAAACATGGATTTTTGTATGTGTGTGTGCCATAAATAAGAAATTAAGAAAACAGATGAGACGGTAAAATATTCCGCACACAGAAGCACTTTAATGACTGTCGAGTAAACGACTTAAATGAAGAACCAGGAGAGAGAACGAAGAACAACCTATCTCTCTGCCTTTTATTTGGTTTTCATTTCATTTCACCACAACTTTAATGGTGCTAAGAAGAAATTGTTGAAAATTTAGAAAAGGAATTGTGGAAGTTACTACATCACAATATACTTGCTTTAAAAAAAAAATAAAATTAAGCCTTGGTTTCTTTAAGCATGGTTTCATTTTCATTCAGTGCTTTTTTTTTTTTCTCCATGCAGTACTTTTATGTCCGCACTCTTTTTTGTTTGTTTTTTGAGGGAGTCTCGCCCTGTTTCCCAGGCTGGAGTGCAGTGGCACAGTCTTGGCTCACTGCAACCTCTGCCTCCCGAGTTCAAGTGATTCTTGTGCCTCAGCCACCCAGCAGCAGGATTACAGGTTTGTGCTACCATACTCGGCTAATTTTTTTTATTTTTTGTAGAGACGGGGTGTCACCATGTTGGCCAGGCTGGTCTCGAAATCCTGACCTCAAGTGATCCACCCGCTTCGGCCTCCCAAAGTGTTGGGATTACAGGTGTAAGCCACCCCGCGCAGCCAATGTCGGTATTCTTGATCTGAGGGATGGCAAGCAGAACTCAGGGCCCGCAGAGCTGATGCAGGTAGCTCATCTCCCACACCTTGGGCATTTCTCAGCCATAAAATGGTCCGTAGAGCCTTATGATCAAAATAAGATTGTTTACCATGTCATTGCTCATTATGTGACTCACTGTGCTGTTTCTTAAACATTATTAAGTTTCTTAAACATTATTGTTTAACTCTGAGGTATACTATTATTTTTCCTTTTTTGTGCAAGAGGAAACTCGGGCATAGAGCAGTTGTGTCACCGATAGTCTCAAAGCAAAGCCAACAATTAAAACCACGTGATGTCTGACATCAAAGTGGGGCTTTTAACCATTGCTTGATACTGTGCTCACATCTCAATTCTTGCTACTTGTGTGAGCTGTGAGTAGGGATTAGTCTTTTTTGTTTTGTTTGTCTTTTTTTTTCGTTTCTTTGGAGACAAGGTCTGTCTCTGTCATCCAAGCTGCCTGGTGGGAGTGCAGTGGTGCTATCACGGCTCATTGTAGCCTCAACTTCCTTGCTCAACTGATCCTCCTACCTCAGCCTCCCAAAGCACTAGGATTACAGGTGTAGTCACTGCACCTGACCTTCTTAGTCTTTAGAAGACTCAGTTTACTCATATGAAATGAACATTATAATATTAGTACCCATTTAATGTTCACAGGGTTGCAATGAACATTAAATGGGAGTTCACTGAAGGTATTTTGTGAAACGTACATCACTATTAGCAGATCTAAGCTTCATCAGATTGTCTCGAATTATTTTCAACTGCAATTGAATTTTCTACCTTGGTTATTAAATCTTGTGGGATCACCTAAATAAATGTGTAAGCAATGTTGAAGAAAAGAGAAAGGTATACTGCATACCTGAGTTGGCACCTCTATATTTCTATAGTACTGTACACCATGATAATCAACTAGATAAAGACAGCCGTAGGTAACGACATTTTCTAATCCTTAGCAGTTGTAAGTACACATTGCATGTAGTCATGAGTTGCCTCAAATACAGCATGTTTTAACAGTCTTACAAATCACTTCCCAAGATGGTAGAAGGGGCTCACTTTCCAGACAAGAATCCTTTCTTGGCCGAGCGTGGTGGCTCACACCTGTAATCCCAGTACTTTGGAAGGCCAAGGCGGGTGGATCGCGAGGTCAGGAGATCGAAACCATCCTGGCTAACACGGCGAAACCCCGTCTCTACTAAAAAAAAATACAAAAAAATTAGCCGGGCATGGTGGTGGGCGCCTGTAGTCCCAGCTACTCAGGAGGCTAAAGCAGGAGAATGGCATGAACCGGGGAGGTGGAGCTTGTAGTGAGCCAAGATCATGCCACTGCACTCCAGCCTGGGCGACAGAGCGAGACTCCGCCTCAAAAAAAAGAAAAAAAAAGAATCCCTTCTTACCAGTTTTCCTTATATCACATAAAAGCATAAACACTTCCGTAGTCTTGAGCTCTTTGTTCTGGGTGTTTATTTAAGAGAGTCACTTCAGAATCACCCTTACTGGCTGTTCTCTTGTCTGTTATATGATCTGCTCCAGCCCAGTAAATCCTTTAGTGTGAATCCCTTAGTTATAGAAAATGAGATCTTTCCTTTCCTTAACTATTCTGTGGCTGGGCACGTGGCTCATGCCTGTAATCCCAGCATTTTGGGAGGCCGAAGTGGTGGGATGGCTTGAAGTCAGGAGTTCGAGACCAGCCTGGCCAACGTGATGAATCCCTGTCTCTACTAAAAATACAAAAATTAGCCTGGCATGGCTGCTCATGTCTGTAATCCCAGCAACTCAGGAGGCTGAGGCAGGAGAATTGCTTGAACCCAGGAGGCAGAGATTGCAGTGAGCCAAGCTCACGCCACTGCACTCCAGTCTGGGAGACAGAAAGAAAAAAGAAAAAAATCTGTAAAGCGTGTATACTTGTGTAAAAAAGCTGGCCAATGAATTCTGCTATAGAGTGTGGCCAAAGGAAAACAATTCAAATAGAAAATTGGATGAAACTATTTTGTGTATAGAATAGATTTGTTTGGGGGACACTAGAATAGCTATTGAATAGATATATCATTAGTACAAAGTATGTGAAATAACTTCACAAGTCATTCATGAATTTTGTGTTTCTGGATAAAAGGCAGAAAAAAATTTAAAAGGAAGCTGTCATTTTCTTCATCTCGTAACTTTTATAAAATTATCATTCAAATGATACACACTGAAAATAATCATTATTAAAACTATTTAACATTTCTTTTTTTAGTGAGTTCTATTATAACCATTTAAGCAAATGTATTGATTTATTGAACATCCTGGAAGATAAAAATGTTTTAAACACGCAAATGGAAAATAGACACACTTTTTGTTTGGAAATGATGAATCTGTGCTTGTTTCCCCTCCTCACTCCTAACATGCCACACTATTAAAGTGACCAGAGGGAGACTTTACTTACTTTTTTTTTTATTAGATTGGTATTTTTTCCCTTTTAAAAATTTCAATAGCTTTTGGGGTACACTTGGTTTTTGTTACATGGATGAATTCTATAGTAGTGAATTGTGAAATTTAAGTGCACCAATCACCTGAGTAGTGTACGTTGTACCTAATGCACAGTTTTTTTATCCCTACACCCTTATCATCCTCCCCCTTCTGTGTCTCTAAAGTCCATTATATCACTCTGTATGCCTTTGCGTACTCATAGCTTAGCTCCCACTTATAAGTGAGCACATAAGGTTTTTAGGTTTCCACTCCTGTGTTACTTCATTTAGAATAATGGCCTCCAGCTCCATCCAAGTTGCTGCAAAAGACATTATTTCATTCCTTTTCATGGCTGAATAGTATTCCATGGTGTATATATGGCACATTTTCTTTATCGGCTCTTTAGTCAGTGGGTGCTTAGATTGGTTCCATATCTTTGCAATTGCAAATTGTGCTGCTATAAACATACATGGCGCAAGTGTCTTTTTCATATAAATGACCTCTTTTCCTTGGGATACCCAGCAGTGGGATTGCTGGATCAACTGGTAGATCCACTTTTTAGCTCTTTAAAGATCTACTTTTAGTTCTTTAAAGAATCTTCATACTGTTTTCCATCAAGGTTGTAGTAATTTACATTCCTACTAGCATTGTATAAGCATTCCCTTTTCCCTACATCCACGCCAACATCTATTGTTTTTTTAACTTTTTAATCATGGCTATTCTTGCAGGAGTAAGGTGGTATGGTATCTCACTGTGGTTTTAATTTGCAGTTCCCTAATGATTAGTGATGTTAAGCATTTTTTTCATATGTGTGTTGGGCATTCGTACATCTTCTTTTGAGAAACGTCTATTCATATCCTTTGCTCACTTTAAGAAATTGTTATTATTTTTATACATTTATTTTAAATTATTAAATAAAGTAGAGTTGGGGTTTCACCATGTTGGCCAGGCTGGTCTCAAACTCCTTGGCAGCAAGTGATCTGCCCATCTAAGCCACCCAAAGCGCTACGATTACAGGCGTGAGCCACCACGCCTGGCCACCTTTGCCCACTTTTTTGTTTGTTTGTTTTTGAGATGGAATCTTGCTCTGTCTCCTGGGCTGGAGTGCAGTGGCATGATCTCAGCTCACTGCAACCTCCACCTCCCAGGTTCAAGCTATTCTCCTGCCTCAGCCTCCCAAGTAGCTGGGATTACAGGTGCCACGCCACCACACCCAGCTAATTTTTTATATTTTTGGTAGAGATGGGGTTTCACCATATTGGCCAGGCTGGTCTTGAACTCCTGACTTCAAGTGATCTGCCCGCCTTCGCCTCCCAAAGTGCTGGGATTACAGGTGTGAGCCACCGTGCCCAGCCCTTTGCCCACTTTTTAGTCGGATTATTTATGGTTTCTTTTGGTGATTTTTTTTTGAGTTCCTTGTAGATTCTAGATACTAATCCTTCGTTGGATACATAGTTTGCAAATATTTTCTCAGAGAAAGACTTTTCTATGAGGCTGTTTTTATATCTCAATTTTATACTTCCTTAGGATATCACCTCTCTATTCATAACCTTTTTTAAAAAAAATCCCATTCCCTATAGCAAAGGATACCCCTTTAAGAAGAAGGGAGGCCGTAGCCACATAGATTTCCTCCAGGATAGTCAGGGGCCCTATGCTTAATTCACAGGGAGTCCCTCTGCTTCATTTTCTGCTTTATTCTTCTTTCTTGTTGCTGGAGTGATTAACTTAATGTGACTACCCAGAAGCCAGAGGCAAAGTTGTTCTTCAAATTTCAAATCAAAACAGGATAGCAGGTGTGAAATTTTTAGTAATGGCTTTATCTAGACTAGATCTGGAATATTAGGGGAGGGGACTTTTTAATATTACCTGTGGATTCCATTCTAACACTCCACTGTCACCCCAAAGGGTAAGCACCTGCAGGAAAAAGTAAGCCTATGTTATAGCCAACAGAACACTTTTTTCAGGCAACAAATGTAAGGATTATGTAATCTTTCAAACTTTTACATTGTTCTAGCACTTCCTACTAGAGAATACAAAGATTACAAAGTTGCATTACAAAGTTATTGTAAATAAGATTACAAAGTGCATGAGAGACTGGGACTTTGAGGTGGGTAAAGATAATTTGCTATTGCTACTTCATGAATTGGTAGTAATACTAAAAAGCAACTCACACAATTTTTGAAGAACTTTACCACCTACCGCATTATGTCGGGAATAAATGAGTGTCATCTGCACATTTGTTTCAAGAGGATAATAAATTATATGATAAACACAGAGGAAACATCCTTGCTATTTCTCCCCATACATGTTGAATTTGCATAAGCTTAGTGCTCAGGTTTTTATGAAAATTAACTCCTTTTTCCCAACAGAGGCTGGCAACACTGGGAAGAAGAGAAATTCTAAAATAGCTGCTTAATTTTCTTCCTTCTCCCACTACCTGGTTTATTTGTTATTTAAATACTCTATAGACACTTTAGTAATAGGTGCAGTTCTGGATGTTGCTTTTTAAAGGTGATAGTATCTGTTCTAGAGTAAAAATACCTGAGAGGAAATTTGTGATAAGTGAAAGAGTGGTCTGGAAATCATAATTGTGAATATGTGCATAGGCACCTTAGAAAGTTTTGCTACCATGTGGCACAAGACACATAAGTATCACCAGTTTTGGTAGTCATCAAAACATATATCACTCCCCCATGTTTTTTTCATTTTTGTGGTTTATAAAGAGTCTGTGTTTCTATTTCAGATTAATTGCATTCTGCTCTGTGAGAGCTTACACATTTTTACGGACAATACAGCAAATAAGCATGTGCTGCAGATCAGGAATATGTGGAGAGGGAAATAGAAACATGGCCAGTGTGGGTAGAAAGACCTAAACGTTGCCATACAGCTGAGCAGCTCTTAGAATTCAGTTGGTCTGTGACCAAAAAACAGCGCCTGTTACATGGCTCATAGGTTTTGTTGTTTAATAAAACACAGAAGTGACACAGAAAGCTTTGGCTGCATGTGGGTTTTGTTTGGTCAGTACAACTAATGGCATGTGGGCTTTGCCCAGCTCTGTGTATTTTCCCCACATTTGGATGAATGAGGTAATGTGCTACTTCCAGGGAGCTTGGTTTTTGGTCATAGGCTGTCTTCTCTTTGTGGTATTTCTATTTTAATTTCACATCCTACCAGCTGCTTCTGGGATCATTGATGCTAAAGGGGTATGTTCATGGGGGTGGCTGGAAAAGAGGGAGGATGATATCAAAGGAATCTACTGTTCTTGTGTTGTTTCATGTCTTTATTTCCTCTACAACCTCCTGTAAGTCCAAGGCTGAGGCCATCCCAGTTGAGCAGGCAGAGAGGAAAAGGCATGCGGGCATTAGGGAGAGGTCGACTGTGGGATGAAGGAGGACCTGTGCCAGCGAGGGGTTCTAGCTTGAAAGGTGAGACAGTCATTCTGGCTCATAGGAGAACATGCCATTGGCCCGCTGGAGACTAGAGCAGGGTCTTGCTGTACCCCACTTGATATGTACTGCATGATCATGTGAGCAATACATGGTCATGATGAGCTAAAAATAGCCCCCCACCCCTGACTTTTTTCTGGTAAGCAAATGAATATTTCAACCACCTTTTTTAATGGACTAACAGTGGCACTCACTCCCTAGACTGCTGTAGAGATTAAACAGGATGCCAGTTTATGCACAGCAATAGAACTGCCTCTTCTCTCCATGCAAGAAAGCATTAGAGAATGCAAGTGAGGGAGAGAGACTTCATTAGAAGGGATAACCTCAAATCCACCCTAATTTATGACAGCGGATCTTTCATAAACGACACTCTTTAGGTCAAATGTGCAGTGACCCAAGATGTTAAGAATCACTGCCTTTGAACAGTAGCTTATGAAATGTGGGGAAAATACACAGGGCTGGGCAAAGCCCACATGCCATTAGTTGTACTAACAAAACAAAACCCACATACAGCCAAAGCTTTCTGTGTCACTTCTGTGTTTTATTAAACAACAAAACCTATCATCTGGTCTCAAACTCCTGATCTTGAGTGATCTGCCCACCTGGTCATCCCAAAGTGCTGGGATTACAGGCATGAGCCACTGCGCCTGGACAATAAATATATTATTAAATATATATATATTAAACTTCCCCAAGTGATTCTGGCATGCAGAATGGGAAGTATTTCTAGAATCACTGATGTCATATACTGATGACAGCAGGCAGGACATAGGTGACCTTTCCAAAGAAGTGCAAAGACACACCTCCCGTGACAATTTGGATAAAAGATCTGAGTGATAAAAGTGCCATTGAAAGGATCTAATCCCCAGTCTCCAGCATGGGTTGGAGGCAGAACACTGGAAAAAGGACCAAATTTTCAAGCCGTGTCTCCTGTGGCCCCTGTACTGATCACCACATTGATACCAACTGTCCTTCAAATCTCCCTTGGACTATGAAGGGAATTGTATTCTATTCAAAGGACTGTGAGAAACAACATCATGACTAGGAATATGAGTTAGGAGGCAACCTAGAGCCTGTCACTATCATTCCATCGTGAAAGCTGCAGCTATACAAAATGTGAATTCTAGGAAACATACCCAGTATTGTCATTCTCATACATTGACGATAATAAGGCCATCTTGATAATAATAATAACTCACAAAAACTGAGCACTTCTTTTGGACTGTCCTAAGAACCCATTTTATAACCTTTTGGGGTGGGTACTCCTATTATTCCATTTCGCCAGTGAGGAAGTTAAGATACTGAGAGGTTAACTTACCCAAGTTACAAAGCTAGTAAATGGTAGAGCTAAAATTTACGTTTAGATGATCTGGTTTCAGAAATGGCTCCACTTTAACTACTACTCCATACTGCAGATCACAGAACCATAAGGGGTGCTGTGATAACACCATCTTTGCAACTCCATAAAGGGACCAACAGATTTAATTCTGACCAAATTTGTATGGAGGCAAAAATAAAGATTAGAATAATTTTGCATTTGTAAATGATGACTTTAAAATTTACAACCTTACCATTCATTTAACATCCATAAAAGATGCTGCTTTTAGAATGTTTATGGAAATTGGACAGCTTTCTAAATGCTGTTTTAAAAAGTAGGATTCTTTTCATTTTCTAGCATTAGTTTTAGTCCCTATAAATTCAACTCCTACTATTATTGCTTACTATAGTATTTAAATACTAGAAATCATGAACAGAACTCACTCTGACAATTTTACTATGCCTTGCACTTTAAACAAATATTGTCTTAGGAGCAGTGATGCATTCACTGTTATTTCCTGTCATCGCCATACATATCCATATTTTTTCTATTTGTATCTCTTTTATACTCATTCTATTCTTCAAGATTGTCTTTATGAAGATACATCTGTTTAGCTTTGGTGATTAGCAGAAACATTAGCAGACCTACTGTTTCAGAGCATAAATAATTAATGGATGTTCCTCATTAATTTCTTCTGAGACTGACTCTTGTTAGACTACAGTTAGATATATTTCTTGAATTAAGATCAGATATAAGGAGCACAGACTCTCCACCTATTTTGAAAATAGGCCATTTACTTTTGAGGGAAAATTATGACATCCGAATCCATCAGTGGCAATAAAAGAAAACCTGTTTTAATGAGATGCAACACATGTCTTTTGTTTGTGAAGGGCCTTACATCACAAGGTGTCCATTCTATGATTTGTTTCTCTAATTCTCTACACAAACCTGCCTTTTAATCAAACAGATTCAAAACACCAGGATCCTGCCTATTCCTGCACCTGACCTCCTTCCTCGCTTCGCTTTGTAAAACAGCCCCATTTCATTGCCTGCTGGGGGTCCCCTCTGAGTTGATACACATACAGTGGAACCTTTGCCCTGGTTTAATTTTTAGTTTCCACCCTTAATATTTATTAATATTATTCTTGTAAAACATCCCTTTTAAATAATCTGTTCACAATTAATGGACAGGCTATAAAAATATAGGTTCTGAGGCAAATAGCCCAGTGAAATACTTCGCTTGAAGGCTTTAGCCTAATTCATTGTTAGGTTTTCTTCCAAGAAAAAAATCAAATGCACATCAGTGTTTGTTTGGTTCTGACACATAGAGTAGGTAAAACTTACCTGCCAAATGTCAACAGAATGTCTTCTTGGTCTTCCCAGAGATCTCAAGAAAATTGTTCAGCCTAGCTCTAAACTGGACTATACTTCACCCAAACAAAGGCAAATTGTGGATGGTTTAAAAACAAAACAACAAACTAAACTGTAGAATAAGTGTATTATACAGAAGTGGGTGCCTCAAAGGTAGTGCTAAAGTGTCATATCTCCCAAATGTCTGTGCTAAAACTCTGAGTAATGGCAACCATTGCAGAAAAGAGAAGCTGTATTTCCTAGAAGTTTTCTTGGGCATACTGGCTCCTGAGGATTTATCCCAAGGTAATAATGCCAGGTATTAATGATAAATGTCTGTGTCGTCCTGAAGGGCCAGCAATAGCAAATTGATTAAATAAATTACAGGAGAGCAATATGATTGAATAGACCCCACCAATTATAAATAATATTGCCATAATAAAAATAGCTAACTTTTTTGAGGACTTGTCAGGCATAGTGCTAAGTGTTAAATAATGATTTTAAAGAATGTTTTTTAAAAAGTCTCATTTAGTTTTACAATGATCGTTAAGGTACGTATTATTATGCCCATTTTACAAAGAAGAAAAACAGAAGCATGGAGAGGTTAAGTAATTTGTCCAGGATCACATAGTAAAGAAATGGCAGAACTGAGCTATGAATCCAGGTAACAGAAAAATTTAAAAATGGTCTGAATGGATTGTTAAAGGAGAAAAGGACACTATAAAACTGATTATCCAGTAAACTTGCATTTTAATTTTGAAAAAGGTAGGTTTTTTTTTTACTAGTGATTATGTCATCTTTCTATTTTTAAAATTAAAAAAATAATTTTATATTTGAGACAAAATTGGGTTGTATTTGATATAAAACATTTTGGCTATTTATAGGTCTACACTATGATGTCTACTTGGTGTCTACTTAATGACAACAAGATGACATTCCTTCCCTTGAGATTGCTGTCTAAATTCAATAAAGAGCAGGTAGCTTATTAAAACAAAAAAAAGTCTAGAAAAAAATATAAAGCCCTAGTTTGCTGTTACGTTTGTTTTGACTGTAATTTAGAACTGATGCATAAAGAAAAAACTAGGCAATGACTCCCAGATGGCTAACCAACTGCAATGTACCCTGCAGATTGTGGCGGAGAGCCTGCCCGGCAAGAGTTAGATGAAGGTATACAACAGGAAAAGTGTACACTAGTGCACTCACAACTCAATCCCAGTATTGGTTTCTTTAATAAATGGAGCCATTAAGTTGTATTGAAGTGAATATACATTATTAGTATCGCTTACCATGTTTATGATCCACTCCATATCAAAGTGACATAAAAAGCAGAGTTAGTACCAATTAATATCCAATTGCTCATCAAACTTTAATTTGTATTTGCTTTCCCCTGGTTGATACATCTTTTATAACTGAAAGGCTCCATCTCTTTATAACATATGCTATCATTCAAGGCCACTTGTTTTAATCACTCTGCAAACCAGCGTGAAATTGTCTAATAATTCACCCAGGTTTTGTCACAAGTGCCTGAAGTTACAGCAGTCTTTTAAAAGGAGCAGCAGTCTTGCTCAGAATGTTTGAAATTATTAGAACAGCAGATCAGATCCTTGGCTAGAAAGCAATCTTTTTTTTTTTTTTTTTTTTGAGATGGAGTCTCACTCTGTAGCCCAGGCTGGAGTGCAGTGGCATGATCTCGGCTCACTGCAGCCTCTGCCTCCCGGATTCAACTGATTCTTCTGCCTCAGCCTCCCAGGTAGCTAGGGCTACAGGTGAATGCCACCACACCCAGCTGATTTTTGTAGTTTTTTTAGTAGAGACAGGGTTTCACCATGTTGGCCAGGCTGGTCTCAAACTCCTGACCTCAAGATATCCACCGGCCTTGACCTCCCAAAGTGCTGGGATTATAGGTGTGAGCCACCGCACCTGGCCAAAAGTAATCTTGTCTGATTGATTAATCAGATGATGATTTTTCGGAGGCATGAGGTTTAATTGTTTTTACACTGATTGGTTTGGATTTTGGTAGCACAGTTGCAGAATAGAATTAATAGTAGGTTTTGGAGGAAGGTTGCAGTTGAGAAGTGTCACCTGTCAGCTTGGCTGAGCAACAGCAATTTTCAGTGGTTACTCATCCACAGCCAGTGCTAATTTGGATTGGACATACGGTGAAACAAACAAACACAAGCACTGATATCCTTCATGTTACCCTTTAACAGGCCTTCTGCAGATAGTGAATTCAGAATCACTCAAGAGTCTTTATTTAGTCTGGCTGTTGCAAAGGCTTGAGGGTTATCCAGGGCATCAGATGGAATTCTCAGCACACAGTGGGACCTATGAGACTCTGGACCTTCCCTCTGCAGCAGAGTCAAAGCAAACCTTCTCAGTCGTCCAGGCCACGTCTGTTTTAAAGGCTCCTAATATATATAAAAAAAATTTTTAAAAAAATACTAAGATGGAACTATGAAACCGGCATATTTTAAATCCTCACCTTAAATAATGTAAATGCTATTTGAATTTAAAGAAAAGGAAGCAAAGAAGGAAGACAAGTGAAGAGGGAAAAGAATAAGAATGACAATGACTTTAAGTATAACCTCATTTAGAGAAAAATCTCAAAGATCTAAAGGTCTGGCCCCAAAAAACCTGTCAGCCAACCTTTGTGGTAGGTCCCAAGCCCTAGCGAGCTTTGTTTGGAAGGATGGAGGCTGGGCAAATGCCTACATTCAGTGGTGTGAAAGTGGGTTTAGGGTAGTGTCTGGTTATTGGAACTATTTTAATGTGCATCTTAAACCATCTGAAAGGGTGGTTTCTTCATCAAAACTGTAATGAAGAAGGATTTGGATGAAGGTTACATTCTCAGTGCTCCTTTTACATTTCCATCCTACAATTGGTGTCTGGGTGAGATTATCTTGTGGGAGGGAACAGGCAAACCGACAGCATCCAAACCAAGCCGAAGGCATCCGTCACTCTCCCAACTAGGAAGCAATGGTATGGTTGTGAGAACACAAATCCTAGAGGCCTGCTTTCAAATCCTGTCTCTGCACCTTCCTAGCTGTGAGAAGTTGGCCATGTTACCAAACTTCTGAGCCTCAGTTTTCTTAGCTGTAAACAGAGGATAATAATGACACCCTCCTCCCCATAGGATTGTTATGAGGATTAAACAAGATCACCCTCTGAAAGCACTGGGCACAGTGCCTGGCATAGCATAAATGTTCAATAATACCACTAGGTATTATTACAAAACGATTACTGGCTGAGCTCAAGCTTACAGAGCCAGGAATGTGGATATGTGGGAAGCTGCGCTTTCTTGCCTACTCGGACAGCCATTAACAGCCAGAAGCATTATGTTATCCAGGAAAACCCAAAAGAGAGCACTCACTTTATTTTTTAAATCATGAAATATTTCAGACTGCTATAAAGTTTAGAAGAGGATATAACATACACCAAAGTTACCCATCACTCAAGAAACGAAATGTATCATGAGCAATAAAATGCTATGCAGTTATTAAAATGAATGAACTAGATCCATGTGGATAAATCTCAAAAACATAATGTTGATCAAAAAGAGCAAGTGGCAATAGAAGGCATATAATGTGATGCCATTTATATCAACTTTATAAACTTGCACAGTGATGCTATGTATAAATTGTTTAGTGATGCATGCCTAGGTAGTAAAACCATCAAGACATGCAGGGGAATGATAAGCAATGCTTGTCTTAGGAAAGCTTTGAAGGATGGGAGCCCTTCAATTCTCAGGTGTCCTGGCTTTGTTCTCAGCAGGGCCTAGGTCAGGAGCTCCTCTCCCTGCTGTCTTTACACAGATGTTAGCCCCTGTGGAGGCAGAACTCCAGGCAAGCAGTGTTAAATACACTGAAAGCAAAATTCTCCCTTTGAATGTACTCGGCTCCCATTAAAGTCCAGGGGCGCTCTCTCTGCAGGCCTCAGTCTCTTTTTGACGCCGCGATGCCTCCTGCGCATCATGACATGACATATCCAACCTGAATTCTGAAGGTTGGATGTAACATAAAAGCAGCCAACCAACAGCATAAATGTATATGAAATGAAATCAATAGAAAGTGTATTTTTTCCTTCTATTGAAGCTACTCCTGGGAGGGTACATCATAGGAGCTAGGACAGTGCTAGAGAGATACCAGCAGCAGGCAGGAGGCAGGAAGGGTGTGAGCAGGGGTGGGGGGAGCAGTGGGGGAGGGAGTCAGTGTTCACATTCACTGTGTGAACCAGGGCTTAGTGAGAAACGTCCTTGCTTTTCCCTCATCACTTAAAAAACAATCAATTATCCATGCTTCTGTGATAAAATAGAGATTTCTGCTTTGTTCACTTCATTTTAGCCTAAGAGGTCATGGCGAAAATGAATGAGTTCTGAGATTGCATTTTCTGTCGCAAAAGGTTGATAGCAGACTATGAATTCATGATAAAATTAAAAACTGAAATCAGGCAAAGAGAGAAATGGTTTTGTTCATGCATTTTTTTCCCTGCTAGCTTCACAATGGAATTTTTATATCTCATAATAATAAAATTCTAGGCATTGCAATGAGTCCTTTGCATCGGTGATTTCATTTATCTCTCATGATAGACATACAAAGTGGTATTAGCGTGCTTACATGAAACCAGAGGTACACTGTAAGCCAGGATTGAACTCAGGGAGCCTGATTCCAAAGTCTATGCTCTATTTGTCACCATACAATATGCCTGCCCCGACTGAAATTTGTGCTGTGAATAAATGTTCTTCGTGTACTAACGAAGTAATCTTCAAACTGCAGAAACTTTGCCACAATGCTCTATTGCTGGCAGGGCCTTGAGAATGATCTAACATGACCCTTTCTATCTTTTTATTTGTTTATTTATTTATTTATTTATTTATTTATTTATTTATTTTCTGAGATGGAGTCTTGCCCTGTCACCCAGGCTTGAGTGCACTGTTGCAGTCTCGGCTCACTGCAACCTCCGCCTCCCGTGCTCATACGATTCTCCTGCCTGAACCTCCCGAGTAGCTGGGATTACAGATGCCTGCCACCATGCCCAGCCAATTTTTGAATTTTTAGTAGAGATGGGGTTTCACCATGTTGGCCAGGCTGGTCTCGAACTCCTGACCTCGTGATCCACCCTCCTCGGCCTCCCAAAGTGCTGGGATTACAGGCGTGAGCCACCGTGCCCCGCCCGACCCTTTCTATCTTAAAGCTTATTTTATAGGTGATAATGTGGTCAGGTAGTTGACAGGGGACCTCTTCTCTAATCCCCCTCTTGTTCTAAAATTGCTACAGAGGTCAAATTGATACCTCTTTCTTGGCTCTTGCCATCACTTCTCATAACTCTCCTCTCCTTTCTCAGGGCTGACCTCTGCACCTCCTTATATTACATGACCCTGTCCATCTCAGGCCTCAGGTGATTGGACTGTAGGTGAACACCTAACCTTGGGGAAAGCAATCACTAGTGGGTAGAATCAGCCAGGCTGTCTTCTGGGAATCTGGACAAAGAAAGAGAGAGTTGAGAAATAATGCTGTCTCCTTTCTTAATCAGTGTTGCTGTTTAGAAATTCCTGAAGTCATCAGCTTCATAATTACATCCTACAGATCTGCTCTGTTGATTCTCAGCCTAGAGCAGTTTGTATATGTTGCCCCATCTTTGCTTCTTTTATCCCCTTCTCTCTTTTCAGAACTCTTTACTTGGGAGTCACTAAAACTTTTGCTACTACCACATCATCATTGCTTTGGGGGATGTTTTGCAGGATTCCAGCTTATTTTACATTAGTTACACTTCAGAATGTTTTTCTTCTTATAGCAGATGATAGTAGAGGGGACTCATCTTAATCTCAAAAGTGTGCTATTTTTTGGAGTTGAGTATTATAATACACATTGATTTGCATTCATTGCATTTTCAGTGAATAATAGATATTTTCTGACCTCTTGTCATCAGCCTCCAGGCACACATTTTTAAAATGCACATGCAATTATCTGGTGTCATCTTGTGACTTTGCAGTGAATCCAAGGGCTGGATGGGAAAGTAGTCCATAAATGAGGCTTAGTATCTCTTTGGGTTCCTTGGTTGTGACAAAAGAAACTAAGTGTAACTTAAACCAAAAAAAAAATTTACTAGAAATATGCAGAAGCTTACAGAATTTAAGAAAGGCTGAAAATCTCAAGGAACGACAGAAAGCAGACAGTTCAGGAGCAGGAATAAAGGAACTGTACTTTCTTTCTTTCTTTTTCTTCTCTTTCTTTCTTTTTTCTTTTTTTTTTTTTTTGACACAAAGTCTCGCTCTGTCGCCCAGGCTGGAGTGCAATGGCATGGTCTCGACTCAATGCAACCTCTGCTTCCCGGGTTCAAGCGATTCTCCTGCCTCAGCCTCCCGAGCAGCTGGGGCTACGGGTGCACACCACCATGCCTGGCTAGCTTTTGTATTTTTAGTAGAGACAGGGTTTTGCCATGTTGCCCAGACTGGTCTCAAACTCCTGGCCTCAAGATACCCACCCACCTTGCCCTCCCAAAATGCTGGGATTATAGGCGTGAGCCACCGCACCCAGCCAGGACTGTACTTTCAGGTTGAACTCCTGCAGGTCTTGTCAGTGCGCTCAGGATCCTGTTTCTATGTAGAGAGCATGGGCCTGGCCTATGTCACACCATCAACCAGAATAGGGCAGGACTCTTGATTGACAGGCTCACCAAAATTGTCTCCACTCAGAAAGGGCTGGTTCTCAAAGCAAAAGTGGAGTGCATACCAGTAAGAGGGGGCCAGGTTAAAAGCAGTTATTTATTTTATCCTTTCAGTATTTTATTTGATCTCTTCCCCAGAGTGGTATGAGCAAGCCGTCCGTGAGAGCCACCATGTATAGGCTTCTTATTGTCGTGGTCACGGATGGAGATGCCATGTGGCTCCATGTTACTTAGCACAATAGGCTTATACTGGGTATTCATGGGCCCGCGTGTTCTGGCAGGAGAGTCTCGCGTTACATGAGACTTCATGGTGCTAGGTGCTGGGTTGTCTACTGCTACTGGAATATGAAGAGGAAATGAGTATTTAGATGCTCCGTCTCACCTTCAACCAGGTCTGTAGTTGGAACTAAAATCTGCATCATCTGCAGAGAAGGAGAACCTGATCTGTAACAACAGTTAGAGACAGAGTTTTCTAAGATGTTATACAAAAGTCGGTAATTGTTTCTAACCAGGTCTCTGAACATGTCTACTTCAAGTCAGGAAATGCTTGCTCCTCTTGATTTACTTACTTCTTTCCAATGAAAACAAATATTTCATATTACTCAGTTTTGGATCGTATCCATATATATAATATAAAAGCTTCCCGGTTTATTTTCTATTTAGGTTCACAAAGATCATTGTCCTCTAAAATATTCATCACTTACTTTAAAATAATTTTTAGCACTCAAGTAATTCATTTAGCACTCAAGTGTTCATTGTAGAAAAATCGGAAAATAGAGACAGGCCAAAGGAAGAAGTGGAAAATCCACAGACAACCACCTGAAAATGTTACGTATGCCTCTAGATTTTTTTTATTATGTTAATGTATTACATATATATGTGCTCACGATTTTCAAAAACGATCATATCACTTTCATTATCTTTTTCATTCAACAATAAGTTATTATCTTTCTTTAATTATAAACACACATTTATTGTACCTTATTTTCATACTTCCAATAAGCTTCTTATTTTAATACGAAAATATTAATATGTAATTAATTAATATAAAGTATTATGCTTACTTGGTCATAGTGGAGACAGGGAAGAGACAATTTGCCCCATTTGTTTTTTTTCTTTTTTTTTTTTTTTAAGACTGAGTCTCGCCCTATTGTCCAGGCTGGAGTGCAGTGGCACAATCTTGGCTCACTGCAATCTCCACCTCCCGGGTTCAAGTGATTCTCCTGCTGCAGCTTCCCAACTAGCTGGGGTTACAGGTGCCTGCCACCACAACTGGCTAATTTTTGTATTTTTAGTAGGGATGGGATTTCACCATGTCGGCCAGGCTGGTCTTGAACTCCTGACCTCAAGTGATGTGCCCACTTCGGCCTCCCAAAGTGTTGGGATTACAGGTGTGAGCCACCATGCCCAGCTTGCCCCGTTTCTTATACATAACCATTAAACTTAGATTTCTCCAAAGCAACAAAACCTCTGATACAATGGTGATTTAAAAAAAAAAAATGAATTGCTCTGGGCAGCAAAGTTTCCTTTATGGATGCCCAGATGTGTTAAAAGTCTTCAAGCATTTGGTTGTATTCTTTATGTGGAAGAAGCTAGCATTCTTGTCTCCATTTTACTGCTGAGAAAAAGGAGACAGACAGACAGCATTGAGGCCATCGGAGAAGTCATTGGCAGAGCCCAAAGAGAACTTGAAGTTGTAATGGCCCAGTCCTCTAATCAAACCACAAAGCCACACTGCTTCCCCTTTCCGCTGCTTCAGGGCTGGGCTTGAAAGGGAAAGTGCTGCCTCTCACCGAGGGCTGAATGGTGATTTGCCATTCACGGTCCACGTTGCTCTACAGAGAGGCACAGACTCCCCAGCTCTCAATTGCGGGTGAAAGCTTGTTATCATGTGCAAGACCCATTGATCTGTTTCGACAATGACTCCTGAATTATATGGCACCTAAATGTTTGCTGCCAGAGAGATCTATACTGTGGATAGATGATGGGTACTTACTGGAAACTATTGCCTGACGGATGAGTTTTGCTGTTTTGTCTCAATGAAATATCCCTGAGCAATTGGAGATCTCTTCCTCCCAACCATTTCCCTCACCTCTGGTATAATGTATTGTGCTAGAAAGTAGTGAAATAAAGTGACTTTCCATTGTCTTGACATTTAAAGAAAAGTCATATTGGTTGTGAGTACAAAAAGGCAGAAGCTTTTCTGAGAATGATTTGTCAGTTCACAAAAAGAAAGAAAGAAGAAAGAAGGAAGGAAAGAAAGACAGAGAGAGAGAAAGGAATTTAAAAGTGTGCACACCCATTTACCCAGCAACTGTGGTTTGAGTAATTTATCCAAAGCAAATAATAGTGGAAGAGTGCAAAGACTGAATTACAAAGGGTCTTCTCTTTAGTGTCATTTACTGTAGTGAAAAAATGGAAACTATTTCAAAGTTGAATGATAGGAGATTGGATAAATGAATTATGACTTGACTGTATAATGGTGTTATATGCTGCCATTAAAAATAATGTGGGCTGGGTGTGGTGGCTCTTGCCTGTAATCCCAGCACTTTAGGAGGCTGAAGCGGGTGGATCACCTGAGGTCAGGAGTTCAAGACCAGCCTGGCCAACATGGCGAAACTCCATCTCTACTAAAAATACAAAAAAATTAGCCAGGAGTGGCGGTGGGCACCTGTAATCCCAGCTACTTGGGAGACTGAGGCAGGAGAATCGCTTGAATCCAGGAGGTGGAGGTGGCAGTGAGCTGAGGTCGTGTCACTGCACTCCAGCCTGGGCGACAGAGCGAGACTCCATCTCAAAAAAAAAAAAAAAGAAAAATGTGTATTAGAATTCATAATGACAAGGAAAGTTGTTTATGATATAATGTTAAGTTAATAGAAAAGCAAGCTGTAAAACAATTTGGGTTCAGTATCTGCTTTGTAAAAATAATACATACACGCACACTCTCACCATCACACAAATGCACAAGAACACAGAACCCTGGCCCTGCCTGCCTCTCTTACCCTGTCTCCAATTATTGTCCCCTTGATTCTTCTTTCAATGACTCCCCCCACCATAGATCCATTGCCCAAGAAGTCCCCTCTGTCCCTTTAGGGACACATCCTTCAGATGTCAGCTCAAATATCACTTTCTCAGGAAAGCCTTCTGACCCCACAAATAGGATTCAGATCTCTGTTATTTGTCCTCAGAGTCACCACGGAGGAGATAGACATTTTCTGCACAGCACTGAGAAAGTCATTAGTGCCATCCACCAAATACCAGGTAGCCAAAACTCTGGAAATGAGATAATGTAATTCTGTCACAAATTGTAGTATCAGTAAACTATTATGCATTTTCCTGTTTTCAGACTTCGTGGATACTTCTTTCGTTTGAACATTTAGTAGAATTCTTTTTTTCTTTTGAGATGGAGTTTTGCTCTTGTTGCCCAGGCTGGAGTGCAATGGTGCAATCTCGGCTCACTGCAACCTCTGCCTCCCTGGTTCAAGTGATTCTCCTGCCTCAGCCTCCCAAGCAGCTGAGATTACAGGTATGTGCCACCATGGCTGGCTAATTTTGTATTTTTTTTGGTAGAGATGGGGTTTTACCAGGCTGGTCAGGCTGATCTCGAACTCCTGACCTCAAGTGATCCACCTGCCTTGGCCTCCCAAAGTGCTGGGATTACAGGCGTGAGCCAACACGCCCAGCCAAGAAAAATAGCTTTTATAGAGAAGTTGTATTTTTCCAATTATAACTTGGGGATTGTGGGAGTCCAGCAAACTTCTCTGGTGGCCCTCAAAAATTCCTACAGTCTTTTAAAATTCTTTAAGACTATAACATTATAGTTTTTAAAAATACTTTTCTTCTTCTTGCAGCAGCACTGTCATTGCTGTTGTTTTATCATGTGTGATTTGGGGGACTCGACTAATGGTAGAATAGCCTCTGCGTATGCGACCCTGGCTTATTTGTCTGCACCAATCATAATAAGCACTCACACCTGTCCCTGTGAAGCAGGTACTAATAGTATTCCTGTTTTGTAAATGAGGAACTGAAGCTCAGAGTGATTAATTAATTAGCCCCAGGTCACACAGCCTGGAAGAGGCTAAGCCTGTATTCCAGCTCGTGTCCCTCTGACTCTAGAACTGGTGCTCTTTTTTTGTTTGTTTGTTTGAGACAGAGTCTTTGCTCTGTTGCCTAGGCTGGAGTGCAATGGCGTGATCTCGGCTCACTGCAACCTCTACCTCCTGGGTTCAAGCGATTCTGCTGCCTCAGCCTTCTGAGTAGCCGGGACTACAGGCATGAGCAAACATACCTGGCTAATTTTTGTATTTTTAGTAGAGACGCGGTTTCACTGTGTTGGTCAGGCTGGTCTCAAACTCCTGACCTCAAGTGATCCTCCCGCCTCAGCCTCCCAAAGTGCTGGGATTACAGCCCTGAGCCACCGTGCCCAGCCTGAACTGGTGCCCTTAAGCCATTATTTCAGACCATCTTCCAGTGGAGCTGATGTGTGTACCCTCTCTGAACACTACGTGTTTTGCATGTACCTGCTGGGCCCCTGTGTAGGAAAAGTCTGTTCTTTGCTTCTCGTCTGCCATTTCTGTATTGCTGCAAACATGTCCTCTTGTGGCATTTCCCAAACTGCAAGATTCTTGGCCAGAGTTTGACAGAAGGCCCTCCAGTTTTATCTACACCTGCAGTTTTTAGCACCAGCCACTACTGTGGGCTACGTCCATTGATGGGTCCCTGGGGAACAACTCTAACTGCCTGAGAGCATTTCATCCAAACATTCTGTTTTCCAAATCTGTGAACTGAAAGACTTTTTGGAGGTTATTATTGTATCTGAAGTTCTTTTCAGGAGCTGGATACGTCGATTTGCTTTCATCCCATTTTGTTTTAAGGAACAGATTCAGGCACCAACTTTATTACTACCACACACACATTCATGACACAGATGGAGTTAAGTCGCACTCATAGTTTCACAGACACAAGTCTGAAATGCCAAAGACAAAGCATGTAACAGTTACATTTTAATTTACAAAACAGTAGAAGGGATCCTGTGGGTAAGGGCTGGGATATATACATCGTGCCGGCACAATCCTTCCATGCTCTCATGGTCTCTGCGGTGGACTGAAGTGGCCCTTTGCAAAATGTTGCTTAAGTTGGTGGATAAGCTTTCTCCCTCCCACACCAGTGCCTTTCAAAAGCCTTGAAATAACTGTGTCATTAAAACAAGGCAGGCCGGGTGTGGTGGCGCACACCTGTAATCCCAGCACTTTGGGAGGCCAGCACCCTGGCCAACATGGCGAAACCCTGTCTCTACTAAAAAAATACAAAAATTAGCAGGGAGTGATGGTGGGCACCTGTAATCCCAGCTCATCGGGAGGCTGAGGCAGGAGAATGGCTTGAACTTGGGAGGTGGAGGTTGCAGGGAGCCGAGATTGTGCCACAGCACTCCAGACAGAGCTAGACTGTGTCTTAAAACAAAACAAGGCAAATGTCACACCAAAACTAACAGGAAGACACAATAAGATGTGTAGCAAAGCTGTAACTTATTCATACATTTAGAAGAGAAACACGGTTTTCAGAAAAACTTCAATGAAACTTCCAATGAAAAATAAAAGCTTTTAGTTCATTTTAGAGCTGGATATGTGAAATATTCCATTTGCCAAAACAAAACAAACAAAAACAAAAACAAAAAGTCCAGGCTGGGCACAGTGGCTCTTGCTTGTCATCCTAGCACTTTGGGAGGCCAAGGCAGGAGGATCTCCTGAGGTCAGGAGTTTGAGACCAGCCTGGCCAACATGGTGAAACCCTGTCTCTACTAAAAATACAAAAATTAGCTGGGCATGGTGGTGTACACCTGTAATCCCAGCTACTTGGGAGGCTGAGGCAGGAGAATCACTTGAACCAGGGAGTCGGAGGTTGCAGTGAGCTGAGATCACGCCATTGCACTCCAGCCTGGGCAACAAGAGTGAAACTCTTGTTTCAAGAAAAACAAAAACAAAAACAAAAAACCAAAAAACCAAAAAACCAAAAAACCAAAGAACGAAAACTCCTGTATATTGTGAGAAGAGATCCATTACAATAGCTTTGAAATTATGTGCTTTTAAAAAGTTTATTTGATATTTTAGATGTTTTTCAAAATAAAATAGATAAGAAACTATCTTTCAGTGACCCCATGATTCCCCAAATAGTTATGCCTATTTACATGTCTCTGTGGGTTCTAAAATAGCCCATTTGCCCAGCCGGGTATAGAATAGGAGATACTGTTGAGGACCCCATGTTTACGTAAGGGTTCAGGCTAAAATTCTCACTCAGGCTCTTAATGACATGAGTTAACCAGCATAACATTAATCTCTGCAGTCTGATTGCTGCTAAACATTGCAAAGAATAAACAAAGAGGTTTAATGTTCTCAATTTAGAAGGGTGTCACTATTTGCTAAGTCTCTCTAAGATGCTTAGTAATAATGTAGGAAATTTGTTGTTATTTAAAGATCAGCTAGGTGAGACTTTCTTCAATAATCCTAAAAATAGCACATTTTGTATTTAAAAATGTGTATGTTTAATGAGTACTTACTTTTTTTTTTCAGACAGAGCCTCACTCTGTCACCCAGGCTGGAGTGCAGTGGTACGATCTCCACTCACTGCAACCTCCACCTCCTGGGTTCAAGAGATTGTAGTGCCTCAGCCTCCCATGTAGCTGGGATTACAGGTGCCCACCATCATGCCTGGCTGCTTTTTGTATTTTTAATAGAGACGGGGTTTCACCAGGTTGCCCAGGCTGGTCTTGAACTCCTGACCTCAGGTCATCCACCCACCTTTGCCTCCCAAAGTGCTGGGATTACAGGTGTGAGCCACTGAGCCCGGCCATGAGTACTTTACTTTCAATATCTACCCTGTCCAGCACACCAACATGGCACATGTATACATATGTAACAAACCTGTGCGTTGTGCACATGTATCCTAAAACTTGAAGTATAATAATTAAAAAAAAAAAAGAAAAAACTACCCTGTCGCCTAGGCTGGAGTACAGTGGCATGATCTCATCGGCTCACTGCAACCTCCGCCTCCCAGGTTCAAGCGATTCTCCTGTCTCAGCCTCCCAAGTAGCTAGGATTACAGGTGCACACCACCACGCCTGGCTAATTTTTTTTTTTTTTAGTATTTTTAGTAGAGATGAGGTTTCACCATGTTGGCCAGGCTGGTCTTGAACTCCTGACCTCGTGATCTGCCCACCTCAAGCTCCCAAAGTGCTAGGATTACAGGCGTGAGCCACTGTGCCCGGCTACAATATCTGATTATCTTTCAAAATTTTATTTTAAAATATATTTAGGGAGTGCAGGTACAGATTTCTTACATGCATATATTGTGTCATGGTGAAGTCTGGGCTGTTAGAGTCCTCATCACCTGAATAATGAACATTGTACTCAATAGATAATTTTTCAACCTGATTATGATCTTTTTGGTAGCAAGAACAAGTGGCTGCAAGTACCAGTTAAAAATATATTTTATTACTTATGTGATACATAATACTCTAAGACATTCAGAAAATACAGATGAATAAATAAATTACAAAATATCTCTACAAGGGAATACTATGCAGTCATTAAATGGCTAAGGAAAAGATTGGTGAGGGAAAGATACCCAGGTTATGGAAAAATGCTCATGATGGCCACTGTCACCACCACAACAATGGTGACAACTACCATTTATTGAGGGCCTAAATGTTTTGGATACTGAGCACTTTGCCGACATACATTTATTTTTCCCCCTATGCTTAGATACTAAATATTATTCTATGAATGCAGACACATTACCCTCTGTAACTTTTCTAAGCAAGGGTAGAACTTTCTGGCCCCTAGGCTTGAGCTGATGTAGGGACTGAACAGCTGAGCTCCATTTGCCCATGCTGTCCATCTACAGGTCTCTGTAATTACTTTGTGGGCAAAATGGACACAATTTAAGATGTGAAGTTGCAACAAGATATTTTGAAACCAATGGATATAAGGGGGCTGTCAATTCAACAAACTTTCCCCAGTGTTCTATGTCAGAATAGTTCCTTTTGGTGGTCTAGACAGGCCCAAGCATTTGCACTATATATAGACTTTAGCTAGTTCTTAAGAAGCATATGATGGGAACTTCTTAAAATTAATGTTATTTACCTGCTAGGATGTAAATGCTAAAAGGATGTGGTCTACATTATGGACAAGGGCTCTGTAAAATGTGATATTAGAAAATGGAAATTTTACGAGTTCTGGGAACAGAAACAGGTGATGAGAGCGAAATGGGGGAAAATTCTAGTTTTTGCTGCATTGTTATAACTTAATAATCCAAAATACTTTTAAAAATTATTAATAATACAAGTACAACATTCTAGGGTTGATTGTGCTCACTTTGGTTCCATCAAGTTGCCTGTTCCTGAAAAAAACCCTTCTGGTTAAAGCAAGGGCCCTTTACATCAGTGTTCTATGTTCATGGGGCTAAATTTACAGAATTCCAAGCTATAGAGGCATGCAGAATTGTTAAATCTAACTTCCAGCCTGCAGTATAAATTCTTCTTTGCTTGGAGACTTCTAGGATGGGTGATATTAGAGTGTAAAGGATGAGACCTCAACAGGCTTTGCTTTTAGATGATCCTCACTGATGAAGGCAGCTACACTGTGGACTTGGGTGTTGTTTAGCTTCTTAATTCTTGGTTACGAATAATAGTAGAATCTACCTCATAGGACTGTTGGAAGGATTAAATAAAGAAATCTCAGTAAAGCCTCTAGCACAGTGTCTGGCACAGTATCCATAACTATCTTCATCTTCATCATGATCGTCAACATCACATAGAGGAGTAGCCACTGTCGTGATGTGGGGGATCAGAGGCCCCTGCTGCTGAGGCTGCGGCAAGGCCCCAGGGCTACATTTGATCATAAACCACACAACTCATCTTGAAATTCAAAAAGTATTGAAGGAAATTAATAGTGCTACTCCAGTGGGCACACGAATGGTGAGACAGTGAAACAGCCTTATTGCTGATATGGAGAAAGCCTGAGTGGTAAGATCAAACCAGCCACGATATTCCCTTAAACCAAAGCCTAACCCAGGGCAAGGCCCTAACTCTCTTCAATTCTGTAAAGGCTGAGAGGGGTGAGGAAGATGCAAAAGAAAAGTTGGAATCTAGCAGAGGTTGGTTTATTGCCATGACACAAAACACAAAGTAAAGCAGCAAGTGCTGATGTAGTAACTGCCTCAAGTTATCCAGAAAATCTAAGATCATAGATGAAAGTGGCTACACTAAACAACAAATTTTCAATGTAGATGAAATAGCCTTCTATTGGAAGAAGATGCCACCCAGGACTTTCATAGCTAGAGAGGAGAAACCAATGCCTAGCTTCAAAGCTTCAAAGGATGTGTTCTCTTATTAGAGGCTAATGCAGATGGTGACGCTAAACTGAAGTCAATGCTCATTGATCATTTTGAAAATCCTAGAGCCCTTAAGGATGATGTTAAATCTACTTAGCCCGTGTTCTATAAATGGAACAACAAAGCCTGGATGAGCCAGCTGTAGTGGCACAAGCCTGAAATCCCAGCTACTCAGGAGGCTAAATGAGGAGGATCTCTTGAATCCAGGAGTTTGAGACTAGTCTGGTCAGTGTAGCAAGACTTGTATTAAAAAATACCCTGGACAACAGCACATCTTTTTACAGTATGGTTTCCTGAATATTTAAAACTCATTGTTGAGATCTACTGCTCAAAAAAAAAGATTCCTTTCAAAATATTACTGCTTATTGACAATGCATCCAGTCACCCAAGGTCTCTGACGGAAATGTACAAGAAGTTTAATTTTTCATGCCTACCAACACAATATCCACTCTGCAGCCCATGGATCAAGAAATCATTTCAAGTTTCAAGTCTTATTTAAGAAATACATTTCACAAGGCTATAGCTACCCAAAGATGATGATTCCTCTGATGGATAAGGGCAAAGTTAACTGTAAGCCTTCTGGAAAGCATTTGCCATTCTAGATAGCACTAAGAACACTTGTGATTCCTGGGAGGGGGTGAAAATGTCAACATTAAGAAGAATTTGGAAGAAGTTGATTCCAGCCCTCATGGGTGACTTTGAGGTGTTCAAGGCTTCAGCAGAGGAAGTCACTGCAGGTGTGGTGGAAATAGCAAGAGACCTGGCATTAGAAGTGGAGCCTGATGATGTGCCTGAATTGCTGCTATCGCATAAGAAAACTTTAACAGATGAGTAACTGCTTCTCATGGATGAGCAAACAAAGTGGATTCTTAAGATGGAATCTATTCGTGGTGAAGATGCTGTGAACACTGTTGAAATGACCACAAGGAATTTATTATAGACTATCACATCAACTTAGTTGATAAGGCAGTGGCAAGTTTTGAGAGGATTGACTCTAATTTTGAAAGAAGTTCTACTGTGAGTAAAATGCTATCAAACAGCATTGCATGCTATACAGAAACTTTTCATGAAAGAAAGGGTCAATGCATGTGGCAAACTTCATTGTTGTCTTATTTTAAGAAGTTGCCACAGCCACCACAACCTTCAGCAGCCACCACCCTGATCAGTAAGCAGCCATCAACACTGAGCCAAGGCCACACCCCAGCAAAAAGATTATGAGTTGCTGAAGGCTCAGATAGTTGTTAACATTTTTTAGCAATAAAGTATTTTTAAGTTATGTACATTTTTTAGACATGAAACTATTGCATACTTAATAGAATATAGTATTGTATAAATGTAACTTTTATATGCACTGGGAAACCAAAAAAGTTTGTGTGAATTGTTTTATTGCAATTTTCACTTTATTGTGGTGGTCTGGAATCAAACCCATAATATCTCCTAGGTATGCTGGCATAAGCTTCTAGACTGTTGTCTTTTTACTACGGCAGGGAAAGCAGAGATGTGTAGCCACTCTCTCATTCTTCACCTGTAACAAACATCACTAATTGACCACAGCATTCTTTCTTACCACCTGAACTCATGCTCAGAATCATTCTTATCACAATTCTTCAGACAGCCACCACCAGTTGAATATAGGTGGCACAGGAGATGTAACAAACCTATTGGTCATTCCTGGACAAGACTATCTAACTTTCATCAATTATTTCATCATCTAGTTAACTTGGCATATTAAAGCTGGAGGGGGATTTTTTTCCCCTAGAAACCTTAGGCCAGGTTCTATTTCCAGTGGTGTATGTGGTCGACATTGATTGTGTACTCCTCCAGGGCAGAATCTTGGTCATTTTCATATCCCATAAGCAAAAATGGAACCTAACACAGATAGACACTAAACTATGTTTTGATGGATGAATGGGTGGATGGATTTAGCAATCGAATAGGCCCTTAGATACAGGTCCAGGGTGGAAAAGAGCTTCCACTGCTGATAGTTTTATAGACTTTCACTCCAGATGATGGCTTGACGCCTTTGTGTCTCCTAGGACTGGGTTGTCAATCTAGAAAGCACTGTCCATCTTCCAAACATCATTTATCTCCATTTATCAGAGGATATTATTAGACACGGTGCTGCTGAGGTAGCAAATTAGTTAGGGCTTTTAGTTCTGGGCCTGTGATAAGGATTTGGGAAATGTATTCTGCCAGGGGAGGGTGGGTACATGGTCTCTCTATTACTCTGGCCTAATGACAGCTGCTAGCACTCTGTTGAATGATCAATAACTGGCTGCCAGTCCACCTACTCCTCACTGGCTATTTTAAGGACTGCCATAGAGATCTACCATGGACTCATGAGAAAATATTTGAAAACAATGAAGCCCCTTGTTCCTCCTCTCTAACAGGGTCTAGCTTTGACCTTAGTCATAGATCCTTGAGATGCAGGCAAACCAGGAGTCCCTTCAGAGGGGTACAGCTGGAAGCCATTTATGACAGGACAAAAGATCAGTTATTCCCATGCACTTAACCATTGATTGGGGAGCTGTTCCACTGGCGCCTAGGCTTTGGCATTGTTGGTGAGAATTTGAGGTTCCAGCTATTTTTGCCTTTGCTGGATTGCTTTTCATTTTAGTTGCCTGTTTCCAAAATAAAGATAAAGGAAATTTTCCAGGGGTCCAGCCAGTCACCAAAGGTTCCTAGTTTAGAAGAAGAGTTGCTTTTATAAGGACAGAGTAAGATAAGTAAAAGGAGCATTCCTTCCTTCCTGTATACTTGTGTTATATACAGAAGCCCTGATAAGAACTTACAGGACCAAGGAAAGTTTTTATCCAATAAAAATTTGTGTGGGCTTGGAGTTTATTTACCCTGCAGTACATGATATAATTGACACCACATGGGTATTTCCTCTTTTTATATTCTCTTGAAGAACAGATGATACAATCTCTTTAATGGTAATGATGGCTAATAAAAAATACTCAGTGTAGGCCGAGCGCAGTGGCTCATACCTGTAATTCCAGCACTTTGGGAGGCTGAGGTGGGTGATCACCTGAGGTCAGGTGTTTGAGACCAGCTTGGCCAACATGGCGAAACCCCGTTTATACTAAAAATACAAAAATTAGCCAGGCATGGTGGCAGTCACCTGCAATCTCAGCCACTTGGGAGGCTGAGGCAGGAGAAGGGAGGCAGATGTTGCAGTGAGCCGAGATCGTGCCACTGCACTCCAGCCTGGGTGACAGAGCGAGACTCTGTCTCAAACAAAACAAAACAAAACAAAACAAAACAAAAACAACAACCAAAAAAACCCCCTCAGTATAGACTAGTTAACTTTTTCTTAGAAAGTGAAACTATACTTCAAATTATAAAATTTGTAGAGAATAAGTGCATGTTTCTATCCCCAGCTTAGAAATAAAACATTATAAAAAGCAGTTGAACCTCCCCAGTGATATTCTTTTCCCTAACCTTGTCCTTGAGGCAGCCACCATACTGCCTGGTGTTCATCAGTCTTACCCTTGTCTTTATACTATATGTATGTATCCGTAGACAATAATAGCATTTTTCACATTTTAAAATTGTATATAAATGGCATCAGACCAAATATATCCGTCTGGGAATGGACTAATTGAGCTCATCAGGATATGTGAAATATTTTTTCCCCATTGATACATGTGGGAAAAATTTAAGCTAATTTTTGGCATCAAGCGATGGATTTTTCCAGGAAATTTGAAAGTCAAAAGGAGTGGTGCCATGGGCGGGGGAGTACGCTTCTGTAATCCCAGACCAGGTTAGACCTCCCTGTTATGGACTTTCATCACACCCTGTTCTTCTCTGCAATGTGTAATCACAGTGCTTTTGATTATTTTTATTTAATGATAAAATAATAAATAATTATGTCATGTCTGTCTTTCCTGCTAGAACGTAAGCTCCCTGAGGGCAGAGACCATGTTATGTCTTGCTCACTGCTGTATCCCTCGTACTTAGCCCATGCTTGGCATACGGCAGGCAGATACATGCAAGATGCTTTATTGCCCACAGTATACAACTCAGATTCCTCAGAATTGCGTGCAAGGTCTTTTGTGATCTGGTTCCCATTTCCATCTCAGGACCTAGTTCCTGCTCCTCCTGTCACCTAACCCTTGCCCCTCTGCCTCCTAAAACACCTGCGGATCCTGAGCTCTCTTGGGCCTCTTGCTTTTGCACATGCTGTCCCCTCAATCTGGATTCACCTGCCTTTGTTTGCCCATCGAGCTGCCTCTCATCCCTCAAGGCTCATCTGAGATGGCACTTCCTGTGAATGGCACCTCCTTCAGTAATGACTACAGGCAGAGCACCGTGCTTGTCCTTTGTGTTCCCACGTCACCATCAAATTCCTCTAGGACTTGATTAATTAATTTGTTGAAAAATATTTACTGTGCTCTTATGCAAGTCAGGTCTTTGTTCTACAGACACAGAGATGAACCAGATATGGTCCCAGTTTACAAATAAGTCAACAGGATCTAGGAAGGAAATGCATGGGGTGATGTGACAGGGTCATTGGGTAGTCTTCTTGAGGGAGGGTAGTTGAGGAAGACATGTCCGAGGGGCTGACATTTGAGCTGACATCTACAAGGATATGAGACTGGGCATGGTGGCTCACACCTGTAATCCCAGCACTTTGGGATACTGAGGCAGGCAGATCAGCTGAGGTCAGGAGTTCGACACCAACCTGGCCAACACGGCGAAGCCCCGTCTCTACTAAAAATAAAAAAAATTAGCCAGGCATGGTGGCAGGCACCTGTAATCCCAGCTATTTGGGAGGCTGAGTCAGGAGAATCACTTGAACCCGGGAGACGGAGGTTGTAGTGAGCTGAGATCATGCCACTACACTCCAGCTTGGACAACAAGAGTGAAACTCCATCTCAAAAAAATAAGAAAATAAAAGAATGTGAGCAAGTCAGTCATGTGAAGGGCTGGTGGCAATATTTTCCAGAATGCATGTCCCATGCCCATTCCCTGTCCCTAAGGATAGGAATTGCATATAATTTATCTGCTTCCTCCTCAATACCTGGCATAGTGCTCAGCATACGGCAGGTGCTCAGTATGACCATCAAAGTATTTAATGAATAAATGAGCCAAATTATTTTGACTTGGAATGAAACTTAGTTATCAAACTTGCAACAGCCTTACCTCCAATGAAATATTTACATCAACCCAAATCAGGTCCTTCTCATGCGCTAATAGCTGTGGGAAGAAAGGAATTCCACTGAACACTGAGAATAGGTGATACCCAAGTGAGAAGAGAAAGGGATTTGCATCACTTTTTTGTGTGCTTCTATTAAAGCTACCCTATGCAGGTGCTTAGCACCAGGCTTGGCAAAGCCTGGCCCCATAGTCACGGACTTGTCATTAACATTTCCACAGCATTAAAGATACTTATCCCTGATGAGATGGTTAGCATGTGCCAGGCATGGTCTTGTTTAATCCTCACAAAACCCTATTATTATTTCCATTTTACAAATGAGAACATGGAGACTTATCAAGGCCTTACAGACAGTAAGGATAAAATGGGCTTGCGCTCTGATGTGTCTCACTGGGAAGCCTGTGCTCTTAACCCTATAGCCCAGGGTCAGCTTCAGGTGTGCAAACTGGGGTTGCACAAGGTCCTGTGCTTAGAAGGGGCCTGTACCTGTTTAAATGCTCTGCTGTTGCTATCTGGAAATTCTTAATAATTTCTGAACAAGGGGATCCACTTTTTTTTTTTTTTTTTTTTGAGGCGGAGTCTGGCTCTGTCACCCAGGCTGGAGTGCAGTGGCACGATCTCGGCTCACTGCAAGCTCTGCCTCCTGGGTTCACGCCATTCTCCTGCCTCAGCCTCCCAGGTAGCTGGGACTACAGGTGCCTGCCACCACGCCTGGCTAATTTTTTGTATTTTTAGTAGAGATGAGGTTTCACCGTGGAAATTATGGTCTCGATCTCCTGACCTCATGATCTGCCCTCCTCAGCCTCCCAAAGTGCTGGGATTACAGGCATGAGCCACTGCGCCCAGCTGGATCCATCTTTCATTATTCACTGGGCCCTGCAAATTATGCAGCTGGGCCTGCCTATACCCACCCTGTGTCTGGCGTCAACATATCAGGTCTGGTGAGCATCCTGATTTTTTGATGACCCTGTTCAAATGCTGTATGCAGTGAAGTCCAAAAGACAAACTCTTTTCTTCAAGATCTACATGCTCAAGTCTAAAAATACATAAGCCTTTTTTCTGATGATAAAAGTAATATAAGCACTGGAGGTAGTAGTCGAGGGGACTATAGTTTTATATATAGTGGAGAAAGATTTTACAAGGAGAAAGTTAATTGAGTGTATAAAGCCCTGTGTCTTCTGTATAAACTTTTATATCCTGCTTATAAATTTCCTTATCCTTAGAATGATTTTTAGACTCACTCTGAGGTGGATACCTGAAGAGAAAACCCAAGAATCTTCATCACCCGGGGGAATCTCGGTTATACTTGTAGTTTACTTTCGTTCATTAAATGCTAGATAAGCATCTTTGACTTCTTACTTAAATAGTAATTCATTTGTGTTGTGAAATATTCGCATTCCTCCTGGCAAACAACCACCTCATTTGGAGAAGATGAGTTAGCTTATATCTTGCACATTTCTTCTGCCTTCTCCAAATCTAGCCTGTCCACCCTCAGCCTCCTTCCCTTTGCTAAAGCTGAAGCTAGCCCCAGTGGGGTTTACCACTTGATCTCTCCTGCTGGTGATCCCTGGGCCCTCTCTTGCCATGAAAGGACTCATATTGTGGAGGCTGCAGTGTTGTGGCTGGTCAGGTAACTTCTGTTACTTAGCAACTTTCTCCAGCTTTGTTAAGTTGGGCTGTTCAATCTCCTTAATGAATAAGAGCATCAAGCCAGGTAATTGATGCCTGGACGTTTAGCTCATGAATAATTGACTGTCTGGGTAATCCTAGATACATTTCCTCGATCAGATTGTACAATGGAACAGTCATGTCATAGCCAGTGTCGACTTTTTTTTTTTTTTTTTGTCCTAATCAGTTTTATGATGTCAGAAATCTGCTTTCTTGACCCACAGGCTCAGGTGAACAATGGAAGCAGTGATCCTCCCAAAGCCAGGACATGCTTCCTCTTTCCTCCACAAGAGCTCAGCATTTCCCCTTTAGTTTGGGCTTAGAAAAGTTTCAGCTCTTCTTGTTTATCTTTTCAGGTATCTTTTCCCACATACATCGGGAAGGCAATGTGGTCTAACAGGGAGGAGGGGACTGGGAATTGGGTTTCCTGGGCAATGCCAATCACTTACTCTGCAGCCCCAGGCCAAACTTTGCTTGTCTGACTCACTTATTCATTTATTCATTCATTCAATACACATATTGAGTATCTCCTGTGTGCCAGGCACTGGAGATTTCATGACAAACAAAGTTAGCCTTGTCTGCTTTCATGGAGCTTATATTCTAGTGAGAGCTCACAGGTGATTTAAAAAAAAGTAAACCAGTAAAGAAACAAGTTATTTTCAGGTAGTAGTAAGTGCTAGGTTGAAAAGTTAGAATGAAGTAATGGATAGAAAGTGACTGACGCCGGGATGGGGTAGATGGAAGTTAATTTTGATCAGTGGCCAGGGAAGGTCAGGGAAGTCCTCTCTGATGAGGTGACATTTGCTAAGAACTGAATGACTAGGAGGAGCCAGCCACGTGAAAAAGTGGAAGAAAGAAGATTCTAGATAGTGGACCATGAAGGCAAAGGTTCTGAGACGGGAATGGGGTTAGCATGTTTGAGGAACAGAAGGAAGGCCACAGAACAATGGGACCATGCTATGTGGCAAGGTTGATGTCCACATTGGCCACTCACCTTTGATATCTCCTAAGACCACAAAAAAATCTATGTGACCTCCCCGGTCAGTCATGGGGGCCTGAAAAGGGGATATGGATGGAGCTAATCTTTTCAAAATATAAGCCTCACTGATGGTACAGACAGTGACTCTCTTCATATACAAAATTCTGATACTGTCAAAATTCAACTCAGGTTAATTGATTTATTCAGTATATATTTATTGAGCTCTAGGCAGTTTTTGTGGCAGTAAGCATACAGAAATGTCTAAAGCCAAGTCCCTGTTGTCATCAAGCTTATATTCTATTAGAAAAATAGACAATAGACTACTAAATAAAATATAGCTATAAGGTATATAAGATGATGAGTGCTTTAGAGAAAAATAAAACAGGAGAGGAAATGTGGGAAGGTTTCGCTGAGAAGGTGACATTTGACCTGACACCTGAAGGAAGTGTGACAGTGAGCCATGCATCTATCAGGGGGAAAAACAAACCTCCCTGCCACCTGCCTACCTCTAGTCTGAGTTCTGCCTCTTTTATGAGACTTTTCTCTTTTTTTTTTTTTGAGTTGGAGTCTCGTCTTATTGCCCAGGCTGGAGTGCAGTGGCATGATCTGGGCTCCCTGCAACCTCTGCCTCCTGGGTTCAAGAGATTCTTGTGTCTTAGCCTCCCAGGTAGCTGGGATTACAGGCATGTGCCACCACTTCCAGCTAATTTTTGTTTTTTAATAGAGATGGGGTTTCACCATGTTGGCCAGGCTGGTCTCAAACTCCTGGCTTCAAGTGATCCACCTGCCTCAGCCTCCCAACATGCTGGGATTACAGGCACCTGGCCCTTTTTAATAAGACTTTTAATCAAAATACTTATCACTGTCCTGCTTAAAACCTTGCACTACACTTAGAACAAAACATAAATTGCTTGCCATGGCTTTTAAAGTCTTATTTAATCTCTTCAATTCTCCAAACTCATCTCCCTTTCCTCTCCCTCTTGTTCTGTTGGCTCCAGCACAGGGGCCCTCTTCCTGATCCTTGAGCATGCAAACCCATTTCCATTTTGAGGTGCAGCCCTAACTGTTCTGTCTGCCTAGAAGACTCTTCCTAAAGATTGCCTTATGGCCGGTTCCTTCTTCCCATTCAGGTCTTCTCAACTCAAAGGTTTGCCTGACTCACCCAAGCCCTTTGGCCCCTCTCCACCACATAGCCATCCCCACTCATAGCAGTTATCAAAATCTCTCTGATCAGGAAGAGTTACCACTTATCCACAAACGATGCAGTCATTTCCTTCGGCAATGAAACTGGCTGGTTATGTATAATGTGCTCTTTGGAGAAAAAGGAGGTTATAAATGTGAAATGAAATGTAACAGAGTACCTATCTACCATATTGTGAAGTTTACAACCCCTTAGAATATGACATCCATTTCCAGAGCCTTCTATTTACCACCAGACTTGGTTCTGAATTTTAAAAGACTCAGTTGCAAGTGCATGCAAAAGTTTCTACACTGCTCAGGAAGATGCAAGAGCAGAAAAAATGGATAAATTACCCTTCTAACAGAAAGAAAACAAAGTCTGAAAAAAATCATAGAGAAGAGCTTCTAGGTTCTTCATATTTGTAATTTACTAGAACTTAGATGCTAAGTCCCATGAGTGGGTCAGACTTTCATTGTCTTGTTTGTTAGATTTTTAAAAAGTTGTTTGAGAAATATAATAAATTCTAGATAAATATACATGGGAAGAAACAGAATGGGGTGGTATTTGCTGTAAGTATTTTGTTTTGTTTGTGAAGTGATGAATAGTAAGGGGACAGCAAGTCTGAAAAACCTCTCTGGGCTAATGTGTTAAAATATGTCAAGGTCAAATCATGTCAAAAGCTGACATAATCTTTCACTCCAGTTCACCCCAAATGGCTTAAACCAGACAGAAGACATGGGCCTTGGAGTGTGAGGTGTCCACCACCACTGCCACCCTCACCAACAATCCACCCTCTTCAACTCCCACACAGGAATTCACTAGGTCAAAATATCTTGATTCCCCAGGCTGGCAACTTTCAGTAGTGCTGTGTTTAAGGCTGCAGGACAAGCAAAAAACAAAGCCAAAAACAAAAAACAAAACCCCACAGATGATAGTGAAATAAACAGGTAACTGTATAAGTTCCTCTTAAACCTACTTTTTGGTGATACATTACCAGAGACTGGGAAAGGAAGGAGCTTTAAAAAAAGAGAGCTGTTTAGTTTCTCCTTCGTAAGGAATGCCTACCACCTCTGGCCCGCCAAGGAAGAGAAAGGATTGTGTTTGTGTGAAGAAGGCTTTATCTGCCATACATCCAACTGAGATGGCCGCTCAGTTTGGCCTGCTGGAAGGAACTCAATGAAGCAAGAGCGACAAGATGACTGATCTTTGTCCCCAAGCCTCTCCACCCCTAGCCCACCAGGTGAACACACTCTCCCTCCGTTTCCAAAGGTTCAACCATGAATGAGTCATCACTGTTATTTCCAACTTGGTGCATTTTTTTCCTTTTCAAATTCAAGAGACCCATCAATTATTTAGGACTCCATGATGATCTCAGGCACTGACACCTCCCTCAGTCTTTATGGCTTTTCTGAAGGGAAACCATCTGGCCTTCCTTAACTTGTTCGTCCCTGGGCTTCTCTCACTGCTCGTTAAGGTGTGGCAGCCACGGAGAGAGCCAAAACCATCAATATTTCACAGCCGTAATTAAAGTAAGCTGAGAGCTGTCAGCCTCTTGCAACTGACTCCCTTTTCCAAAACAAGCGCGTGGCATCTTGAGCAGGGGGCACAGAGGGAGAAATGGGCCGTTTGGCTAAAATTGGGGTGGAGGAGTGAGAGAGCCCAGCATTTCATTTAACAGGACCTCCTGGAGTTATAAACCTGCCAGACTGGAGCAGCAAATTCCTTGGCCCTGCAGGGCTGGCAGAGAAGGGGGGCTGGCCTCTCAGGCTCTCTTTTGACAACTCTTGAAAGGGACTAGAAGTTGGGCAGTGGGGAACTGCAGCTGATCTGCATCCACCAGTCTAGTGGGAATTAATCCTGGGACCTCAGCAAATGCTTCCCAAATCAAGGGGCAGGGAATGGGTGGGTGAATTATGGTGCCCATCTCTTGGAGACTGTCTGCCCCATCTCACGTGGTCCCCTAGTACCAAGACCCACACCACCATCCAGGCAGGCAGGGGAGCCGGGAGGCCTGTGATTTATACATCTATTAATTACCTCCAGCATGGAAGAACTGCCTATAAATACAGTGGCACTTTAGATAAAACTTTCATGCAGCTATTTAGATCCTTTAAAATATAAATGATTTCCTCTAAATTTTTTATCATAAATCAGGGCATGGAGCTAGGCGACAAGACGCCGATTTCCCCCCTGATGCGAGCAAAGCCTTCACTTGTTTTCTCTTTTTCTTTTTCTTTTCTACCTTTCTTTTTCTTCTTCTTTTATTTTTTATTTTGATTTTGATTTTTATTTTACAGAGGCTGGTTAATGGCTCTGCTTCTCTTTGCTGAGTCCAGGGCTTAAGGGGGAGGTCAACAAGTGGCAAGAAGTTTTACTTCTTTTTCCTGGAGACTGTGTACTATGTGGCAAAAGCCTGTGGTCTCTGATCAGCAGACCTGAGTTCAGATTCTATCCCTACCACTTATTCAGTGTGACATCTTGGAGCTCACTTCACTTCTCTGAGCCTTAGTTCTTCCCTCTGTAAAAAAAAAGGGAGTAACAGTACCTACCTTATAGATAGGGTTCTGTGAAAATTAACTGACAGAATGTACAGAAGCAGCACCTGAATAAGAGCTCATGAAGCAATGAGGTGTGTACTGGTAGACAAGTCACTTCACCTCTCTGAGCTTCAGTTTCCTTATCTACAAAGAAAGGCTGAGGGGGTAATGTTCACTTCTAGGGAGTTATTGCGAGGGCTGAATAAGACAACAGCAGACTCTCCACTTCTTTCAGCAAGAATCATGTGGAACTCATTCAGCACTGTATGCCCAGACCTAGAATATGCTAGACATAGAGGAGGTCGGTGAGTATTTGATGAATACATGAGGCAAGAGAGCTTTACTTGTAGAAGACCTTACAGAACCATCAGAACTTGATTTCCATTTATGATGATGGGTTTGGCTTCCGTCCTCTTTCCCAGATCCACACTTAGAATGTTGACTTATCTCCACCAGAGGGGACGATGGAGCCTGTCTCCCTAACCCTCTTGTAGTGATGAGGAAACTGAGACTCAGAGCCCATGAGTGACTTGTCTAGGGTCACCCAGCAGGTTAGCCATGTACCCATATTTGAATCCACACCCCCAGTGCTCTGTCCACCACCTCTTAACATTCAAGCCGGCTGGGTAAGAGAAATGGCCTAATTCTTTGGCCACGGAAGAGATGAAAACCCACTAGGTCACATGGGGAATTGACCTTACGGCTTTGAACTTTAAGATGTCTCTGAGTTGCAGAAGAGGAGAGCAAAACCAGTTCTCATCTTCCAGGATGGACTCATTGAGTCCAGATAGCACAGAGCTAGCCATGCTGCTGATGACACAGATATTCTCAAGTCTAGAGCTCAAAGATGAACACACGGCAGGACCTATGGGTGGAGGGGGGAGAATAAAACAGCCAAGCACTGAATGTAGGAAATGATTAGAAATAGTCTTCTCAGCAACGGCACCTCAGATCCAAACAATTGATCCTGATTCTCCATGAAGCGGTAGAATAAATCCAGAAAAGTTGGGAACCTTTCTCTTCCACTCTGGACCTTGACAACCCAATTCCTGCACAGCCATCAGAAAGCTCCCAGTTCACTCACTACACTCCAGCCATTCGAGCCTTCTTGCTCTTCCTTGAACTTCCTGAGCTGACTCCCACCTCAGGGCTTTTGCCTGTGCTGTTCATTATGTCTTCCATTTTATCCTTCAGGCCTTGGCTCAAAGGTCACTCCTTCCTTTTCTACCCATATATTCTTGATTCCAGCGCTCTGGTTTATCCTCTCTGTAGCAATTATCACTATCCAAGGCTATCTTTTTTATTCCTTACCTTCTGCAGAAGCCTCAGCTCCATGGGGGTATGAGGGGCTGAGGTGAGTGGGAGGTGGGAGTGAAGTGAGTGGAGTGAGGGGTTGTCTGTCTTGTTTATAGCTAAATTCCTATCTCCTATCATGGTGGCTGCCTTATAGTTGCCCAATAAATACATGTTCAGTGAAAGAATGTAACTGAGAAGGTGTATCAGAGATCCCTCGGCTGGGTCCACTCATTTTTTCAGATGGGGAAACTGAGGAGGCAAGAACCTGTTTGGAGTCCTACTGCCTGAGTCCCAGGGCTGTGTCCATGGCGGGGCATCTAGGGGGAAGGGGAGGGCTCCTGGCACGTGCCGAGCCCTCACGGACGCTCGGCCTCTGGCCCCTGAATCCCTCTGGGCGTCTCGGATCCTCTGAGCCCCTTTGCAGACAATGCAAGGCAGCGGCCAACAGACGAGTCCCGCAGCAGCTGCGCAGGCGGCGAGTACATGTGAGAAGTTTGTGAAAGGAGACCAGAGAAAGGGAGAGGAAGGCAAGTCAGGCGGCTGCGAACACCTGGCCAGGCAGCCCCGCCAGCTGCCTCGCTGCGCGATGGCATCTTGAGTTCGGGCCCTCCTATTGGGGCCATATCCCATTCCACCCTCCCTGCCCCTTTTCCAACTCTCCAATGTGGGGCTTGGGAATGAAGATGGGTGGGGGTAGCTGCTGGCTTCTCCAAGTGCAACCTGTGCCCGGAAGCATGCCTGGAGCCTGGCCAGCCTCCGGAAGCAAGAAGAGAAGTAAAACCTGCTCACCCTACTCCCTCGGACCCTGGGCTTGGGAGATGGGATAACTAGTGCCAGCCCAGGATGTTAGTTAGGACTAACCTGAGCTCCAGAATCAGATAAACCAAGGCTCCCATCCCCATGCTACTGCTGCCTAACTGTGTGGCCTTGGGCAACTTACTTAGTCTTTCTATGCCTCCTTTTTTTTCATCTGTAAAATGGGGATAATGATATCAACCTCACAGGCTTGATTTGGAGACTTAGTGTACAACACTTCCAAAGCATCTAGCTCAGAGCCTTGTACATAGGAACCACTCCATAAATGGCCCTTCTTGTCACCATCATCATGGACACCCCCCTGGCCAGAGTTCATTAATTCAACATGAATTACATCAAGCTCTTAATGTTGCCTGGCCTGTAGACACGGGCACTGGAAACACAGAGAGTTCTTCAAGGAGCAGAGATCATAAAACATCACGTTCTTACTAACAGATAATAAGGGAAGATGCAAAAGACATTGGAAGCTCAAAGAAGGAAAACTCTCTTTGAGTCTCCATGAAGCTTACATAATTAGGGCAGGATTTTAAAATAATAATAATAATAATAATAATAATAATAATAATAATAATGATGATCCAGGTGACAAGGGTATAGACTAAGTTTTTCAAGTTGAGAGTCCCAGATCCTCTGCATCCAAAATCACGGATGTCTATTAAAAAGCACGTTAGTTTTTGAGGTCAGCATCTCTGGATGTGGGCCTGTGGTGCTGTATTTTAAGAGGTTGCAGATGATTCCTACACATACTAAAATTGAGAACCGCTGGAAAACGCATCTGCCCCCAGGCCCCTACCCCCTTTGCATCTCTACAAGGCTAGTCCTTCTGGAGGATATGGTGCTTTGTGCCCTGACTTCACCTTACATGTGGCAAATCTATGTCCCTACTAGACTCTGAGCTCCTGAAGCAGTGTCTTCTGTATCTTCAAGGCCTTCCACAAGACTGCTGTTAGTAGGTATTTGGAAATGCTTATCGAATGGGGAAAATTCTTCCTTCAATGCCACTTGCATAAATGCCCACATAGTCCTTACATGGACCTTCACATATTTTGTTTGGCCCATAAATGGTATGAGTGTGTGTGTGTGTGTGATTGTAATTTAATGCCATGGTGGTGGTGGGGGGTGGGTAAGTGCTCTCTAGTTTACCACAATTTCAATCTTTCCTTTTATCTACCCAGATAAAGTTGCTCACTTTTATTTTACTAGTTTTGCACCTTATAGAATTTAAGTTTAAAAATTCTGGAAAGCGTAGAGGCTGTTACAAATTGCTGTCTAAGGCTGTCCTTCCAATTGCTTTTTCTATGGTCTTTTCCCTCTTTTCTTCTCCAGTCTCCAGTCTGTTATCTCCAAGGCCTTCTCAAAAAGACTGGTCCTTAAGGATGGGTGTTGTCTTACCGCTGGCTGCCTAGAACTGCCAGTAGACCTTCTTAGAGGGGAAGATGGGAAAAACCCTAAAACACACGGGACCAGACACAGGTGTGTTTCTTGATTTGTGATCCTAATGCCTGGGGATGCTGGAGTAGGGGCTGGTAAGGTGAAGGTCAACATTGGAGGCATGTGAGGACCAGTTAGTTTTGCTCTGTTTCTGACTCATGCCTGACCTCTATGCTGGCCAGTATCTCCCAGACCCCTGAGAGGACAGAGCAGAAAAAGAGAAAGGATATGAATCCTTTCTCTCCCAGTTTCTAGGGGTTCAGCTTCACAGACAACTAGGGTACTATGGAATGAGTATGGGTCTCACGGCATCATGGGACCAGGCAAAATACAGACCAGTGTATCCCTGTGTTTCATTCCCCTTTTCCCTTTGGGCTTCCAGCACTGGGAAGAAAACAAAGACTGGTCTTAAATCCTAGTGAGTGATAAAATAATGCCACATTCAGCTCTGGGGAGTTGAGTGTCCCTGGAGATAAATTCCTGACATGCTCAAAGTATGTTTCATTCAAATTAACCAGAATGATAGTCTTGTTAAAGCTGGAAGTCTTGTTAAAGCTTAGCAGTCATCTTATACAGCCCACTCCTTGTAGGTAAACTGAGGTCCAGTCAGGGTCACCCATACTCCGTGTCAGAATGCAGCCCCAAATCCAGCCCTCCTGCAGCCCACAGTTCTGATGTGTATTCTGCACTTCTAGAATCCTGCCACCCTTATGCTCTGTGTCTTGTTCATGAATCTACCTCCCTTTTACTGCTTGGCAAGTTTAGAGTTAACTTTCTGAAGTGAATATTAGACTGGTGACTCCTTGAGTGCCAGGATGGATTCTGATTCACATCTGTGTCCCAGCTTTTGGCATGGGGTCTGGCACAATGCAGATGCTGGGTGAATGGAGAGCAAGGATCCGCAGTATGCACGTGCAGACAAACCGGGTTCCAGGAGGATGACTTGGGCCACCCCCACTCTCACATGCTTTCTCTTTAAGTTGAGGAAGAAGAGAGGAACATGTATTCAATGATATCAATGCGCCAGGCACTGTGCCATGTGCTTATCCTAGTGCATTCCTCACAACAATCAATGGGAAATAAATGATCATCCCCATTTTACAGATGGGGACACCGCAGTACAGAGAAGTTGAGAATATCTCGTGGTCTCAGCCAGCAAGAGGCAGAGGCGCATTTTGAATCTGAGGCCAGGGCCTGAGCCCTATGGTACCAGGTTGTGAGGGAGTTTACTGAGCACCAATTTCGTGGCTCAATGCTTTTCTTCTTACCCTAACTCTGAACGTCTTCACCAGAACCCAAGGAGGCAGACAGTAGCGCAATTCCCATTTGAGAGCCGCCGAAACCGAGGCTCAGAGGGCTTTAGCGAAAGGGTTGCCCTTGGCTCTAGACACCTGGGCTGAGTCTTTTTCCCACCATCGCAGGGCGGGAACCAGCGGAGGGGGCTGGCTCGGATGGGGAGAAAAGCAACTGGAGGGCGCCGAGGGAAAGAGGGAGCCCGGATCTGTCAGGGCGTCCTCTTGGACTAAGGGATGTTCCCCTAAACCACACCACCCCACCTCGTTCAGATTCTGGGAAACCCGGCACGCACATACCCTGCACAATAACAGGCAGGGTGAGGTCTCTAAGCCCCGAAGATCGCTCTCTCAGCGGAGGCAGTGGCCCTGACGAGGGGGTACAGCTGCACGCGCGGGGTTTCTCTCCGAACCGGAGTGCAGCGTAGTCGCGGTCCAGGATTCCCCATCCATTATTCACGATGTTTACTAGAGCTGGGCAAGGGAGAGGAAAGAAGAGGGAAGTAGAGAGAAAAAGAGGCTAGGGGAGGTGGAGGTGGGCAGTGCTAACCTCGAGAGCCCTCAAGTTCCGAAACTTCGAGAAGGAAGACCAAGAGGCTAAGGCGCCTGGGAAGCAGCAGGCCGTCAGTAAATATTTGTAAGGTGGATGGATAACTGGGTGAGTGAGTGAATGGGCTAATCATTAGCCCCTCTGATCCTTGTTTTCCTCATCTGTAAAACGGGATAACATCACCTACTCCATACGGTGGGTATGAGAATCCCATGGGCAAACTCTAAACTGTCTAGCATATATTAGGAACTCTTAAACGGTAGCTGTTGTCACGAGGAATGGGCTTGCAAGATCCGGCTGCCCAGCAGAAGTGCAGTGAAGGACTCCCAGGCCTGGAGGGCTATCCTGAACAGTCGCTATTCTAAAAAAATACTCCACAAGCTTCCTTAGACGGGAGGGCTGGAGGAAGAGTGGGCCAAGTTACCTCCCTCAAATGAAAGCAAGAAAGGCAAGCGTGGGGAGGAAGCCACTCCTGGACTGAGAAGGCAGTTACCGCCCCTACCTCTACCCCGGAGCGCGGTTGAGGGAGGGAGGGAGGAGGCAGGGGTCACCTGGGACTCGTTCTGGCAACCCCTCACCCTCTCCAGGGCCCGTCTGGGCGCTTGGAGGCGCCTACTCGCTGCGCCGCGGGACCGGACTCTGGTGGACCGCTTGGGCGTGAGGCCAGGAGCGCCCTGGAAATGGGCAGTTTGGCGGCAGCCGGGCCGACGGAGTGTGTGTGTGTGTGTGTGTGTGTGTGTGTGTGTGTGTGGTGGAGAGGGGAAGTTGGAGTAAGGTCAACTTCCTGCCCCAGCTCAGCCCAGGGCTGCCCTTTTATCCTGGCAGTTCGAGCTGGGACAGGACGGAGAGGTTTGGGACTTTTGGGGTGGCATGGGGGAAGGGAAGTCCACGAAGAAGAAAGAATCGGAAAGGTCTGGCGGGTTGGAGCCAGCGGGGCGGGGCGGACTGGGAGAGGCCAGGCCAGGCCCGGGTATAAAGGCTGTGGAGGGGGCGGCCGCCGCGGGCGCAGAAAGGCGCGCCGCTAGCTGCTGTCTCTCCTCACCTCCCGGGCCGCCCCTGCGAGTCCCGGGCGCGTGAGCACGCCTGCGCGCGCCCGGGCCCTTCCTGGCAGGCTGCTTGTAAGATGAGTGAAGAAGCAGGTGGGGGAGAGGGGAGACAGCGAGCGAGAGGGCGAGGGGAGCGCGGGCGCTGAGCAGAGCTCACTTGGAGAGAGGCAAGCAAGCTAGACAAGCCTGATTCCATGTCCCCCGCTGCCACCCTGCCAGGAGAGCGAAGATGATGGCCATGAACTCCAAGCAGCCTTTCGGCATGCACCCGGTGCTGCAAGAACCCAAATTCTCCAGTCTGCACTCTGGCTCCGAGGCCATGCGCCGAGTCTGTCTCCCAGCCCCGCAGGTACGTAGTGGAGCATAATTACCGCTCTAAGGCACATTTTTTGACAGGCAGTAGCTTCATGTTTTTTTCATGTCGCCCAGAACAATCGCCGCTGTCTGAACCCCTCTCCTTGTCTCCCCCGCGTTCTCTCCCGGCGCGCTCTCTCTCTCATTCATGTCTCTGATCCACACGTCTGTTCCAGCAGAGCCGCTGCCTCCGTATTAATTTTTATGACCTGGGCTTTGAGGAGAGGCATCTCGGTTGCTTGAAAATGTGTTTTAATCCTGTGTTGACAGTATTCCCTACTGACCGTGCTGTGCGCCTTCTCGCTTGCAGCTGCAGGGTAATATATTTGGAAGCTTTGATGAGAGCCTGCTGGCACGCGCCGAAGCTCTGGCGGCGGTGGATATCGTCTCCCACGGCAAGAACCATCCGTTCAAGCCCGACGCCACCTACCATACCATGAGCAGCGTGCCCTGCACGTCCACTTCGTCCACCGTGCCCATCTCCCACCCAGCTGCGCTCACCTCACACCCTCACCACGCCGTGCACCAGGGCCTCGAAGGCGACCTACTGGAGCACATCTCGCCCACGCTGAGTGTGAGCGGCCTCGGCGCTCCGGAACACTCGGTGATGCCCGCACAGATCCATCCACACCACCTGGGCGCCATGGGCCACCTGCACCAGGCCATGGGCATGAGTCACCCGCACACCGTGGCCCCTCATAGCGCCATGCCTGCATGCCTCAGCGACGTGGAGTCAGACCCGCGCGAGCTGGAAGCCTTCGCCGAGCGCTTCAAGCAGCGGCGCATCAAGCTGGGGGTGACCCAGGCGGACGTGGGCGCGGCTCTGGCCAATCTCAAGATCCCCGGCGTGGGCTCGCTGAGCCAAAGCACCATCTGCAGGTTCGAGTCTCTCACTCTCTCGCACAACAACATGATCGCTCTCAAGCCGGTGCTCCAGGCCTGGTTGGAGGAGGCCGAGGCCGCCTACCGAGAGAAGAACAGCAAGCCAGAGCTCTTCAACGGCAGCGAACGGAAGCGCAAACGCACGTCCATCGCGGCGCCGGAGAAGCGTTCACTCGAGGCCTATTTCGCTATCCAGCCACGTCCTTCATCTGAGAAGATCGCGGCCATCGCTGAGAAACTGGACCTTAAAAAGAACGTGGTGAGAGTCTGGTTCTGCAACCAGAGACAGAAACAGAAACGAATGAAGTATTCGGCTGTCCACTGACTGCGGCAGGGCGCAGCGTCGGGAGCTGGGAGAGCCTAGCGCTCATCCCTCCCGGGTTCGGGGGATGGTTATCGGGAACTCCAAGGCGTTTCCTAGGCAGGTTAGGCTCTCTCCTCCGAAGCCACAGACTTTCCCCCTTTGTCCCGCCTGGTTGCCTCCGGCCTTCTCTCTCTTTCCTTTCTATTCCCACCAAAAAAATTTTTGGCGCTGGGAAAATATTGCAGAAGGGCGGGCCTGAGTGTACTTGTGCTGTCCGTGGTGCTGAAATTTTCCCTCGCGCGGGGGCCGCACGACTTCAGAGCAGGAGCCCCAAAGCAGAGGACAGTGAATTGGCCCAACCGCCCGAAGCTAGGGTGAAAATGCCACTTTGCTAAGCGCGATTAGGCAAAGGGTGAAGGGATAAAAAGGAAGTGATCAATAATAACACAAAGTCTAGGATATCTAAGGGGGACACAAACATGCACTGGAGATTTATTAGAGTATATAAAATACATGTATGTTTCCAAAGGATAGCCTTATACTCCCTTCCTTGCCTAAATTCTATTCACCTTATCCTTTGGTTTGCCGTAAATTCTCATAAGGTAGCATGAAGATTAGGTTCAGGGAAAGTATGCAGGGAGTTGCGGGCTCCAAGTTGCCATTTTTTCGTGGTAAGTAGGGCTCCAAAACAGGTGGGCCCAGTCTGGCGACTGAAAATTCTGGGATCGCTTGGCTGTTTGTAAGCAGCTGCCAGCACCAGCTCCGGCCATCTTTCACGACCTACTGGTGCTTGAGGGGTAATTACTGCTTGCTGGAGAGCGGGAGTTTGTAGTGTTCATACCCATTGAGGACTCTCTGACCCCAGCTCGCTGCTCTTGCCAGATTGCCAGCTCAGCGTGCAGTCGGCTGCCGGAAAATGACTGTAACTTCTCTGCATTATATGCAAGTCCTTTCAACACGTCTAACCTCCTTGAACTTTTGTTATTACTGTTGTTGTTAACATCGTTCATTACTATTATTTATTTAATTCTGCTTCTTTCCATTCCCTTTATGTGGGTGTCTTTCGGTGGAAGTTCACTTATAGTTTTGTGAGGGAAGAGGAGTGAGACCATGGGCCTGAACCCTTCTCACCCTGCCCCTCTAGCCCAAATTTTATTTTACTTTTTCGTTGTTTCATGTAGTTTGCGTGTTGCTGTGTGACCTTTGGTTTCATTCTCTGAATAGATACAAATAAAATATTAAGTTTTCTTTTTCTCTTTACCCCTTGAATTAACTTCTAAAATAAATGCTTTATTTTTCAACCCAAATCAAAGTGGTTTTATTTTTTCTCAGAGGCTAAGGGGTACTAGCTTTGAAAAGGATTTAAAAAGGAGAACCCCAAAGGGTTGGGCTGTCAGTTTCTGCTGCCCAGCCCCCAGCCATCCCTTCTCCCCACTCCTCTTCCATGGCAGACTCACTTGGAGCTCCTCGTGGGAGACCCGGCGGCTTGTGTCTGAACTTGAGGTTTCAAGGCACTTCCTTCCATGCTTCCCTGCCTGCCATCATGAGACTCTGCTCAATTTGACTTAGCTAGTAAACTTTGAAGCCGGACTAATAGAAATTCGAGCCTCCAATGCCTCTGCTCACTGGCAGAACCATCCTGAGGCTAATTTCTTAATTTCTCTAAGCCTTCTCCAACAAGATTGTTTGTCTGCAGAATGAACGGACCAACGCTTATTTCACAAGGTTATTGTCAGGACTAGGTAAGATTGTTTATTTAAGACGTCAACTAGTGCTTGGGTTTTGTAGGCAACAAATTATTTTAAAAGATTCAAAGGGCTTGAAAGGAGGTGAGATAATAGAGGCAAAGAGGGAGAAAAGTGTTCGCTGGGACACTCTAGTGGGACCCACTCGGAGTTCCGAATTCATCTGAAATTCTCATCCAGGTTGTTATTCACTCTGGGGTCCACCTCGGCTTCTTTGTGGGGGTACTGCTATAACTGCTGCAAAGCGCCTAGCATAGTGCCCTGTACATAGTAGGTGCTCCATAGACGCCAGCTCCCTGTTCTCGTTACGCTCCCTCTTTTTATTTGCGAGCTGTAGAAACGCCTTCCTGATTTAAAATTTAATGCTCCAAGTCCAGGAGTCATCTGCACATTTCCCTGCTTCGTCCTCAAAGAGTTGCGAGTCATCAAACCACCGGGCCGAAATTCGGAGCAGAGTGGGTTTGCCCTCCGCGCAGTGCGACACCCCCTACCGCATAAGCTAACTTGCGGATCTCCCCCAGCTCCCTGGGCCTCAGCCCTTTACCCTCGCCTTGCACAACAGCCCCAGCGATTCCTCCACCTCCCTCTCCATCGGGTGTCCTTTAATAATAAATGCCCTTATGCCATTACATTATATTGTGGGTTTTGAAAATTTAAAATACGGCTGATGCAATATTAATTGCCTATAGTGGTATAAAACACAGGGCCGGAGCCCAGCCGGGCTGCAGAGGAGACAACCGCGAGCGTCCCGCGCGGAAGCGAAGCGCTCCAGAAGGACGCGCTTTTGCGGGCTGCAAGGTTTCCTGCAGGTAAGAAGAGCCTTCGCATTTTCGGGCTCGGGAGAGAACCGGAAATCTGCCTCCATCCTCTTTTCGAAAAGTTCTCTGCCGTTATTTATTTAGTCTTTTTTTTTTTCCTTTTAATTGACGACTGCAAAAGTTTGGGAGACTTTTACGGAGAAGATGAGAGGAGCTGCCTCCTGAGCGCAAGGTCTGCTCCAAGACGGTCCAGTAGCACTAGGTCCAGTCTCCGAGCCATGCCTCTGAGCCTAGTCTTCTTCAGGCGCCGGAGACCGTGATGCGCAGGAGTATTTTGACCAGTTCCTACGTGAAGGCCGGAGCTGCAGCCCGGTCAGCGAAGCGCTCCACCCTTTCCCTCCTCCTGAGTGCGCCGGACCGGCGCCGTCGCCTCACTCTTCGGCTTGCTCAGGAAGCAACTGGAGATGTGGTTTCCCCAGGATTGTGCAGTCACCTTTGCCACTCGTCTGGCGGAGGCACAGACCTCTCGGGGGAGGGGAGGTGGTACTAGCAGGTCTGGGGTTTACACAAGGCTAGTATGCATCCGAACCGTGTGACCTTGGACAAGTCATATCGCCTCTCTAAGCCTCTGCTGCCAGCTGTAAAACTTCCCCAAATTTATTTTGAAGAGTAATTGAGGGTGTTTCCTAAGATCACCTGGAGCAGGTTTTCATTTTCCTAATTCTGTCAGCTTGCAACACGCACGGTCCAAGACTCAGCTGAGAGTTTCTTTAACTTGTACCAAGAGAAAGTGAAGTCAGTATTTGGGGGTGTTTGCGTGGAAACCTGCATCGGGCCTCCGGAGGGTGGGACTTTGAGAACTACCTGGCTGGAACAGGGGCTTCATCTAGAATGAGCTAGGCATACACATTCCAGCATGACTAAAGCCCTGGTGGGCAGAACTTGGTGGCAGGAGTTCTGGGCTCCTGAACGGTGTTATCTCTGGCCAGCGACTTCCTCTCTGTGTGCCTAAGTAGTCTCAGTTTTGTTCACTACTTCATGTCCAGCACTCTGCTCAAGGTCTGGCCTAGAGTGGCAGACACTAGATGTCTGTTGAATGAATGAATTAGGTTTTTGTTTTGTAAAATGAAAGCACCCCTTCCAGCCGAATCCTCTCTGGATTCAAGGGACTGTAGGGAGGAACAGAGCCATCAGGGATAGGCAGGCAAGTCTCCCTGGGAATGGGGATCGGGGCAAGGCGGTGGTCTGCATCACAGGCTTTCATTCAAGGTAGCCAGTGTCCTTCTTGTTTAAATAGAAGAGACTGTGCTTCACCCTTTGGTGGTTATGGGTACACAGGGGATGCTCTGTGACATGGCCCTTGGAACCTAGAGGAAGAGCCAGGGAGGGGGAACCAGGGAGTGACCTCTGCCCTGCCCAGTGTGCCTGACGTTTGAGTTCCAGTTCTTTTACTTTCCTCCTGAGATGGAAACAGCTCCGGCTCTGGAATGGACACACCTGGGGTGGAATAACTGCTCCATCTCTTACTTGAGTAAGTGACCTTACTGCTCTGACCCTCAGTGTCCTCATCTGTAAAACTGGAAAAACTGGAAAAAAGACTCTCTCAGGATTGCTCTGATGATTAAATGAGATCACGTAAGGCCAGGGCCTGACACGTAGTAGGCATTAATAGATATTTCGTCGCTTTAAAACATTTTTTTTGTACTCAGAAAAGTGAAGGCAGTGTTGTGGGGCAAGTTCAGGGCTTGGAGTCAAGTGGAATCAACATTTTCCCTCTGTGAGCCACCGTCTGGTCAGGGTAGCAGTGCCTATCAGCTCTCGGAGTGGTTGTCACGGGCAAGACGGAAGCTTAAAAGAAACCGCTTTGCACACTGTGCGTCCCAGCTACGCAAGGGACGAAGTATTCTCTCCCTGGGAGTGCCTGGTGCGACTACATAGCTCCCACTGAGAAGCTTGGCCCCGGTCAGCGGCTCCAGGAGCCCGGAACCTCCTCCCTGGCGGAATCCCGAGCACCATTCAGCCTTTTCGAAGGCTCCAGACTTCGCGCTGCTCTTCCTCCCGAGGAGGGGCGGGGCGCCAGAAGGCAAAGGAGAAGCAGGGGTCTTGGACTCCTCCTCCTTCCCAGCGAACATCCCTTCCCCGCCCTGTTCCCACTTTTTGGCCCCGGCGCCAGAATGTTTGAGCCGAAGGGGCAGAACACCTAAAAGCCGTGTTTTTTATTTTTATTTATTTATTTATTTTTATTTTTTAAATCGAAGAAGGCAGTGAGGCCTAGAGAGCTGGACGGACTTAGCTGGCTCCTTTTACCTGAAACAGCTCTTCTCCAATCACGCTATCACACCGCCCGTTTTATTTCTTTCCTAGTCTTTAAGACTGCCTGATAGCAGCTACCCAGTTTACCCCCGCCTCCCTGAACTCAACGCAGGGCCTCGCACAGAACGAGCGCTCCACAAATGTTTGCTGGATAAATGACTAGTAATGATATCTAAAACGTATGGCGGGATTCCCCTATGCGAGGTACTGTTCCAAGCGCTTTAGCGCATTCGTTTGTTAATTCCTAAACAACACCATGAGTAGGTACAATTTTTAATCCCATTTTACAGATGAGAACATAGAGGCACGGAGAGTTTATGTAACTTGCCCAGGACAAGTCGTGAACACAGCCATTTAGTGGAGAGACCTGGCAAAAACCCGGTGCCTTTGCTTCTTCCGTTTTCAAGTGAGATCACCTCTGGCTGGGGTGGGGAAGCGGACCGCCTGGGAGTGAAGGAGGAGCAGGTGAGTCCGATTTGGCACCAGATTAGGCAGCGCGAGCAGAGGAGGTGGTGGGAGCCGAGAACGCCCGCTGTCCTCGCCGGGCTTCGGAGCCTCCACGCCTTTGTGTCCCGCGCGCCACTCGCGTCTCCCGTCCTGTCTGTGTGCGTCTGTTCGCGTGTCTCTCACTCAGCCCCTCTTAGCTTCCCTCCAGCCTCGTAGGCGCGAAACTCTGGCCCCCATGTGCCGGAGCGAGGGGGCCCGCGTCCCCGGGCGCGCGCAGAGTCGCCTTCCCCTCTTTCCTCTCTTCCGCCGAGCGGCGGGAGCCCCCGCGGTAACCCCGCCCCGGCGGGCAGACGGAGCCAGCGAGGACCCCGGCGGACAAATTAGTCTCCCCTTCGATCGCTCTTTTCCGATCAAGTCAGGTTTCCCTTGTTCCCCCGACGGCGCTTCCGCACTAGCGCGACTCCCAGGGCTCCCCGGCTGGGTCAGGGTTCGCCGGCTCCTCCCGGCGCCTCCGGATGGGGGCTTCCCCTCGGCTGCGTCCCGGCCTGAGGAGTCCCCTGGACCGCGGGAGGGGCGATTGCCGGGTCCGCGCGGCTCAGAATCCTCCCCACGCGTTGCTTATACTTTTATCTGTAAACTGTCAGATTTCTGCCCCCTCCCTCAGTTCAGCCCTGCGCAGCCTTGCCTGCCGCTGGAGGCAAACTGGGACAGAAACTGCGCTCGCTCTCTTTTTATAGACTGTATATGTAATTTAATATTTAAAAGATTTTGAGTTTTAGGATTACACACACACACACACACACACACACACACACAAATTCAAGTGTTCATCCTGGGAAAAGTCAGATTTTTGTTGGACTTCTTTATAGATATTTAGCATTTAATATTATTTTTACTTTGAATTACATGGGGTGGGAGGCACCACCGTAATTTCATTGGGGTCTCTGGCCGAATCCCATCTCTAATTTCACCATCTTTCTTTCCCCCACTTTCCTTCCCGCTCCCTCCCAAAACACACATCAGTCCTGCTCCAAATCCCAACATCCGTGCCTGTGACAGAGCCTCCCCCAACGCCTGAGGCTTAGATAGGCTGCTCACCTCTTGGCAGATATAGTTAATGTCCAGCCCTCATAAATCAAGACCATAAAAAGCTTACTTTCATATGCACTCAATTTCTACCAAACCTAAACTAATTGCGTAAATTCCTTTAGGCCACTCAGCGCTGCTCTCTGGGTTGGGATCTGATCAATTAGTCATTAGGCACTCCATTAGCTGGGGTTTAAGCTGCCTCATATAAATGTCTCCTGTCAATTTGCTTGTAATTGAATAAATAAAAAGGGTATAATTATTAGCACAGAGGATCAAAATAAGGAGAGGTCAATTTTATTCAAATATCCTTAAAATGTCTTAATCTAATAATCATCTAATAATAATAATTAGAAGGCATTTACACACCAGCCACTCCAAAAGTCCCTGACCATGTTAAGGAAAGCTCTGGGCTGAGACACAACCAAGTGTGTACATCTAAAGTCTGCCACCTTGATAGTAGTATCTCCTTCCCTTGGAGCCTCAGTTTCTTTACCTGTAAAGCCAGTTGGTTAGAGGTGATTTTCTTTTCTGTTTTTTATAGATGCATTTTATGTATGGTCAAATTAATTTATGCATGTCATTTAAAAATGGAATAATACAGAAGGGCAATTTGACCATCCCCCACCCTCAACCATTTTTAGTTGCTTCTTCTGGTAGTGAATTGCATGTCTAAATAATGTATCTTTGGCACTATTTCTTTTCTCAAAATTCAAGGTTTGTTTATTAATACTTTAATTAAATAATACATGCTTCAAATTCAAAAGAACTAAAAGATTTGCCGTGAAAAGTCTTTCTTCTTCCTTGACCCAAGTCACTCAGTTCTCTTTGTTGAAGGTAAACAACGTTGTCAGTTTCTTATGTATATTCCAGAGATATTTTATTGGCTGCCATTTCTTGATTTGTCATTCTTAGTCATTGTGTTTTAACTTCTTGCTATGATATCAGAAAATTAGGGATATAATAATCTTGAATATTCTTTCCACACCAAGGATCATAGGAAGTTTTATATAAAATCAATAATTTAAAAAAATGAATTGAGTGGGCAGTTGAAAATTCTGATTTTTTTTCTTTGTTTTTTTGAGACAGAGTTTTGCTCTTGTTGCCCAGGCTAGAGTGCAGTGGTGCGATCTTGGCTCACTGCAACCTCCATCTCCTGGGTTCAAGTGATTCTCCTGCCTCAGCCTCCTGAGTAGCTGGGATTACAGGTGCACGCCACCATGCCCAGCTAATTTTTCATATTTTTAGTAGAGATGGAGTTTCATCATGTTGGTCAGGCTGGTCTGGAACTCCTGACCTCAGGTGATCCACCTGCCTCGGCCTCCCAAAGTGCAGGGAGTCACCGTGCCTAGCCAAATTCTGATTTTTTTTAACTAACAATTAATTTGGAGGTGCAGACGTCATAATGTATAAAAACTGCCTACTCATAAAGAGGGTTTATATGTTGATTTGAGTTCTATCCCACCTCCTTCTGAATAGAATTCAAAGCAGCCTATCTGTTATTGCTATGGAATTAGACACTATATTTATAGTGGAGGTACCTTTATCTACTGGATGCTTCAGTGCATATGGTACTTAGTTTAACTACATTTCCTTAAAAATCTCTTTGCTCCTTCATCTCCACCAAGTAAGCCCATTTCTCTAGTGAGGGGAGTTTTTCTTTGGTGTACACAGCTATGACAGGGCTGGGGAAAACATTGATGACATCACTTAATAATTCACACCTAGGTGGCTGGGCGAGGTGGCACATGCCTGTAATCCCAGCACTTTGGGAGGCCGAGGCAGGCGGATCATGAGGTCAGGAGTTTGAGACCAGCCTGGCCAACATGGTGAAACCCCGTCTCTATTAAAATTACAAAAAACTTAGCTGGGCGTGGTGGCAGGCGCCTGTGATCCCAGCTACTCAGCAGGCTGAGGCAGGAGAATCACTTGAATACGGGAGGCGGAGGTTGCAGTGAGCTGAGAATGCACCACTGCACTCCAGCCCAGGTGACAGAGCAAGACTCCATCTCAAAAATAAAAATAAAAATAAAAAACCAAATAATTCACCAAGGGTTGGGATTGAGCACCAGACTCCAGACTGCAGAAACTCCAGCTGAGCACCCACGTGGGAGGGAGCCGAGGGCCTCGGAATCTTTGACAGAACTCCAAGGTGGTGATCTTGACTTACTGCTGGGAGAGATACAAGGAGCCACTGTTCCTGGGCTTGGGTTGATTTGTTTTGAGCCCTACATACCCCTTCAGTGAATTCCTCTTGTAGCAAAAAACATGGGTTGGAAGAGAGTGAGCTCAGGGAAACAGAATCATCTCGGATGAGAATACAAATACGCAGGCCTGCTGGTGTAGTGAGAAAGAATATAGAATATACACAAAGAGATCTGAGTTCTAGGCTTTACTCTGTTCTGTTTGACCTTAGCAAGTCTATTCACTTCTCAGTGCCTCAGTTTCCTCAACTCTAACTTGAAGAAATTGAACTAGATAGTTCAGTAGTTCAAAGTTGGTGAGGACTCATGGAATCCCTTGAAAATTTGAAGAAAACTGTGTCCCTAACCCAGAAATAAATGCACCTTTGTGCACTCAAAATTTTTGCTAACTTGTAGAAGTCATGGATCCCCTGACTCAACCCATAAATTCCTGGGTCCCAGGTTAGGAGCCCCCAAAACTAGGCAAACTAAAGGGCTTTCTTTATGTGACCATCCAAATTTAGGGTCAAATACTTATAAGCACTGAACCAGTTTAGCAAACAGGGAAGAATTTTACTGAAGGCAAAAATAAAGTGCCAATTAGATGATGAGCCAATTGCCAATAAGGACTCCAGATGGCTTTGACAAAATTATTTTTCAGATCAATAGTCTCTGAAGAGACAGCATGGTGGAGTGAAAAAAGCACCACATCAGGGGTCATAAGCTAGGTTAAAATTTTTTTAACCGGTTCTGCCAACAGGCAGAATTGAGATTTTGAGCTGGGACTTCCCTGCCCTAGCCCTTCTTTTGTAACGGTAAAATGAGAGGGTTGAACCAGACGAACTCTGAGGCTGCCAGCTGTAGCATTATGTGAGCTAATGAGCATAGACACTGGGATGTCTTATGTTTATATTTATTTTGGCTTATTTTATTTTTCTATTTTGTTTGTGAAAAGATAGTTGTACAATCCAAGTAGAGCTGGAAGAAGGGCTATCAAGTATGCTATCTCTTGGGTTCCCAGAATTCAGGCTTCTAAGATCATTGACCGAAACGAGATCCCCCAAATCATTACCCGCCATTGAAAAAATAAAAATACTCACAGTTTGTAAGTTTAAAAATAAATGGCAGGGTGGGTAGGTGAGGTGGGGTAAAATTAAAACATTTTGTTAGACTAAATAGTCCTGGCTCAGCCAAGCTGGTTTATCAGTAGGTCTAGGGAGACACAGCCCCATCAGTAGGTCTGGGGGCAGAGGGACTGTGGTTTGTTGTGGGCTGGGCAAAGTAGTACCCAAACCTGCCCCAGCTCTGGCTGGAGTCCACAGATAAGAAAATGCTGGCTGGGCATGGTGGCTCACGCCTGTAATCTTAGCACTTTGGGAGGCCGAGGCAGGCAGATCTCTTCAGGCCAAGAGTTTGAGACCAGCCTGGCCAACATGGTGAAACCCTGTCTCTACTAAAAAATACAAAAATTGGCTGGGCGTGGTGGCATGTGCCTGTAGTCCCAGCTACTCAGGAGGCTGAGGCAGGAGAATTGCTTGAGCCCGGGAGGCGGAGGTTGCAGTGAGTCGAGATCCTGCCACTGCACTTCAGCATAGGTGACAGAGTGAGACTTCATCTCAAAAAAATAAAAAATAAAAAATAAAAAAAAAAATAAAAAAAAAAAAAGCTAACCAGACCACTTGTTCTCTGCTCTCAGACCTTCATTTTTCTATCCTCCTGACTTGTGTTAATATTTGCAGCTGTGAGCTCATTCAGCCTTTGGGGTCTGAGTTACTGGTCAGATTGCCCAGGTAAAATGATTAAAACTTGGATTACCTTCAATGCTTCCATCCCCAACTCTCCAGAACTTCTGTCTGTTCTACGCTTTTTACTTCTTAGTTGTTTTTGCCTTTAGCATTTTACTACTGCTTATGGCTTTGTGTAGGATGGCCCAATCTCTTCTATTAATTGTGTTAGGTTAATGAGGGAAGACCTGTATTTCTTGGACTGTAACAGTAGGGTTTTTCCATCACAAAGGGGGCTTTAATAATATTGACTCAAATATTTTATGTTATCACCGTTAGACGTATGAAATCCTAGCATGTGAGCTGGGAAGAGTTCTTAGAGATCCTCTCACTAGAAAATATGACATTGTAGTTCTAGGGACCCAGGTATCTATATTTTTCACAATCTCCCTGCAAAAAATTATGATTTCTTGCCCAGAGTGAGGAAAAGTTTTCTTATAAGTATTGTTTTTTCAACCAAAGTGCCTTACATCGGAGTCTGGGTATATACTCTGAAACACAAATCTTATGTCAATTTTTATTTCATTAAAGGTGGTATATATTTTGCATTCCATGTCAACAACACATCTCTGACTGTTTTGCCAAACGTGCACGTGAGCTTGACAGCTTGGACTGCTGTAACAAATAGCACAAGCAAGGTGGCTTAAACAATGGTTTATTCCTCACAGTTCTGGAGGCTGCTAAGTTGAAGATTAAGGTGGCCACATATTCGATGTCTGGCAAGGGCCCTTTTCTTGGTTTATAGATGGCCACCTTCTCACTGTGTCCTCACGTGGCCAAGAGAAGGAGAGACCATTTCTCTCATGTCTCTTCTTCAAAGGGCACGAACACAATTCATGAGAGTCCATCCTTATGACCTAATTACCTCCCACAGGCCCCAACTACAAATAGCATCACACTGGGGATTGGAGCTTCAACATATTAATTTTGGGGGTACACAAACATTCAGTCTACGAGCTTGTGTGTGTGCACATCCACACACTACTGTGTGTCATGGAGTAGATTGATGCAGTATTCAGAACCTTTGGTTACAACCACAGTTCTGCACACTGACATGTGGCTCATAAGAACAAGTAGCCCAATTTGGAAATAAATTCTAATGCAACAGTTTTGTTGTAGGGCAAAGATGATAACTAAAAGGAATTTAGTTAATATATGGTAAATAACAATAAAACAACTTTTCTACCAATCACTTTAGAAGAACAGCTATTTAACAAATATTTGAACTTGAGTCAGTGAATGAGTTGTTCTTGCTTACTATCCTCCTCATGACACCCTGTCCCTCAAAAGGCGAAGGAAAAAAATGAATTTTATTTCATTTTTCTTTTGGAGACAGGATCTCATTCTGTCTCCCAGGCTGGGGTGTTGTGGCATGATTGTAGCTCACTGCAGCCTTTAGAAGAGCTGAGCACTTCTAAAGATCTTCATTTGACCCAATATAAAATAAATAGAATGATTAAAATGATTATGAGGCCGATCATGCTTGTAATCCCAGCACTTTGGGAGGCTGGGGTGGGTGAATCACCTGGGGTCAGGAGTTCAAGACCAGCCTGGCCAACAGGGCGAAACCCAGTCTCTACTAAAAATACAAAAGTTAGCCAGGCATGGTGGTGGGTGCCTGTAATCCCTGCAGTGCATAGCTCACTGCAGCCTCAAGCTCCTGGCCTCAAGTGATCCTCCCACCTTGCCCTCCCTACGTGTTGAGATTACAGGTGTGAGCCACTGCAACTTGCCAAGAAAGGAGTTTTAAAAGGTATGCAGTGTTCATATATTCAAAATACTTCCCTTTCTAAAATGTTTTATATACCTATGTAAAGTATATGTATTATATTACACATTTTATAAATTAGGCACCAGGAAGTTAAATAACTTGTCAAGTCAAACAACTAATAAATGCTGGAACCTAGGAGTTAAAACCAGAATGGTCTGCCTTGAGAGTGGTATCAAGCTTACCCCTGTAGAAGAAAATGGACTTGTGTTTTTAAGGCTGAAATCTGAAGGGCTTTTATGTGAAAGAAGGCTTACTTTTGTTTTATGGGGCCCCAGGGGTGTAGCTAGATAGGAAATAAGTCACAGAGAGAAAAAGATTTCAGCTCCTTTCAAGGAAGAAGGCTCTGGCAGTCAACACAGTTGAAGGCGAGGGCCGTGCTGTGAGCCCCTGTCTGAGGATTTGAGCAGAGATTCTAGTGAGTTATACTGTCAGGGAGAGTGGGGGCAGTGAGATGACATCTCTTTCCATCCTGAGAGCTGATGCTGCTATAAATGATTGTTCATTCCTAGAGCCCACTGGTGTAAAATATAAAGGTACTAGCTCATCAAAAAAACTTACAACTTCCTTAAAGTAGCATGGAATATAAATATTATTTTAATAGTTTTACTTTTTCAATTTGTCTTTGGAATACCAAGATATAGATTTAAAGTTGATACTGATAAAAATATTAGGTTCTGTTCCTTTATCAACTTACTATATTAGAAAAACTCAGGCCAGGTGCAATCGCTCACACCTCATTTGGGAGGCCAAGGCAGGCAGATCACTTGAGTTCAGTTCAAGGCCACCCTGGGCAACATGGCGAAACCCCATCTCTACAAAAAATGCAAACATTATCTGGGCATGGTGGCACATGCCTGTGGTCCCAGTTACTCAGGAAGCTGAGGCAGCAGGATTGCTTAAGCCCGGGAGATTGAAGCTGTAGTGAGCTGTGATTGTGCCACTGCACTCCAACCTGGGCGACAGAGCAAGACCCTGTCCCAAAGAAAGAAAAAAAAAGCAAAGCAAAACAAAAAAATTCAAATACTTTTCAGTCTATAGTGTTAGCATAGGGAGAACTGAAGACTTCAGAGGAAATGTCACTGTCATTTAAAAATGGTTTTGTGGAGTAGGAACTAGATTGAGGGCCTTCATTGCCTTTTGTCTGCTGGCCTGGCTTTATCTTCTCTCCCATTTTTAGCCGAGGCAGGCAAATTGCTTGAGCACAGGAGTTCAAGGCAAGCCTGGGCAACATGGTGAGACCCTATCTCTACAAAAAATTTAAAAAATAAGCCGGGCCTGGTGGTGTGCACCTGTCATCCCAGCTACTTGGGAGGCTAAGGTGGGAGAATTGCTTGGGCCCAGGAGGTTGAGGCTGCATGCAGTCATCATGTTTATGCCACTGCACTCCAGCCTGGGTGACAGAGTGAGACCTTCTGTCTCCTCAGTTTTGCCCCCTTGTCTCCTTTTTCCTGATCACAGAGTGTCAAAGTGCTTGCGAAGATTACTGACTATTTTTAGGTTTTCCTTTGAGCCTTTGAGTATCCAGAAGCAATAGGCTATACAGAAAGCTCTAAAATAGGCCGGTCGCAGTGGTTCATACCTGTAATCCCAGCAATTTGGGAGGCCGAGGCAGGCAGATCACTTGAGGCCAGGAGTTCGAGACCAGCCTGGCCACTATGGTGAAACCCCTTCTCTACTAAAAATGCAAAATTTAGCCAGGTGTGGTGGTGCACACCTATAGTCCCAGCTACTCAGGAGGCTGAGGCATGAGAATTGCTTGAACTGGGAGGAGGCAGAGGTTGCAGTGAGCTGAGATTGCGTCACTGCACTCCAGCCTGGGCAATAGAGTGAGGCTCCATCTCAAAAAAAAAAAAAAAAAAAGAAAAGAAAAAGAAAAGAAAGAAAGAAAGCTCTAAGACAGGGCTTAATCACATAAACTCAGCCTAAACATACACTTAGGGTACTTGCAAGGCGAAAATACCCAAAATAAGAAAAGGTGCTTTGGAAGACTTCACTATTTGGTGTTAAGAAAAAAAGCATCCTAGTAATCAAATTCAGCATTGTGCTGGGCCTCCTCTCCTGTATTTTATGTTGTAGTATTTTTGTTTTTAATTACATACAGGAGAAAGGATAACAAAGTATTTGATGCTGAGCACTTCTAAAGATCTTCATTTGACCCAACATAAAATAAATAGAATGATTAAAATGATTATGAGGCTGATCATGCTTGTAATCCCAGCACTTTGGGAGGCTGAGGTGGGTGAATCACCTCAGGTCAGGAGTTCGAGACTTGGCCAACAGGGCGAAACTCAGTCTCCACTAAAAATACAAAAATTAGCCAGGCATGGTGGTGGGCGCCTATAATCCCAGCTACTCGGGAGGCTGAGGCAGGAGAATCATTTGAACCCAGAAGGCAGAGGTTGCAGTGAGCTGAAATTGCGCCACTGCACTCCAGCCTCGGTGACAGAGTGAGAGTCTGTTTCAAAATAAATAAATAAAATGATTATGAATACTCTGAAGTGTACATTTATTTATTTCTTTTAATTGGCCGCCAGATTATAGATATGTATGATGTACGACATGATATTTTGAAATATGTATGCATTGTGGAATGGCCAAATAGAACTAAATAATGTCTGTGTGACCTCATATACTTACCATTTTCTGTAGTGAGAACACTTTAAAATCCACTCTCTTAAAGAGATTTTCAAGAATAAAATACACTGTTATGAGCTATATTCACCGTGTTGTACAATAGATCTCTTGAACTTACTTCTCCTAACTGGAATTTTGTATCTTTTGACCAACATCCCCGCCAACCGCTCCTCCCCAGTAACCACCCTAGCCCCTGATAACCACCATTCTACTCACTGCTTCTATGAGTTCAACTTTTTGAGATTCCATACGTAGGTGAGATCATGTGGTATTTGTCTTATTTCATTAACATAATATCCTCTTTGTTCATTCACGTTGTTACAAATGACAGAATTTCCTTCTTTTAAAGGCTGAATAGTATTCCATTGTGTAGGTATGCCACATTTTCTTTATCCACTTACCCATTGATGGACACTTAACACTTAGGTTGATTCCATATATGTTTTGATACTGGGTCTCATTCTGTCACCTGAGCTGGAGTGCAGTAGTGCTATCTTGGCTCACTGCAACCTCTGCCTCCTGGGCTCAAGTGATCCTCCTGCCTCAGTCTCCCAAGTAGCTGGGACTTCAGGCATGCACCATCACACCCAACTAAGGCTAATTTTTTAATTTTTTGTAGAGGCAGGGTTTTGCCATGTTACCCAGGCTGGTCAGGAACTCCTGGGCTCAAGCGATCCACCTCGGCCTCCCTAAGTGCTGGGATTACAGGTGTGAGCCACCACGCCCAGCCTATTCCATATTTTGGTTATTGTGAATAATGCTGCAGTGAACATGGAAGTGCAAATAGCTCTTTGACAAAATGATTTCATTTTCTTTGGATATATACCCAGTAGTGGGATTGCTGGATCATATGGTATTTCAGTTTTTAACTTTTAATTTTTTGAGGAACTTGTGTTATTATTTTTTTTTTCTAGCACAAGTTGACTGAAGAACTGAAGAAAAATGGTTTTCTTCTGATTTATGTGTAGATAGCTGGCTTCCTCAGAAACAGCCATGGTCTGGAAATATAATGAGTTAATTCAATAAAGCTTACATTACTCTGCTCTGTGTTAGGCTCTGCTCAAGGTGCTGGAAACTCAGAGGAGAATTTGATATTCAGCCTCTGCCTGCATGAAGCTTATACTCAAATTGGACACTAGTGGTACCTCATTTCCTAGGATTCAGCACCAATTTATGTGCTGATCAGTTAACCTTATCTTGACCTCTCTATAATGTTTGGGAACGAGTCCCAACCTTTCTAAATATGCCTGCTGGCATACTATGTAACCTATAGTGATATCCTCCTTTCTTCCCCATTTCCTCTTCAGGGAGAAAAGTTATGGAGCTAAAGAGACAGAAAATAGTCTCCAAAGCCCTGTGATTTAGCGTAACATCAGGTGACACCAAGTTATGGAACTTGACTTTTTTTTTTTTTTTTTTTTTATGACAGGAGGAAGTTAACAACTGGAGAGGAAGGTGTGTGTTCCTGGCAACCAAACTAGACCACTTCACTAATGGAGCCACTCCCTCTGTCTCCCTGCTGGCTACCAACTGCATGGATGAAGCTTTCCCATGGCCTTCCTCTTTGTACATGGATTGTTAAGACAGAAGCACATCTTCTCCAGAACAAACCGATTGCTGACCTGTATGTAGCTGGACTCTTCAGAGTTGAAACCCAGTCCCCTATGGTTTCAAAAGGTGGGAGGGGTAAAGAAGAGCTGCCTCTTTTCTGAAGGATGAGAGATTTGATGCCAACAAAGGAATGGTCACAGGCTGTGTTCTCCGACCAAGAAGGATATAGAGTTAGAAACTAGGCCATGCTTGTGTTATTCCCAAGAGTCAGAGCAGGACTCCTGTATTTTTAATTTGTTTTGAAAATCGACGTTATATGTGTTCAGAGTTTGAAGATTCGAATAGTTTAGCAAGGCTTGGTATGAAAAAGAACTATCCTTCAGCCTTCCTCCTCTCATCCCTGATTTCTTCAAGGCAATCACATTCGACTCTTTTAGCTGGTTCTTTTGATATTTATCTTATTATCTCTAAATGTCATGTTTATGTCATTACTTCTTGATCATTGAGTTGTAGGCATTTTATTCACTTTCCTTTAATAAAGATGAGGAGAGTTCTCTCGTTCATTCCCTACCCTGATTCCCATCTCCTCACCATTCCAATATAGTCAAATCTTAATTTTGGTTATATTAATATTCAGTGTTCATGTTTTGTGTGCAAGCAACATTTACTGCTGAGTCATGTAAAATGCTATAGTTGCTTTTCCTTTGCTGCATGATATTTAATTTTTCTGGGAATTAATAATTAGGGCTTTTAATATTTGTTTTGTTTTTTTTTTGTATGCTTATTATTAATTAACCCCAAACACTCACCATTTATGTAAATCTCTCAAGACTTTCTTTCTTTTTTTCTTTTCTTTTCTTTTTTTTTTTTTTTTAGACAGAGTCTCACTCTGTTGCCCAGGCTGGAGTGCAGTGGCGTGATCTTGGCTCACTGCAACCTCTGCCTCCCGGGTTCAAGCAATTCTCTGCCTCAGCCTCCCGAGTAGCTGGGATTACAGGTGCCTACCACCATGCCTGGCTAGTTTTTTTGTATTTTTAGTAGAGACAGGGTTTCACCAACTTGGCCAGGCTGGTCTTGAACTCCTGACCTCGTGATCCACCCACCTTGGCCTCCCAAATGCTGGTATTACAGGCATGAGCCACCGCGCCCAGCCAAGACTTTCAAACACACAAAGTGTTCTATCAGTTTAATCTTGAAGAAGCCTCCATTGGAGCCTTCTAACCTGCTTCAGGCTAAACTAGTTGCATTCTGGGCCTGCTGACAGTCATTCTCATTCTTGATTTTTGCAGGAAAAAAAAAAACTTTCTGGAAGCTTATAGGGTATATTCTTTTTGTTTATTCTGCTGAGCAATTTTTTAATATTGAAACTCACAACTTTCACTTTGAGAAATTTTCTTGCATGATTTCCTTGAAGTTTTCTGTTCTTAGTTCCATATTTTTATATTTCTGGAATATCTATTATTTCAGTTTAGACCAACTGGGTTGGTTCTCTGAGTTGCTTATATTTCTGTACTATTTTTCTCTTTTTGCCTTCTTGTTATTTTGTGTTTTCTTCTGTCTTAGTCCATTTAGTGTTGCCATAAAGGAAGACCTGAGGCTGGGCAGTTTATAAAGAAAAAGTTTATATGGTTCATGATTGTGATGTCTAGAAAAGTTCAAGACTGGGCATCTGCATCTGGTGAGGGCCACAGACTACTTCCACCCAAGGCAGAAGGTGAAGGGAGTCAGAGTATGCAGCTCACAGGGAAGAGCGGAAGCAAGAGAGAGAAGGCGAGTGCCAGGATCTTTTAAATAATCAGCTCTTGCAGGAGCTAATGGAGTGAGAAATCACTCATTACCTCACAGATGGCACGAGGGATCTGCCCTCATGGCCCAAACACCTTTCATTAGCCCCCCTCCAACAATGGGGATCAAATCTCAACATAAGATTTGGAGGGAGTCAAATAAAGCAAACTATATCATCCTCAATTTTATCTTCCAACCTTTCTATTGGGTTTTTCATTTCTCTTATCGTTTAAAAAGGTTCTAGCAGATCTTTTTGCATGTTAAATTTAAGAAAAAAAATTTTAATTCTTTTTCTTGTTTTTTTTTAATTTTATTTTTTATTTTATTTTAGACAGGGTCTTGCTCTGTCTTTCAGGCTGGAGTGCATTGCAGAAGTGTGAACACAGCTCACTGCAGCCTCGACTTCCAGGGCTCAAGTGATATTCCCACCTCAGCCTTCCAAGTAGCTGGGACCACAGGTGTACACCACCACACTCACCTAATTTTTAAGTTTTTTGTAGAGATGGGTCTTGCTATGTTGTCCAGGCTGGTCTCAAACTTCTGGGCTCAAGCAGTTGTCCCGTGTTGGTCTCCCAAAGTGCTAAGATTGGAGGCACAAGTGAGCCACCGCACTGGGCCCAGAAAAAAATATTTTTCTTGTTTCATGAATGCCATATCTTCAGTAATACCTCTGACAGTGTCACTAATAGTTTCTTTTCAATTTCTCCTTCCATCAGTCTTCTTTCTCCCCGATGCTTTTCAATATTTTCAACATATCTATTTTGGTTCCTTGTATTAGATAATGTTTAGTTAACTGGGTAAAAAAGTTTATTGGAGGCTGTGTGCACCCGTGTTAGGTTTGTTTATTTTGGTTTTCTTTTATTTTTTTGAGACAGAGCCTTGTTCTGCAGCCCAGGCTGGAGTACAGTGGCATGATCTTGGCTCGCTGCAACCTCTGCCCCCTGGGCTCAAGCAATTCTTGTGCGTCAGCCTCCCGAGTTGGAGGATTACAGGCATGCACCACCACTCAGCTAATTTTTTGTATTTTTAGTAGAGACAGAGTTTTGCTACATTGGCCAGGCTGGTCTCAAACTCCTGGCCTCAACTGATCTGCCTGTCTCGACCTCCCAAATTGCTGGGGTTACAGGTGTGAGCCACCACATGCAGCCAACTTTGGTTTGCTATTTAGGGTGAACCAACTGGGCTCTTTCCTTGGGGGTTCCCTAATGGTAGTATTTTTTTTTTCTTTTTTGGACTGGTTAGATTCTCAGAGAAGACTCTTTCAATTTCCTGTTTGGAGTATGTTTGTCTGTCTGCTCATGTTCAAGATGCTGTGTGGAGGAAGAGGAATGGGGTTTTCAACATTTAGAATGTATAATTTAAGTAATCCTTTTGTTTTCAGTGTGATTTCCCACCCTTAACTATAGTTGGTGTCCCAAAATACAACGACTTTTAAAAAAATGTTTCCAACGAATAAATTGCCAGTATTCTGCCAATTTTCAGGAAAGGCAGTTGCCCGCTGTGCCAAGTAGGGGAGGTAACCTGGGATCTAACTGCTTCTTAAACAGACTCTCAACTAATCTGCCCACTTGTGGCCTTATCTTCACTCCCACTTCCAGAGATAGTGGTACAATCTCTTCACAAGTGTTGTAGACAATCTGCTGTGCACTTCACACTGCTTCTCCTAAGTCCCACTGCGGACTTAGGATTCAGCTTTCTTGAGTCTATTATACCAATGACCTCGAGTCTATTATACCAATGACTTCTTACCTATTTACTTTCCAGTGTCCAACTTTTTTTTTTGGCAGTTGTCTTCTTTGTCGTTTTCTTTGTCCCTGTAGGCTTATGCTTTAAATATTCTTTTATTATTATTGTAAGATTAAGTTTTGGGAGAGAATGGAGCTGATGTAAACAACCAATCTCCTATTTTAAGGGGAAGTCTCCAGGGCAGGGATTCTGAATGAAGATCTGAGGACTCCTCGGAGAGCCAGGGATGTGCTGGGGGTGAGGGGGTGTCTTTGTACCCCCTGAAACTGTATGTAAACATTTGTGTCTTTATGTGCATATTCCCACCCTTACTAAGTCTACAGCTTTTATCAAATTCCCAAAGGCATCTGTGACCTCTTCTAAAATTAAGTACCATTTCTCTAGATGCCAAGTAATATGTTACATTGGGAAGAAATATCATAGGCTTGAAGATATTCAAGTTTAGGAAAACAGCAGACCAACCCCACACTCATCAAGCCTGCTAATAAATGCAGGTTCCAATCACAGGGATCAAACAGCCCTTGAAAACCAATGTATTCCCATTTATTGTGCCACATAGTACATAATCCTCACACGGGTCCAAAGAAACACTGCAATATCCTTGAACAGCCACACACTGGGCACTGGGCAGCAGAGTGGTGCAGACTGAGGTGAACCAGTTAGTATGTACCTGGCTTTAAGGGGGCAGAAGTTACTCAGCATCAGCTGGTAATTGCTGTGTGGAGACATAAACAGAAAGTGAGCAAATCTGATTTTTCCTGAGAAGCTGGCGATTTAGACTTCTAAAATGTGATATCACCTTATCTCTCTTACCATAAAATAAAAATTTAAAAATCACGTGGGTCAAACTAAACACATATATAAGCCAGGTGTAGCTCACAGATCACAAATATGTGATATTTGATCCAATGCAATCTTTTTTCTTTTGCATGTTGGGAGCCTGCAGCTCAGAATGAGGAATTGCCCATGTTCAGTCTTTGCCATTCTAATAGGTTCTAGGCTGGCTCTTGGGTCCCTGAAGGCAGCTCTGGATCTTTCTTGTATAGACCAAAGGGTAGAAATCCATGGCATTGGAGTACAGGGTGTGTGTGTGTGTGTGTGAGTGTGTGTGTGTGTGTGTGTGTGTGTGAAAGAGAGAGAAAGAGGGAGAGAGAGAGAGAGAAGTAGACTATTTGGGGAAGATGGTGGGCTCTGGTGAGGAGATAAGATGAAGAAAGAGTATTGGCTTTGGTCCTGATAGCTAGCCTTCTCAGGGTTTGCTGGAAGAGTTATAAACAATTCAGTAGGGGGTGGGGACAGTGAGGGAAGCAACAATGCTGAGTAATTTTAAAAGATTCTAGAGGCCAGGCATGGTGGCTCATGCCTGTAATGCTAGCACTTTGGGAGGTTGAGGCGGGCGGATCACCTGAGGCCAGGAGTTGGAGACCAGCCTGGTCAACATGGTGAAACCCCATCTCTACTAAAAATACAAAATTAGCCAAGCATGGTGGCACATACCTGTAATGCCAGCTACTCTGGAGGCTGAGGCAGAAGAATTGCTTGAACCCGGGAGGCAGAGGTTGCATTGAGCCGAGATCGTGTCATTGCACTCCAGCCTAGGCCACATGAGCAAAACTCTGTCTCAAAAAAAAAAAAAAAAAAAGATTCTAGAAAGGCCCAATGCTGTCCAGTAAAACTTTCTGAGATTATGGAAATGTTCTGTATTTGCACTATCCAGTATGGTAGCTACCAGGCACATGTGGCTATTGAGCACTTGAAATGTGGCTAATGCAACTGAGGAATTGGATTTTTAATTTAATTTAACGTATCCAATATATCTTAAAGTGTGTTATGTCATCTTCTATGGGTAGTATGTAGATAAGTAAGTGGGTATGTAGAATAATATGTCTATTTTTATAGCTCTACCCACCCCCCTATATACACACACACACGCATCTATCTTGAGTGCATAATTTCATGGATATTGTTGACTGGTTGAGACCAAGTTTTAAAAGGGAGTAATTAAAGAAAAATGTTTAGTAAATACATTCAATAAATAGTATGTGGGTTGTACATACAATTGGCAAATATCAAAAAGGTCATAAAATGACTGACATTTTGGAATAAATGAGCTATATAGATATTTATCAAATTGCATCCACGCACCACTGGTAACTCTAGACATACTGTTTTACCATAGAAAATATCCCATGGACAAATAAAATAAACTTGGGAAATTTTCAGAGTACTTTTTTGGTTGTTGTTGCTGCTTGTTTTAACTGCAAAACTTTTTAGTCTTTTCAGAATGGAGCATTTCTCAAACATATTTGACCAAACGGTAACCTCTTCCCCCCCACTTTTTTTTCTTAATAACCGTGATTCCAGGGATGCTAGTTTTTCTGAGAACCCAGTTTAGGAAACAATGTGGCAAACTTTTTCTGTGACCAGCTAAATGGTAAATATTTCAGGGTTTGTCGCCATAAATTTTTGTTGCAACTACTTAAGTCTACCATTGCAGTGCAGAAGCAACCATAGACAATACAGAAATAAATGGGCAAATGGGCATGGCTGTGGTCCTGTAACACTATATTTATAAAAACAGGCAGCAGGCCAGCTTTGGTTGTCAGGTCATAGTTTGCAGACCCTTGGTCTAGATGTCTTCTAGGGGTCTCCCAGATTTTCTGGGTCTTTTCTATCCCAAATCTTTCCCGGTCTTAGATGGTTCTTAGATCTAAGGCTTCTAAAGGCATCCTGAATGCTTTGCCTCTTGTTCCTTGAGTCGTATATGCCCACTTGGGTGATCTTTGGGAGAGAACTTAGCCCTGGATGGTGTGGAGGTAGAATCTTGATTTCCTTGTCTTTCTGACTTTTCTCCTAAAACAAAACAAAACAAAACACATCTGTGGCCTACAGACCTTCCCCCAGCAAGCTGTGTCCCTTCTGGTTTTTAAAAGCCCCTTCAAATGGAGATCAGCATGTTCTTCTACAAGAGGAGTGGGACAGACTCTTAGACAGAACTCTGGGTGAATGAGAAATCCCCACGTAGCCCAGGCAAACTGTCATTTGAAAAATTGAAGAACCATGCTAAATTTTACAAATTGTGTACCAATCCCCTAATGGACTCAGTGAGGAGCAGAGCTGTTGAAACTTTCCTGTGACTCATGGTCTGTGTAGGGTCTGTTGAAACTTTCCTGTGATTCATGGTCCTGTGACTCATGGTCTGTGTAGGGTTGTCTTTTGACAGTACCGTGCCCTACTGAGACCTAGGCTAAACCCAGTGTGGAGTGGCTAAGATGGCACTGGGCAGCTCCAGGGCCCTGGGAAGTGGAGGAGAATGTTCTTTTGAGGACTGATTATTCAGTTAGTCGGAAACACTTGCTAAGAAATGTAGCCTCAGATCTCGGTTGGCCACTGCCAAACTATAAAAATAGATTTAAAAAGGGAAGAGGATGTGGCAGAGGGAGAAGTGCTGCAAAAAACATTTGACTAGTTTCTAGTTTTGCCAAACACTAACCTGAATTTGATTTTGTGGCAACGTGAAAGTTGGGGGAGTGCAGCTGGGTGCGGTGGCTCACGCCTGTAATCTCAGAACTTTGGGAGGCCAAGGCAGGTGGATTACTTGAGGTCAGGAGTCTGAGACCAGTCTGGCCAACATAGTGAAACCCTGTCTCTACTAAAAATATAAAAATTAGCTAGGTGTGGTGGTGCATGCCTGTAATCCCAGCTACTCCAGAGGCTGAGGCAGGAGAACCCAGCAGGCAGAGATTATAGTGAGCAGAGTTTGTGCCACTGCTCTTCAGTTTTAACTGAAGCATGCGGAGAGATGAGGCAGTTCCCAAGTAATCTAGAGAGTTATAGATCATAATGCACAGAAGAAGGAGATGAAGGGTGGTATGACAGAAAGTCACTGCCAGGGTTAGAAGTACCCACTGTAGCTAGGGTTAAAAGAGATGGGCTCTCTGAGGAAGTGACATTTAAGCTGGAGGATGAAGGAATAAAGGAGCCAGCTTTTAGGGATTCAGTCTTTACCATAAGCCACAGACGCCTACCCTTAAATGCAGGGCCTCATATGAGGTAAGCAGTAATGTTATCCCAATTTTACAAATGAGAAACTGTGGCACAGAGAGGTTAAATATCTTATCCAAGGTCACATATCTAGGAAGGGACTAATAGGGACTTTAACCAACACTTTCTGACACCAAATCCCTTACCCACCCCTCCCTCCCTCCCTCCCTCCCTCCCTCCCTTCCTTCCTTCCTTCCTTCCTTCCTTCCTTCCTTCCTTCCTTCCTTCCTTCCTTCCTTTTTTTTGCAGGGAAGGAGGTGGGGTCTCGCTTTTTTGCCCAGACTGGAGTGCAGTGGTGCAATCATAACTTACTGCTGCCTTGACCTCCTGGGTTCAAGTTATCTTCCTGCCTCATCTTCCCAAGTAGCTGGGACAGCAGATGTGTGCCACCATGCTCGGCTAATTTTTGTATTTTTAGTAGAGACAGGGTTTTGCCATCTTGGGCAGGCTGGTCATGAACTCCTGAGCTCAGGTGATCCACTCGCTCTGGCCTCCCAGGGTGCTGGGACTACAGGCATGAGCCACCATGCCCAGCTCCTTGCTCCTTTCTTTATACTCACTTACCTCACACATATTTGTGCTGAAGCTCAGATATGAATATAAGCCAAGCACTCAGCCTGACTTGACATACAGCAGATGCTTTTAAATGTCAGCCCTGCTCTTAGTCCCACTCTCCCATGTCTGATCTTTCAGGGTGACTTCCCTGGAGTCTTCAGGGCAAGCCACTAGAGAGCAGGCCCCCAAGCCTCAATCCTGAAGGGTCTATGGGTTTCTACATTGAAATAAATCTATATGAAATGGAAATGGTTCTACAGCTGGAACTCCACCCCTTCATCGCGGCAGCCTGGCAAAGGGGCAAGTGAAGTAGGGATGAGATGAGGGCAGGAAGACATGAATCCTTACGTAGACTTCCAGGAGAGCTCAACAGAATGTTGGAGGGATGAAAAGTGATTCCACAGGCTAGGACTCTTAAGGCAGGTTTTTAACCCTGCCCTGTCCTCACCTCCCCTTCCCACTCTGGCATGCTCCTAATCCCATCTCCTGCTCTGCATCTCCCGAGAACTGATGCCTCAGAGATGAAAGCCAAGAAAACTCAACAAGCCATCGGCGGTGCTCACTCAATTGATTTTTACACAAAATTTGCCTTCATGCACGAACGATGGAAAAATGATCCCATAAATAATGAATAACAAAAACAAATGCAGGGAGGAAATCAATAGTCACACACTTGATACTGCAGGGAGATGGGAGAGGAAAATATGGAGCCCATTCCAACTAAACGGCACCCCGGGGAACCCCTTTCTAGCTCTTCCTGCTGGGGAGGGAGAGGCACATCTTGCCCTGGCAAGCCCCCAGAGCCAGTGAATCGAATCCCTGCTGGGGAGACTGGAAGAATTGAGTCTTATGGAGCCTCTGGCTTCAGTAGACCTTAGGGAGGCCTGGACTTTTCCCAGTGTTGGAGTAGATCTCAAGACATTGGAACCACAGGCCCCTCAAGGGGTGCTCTAAATCCTAGCCCACAGACAAAGATACATACCCTTTCTCAGAGCCATCTATGACCTCAGGAGCTAGAGCGGTCTTTCACAGCTGCCAAAAGGCTTCCATGCTCTCTCCCGGGTTCCTCCCTTTATCTAATCACAGCAGTTGCCCCCGGATCTGGTTACTCACTCAGCTGCAACAAAGGTCCCCAGTGTGGTGTGGGGGTAGGGGTTTGAGCCCATTTACTCTCCCTGTGTGACTTTTTGTAAGTCACTTAATCTTTCTGAGCTTTAGTTTCCTCCTCTGTAAAATGGGACAAATAAAATCTCTTTACTATGGGACTTGTGAAAATAAAAAAAAATACACACACACAAAACAAAACCCCCCACAAAATCTCTTGTGCTAGTAGGAGGAATAAAATGGCTCCTGCCTGGGCTATAGTAAATGGTCAAAATAAGCTAAGTAAAATCACCCCCAAATGATATCCGAAATCTGTGGCCTTCCTTCATGCCCGCTGCCACTGAGTTCACCACCTCATGACTGGTGTGGGCAATAGCCTCTGAATTAGTCTCTCTGCCTCTGGTCTCTTTCCTCCTGGTTCTTGATCCTCACAGTCCTCACGCTCCTGAATAACATGTCTGATTCTGTCATACCTCTTTTTAAAAAAGTTTTAATTGTATTCAATTTCTTTGACTAGGTGTTACATTCACATAGTTTAAAATTGAAGAGATGCATAATGGAATACAGCGAAAATTCTTTCTACTCTTCCCATCCACCCAGAGCTATTATCAATGTCTTTGTGTATCTTTCCAGGGATGTTTTATTAATTATAAGAGTATATTTTCTCATATACATGTTTATGTATGTGTATATAAATATATATTTATGCATTTGTGTTTTCATGTTTTCTTTTTCTCTCTAGATGGTAACAATCTATGCATACCATTCTATACTTTTCTTATTACACTTGTTATATCTTGGAGTTTATTCCCTGTCAGTATATAAGGAATTCACTGATTTTTTTGACAATTACCCATTGTATTCCATTCTACGGATGTACCATAATTTATTTAACTAATCCGTGTTAATAGAATTGAGTTTTGTTTTTTCCAGTCTTTTGCTTTTGTGAGCAATGCTATTATAACTATTCTTGTACCTAGGTACTTTTACAATATATCGATAGGATAAATTCCTAAATGTATAATATAACTGCCATGTCAAAGGGAATGTACATTTTTCTTCTGGTAGATATTGCCAATTTGTGCTCCATAAAGGTTATGCCTTGAGTGCACTCACCAGTAATGTGCGAAACTGCCTACTCCCCCCACTCTTGCCAACACTCCCAGGAAATCTGAAGCATGTTACACAAGTTCCTTTACCTATCTTTTCAGCCTCCACTCCACTTATACTTGGCAGGAACTCTCTGCTCCAAATACTCAGAAGTATCACTGTATCCCCATTGTGTCATACTCTCCAGCTGCTGTAGCTCACATGCTGTTCCCTCCATCCATCCTTCAAGTCCTTGCCTAAATGCAACTGCCTGTGTATTACTTCCCTGTCTTCCCTAGGCTGAATCAGTCAGTAGCTCCTTTCTCTGTTCTCCCACAGTCTTGTGTACATGCGATTTCTATAGCACTTAGCATACTTGTAATATTTGTTTACCTGCTTACATTCTAGGTCTTATACTTCCCTGTATATCCTCAGTGAGAACTGCAAGCTCTGAATTAATACACACTGGATGGACATGCAAGGCACTATACTAAATCCTGTTGGGGGAACAATGATGAAAAAGGCAGGATCCTTGCTCTTGAGGAACTGGCAGAACTTTTAGAACTCCCTGGCTCTGAATAAGCGGATATCTGTTCATTTTAATAATTTCTATAGCTGTCACAGAATTCACATGAATCTTGCCATAAATTATATACAGAGGTGAGGGAATGCATCTGCACCCTGGAGAGAAGAGATCACACACCCAAGCCTATCCCAATCTTCGTTTTTTTTTTTTTTTTGAGATGGAGCTTTGCTCTTGTCGTCCAGGCTAGAGTGCAATGGCACGGTCTCAGCTCACTGCAACCTCTGCCTCCCAGGTTCAAGCGATTCTCCTGCCTCAGCTTCCCAAGCTGTTGAAACTTTCCTGTGACTCATGGTCTGTGTAGGGTTGTCCTTTGATAGTACCATGCCCTACTGAGACCTAAGCTGAACCCAGTGTGGAGTGGCTAGGACAGCACTGGGCAGCTCCAGGGTCCTGGGAAGTGGAGGAGAATGTTCTTTTGAGGATTGATTATTCAGTCAGTCAGAAACACTTGCTGAGTAGCCAGGATTATAGGCACCCGCCACCACGCCCGGCTAGTTTTTGTATTTTTAGTAGAGAAGGGGTTTCACCATATTGGCTAGGCTGGCCTCGAACTCCTGACCTCAGGTGATCTACCCGCTTTGGCCTTCCAAAGTGCTGGGATTACAGGCATGAGCCACCACGCTGGCCTCCCAATGTTAAATAAGCCAGCCAGCCTGCCTGCCTGCCTGCCTGCCTGCCTTCCTTCCTTCCTTCCTTCCTTCCTTCCTTCCTTCCTTCCTTCCTCTCTTTCTCCCTGCCTCCATCATTTCCTTCTTCCCTCCCTCCCTCCCTTTCTCTTTCTCCCTTCCCTCCCTCCCTCCCTGTTTCTCTCTCCTTCCTTCTTTCCTTCCTTCTTTCCTTCCTTCCTTCTTTCCCTCCCTCCCTCCTTCCTTCCTTCCTTCCTTCCTTCCCTCCTTCCCTCCTTCCCTCCTTCCGTGTTACTTTCTTTCCTTCCAAACAGGTGAGGAAAAGAATGACTTTGCCAAAGTAAATAGGCAACTTTGAAATGTCAAGTGCATGACAATAACACATTGTTCAGCTCTCTGCTTCTCAGAGGACGTATTTCATCATAAGGCCAAACCAGATAGTCAGATGCCAAGAAGTGATAGCAAGCACAGTTTATAGTTCAAGAAACCATGCAAGGAAGGAGAAAAAGTTGAGATGAAAAAGAAGCAAATACTGAAAAGTTAAGCTTGAGTATGCTGGGACCAATCACTGAACTAAGCTAGAAGAGAATTTTGAGCTTCTCATTCTCTTGACTACCTGATTTGAAACCCCAAACCTATCAGAGGAGCCTGATCCTTAATGTGGATTATTATTTTATAAATTATTAAGAAGGGCAATATCTCTCCATTTACTGAATGTCATAACAAAAGAGATAGGAGGGAAACCAAGACATTGTTTACCCAAAGAGCCCCGCATTTGGACAGTGTAAAGTCACTAAATAATTCAGCAGCTATTTGAAAGTATAGTGTTTTGTAATTTCGACAGAGCCATCTTAGTCTGGCTCTCTGTAGTGCAGAATTTTAAAAAGATGCTCGTCTTCGTGAAGATCTATTTCTAGGAGAAATGAGGGTTGGTAGAAACGCTGGTCAGGAGAAAGAGGGCTGTCTAATTAGAGAGGTTTGTGTTTACTCTGATTTTAAATTTTCATCAAACTGCTGAGTCTAACCATTTTCTAGTAATATCTTTTATTTCTTTCTCTGTGCCCACACGTTTGTGCTATGACGGTACCTGTCTGTGTCCTGTATGCCCATGGAAAGGGAAACCGTTGTGTATGAGGTGACTGTTACTTGCTGACAGAAAGAAGAATGGAGCAAACAAGTGTAGCCATGAGGAACAGTTGCAGTGAGGTTGAACATATACTGGTCTGGCTTATTCAGAAACACCACCTGGCCAGGAGCGGTGGCTCATGCCTGTAATCCCAGCACTTTGGGAGGCCAAGGTGGGTGGATTACCTCCGGTTGGGAGTTTGAAACCGGCCTGACCAACATAGAGAAACCCCATCTCTACCAAAAATACAAAATTAGCCGGGCGTGGTGGCACATTCCTGTAATCCCAGCTACTGGGGAGGCTAAGGCAGGAGAATCGCTTGAACCTGGGAGGCGGAGCTTGCGGTGAGCCGAGATCGCGCCATCGCACTCCAGCCTGGGCAACAAGAGCAAAACTCCATCTCAAAAAACAAAACAAAGCAAAACAAAAAACAGAAACACCACCTCATCAATGTCTGGAAGAGGGCACATCCTGCTGGAGCTGGGGTGGAAAGAAGCAAAGCAGAGAAGGACTGATCCTAAAGGAAGCCACCATGCATTATTATTATTTTTTTGTTTATTTATTTCTGACCTCACTATAGAGAGGATTTCATGCAGTTTACCATGGTACGGAAAAACTTATAAAATTCTGAGTATGACTGGAAGACGGTATAGCATTATAAATAAGAGACCACTGCACTGGTATCTAGGCTCTACCACTCACAGGCTGCATGAACTTGGGCAGATGACTTAATCCGTGTGCTTCAATTTTCTAATCTTTAAGATGTGAATCATAGCCATGCTTACCTCCCAGGGTTTCTGTGAGGATTATGCCAGAAAATAATGTGAAATAGCAGAACAATGCCTGGCACATGGTAAGTTCTCAGTACTATGATGATTCCTTTGTCCTCAGCTCCTCCGGCTCCAACACTTAGGGTAGGTAAGTAGCTAGTTACAGGGAACACAGCCCTGTGTTTAATGTGGCTATTGAGTGAGAGCCTTCTGCAAGTACTTATTGGCAAGACAGACTTCTGTGGATGAGTTATGTAAGTGGTATCCCAGAGGTCCCGGCATGGATGCAAACCAATTAAGTGAAGCACCTACCGCAATCACAAGTGCAACCCATAGGTTTAAGAGTGGGAAGAGAGTACATGTGAACTTGGCCCTGTACTACTTTACTTTGTCAAATCTATTAGAAATATAGCCAGTGAATTCTTCACTCTAGTTCTAAATTTTGGAGCACTTTTTAATCTAATGGGCATAGAGTTCTTGTTCTACCTCTTATTAGCTGGGCAACCTTTTAAAATACTCTCTAAGACGCCATTTACTCATCTGTATAAAAAAAGTTTAATGCAGGAATCAGAAATCACCATAGGAATTTTGAGGCACAAAGGGAGTTAATACTGGAATTAAGTACTTTAAAAATTATTGGAAGGGCTGAAGGCAGGACTCTAGATTGAGTATGTAGAAATGACTCCTGAAACATCGCAGATAATCATGTGACCTTTGTCACAATCAGGATGGTGAGGAACCAGCAGCTTGCCACTGGAGTACCTGAGGTCCAGAACACACCATCTCAGGGACTATTCAGACTATTCGGACATCAGCCTCCACTGCCACTCCAATTATCTGGACACTGGACCACTGAAATCAGTTGCCAACACTGCTACAAATGCCTCTGAAAGCTGGAGATGAGACATTAGTATCTCCATAATTTTTCTTGCAAAGTGAAAAACAGCAAACATAGCAGAAAATTGCCCTTTCTCTCATTTCTACCTCCTGAATCTTGCCCAGATGCTTTTACTCCATGGAATCTATCTCACATCTAGACCCTAGCTGCAAGGAATTCAGGAAATGAGCTAGTTTTCTAGCCTTTAGAAAACAGAAAGTTCCCTCAAAGAAGGTGGAAATTGGTGCTAAGTACCAATTGACCATATCCATCCCAGAAAGTCATGATTATAACTACCTTATAGAGTTATTGTGGGGATTAAGTAAGATAATAAAATACATTGAACACTACCTAGCAAGTGGGTAATCAATAAATTAATTATTTCTACCACTACTACTGCAGTGGGATTCAATACTTCATCTTCTAAAAATACACAAAAGCAATCCTGCTTTCTTCACCTGCCAGGCTAATTTTGCTGGGGTGGGAGAATACTTGGCTTAGAGGCCTCAGTGGCCTCAATAGCTCCCTTCCTACCTGAGGTCATGCTACAGGTGGCTGTTAAAGCCCTCCTTGTCTATGTGCTAGAGCCTTGGAGAATCCTTCCAGGCCATGCCTCCTCTCCCTCATTCAAAAACCCCTCTCCCTATCCTGAACTCTACAGTTCCCATCCTGTTGCTTCAGGCCCAATTTCTGATTCTTTGCTTGCCCCCTTCCTAGTGACACTTGAGCCAAATGAATTGCTTGGCTTTATCCCAATTTCATCTCTGGCTGGTGTTATTCCCATCCCATATGCAGCCTAGGCCTTGGAACCCTGCTCTAGGAATGCAGCCTAAGATTCCTAGGACAGGAGTTCAGCCAATAAACTACATATAATCAGATATAAAATGAAAGAATGACAAAAAAAGAAACGAAAAAAAATTAACCAGGAGTGGTGGTAGGCACCTGTAGTTCTAGCTACTTGGGAGGCTGAGGCAGGAGGATCGCTTGAACCTGGGAGGTAGAGGTTGCAGTGAGCCAAGATCGTGCCCACTCCAGCCTGCTGGGTGACAGAGTGAGACTCAGTCTCAAAAAAAAAAAAAAAAAAAAAAAGAAAAGTCCCCAGAACTCCAAGATAAAGCTCTAGCAAACCAAGTTGGTCCCAGGTAAACACATGTGGGAAATGGAGAAAATGGATTTTCAACGCCTTTCCACCCCCATTTTGTTGTTGTTCTTGAGTGTTTCCCAATTACATGTTGAGCTTGGGAGTTGTTGCCTTTTTACTCAGGATCTTAATAGACATTCTCAACAAAGCTTAGTTATTCTATATTTCAATTGTTTTCAAGATCTTATAAAGTGATAGAATGGTCAGTTAGTTCAGGGGTTCTCAAGCCTGCCTGTGCCTTAGCTCAGCTCAGTTGAATCAGAATCTCAAGGGGGCAGGTGAGGTCTGGCAGTAATATTTTCAAAAGCTGTTGAGGAAGAATAGTTACAACGTGTGGGGTACATTGTAGAGTCAAGAACCATAGAGTTAACTAATCTGACAACCTAAGTAGGGTTGACGTATTAATGTGGGCAAATATCTTTTTTAAAAAAATTAATTATTATTATTATTATTATTATTTTGAGACGGAGTCTCGTTCTGTCACCCAGGCTGGAGTACAGTGGCACGATCTAGGCTCACTGCAAGCTCCGCCTCCCAGGTTCACGCCATTCTCCTGCCTCACCCTCCCGAGTAGCTGGGACTACAGGCGCCCGCGACCACGCGCGGCTAATTTTTTGTAATTTTTAGTAGAGACGGGGTTTCACCGTGTTAGCCAGGATGGTCTGCCTCTCTTGACGTCGTGATCCGCCTGCCTCGGCCTCCCGAAGTGCCGGATTATAGGCGTGAGCCACTGCGTCCGGCCTTAATGTGTGCAAATGTCTTAATATACTGCCCCTACTAGGATAGTTGTATTTCTCTTTCAGGACTGTCTGCAGACAGTACCATAAGTCAAAAAGTAAATTAATTATGGCATCTCCAGGCCCCTTGGCCGTATAAAGCAATAGGTAAAGTTTTGGGGTGGGACAATATTTTAATATCCCTTGGGTAATATCATTTAAGCAGGTCACTTTTCCACATATGCAGAGAACCAGCCTTGGAGGTTAATATTTACTTATTGATAAAAAATATTTTATTCTGTAAAATGAAATTATACTTTATTCTTCTGTGTAATCCTGAGCAAGTTACTTAACCTCTCTTAGTTCCCATTTCTTTCTTTCTTTAATATGAAGAATAATAGTAGTGACCTCAGAGAGTTGTACTATGAAAATTATATGTAAAGTACCTGGCACCTTAGAAGTGAAAAATAAATTTGACCTATTACTGGATGATCATTTATTTATTGGCACTGTGTTCAGAAGCCATTTGAAAACTAGGTGATGTGAGCAGGTAAATAAATTGGATGTTCTCATGTCTGTGATCAGTGGAAGAAATTAAAGTGTTCCCTTCCAGGAACCTCTGGAGTACTACTCAGCATGGAATAACCTTAAAGGAAATTTCCAATAAGGATGACAAGTTTAGGGTTACTTACTGGGTTTGTATATCCAAGTCGAACTGCCCTGCTTGGAAGTTGCAGAGTCAATGGAATAGGTAACCTGTTCTGAGTTATTTGCTCCACCACTTTTCACATGAACAAGATTGCCAAGGTTTGTTATATGAATAAGGCCAACATAGACGCAGAAAGACGAGGGGTGATGGGAAATCCAAGATGTTCTAAATACCATACATTCGCCATGGCATGAATGGCAATCCTGAAAATTTAGAAACGGCTCACGTACAAAAATACCAGGTAGACTATGAAGCGTTTGCTCATTGATTTCATGAGTTTTAATGAGCACTTACTGTATGCTGGGCACTGAGGTAGTGCTATGAAGAAAAAGGTAAGACATAGACCCAGCCCTCAAGAGGACAGGGACCTCTGGGAGACTGACCAAAAAAGAGATAATTATTTCTATTTATTTTGAGACAGGGTCTTGCTCTGTCTCTCATGGTAGAGTGCAGTGGCATGATCACAGCTCATTGCAGCCTTGACCTCCTGGGCTCAATCCTCCCACCTCAGCCTCCTGAGCAGCTGGACTACAGGCACACACCACCATGCCCAGTTAATTTTTGTATTTTTTTTTCTAGGGACAGGGTTTTGCCATGTTTCCATGTTGCTCAGGAGATAATTATTAAACAATGAAGTTGAAAGTAATAGTTTCAGGCAGGGTGTGGTGGCTCACGCCTGTAATCCCAACACTTAGGGAGGCTGAGGTGGGTAGATCACTTGAGGCCAGGAGTTCAAGACCAGTTTGGCCAACCTGGTGAAACCCCGTCTCTACAAAAAATACAGAAATTATCTGGGCACGGTGGCACATGTCTGTAATCCCAGTTACTCAGGAGGTTGAGGCATGAGAAATACTTGAACCCAGGAGGTTGAGGCATGAGAAATACTTGAACCCAGGAGGTGGAGGGTGCAGTGAGCTGAGATAGGGCCACTGCACTCCAGCCTGGGTGATAGAGTGAGACTCTGTCTCAAAAGAAAAAAAAAAAGTGATGGTTTTAGGATGATTTTATAATATTGAAAGAATAAGAAGACATTGAATTAAAATGTAGGATACAAGGTGGTATATAGAGTGTAATTCTCTTGATATTGAAATATGCCTAGAAAAAGATGGAAAAGAAATACAACATGTAAAAATGTCAGCTAGTAATTTTATCAAAGTGGTGGGATTATGGCTAGATTTATTTCCCTTCAGTTCTGTCTATCTATCATCTATCTATCTATCTATCTATCTATCTATCTATCTATCTATCGTCTATCTATCTATGCATTTTGTGTTTTTTGTTTTTTGTTTTTTATTTTTGAGACAAGGTCTTACTCTGACACCCAGGGTCTCACTCTGACACCCAGGCTGGAGTGCAGTGGCTTGATCTCAGCTCACTGCACCCTCAACCTCCCTGGGCTCAGGTGACCCTCCCACCTCAGCCTCCCGAGTAGCTGGGACTACAACTGTGTGCTACTGTGCTTGGCTAATTTTTTTTTTTTAATTGTGTAGAGGCAGGGTTTTGCCATGTTGCCCAGGCTGGTCTCGAACTCATGGACTCAAGCAATCTGCCAGCCTAGACCTCCCAAAGTGCTAGGATTACAGGCATGAGCCACCAAGCTTGTCTCAGTTCTGTACATTTTTTATATATTATTTTCTTAATGAAGAACTTCAACATAAATATTTTTTAAATGAACACTCATTTTAAAAAGATGTCCTGAAATGAAATCAGAAGTGATCTAACTCTCTACCTCTTTGCCATATCTGCCCCAGTTTAGGTTTCCTGAAAGCAAAGACTGAGATACAAACTTGGGTCAGATGTTTTCTTTGGTAGGTGATCCCAGGAAGCCTAACTGAAAGAATGAGGAAAATGAGACACAATGCAGAAAAGCTAATAAATAGATTTGATAACCTTGGGCTGGTTATCACTGGCACAGCTGGAGCCCAGCCTCCCTGGGGACCCTCTGAGGAACAAGGTACACTGTGCCTCAGTGGAACTGTCCCTTTGAAAGATGGGAAGCTGGGCATTTATCCACTCACTCCTATACCCAACTATGGTGTTCCTGGCCTAGGTGCCATCCTTAGCCTTGAAGAAAGCCTGAAGGCAGAATAGCTGACAGACAGCAGAGGGGGCACATGAATTGAACCTGTGTGAAAAGTTACCCACCACAGCGCTGAAATCACGCATAGGCGGGGCACAGAAAGCCCCTGCAATATCCAAACAGGTCTCCACTGAAGGGTTCTGTCCTCATGTCTCCTGTGCGGTGTTTATCAACAACTCAGAAACCTGGAAGGCTGGCAAATTCAGGAACAGCACAGAGCTGGGGGAAAAAAATTCTATGAGTACCAAGTTCTGAATGATCTCAAGAGATTGGAATGATGAACTAGATTTAAGGGTGGAATTTAAATAGGCAGGAATGCAAATTAAAAATTTATGTATAGTTCCAAACAAATGCAAAGGGAAAGGATTGGAAAACATGGCTTAACAGATGAAAATTTTAAGCAACCAAATACACGTGGGTTTGAGTTAAACCTGAACATAATATGTGTTTAGGTTTCTGTTTCCAACAGAAATTTTATTCCATCTCACATTGCAATTTCTGTTCTGAATGAGGGGATTAAAGACCCATGGGACACTCAATTAGTTACTTAGGAAGCTGGACTGGGTGTGGGCTCCACCGTAGAAGGTGGTACTCCACCTTTGGGTACCTGGTTGGTATCACAGTGAAATGATGCTTGACATCTCTGGGTGTGTAGACTAATCAACTGGAGCAGGGTACAGGAGAATCCCCAGTGTTGCCTATGAGTGCTAGAGATGCAGAAACCATGTTCTTTTGGCTGAAGGGACTGAGGGAGCTTAGCCCAGAAAAGAGAATCCTCAGAGAGGCAAGAGGGGAGGCAAGACAGGAGCGCTTACCTCAGATATCTCAAGTACTGAGCATGGTGGCTCACGCCTGTAATCCCAGCCCTTTGGGAGGCCAAGAAGGGAGGATTGCTTGAGCTCAGGAACTCAAGACCAGCCTGGGCACATAGCACAACCACATCTCTACAAAAAAGTACAAAAATTAGCCAGGTGTGGTGGCACATGCCTGTGGTCCCAGCTACTTGTGAGACTGAGGTGGGAGGATGGGCTTGAGCCCAGCAGGTCAAGGCTGCAGTGAGCTATGATTGTGCCACTGCACTCCAGCCTAGGTGACAGAGTAAGACCCTGCCTCAAAAAAAGTAAATAAATCAAAAGAAAAGAAAAAATATCTCAAGGGTGCTTGAGAGGAAGCAGTGAGAGGGAGGAGTCATTATGGTCGAAAGCATGGGATGTAGACTTAGACACACTTGGGTTTGTGGGAATCCTATTCCGGTGGTTGCTGGCCCCCTAGCCTTGGTCAGCTTGTCAGTAAAATGACACACTAATGATGCCTATGTCATGTGGTTGATGTGTGGATCAAATGAGATTTATACCTAAGTTGCTTAGCACAGTTATCTGCACACGTATAAGAGATACTCAAATAATAATGATAGCTAGGAACTTACATGAAGAGGAGTTTGACTTAATCTCTGTGGCCACACATTGTTGACCTAAGACAACTAGAAGTGAGTTATTTGAGCTCAACCTACAGAAGGCCTCTGATACCATCAGAGTGGTCCAAAAATTGGACAGACTGCCTTTGGAAGAATAAAGTCCCCAATACTGGTCATAGCCAGTCAGATGGCTTCTGGCTGAACCCTTGGAGGAGATTCCAGAGCTCTTTAAGTCTACATCTGGACTCTTCACTAGGCCTTTGCCATCCCCTGTGTTCAGCCTGGAGTCACCAGTGGTGAAGGTTTCCATGGGAACCATGAGGGGTTCAGAATTCTGTGTCTGAACACTGAATCCCAGAGGGAAGAGACAAGCACTGAAGCAGTCTCCCCAGTAATAGTATGCATTTTTTAAACTGTCTAATTAAATATTAACCCCAGAGACAGAGAATTAATGGGTCTCCTATGTAAACTGTGTGCATCTCATAACCATCCGGGAAAGGGCTTAGGTAGATAGAACACTCCAAGGAAATTAAACCTATATACACAACTCCTTACTCCATGCCATCATGACAAATGGCACAGAGGGCTGCCCTGGGGTCACTGCCCTCTTTGTATCTCCGTTATTGATGACAGCTGCCCTTCCACTGGTGCTTCAGGTGAAAGTAGGGTGGGGGTGTCATGAGGAAGGGCCTGGAGCAAACTTGACATCTTTGATCCTTTTCTGCCTTCTCTTCTCACCTACTTTTTCTTCCATCTCTGGAATCTCAAAGTATTAGATTCGCTAGAGGAGATGGAGGCAAAGGGTGAAAGAAGTAGAGGGGTGGTTTTGGGATTAAACATAGACGTGGTAGGAAACAGTGGAGTAACTGGGAATCAGAAGACATAGGCTTTTGCCTAAGCTTTGTGATCCTGGACAAATTAATTGATCACTCTGGGCCCCAGGCTCATTTCTTGAAAAAGAAAAATGAGGATCTGAATGACAGCTCATTGATTTACTTCGTTTTTAGAGACAGGATCTAGCTCTGTTGCCCAGGCAGGAGTGCAGTAGCATGATCATGGTTCACTTCAGCCTTACACTCCTGGGTTCAAGCAATCTTCTTGCCTCAGCCTCCCAAGTAGCTGGGACTCTAAGCACAAACCACCACCCCCAGCTAAGTTTTTAAATTAATTAGTTTTATTTCTTGTAGAGAAGAGGTCTCGCTATGTTGTCTAGGCTGGTCTCAAACTCCTGGCCTCAAGCAGTCCTCTTGCCTCCCAAAATGCTGGGATTACAGGTGGGATCCACTGTGCCTGCCCAAGCAAACATTTCTGAAGATCTCCTATGTGCCTGGGTACAGTGATGAATAAAGCCTAGTTTCTACCATTGAGGAGCTCACTGTATAGATACACAAAGTCCATGTATCCTTAGGTGGTCAAAGCATGGCCTTCCAGGAATCTGTGAAATCTTTGCATTTGCCCACCAAATTTGTGTGTATGTATTTTTTTTTGTCGGGGAGGGCGGAGACTTGCTTTCTTCAACTCCAGGTTCTTTTTATTTTGAGACGGAGTCTTGCTGTGTCTCCCAGGCTGGAGTGCAGTGGCGCGATCTCGGCTCACTGCAGCCTCCACCTCCCAAGCAATTCTCCTGCCTCAGCTTTCCAAGTAGCTAGGATTACAGGCATCCACCACCACACCTGGCTAATTTTTGTATTTTTAGTAGAGACGGCGTTTCACCATGTTGGCCAGGCTGGTCTCAAACTCCTGACCTCAAGTGATCCACCCGCCTTGGCCTCCCAAAGTGCTGAGATTACAGGCATGAGCCACTGTGCCTGGCCTCTTCAAGTTCTTATAGGGATTCATGACCCTCCAAACAATTAAGAATCCCTGGCCCTCTTTCAGTTCTTCCCAAACCTCCCTCTGTCATTTGTGTGCTCTTTAACATCTTTGCCATATCTGCACATCACTTGGGCATAATTTAATTTTTCTTTAAAATAAAATTGGATGCAAGATATCTACTTTGACAAAACGCATGAAATTGTGAGTTGGTGATACATAATGCAGATATATAAGACAAACACAAATCCATTAAAATAAAAAATGTCCTTTAGCATGCCACCCCAAATAACCCTCCTTCACCACCGATGCTACACATCTCATAAGCAGCAGCAAGCACTGGTCTGCTGGTTCCCTCAAAACCCTTCCAGCTGCAGGCACATTAGGAATTTTCCACCCACCTTACATCCACCTCTCCTCAACCTCCCCTGTAACCAGTCAAGGGGCAGATATGAATGTCATGCCTTTCCCCATTGTCTAACTTTGTGATCAGACATCGTGTGAGGCAGCTGCCGAATCCCAGCGCTGTCCCTGCACCCAGGCCGGCAGCAGGGGACCCCGCGTCTCCACCTTGAGCCTCCCCTCCCTGCTGCGGAGGCCTGCGCTCCTGGCCTTGCCGCCGCCTGGCCGACTTTCTCGTGAATGACAGGGCCTGGCAGAAGGCTGGCAGTGAGTGGAAGCAGTCCTGACACCCGAGCTGTGTGCGGCGCGCTAATTACACTGATGTGGGGTCTGGGCCGCGCAGTCCTTTGCTCAGAGGAAGGATGCGATGCAGGCGCGGGGAGCGAGCGGCACTACAGAGGAAACGCGGGAGCAGCAGCACCTAGGCGCATCCATAATTTATAAAATGCCAGCAGCAACAAAGGCAAAGAGGGACCAGAACCAGGAGAACAGAATAGCATAAAGCTTTTTAATGGTCTTTTTCTATTAATGTCAGATGGGCGACCGGTTTTCAAGTGGGTGGAAGGGTTCCAAGGCCCCACAGTTCAGTCACAAAAGCTAAATGCTGCCATTTACCCCTCCTCCCCAAGCTTTACCGAAGAGCTTAGTTGTCCTAGAAGCCAAACGTAATATTTGAGGTTCATGTGGGCATCTGATTCTTCTAAAGGAGCTGCCTACTCTTTTAAAGGAGTTTCTAGCAAGACATTTGGAACTGCTCCTTTTTTTGTGTGTGTAATAATACTTTTACTGGCATGTAACTAGTTCTTTTGTGATTAGTTATTGTTCAGGGTAACTGAGAGCATCCATCTCTTTCCTCCTTGATTTGTAAGATTATTTTTCTACTTTTAGTATTCAGTGACGCAGGCTACTCATGTAGAGGATGCATTAGGCATCAGAGATATTCTTCATTCCAAGGTGTTCCTGCATTCAAGAGGAAACCCTTGGAGAAAATTTGCCAATAAAGAATGTACAGGAAGAAAATATTGGCCCAGGACATTATTTTTCTACTTCGAATGTCTACGATATGTTGATCCAATGGGCAAGATACTTCTGGAGCATGATGATGGCTAGTACAAGTGTTTTATGATCAAAGAAAATTCCGGGTTCAGTGGATGGAATTAGGCCTGAATAACAAAACAGCAAGGCCAGGCACAGTGGCTTACGCCTGTAATCCCAGCACTTTGGAAGGTCGAGGCGGGCAGATCATTAGATCAGGAGTTCGAGACCAGCCTGGCCAACATGGTGAAACCCTGTCTCTACTAAAGATACAAAAAAATTACCCAGCGTGGTGGCGCATGCCTGTAATCCCAGCTACTTGGGAGGCTGAGGCAGAAGAATCGCTTGAACCCAGGAGGCAGAGGTTGCAGTGAGCCGAGATCACACCATTGCACTGCAGCATGAGCAAGAGGGCAAGCCTCCATCTCAAAAACAAACAAACAAACAAAAACAATAAGCAGCCAAAGAAGAAATCATCCAGGCTGGGCATCATGGCTCATATCTATAATCCCAGCACTTTGGGAGGCTGAGGTGGGCAGATCACCTAAGGTCAGGAGTTTGAGACCAGCCTGGCCAACATGGTGAAACCCTGTCTCTACTAAAAATACAAAGATTAGCCAGGCGTGTTGGAGTGCACCTGTAATCCCAGCTACTTGGGAGGCTGAGGGAGGAAGAGGATTGCTTGAACCTGGGAGGCAGAGGTTGCAGTGAGCCAAGATTGTGCCACTGCACTCCACCCTGGGTGACACAGTGAGACTCTGTCTCAAAAAAAAAAAAAAGAGAAAGAAAGAAAGAAAGAAACAGAAGTCATTCAGAGGGACAAAAGGAAGAGAAATTGATGCCAAAGCAGATCTGAAATATTCACCAACCTCGGATCACTGATGCTTAATTTGGATGCCAGGATGACTCATTCCAGTGTGTATTAGTTTCCTACGGCTGCCGTAACAAGGTACTTGTTAGCAAAAATTTCTTGTCTAGCCAAATTTTCTAGACAGGTGGTTTAAACAACAGAAACCTCTGGAGGCTAGCATTCCTTGATAAGGTGTCGGTAGGGTTGGCTCCTTCAAGACTCTGAAGGAAAATCCATTCCTAGTTCCTGATGCTTTCCTGGAAATCTTTGGCATGCCTGGATATGGAGATACATTACCTCAATCTCTGCCTTTATCTTGGCATTCTCCCTGTGGGCACGTCTCTGTTTAAATTTCCCATTTTAATGAGGACACAGTAATCTTAACTTGACCATCAGCAAAGATTCTATTTCAATTAAAGTCACAATCACAGGTACTGGGGGTTAGGGCTTCACTATCTTTTTTTTTTCGGGGACACAATTCAACGCATAGCAGAGTGTACATTGTATTATTTTTCTATCTTCCCACAATTTCCCTAGACAAATTCTTCCATTCAGTCCATGTTAGAAACTGGATGAGCCCTACATTCAAAGAATTTGTAGTCTAAACCAACAACGTTGACATAGCTAACACAAGTGTGCCCCCAAAGAAGGAAACTTGACTTTTGAGAGCAATTTGGCAAAATCGGTTAAGGTTGAAGATGTGCATGTCCTATAACTCAGTCATTTCACATCTAGAGACACAAGAAGACGTGCACAAGGATGTTCACTGCATCACTGTTTACATTAACAAAAACCAAGAAACAACCTAAAGTTTCAGCAGTAGGGAAGTGGGTAAATTGATTGTGTGATTCTGTATGACAGATTAAATAAATACAACAGATCTATGTGTAGCAACACTGATAAATCTCAAAAATATAGTAATGTTTAAGTATACATGCATAATAAAAATGCCTTTTTTTTTTTTGAGACAGGGTCTTGCTGTGTCACCCAGGCTGGAGTGCAGTGGTGCAATCTTGGTTCACTGCAACCTCCACCCCGCCAGGCTCAGGTGATCCTCCCACTTCAGCCTCCCAAGTAGCTGGGACTACAGGTGCACGCCACCACGCCTGGCTAATTTTTGTATTTTTAGTAGAGACGGGGTTTCGCCATGTTGCCCAAGCTGGTCTCGAACTCCTGGGCTCAAGGGATCTGCCTGCCTCAGCTTCCCAAAGTGCTGGGATTGTAGGCGTGAGCCACCACGCCAGGCCAAAAATGCCTTCTTAATTTACATTAAGATAGTGGTTACTTCAAGGGGCTGGAAGGAAATGGAATGGTGGAGAGGTTCAAAAGTTATATCTACTGTAATATTTGGGTCTGGGACAAATACTTTTATTTATTTGTTTATTTTGAGATGGAGTCTTGCTCTGTTGCCTACAGGCTGGAGTGCAGTGGCAGGGTCTCAGCTTACTGCAACCTCTGCCTCCCAAGTTCAAGCGATCCTTCCACCTCAGCCTCCCCAGTAGCTGGGATTACAGGAGCACATCACCAAGCCCAGCTGATTTCTTTGTATTTTTAGTAGAAATGGGGTTTCACAGTTTCGGCCAGACTGGTCTCGAACTTCTGACCTGAAGTGATCTGCCTGCCTCAGCCTCCCAAAGTGCTGGGATTACAGGCATGAGCCACTGCACTCAGCCTGGGACAAATACTTTAAAATATTGATTTGTTAATTTGTGTGGTATGTCCTTGGTTTTATTAAACTATTCTCTGTGCTTTTTTCTTTCATCGAAAGTAACAATAAATTTAAACTGCCTTATGAAAAACATTTTAGAGATCTACTATAGATTTTTTTTTAAGTTTTTACTTTTTAAAAGAATTCACTTCTTATGTTTACACAAATGTGTACATGAATTTTCGTAGCATCATTATTCATAATAGCCAAAAAGTGGAATCAACCCAAATGTCCATCAACTAGAATGGATAAACAACTTGTATGGTGCCTATAAAATGGAATAAGGCTGGGCGGCATGGCTCACGCCTGTAATTCCAGCACTTTGGGAGGCCGAGGCAGGCAGATTACCTGAGGTCAGGAGTTCGAGGCCAGCCTGGCCAACATGGTGAAACCTCGTCTCTACTAAAAATTAGCTGGGCATGTGGTGGGCGCCTGTAATCCCAGCTACTCGGGAGACTGAGGCAGGAGAATCATTTGAACCCTAGAGGCAGAGTTTGCAGTGAGCTGAAATCGAGCCATTGCACTCGAGCCTTGGCAACAAGAGTGAAACTCCGTCTCAAAAATAAAAAAAATAAAAAAAAATAAAATGGAATATTATTCAGCCCTAAAAATAAGTGAAATGCTGATACATGCTACAAAATGGATAAGCCTTGAAAACATCATGCTAAAGAACATAAGATAGACACAGAAGAACACATATTATATATGATTCCTTTATATGAAATGTACAGAATAGACAAATCCACATAGAAAGTAGATTAGTAGTTGTCAAGAGCTGGGGAGAGTAAGGAATAGGGAGTGACTACTAGTGAGTTTGTGGTTTCTCTGGGTATGATGAAAATATTTTGAAATTAGTTAATGCTCATTGCTGCACTTCTCTGTGGATATACTAAAAACCACTGAATTGTACACTTTTAATGGGTGACTTGTGTGGTATATGAATTATATCTCAATAAAATTTTTTTAAAGGATTCACTTATAGGAGCAGGGTTCCTTTAATTAACAGTTCTCTTAGTACTTTGCTTTCGTGTTTGTTTTTGTTTTTGAGACAGAGTCTCGCTGTGTTGCCCAGCCTGAAGTGCAGTCGGTGGTGTGATCTCGGCTCACTGCAACCTCTGCCTCTTGGGTTCAAGCAATTTTCCTGCCTCAGCCTCTCAAGGAGCTGGGACTGCAAGCACCCACCACCATGCCCAGCTAATTTTTTTTGTATTTTTAGTGCAGACGGGGTTTCACTATGTTGGCCAGGCTGGTCTGGAACTCCTGACCTCGTGATCCACCCACCTTGGCCTCCCAAAGTGCTGGGATTACAGGCGTGAGCCACTGCACCCTGCCTCTCTTAGTACTTTGAAAGACTGAGTACAAAAAGAGCATCTATATGCACAGATAAGATCAAAATATTAGGGATCGTTACCTCTCAGTGGTTGGATTAAGGGCAATCTTTTGGTCTTTTTGAAAAATTATTTTTCTGTATTTTGTAAATGTTCTACAATAAATATTCTAATTTTACAATAATTTTTAAAAGAATTGTGTTCAAGATATTAATTGCTTAACATAAGTGGAATGCACAGAAATTTAGTTTTTTTTTTAATTTTTATCATTTTATTTTTCCATAAGTTATTGGGGTACAGGGGATATGTGGTTATATGAGTAAGTTCTTCAGTGGTGATTTGTGGGATTTTGGAACACCCATCACCTGAGCAGTGTACACTGCACTCTATTAGTAGCCTTTTATTCCTCGCCCCCCTACCACTCTTCACCCCAAGTCCCCAAAGTCCATTGTATCATTCTTATGCCTTTGTGTCTTCATAGCTTAGCTCCCACATATCAGTGAGAATACATGATGTTTGGTTTTCCATTCCTGAGTTACTTCACTTAGAATGATAGTCTCCAATCTCATCCAGGTCACTGCACATGCTGTTAATTCATTCCTTTTTATGGCTCAGTAGTATTCCATCGTATATATACCTACCACAGTTTCTTTATCCGCCCGTTGACTGATAGGCATTTGGGTTGGTTCCATGATTTTGCACTTGTGAATTGTGCTGCAGTAAACATGCATGGTGCACAGAAATTTAGAGCTAAAAGTAACAATAAGTGCTAAAATTTACTGGGTGCTTACTTTGTGCCAAGTACTGTGCATTGTTGTGCATTGCCCACAAAGACAAGGACAAATCTCATTTTAAAAACATCGATTATGGGGCTCAGAAACATTAAGAAACTTGCCCAAGAGAATATAGCTAGGAAAAAGTAGAGTTAAATTCCATCTTGGGTTGGTTGCCTCAAAAGCCATACTTCTTCCTGCCACACTATCATGCCTCAAAAGACTGAAGCTCAGGCAAAAATGAGGCCATTCCAAACTTGGGAGCCCAGAGAAAAATGGGTGTTTGTTAATTGAACAACAACAAAATCCCCAAATCATTTACATGTATCTTTCCAGAAACACACCTGTTATTTACTTTGTCATATTTGCTCATAACCTTTTTGCAACTCTTTCTCTAGAGTTAAGTTAAAAAGAGAAAGATCTTGACATTTCTTTTCGCATACAATTAAGCGATCACTGGGATACTTAAAGGCTAATTCTAGTCTGGGATAACAAGGAAGCGTACAAGGTTATTTAACTACAAAGGCATCAGAATTCTCAGCCTGCTACATGTGCCCAACACAAAGAAAAGTGGGTATTTGATTGCTCTCCAGTTTCTCTGTCTGGGGATTCAGCCAAATGGAATCATCCAGACTCAAAACATACTTTGGGGCCTGAATTTCCTATTTCAGCTGTCTCCACTAATCAAATGAGCCAGGTAGGGGAGACGCACAGCTCACATGCTCCATCCATCAATGTTCCAGGCTGAATTTTGGGATTTGAAACTCTAATTCAGAGGAAGGAGGAAGATTGGCCAGAGGGAGGGCAACAGCATGTTCTGTTGTAACACATGGAGATTTGTCTATATATTTATGCACAGGAAGGAGATAGAGAATGAAGAGGCAGGTAGAAATTATAGCCAAAGAATGGGTGTTGCTGCCAAGAAAAGCTACACTGGAGGAAATCTTGGTTTAAATGTTTATTATTCAAGGCCCAACTGCATAAGATCTTGCATGCAGCTTAACACTCCAGTACTTGAATCTCCTTGGGGATGTGGTGAACGTCCAGTCTCTATTCCCTCTTCCGGCACCTCAGTTTTCCTTGGGACATATCCACTCCCCCTCTTCGTGGGGCTGTCAATTAAGACATCCTTCTTTTCCCTAGACAAAGGTTAGTTTGTGACCCAAGCAGGCTGCAGCCTGAGAGTGCTACCTTCAAGAGAGAGTTCTTAGCAGTTCCTGCCACACAGGTGCCCAAAACTGCTTTGGTTCCTGTCCTTTCTGGTAATTTAGTTTCATGTGTTTGTTTGTGTGAGCTCTCTCATAGCCTTTGGATAAATCCTTTTTTTTTTTTTTTTGGTTTTTGTGTTTGTTTAGCCAGTCAGTTTCCTATCACCTAGCTGATGAGTCCTCCTCCTATATTTTATGTTGCTGTGTTTCCATTTCATGATGTTTCAGTGGTTAAAGAGAAACTTGAATTTAGAAACTGTTCTGAGGATAGCCACAAAAACAACTAGTGGGTAGTAGATTTTTGGAGCCTACTTAAGGAAATATAATTTGTTCCAAGAAAGGAAATTTGAGATGAGTTAGAATAACTGTCTTTGGCTGAGTTGGTGCTCTCAAATAACATGGAAAGTTGAGGAAATTATCATGGAAATTCGGCTGGGTGCAGTGGCTTATGCCTATGATCCCAGCACTCTGAGAGGCCAAGGTGGGCAGATTGCTTGAGCCCAGGAGCTTGAGACCAGCCTGGGCAACATGGCGAGACCCTGTCCCCAATTTTAAAAAATAAATAAATTATCTTGGAAATTTGGAAATTCACATGAAAATGTTTTCTCTGAGATATTTTGACACCTGGGATCAATGTGTCTTTTAAGAGAGAATTTGTGTGAAGATTTGGCCCCAATTCTTTTCTAATTCCCCTTCGCATATAGGTATAACGAGCTTCTTCAAATAATTGTTTACATTTGTTGTCTAGAATTTTCATCTCCTAGTTACTTCTTAATTCACTGCAGTCTCGTTTCTGCCTTCTCAGCTGCCTTAGCTAAATCCAGTGGGCCCTTTCCAGGCCCTGTTGTTTGGCCTTTTGGCAATATTTCACACTGTTGACCATTTCTTTCTTCTCAAACACTTTCTTCCTTTGACTTCCATGACTTCACATTCTCCTGATTTTTCCCTCCTACTTCTTTGGCTGATTTCCCCTCAGCTTCTTTTGGAGGTTCCTTCTTCTGCCCATCCTTTAAATGTTGGCATTTTTCAGCGCTTTGACTTAAGCCTTCCCTTCTCCATACCCAACACAGATGATGGCTTGTTTCATTCCCATGGTTTCAATTACCATATATTTGCAAATAATTCTTAATGTGCCTCTCCCCACACCTCTCTCTCTCCTTCCTAAGTTCCAGATCCTGTGTATAGCTGCTCTTTGAAATATTCTTTTGGATATGTCATAGATCACCTGAATCCCAACATTTCCAACATTTATTCTTCCATGTACCATATTTCAGTAAATGGTATCACGAGCCACTCAGTTTTCAAAGTCAGAAACTGGAGCATCCTCTTTGACTCTTCCCTTTCTTTGACTCTTCCCTTTCTTTGACTCTCCAAAGCCAATAAATCACTCAAGACCTGTCAATTCAACCACCTAAAACATCTTGTGAGTCCATTCATTTCTCTCCAGCTCCACTGCCGTATGCCTAGTCCAGGCCACCATTGTCTCTCACCCCCATGACTGCAACAGTCTTCCAGTGAGTTTTGCTGTCCCTAGAGGTGTTTTCCTCCAACTTTTTATCCACAGCAAGCTGCCAGAGTGAACTTTTCAAAGCACAAATTAATGATGTCTGTTTAAACCTAACAATGCTGCCCCTAAGATGAAGCCTACATTATTGATATAATGGCTAACCTTCCAACACGCTCTTGCCAGCCTCTCCAGCCCCATCTCCATCTGTTTTCTCTTGCCTCTCTGTGCTCTAGGCACCATGAACTCTCAAATAGTGCTCTCTGTCTCCACCAGGCTCTCACACATGTTCTTACTGCCTGGAACACTTTCATCCTTCCTTCTTTTCACCTAACTCCTTCTAAACTTCTGCATCCCTTTCTCCTGGAATCCTTCCATGAGTTTTCCCTCCTTCCTTCTTCTCCTCAAATGGGTTAGGTGCCTCTGTTATGTGTTCACGTAAGACTCTCTTTCTCCCCAGTCATATCCCTTGTTATAGCACATTGAAATCATCTGTATTTAGCCACATGACTATGAAATTGGGGGAGATCAGGGACCATGGTTTCTCACCATTGTATACCTAGTGTCTAGCTGATAGTACTCATTCTGCATTTGTTGAATGAACTAAAATTAATTACATAAAAGAATAGTTGCTCCTTATCACTACTAAGAATGCAAGAAGAGGAAATAATTAAATAGAAGCATGGGAAGTTTGATTAAGCTATCTGAAAAATATTTCTGTAAGTTTGAGCTAATAAACGCTAGTCTTGCTCTTCTGGGGAATGATGTCATCTCCTCAGGAGACATAAAAATACAACAACAGCAAGAGTCTTAGCTGCTTAGCAAAGCAGCAGAAGAGAAGACTAGATGACATCTCCAGACCTACGTTGATTCTATGAATACATGAAAAGCTTGCCAAATTTGGGATCTGGCTGATTCAACAAAGTGCTTTTAATCTACTTCTATGTGATAAGATTATATGCACATTATAAAAATGTGCATTATTAAAAGATGAATAGCTTAAATTCTGAGAGGAATTATTATAATTTTCCTTTACATATATCTTCGACTACTATGTTTCCTGTTTTCACTCATCATACTCAATGAAAATCATCTACCTACTCTGAACTTGTATCCTTGCAGCTGAATGTGCTGGAGAAAATCCCACAACCACATTGGCAGGTCTTACCTTAAAAGGATGGCTTTGAAGCTCAAGTGTCTCCTTATGCTGCCAAGCAACCTCTTATTTGCCCTGGTTTCATTCACTCTCCTATAGCCGAGGCAACTATTTCACACATTTTTCTCTCCAAGTCTCCAACGTCTTCTCTGCAATCCTCTTTTTAACTGGTGAGTCAGTTTTATACTTCATCAAAAAAGCCAAAGCAATCAGCAACCAAACCTAAACCTCTCATTTTCCTCCACCTACTCTGCCTTCTTGTTATTGTTGATGAACTTTCCATACACTAAGCTGATTCCTTTTCTTTTGAACTAAATCCTTTTCTTTCTCACCTACTTCAAGACATAACTCCAGCAAATCTGTCCTTTCTCCCCATATAATCAATTTTTTACTGTCTATAACACATTTTTTGCTCTGTTGTTCCTACCTTACAAAAACCTTCACTTGACTCCATTCTCCCTGCCAGCTGCTACCCTAATCCTTTGCTTCCCCTTTCATCAAAACTTTTTTCAAGAGTTGTCTGTGCTTCCTGTCTTCAATTTATCTTCTGTCAGTTTTCTCTTTTTTAAAAAAATTTTGTTTTCAAAAAATAGAGATCAGGTCTTGCTCTGTTGCCCAGTCTGATCTTGAACTCCTGGGCTCAGTAATCCTCCTGCCTCGGCTTCCCGAAGTGTTGGGATTACAGGTGTGCGCCACTGCATCCAGTCTCTTGATCTCTCTTGAACCCAATTCAGTCAAGTTCCTTCCAAACTGCTCTCATCCTGTTTACTGATAACCTCCACTTGGCTAAAGCCAATGGTTAATAATCAGTCCTCATCATTCTAAACCCATAAGCAGCATTTGACCAATGGATGCCTCCTTTCTCTTTGGTAAACTTTTTCACTTTGTTTTCAGGATAACACATTCTCTTTATTTTCTTCTGTCTCACTGCTTAATCCTTCACAGTCTCCTTCTCTGGTTCCTCCTCTTCTCTCCAAGCTCTTAACTGCAGTGTCCTGGGCTCAGTCCCTGCACCTCTTCTCCATCTACACACACTTTATTGGTCATCTCATCATGCCCTATCTCAACTCTGTTGACTCACACATCTTCATTTCCAGTCTTCATCTCCCTCCTGAATTTAAGACTTATATATCCAACTGCTGATTCAACATCTCCACTTGGGTGTCTAATAGATGCTTGAGACTTAATGTGTCCAAGGCTGAACTCCCAGTCATCCTCACTAAACCTGCCCTAGCCCAGCCATCCTTTCCCATCTCACTGTATTGTAATTCCATCCTTCTAGTTGCTGAAGCCAAAACCCGTAGTGTTATTCTTCACTCCAATTCATCAGCAAATCCTGTTAGCTCTGTCTTCAAAATATATCTGCCCACTTCTTACACCTCCACGGTTACCACCCTAATCCAGGATATTGTCATTTCTTACAATAGCCTCCTAACAAATAGGTTCCCTTGCTTCTACCCTTGCCCCTCTTTGTTCTGTTCTCAACAGAGCAGCTAATAGAAGTCAGACTATGTCTCAAAATCATTGCTCAGAACCATTCCCTCAGGGTAAACACTGAAGTCTTTGCAGTGGCCCACAGGGCCCTATGTGGACTGGATTCTTGCCCACTCTCTGACTTCATCTTCTACTCCTCTTCCCTGCTCATGGCATTCAAGACACTGGCTTCCCTGATGTTATGTGAACATGCCAGGCCACTCTGCCTTAGGATCTTTGCTGTGGCTCTTCCTTCTGCCTGGAATGCTCTTCCCACAGGCATCTATTTTCCTATCTCTATCACTTCCCTTAAATCTGTGCTCAAATCTCACCCCCTCCCCTTCTGAACATCCTCTATAACATTCCCCAGGCCCAGCACTCATACTTTTTACCCTGCTTCCCTTTGTGTTTTTAAAAAAACAAAACTTATCACTTTCTAATTTACTTATCCTTTTTACAGTCTATTTCTGACAGTTTGTGGATTTATATTCTACAAAAGCAGGGAATTTTGCTTTCAGATATAATTTTACCAAGCCTCTAGAATGAATAGGATTTCTCATCTTTGACACTACTGACCTCTGGGCTGCATAACTCTTTGACATAGGAGGCTGTTCCGTGCATTGTAGGATGTTTAGCAGCCATGACCTAGCTGCCAGTAGCACACCGCCTCCTAGTTGTGACAACCAAAACTGTCTCCAGACATTGCCCCATGTCCCCTGGGGGGGCGCAAATAGTCCCCAGTTGAGAACAACTTTTCTAAAAGAGTGTCTGCCACTAGCAGACATTCGATAATTATTTGTTGAAGGAATGAAAAAAGAATGAGCAATTTTTAGGTACCTTTATTCTTCATGTATTCCCCCAGCATTCATCACTTACCACAGTCATCACCAGGAGCAGCTCTCAACCTAAAGCAGTGAAAGGCTAAATCTCAGGCATTCGTAGGATACAATGGCTCTCTCTGTTATTGTTTCGTGAAAGACAACATGTAGGGGAGAAAGATACTATGGGAAGGGTAGTAAAAAAAATCAGGATAAAGATGCTCTGAGAGGCATGCCACCTAGCAAGGTATTGCTTATGAGAATTGTGTGGATTTGCTCAATAAGATTTGTAGACCTTGAGACAATAAGCTTTCTTTCACACTGCTTCCTTTCTGTTTTACAGCCATTGTTCTTCCCCAACACACCTATGGATCAGTTTGAGGTTTCAACATTGGTTATCTCCAAGGATAGTTGTAATAAAAATAACATTAATAATAAGAATGGTGTTTGTTGAACATTTACTGTGTCAGGCCCTAGGCAGTATCATTTAACTCATAACAACCTTTTGGGGCAGTTCCTACTGTTAGCACCCATTCTACATATGAAGAAATGAAGGCTCAGAAAGGTTAAGTAATTTGTTCAAGGGAGCACAGCTAGTAAATGTCCAAGGCAGCACAGCTAGGATTGAGAATGAGCTAGAATGACATAGTAATGAGTATATAATATATATAATATTACTCATATATAACAGGTATAGCATAAGTAATATAGTGACAATCACAAAACTTGTGCAGAAGCCAGTCTCATTAATTAATAGCCATGTATGCCATCTGAGGCTATCACTTCTTTTCCATGGTCAGAAAATACATAGCACATTATTATAAAGACAATAATAATGGAAGACTTTTGCTGGTTCTTTGATTTGAATGCTCTTTTTTATTTTTAAACAAAAAGTACTCTATAGGAAAGAATGAAGCCATTAGTGCTGTTCAGTGAAAAGACTTAGTGGACTTTAGCATGATTTCACACGTAAGGAAAGGCTGTCACTGCCAAAGAGTATTTTTCCTAAAGAATGTTTCCAGGGCCCAAGAGTCCTTTAAGCTAAAGTACTTATTTGTTGATTCATTGTTTTTTATGCTGAAAGGTACATCAGATACATGGTACAAAATCCAGAAGAAAGGAAATGATCTAGAGTGAAGAATAAGTGTCCCCTCCTCTGCTGCCTCCCAGCAACCCAGCTCCTCTTTCTAGAGGCAATTCTTGTCTCCAGTTCCACATGAGTCCTCGCAGGCCAGTGCTTAAACAAGCATATAGAGGACTTCAGGGCTTCATCTGTAGAAAGCTTCCCTATTTCCAGAGCATGTCCACATGCATTTTCTCATCTGAACTTCTCAGCAAACACCCCAAATGCATGAAAGAAATTTGTTGATAAACTCCATGCTTGTCCCCTTCATGTGATTCATCCAGGGTCCTAAGATGAGGACTGGCATTTAACCTCTGGAAAGTACGTGGAGCCCCTATTTTCATTCTCAATTGCATTGTTTAACAAGGTCTGACCTTTCTCTTGCAAGTTGCTGCTCTCTCTTCACCCTTTTGCAAAAATCTGATCACAAAATGCCCCATGGGCATTAAGTCATAAAATCCAAATAAAATGGGTAAGACTTGACGATGTCGGCTTAAAAAAAAAAAAAGTAGTGATCGTTGAATTTGAATTTCCTTTCACATGCATGTTTCTCCCCTCCTTTGCTGGGCTCAGATGCCAGCTGTACGTTGCCATGGTCCAAAGAAGGACCTGTGGGTCTCCCCTGGCAGATGCTGCCACTGTTTTAGCCTGAGGGCCCTGCAGGCAGCCCCTGGCAACATTTTTAATTCAACATCAAACTGCAACTTGAAATTTGAAAAAGTGGGGGAAAAATGACAAGATGTCAATGTCTCAGAACCTAGCAAGTGGGGCTTGTAAATATACCCAATTTGGATTTCTTTGAGCTGGGGGAAGTTTCTCATTTTTTGTAGCCACTGGGAGTGACTGAACCCCATCAAAGAGACCTTAAAGGATGCTGGAAGAGCTCAAACGGGATGCTATGTCTCAAGAAGAGAGCTCCAGACCTGGTCAGAGAGCCTTTTAAATAAGGCAGGTGGCAAGCTGGCCAGGACACATTCTTAGGTCAAAAAGGCAGATTGTGAAACAATAAAGGTCCCATCTTTTGGGGGAAAAAATATGTGTGTGAATGCACACCAAGAAGTTCGGAAGGCAATACTCTGTAATATTTAAAATCTCTTCTTATATCTTTATTGTCTGAACTTTTTGTTTACAAAGATCCTATATATTACTTTTAGAACCAGAAAAAATATGGTTTGTATAAAATTTGAAAATAAAAAAGATAACAAAGCTGAGTTCCTATTTCCTCAATACCCACAGGCTCCTGGAACAGAACATAGCAAGTCCACCATTGCCCAGGCAGCTTGGCTGAGTGCTTAAATCTCCAGATACAGTTCCAGGGGCTTGTTCATCCAAAAAGGTACCTGGCACAACGTGAGCAGCAGTTCTGCCACAGCTCCCAACTTCCATCTGAGTAGAACTTCACAGCTACCCTTGCTTTCATCATTTCCTTTCACACCCACAGCATGTCTGGAAAGTATATGGAGCCACTCTTTTTAGTCTCAACTTGCAGATAAATAAACTGGGTGTCAGAGAAATTTAAGAGGAAAGCAGTGCATTTGAATGGAAACCTTGTCTTCTTGAAGTCTACAGCTTTTACTGCCACATGCTTTAAGATGTGTATGCATTGGGGAACGATCTTGTGGATTCCTGACCATAAACTGCTCATTCGGGTGGTGATGAAAAAACTTTTCTCTAGAACCAGAAATGTAAACTTGGGACTCAATGGGCTGATGCATCTCAAGGTAATACTACATTATCACCCCGAGAGTGACATTGCCAGATAAAGGCCTTGCTGTTCACTGAATGGTGCCATCTTACCTGGCCACCAAAGTTGATTTTGCAGGATTTTAAGGGGCTGAAATTCTGGCAGGGTCTGTTTCTTGTTCACCAGCCTAGCTCTGGTGCCTAGCACAGTGCTTGAAGCATTGTGACTCTCTTTTTTGATGAACAAATGAGTTTGGATCAGAGGTTTAGGAGAGGGAGCATCTTCCTTCTCTTCTCTAAGCTCTGAGTCTGGTTCTCCCTATGGCTCACTTTTGATCCTCTCTGCTCATCTTCTACCACTGACAACCTGTCTGCTGATTAGAACTTTGACTCAGAAATACGTGGAATGGATAATAGAGGTGAGGATTTGGGAGGAGTAGAGAAAAAAAAGCATTCTAAGAAGAGAGTGGTAGGTAGTAAAATCTTATATATATATAAAAGAGCCCTTTGCTCCCCCATCCTCCTGAAAAGAAATGCAATTTCCCCTCATTTCTAGCTGCTCTGAGCACTAGCTATAAAAATAAAAAACGAGAAATAGGATCGGTTGTTGTCATTTCAAATACAAATGGGCATGTACATTCAGCCTTTATGGCTAGATAACTTCCACTTCCATTGCTCGGTATTTATTGGCTTTGACTTATTGATAGAACATCCTGGGGCCTGAAGTCCTCCTTCCCACAGAGCAAAGACACCATCAGCAACCGTTTTCTCCTCTCAACCCATGAATAATAATGTGAATGATGATGACGGTGTTATTATTATCATTTGGTATTTAGCCAACGTCTTTCCCCGAAGTACTTAAAGCACTTTATAGGCATTGCCTTATTATTCCTCACAATACCTCCCTGGAGAGAGGGCGGGAACAGAGATTTGATTTCCATTTCACTGAGAGGAGAAGCAGAGACCCACAGCAATGAAAGGGCTGCCCCAAGGTCACCTGGAGAAACTGGGCTGAGGTTAGGACAAGAATCAAGGTCTCATAATGGCTGTTTAAGGGCGCCTTCCCATCCACCACCAGGGAGGATGAGTCATTAGCTCATTCTCTGAGTTCTAAGTGTAATAAGACATTAAAAGAGAAAATTTGGCAGAGGTGCCTCCTAAAGGGAGGTGCTGGAACAAAATACAAACATTTTCAAAGTAGGTACTGAGAAATCCCCCACCCATCTCAAGGGTGTAAAAGAGCCAGGAGTTGGCACTCAGAGGGTTTTTGAAGATTTCTTCACCCCAAGGAGAGGGGTGGCAGCTGCACTTTATCTCAAGCCTAAGGAAAATGACTTTAAGCAGATCTCTCAAAGAGCTTAAAACGAGTCCTTTGCTGTTTGTGGTATACGGTGGACAGGTGTGAGTTGTGTCTGAGAAATTTAAGGATGGGAAATGAGGTTGGCTAGAGTGGCCTCTGGCCCCTGACCAGCTGGCCGCGACTTGGAAAATAATTCCTCTCCTGGAGTTTGATGGAGCAAAGAATGCATGAGTGTTTCCCATGACCAAATATGGACCAAGCACAAAAGAAAGCCAGTATGGAGCCATCTTAGATGCTACCCAAGAGGACCACCTGAAGAGGCAACGGGACCTTGATAGACAGAAGCTGGAAGTGGAATCCAAGATGCCCGGGGGCTATGGGTGGAGCCACGAGCAATCAGCCAGAATAGGAATGCATTCATTCGTGTCAAGGAAACTGAAGCGAGCAATCTGCATTGATGGGGGCCTCCCAAGAACCCATGAAAGCCCCTGAAGAGAAACAGTCAGCTTCATGCTTCTGCCCTCTCTAGGGAGCACTTAGCACTACTACTGGGAGAACTCTACTGCTCCCTTACCCTGAGGAGTCAGGGATGGGGGTGGGGAATTAGAAGTACTTAAAGAAGCCTAGCACAACCCATTCCCCAAATCCAGGCCTAAGTGGGGGCAGGGAGGTGAACATAAGGCCTGTCTAAATTGTCATCCAGAAGCCAAACTGTCTCCACAGAGCAAATTTAAATGGATAGAGGAGGCAAGAATTAAACTGTACATTTATGAGACATGTTCATTCAACTTATACAAGTTTTCAGGGGGCTGGGTTGTGCCAAAACACACTGAAATGTAAACCTGTGTTGCTCACTGTCTTTTATACCTAATTTTATCTGCTGTCACAATAGCAGCTACGTTTTTTGGTGGTTTTTTGTTTTTGTTTTTTTGAGACAGGGTCTCACTCTGTCACCCAGGCTGGAGTGCAGTGGTGCAATCACAGCTCACTGCAGCCTCAACCTCTCAGGCTCAAGCGATTCTCCCACCTCAGCCTCCTCAGTAGCTGGGTCTACAGGTGTGTGCACCACAGCCAGCTAATTTTTAAAATGTTTTCTAGAGATGGGGGTCTCCATATGTTGCCCAGGCTGGTCTCAAACCCCAGGGCTCAAGTGATGATTCTGCCTCAGCTTCCCAAACTGTTGGGATTACAGGCATGAGCCACTGTGCCCTGCTCAGCTACAGTTTTTGAGCAATGACTATGTTGGGCACTGACAAAGCACTTCACATACACCATCTCATTTAATGCTCTCAGTTACCCTAAGAAGTAGCTATTTTCTCCAATTTTCTAGACGAAGAAACTGAGGCATAGAGAGGAAAATAAACTTGCCAGTAGGACACAACTAGTAAGTAAAGCTAGAATTAAACTCAGGTTTTCCCGCCTCCAAAGCCTTGCTTCTGAGCCATGCTGTGTCCGCTGTTTCAGAATCACACAATCTGGTCTGTGCCCCCTTTAATGCCCAGTGCTCCTTCCAGTCACAACACATATGTGATTTTTCTCTCCTCTTCATGTCTATCTCACAAAGTCTGATCAGCTCTAATTGAGTACCCTGAGCTCAGTACATTACCTTGGTACACAGGTGACAGTCAATAAGTAGCTATTGACTGGCTGATAACACTTACATAAAAATGTGAGCTTTGGAGTCACACCAATATCCACTACTTATTAGCTGTGTGGTCTTGAGTACATTACTTTACCCTTTCAGTCTGTTTCTTCATCTGTGAAATGGGTTGATAACGTCTCTCCAGGAGGGCAGCCGGGTGGACTGAATAAGCCCACTATCACCCTGTATACCTTCAAGAATTATTTGTTGAATGCATCACTAAGTTGAATTATCTTTTATGTTGTTTCTTATTCATACACATAAAGCCTCATTTCCAACCAGATCCGGGACTTCATAATGACATGGGTCAGCTCTTAGCCTTTGTACAAGCGTTAGCCAGGCAGTGCTGGATGGATACTAGCCACTGATTGACATTATCTTTGTCATGGAAGACTGCATGGTCTGAAGTCTCTCCTGTGGATGTAAAAAAGTACACAGTCAGGGAGAAGTACATTATAGGGAAGTAAAGTAAGGGCACATGGCTAATATCAGTGCTTAATTAAGTTGTTTGATGATAGATAAAAAATATGTTATGAGCCAGTGCATACTTTAAGTGGTTTATATATCATCTCATTGAGTCGTCATGCTACCCTATAAAGTGGACTTTATTATTGCATCTTTTTTTTTTTTTTGCTTGAGGAAATTGAGGCTTAGAGAGGTTAAGTAACTTACCCATGGTCACACAAGTGTTACAAGGATGGTGGTATTGAAATCCACTAACTATTACTGGACCTAGGAAGTCTATCCTTGGTGATTCCCACTTCTTATCTCCTTTATACATAATTCTAGCTAGAGCTAACTTAGTACGATGTTAATTGTTTATATGTCTTTTCTTACCTATCATTTTGTAAGCATTTTTAGTACAGGGAACATGCCGTCATCTTTGTGTCTTTCCAGGGCCTTGCTCAGAGTGTGCACTCAATGAAGCCCTGTTAAATACACTGTTGGTCGGATCTACTCCCGAAATACGTATCGAGTCTGGTCACTTCTCTCTAGCTCCACTGCAGCTCCAGTGCAAACTGCTAACACCTTTTCCCTGGAGAACTGCAAACCAGCTTCCAACTGGTATCTTTGCTTCTATCCCCTTCCATTTTTGCATTGCAATAGGAGTGATATTTTTATATTATTTATAACAGGAATAATAATTTTAAAATATTAAACCAGTGTATCATTCTTTACCCCATAAAGGAGGGTCTCAAACAGCCAATCTGCCCCTGTAGCCTCTGTGAAGAGTGAACGGCGATGTTACTTCTGGAGGAGGGAAAAAGTGATGCAGGGAGTCCATACCAGAGGCTGAAGAATAGGGAAATCAACTTGTTTCACTCCAGGGGACTGGGGTTAGAATTAGGGGACATAGATGGTGAAGCATATGTGCCCCATCTCCCCTGTTAGGTAGATTAGTCAATCTTCTGATTTGGACTGTGAAAGGAGATTGCCTTGCAGTGTGCCATCCAGATAAATGTGGAACAGCCACATCAGCATAAAAGTGGTGGCATGGCAAGAGTAGGTAGAGTTAAATCACAAAACGTCTACCCTTGGCTCCCTTACAGCACGGAAAGTGTCCAGAAGTTCCCATGTGCTCAGAGGGATATAGTGGAGCTATTTGGAAAACTTACTGATCATGGAAGGCTGTGGGTTGCAAGGCTGACCCTCAAGTCAAGGGTTGAATGACAGCCAAGGGCAGACTGCAGAGAGCTTTGCAGTACTGGCAAGAGCAACGTTGGGGCAAGTTCATGGGGCTGGGGTGCTGGAGGTTGTGGAACACTACCAGGGCTAAAACAGGCAGGCTCAATAGCTACAGCTTTCTGCAGTAGAGAAGCAATGAAAGAGTGATAGGGACAGGAGGCAGGGAAATTTGGGGCAGAAAAGGGTGAGTTCCTGGAAATGGCGCCATCCCAAGCTTGGAATTGCAGCCCAAGGGAGAACTTGCATGCTTGTTTTCCTGGTAGAATGTTGCCTTTCCCAAAATCAATAATGGCTCACCCTACCTCCAATCCTGTGCCCATAAAAACCCCAGGATCAGCCAGAAGCAGAGGGAGGAGAAGCAGAGACTATGGTTGGATGTTGGAGAGAAGTGGTCTGATTTCAGACGGATAGCTTGATGGTTTAGCTTTGGAGAGGAGTCCGGCCTGACTTCAGGGGAAGATGACTTTCTTGCTCCGTCCCCTTTTCAACTCCGCATCCCACTGAGAGCCACTTTCATGGGCAATAAAATCCCCTGCATTTACCATCTTCAGTTCATTTGTGTGATCTCATTCCTCCTGGACACCGGACAAGAACTTGAGTGCCATGAGTACAGTGCAAAAGGCTGTCACACTGATCCTCCACTGAGCTGTTAACACTTAAGCCATCTACAGACAGCAAAGCTAAAAGACCACTGACTGTAACACTCCCTCTGGGTCTTCAGGGTTCACAGGCAGCCCCCTAGACACTGCTGCAGGGCCCCACACAAAGTTCACTCTGGCCAGCCCCCATAAGTGCTCACCCAGGCTCCTGCACCTGCTCACCTGTGTGTGCCCTCCCATGAGGGGTTGAACACAGCAGTTCAAGTATGGAGTTCACCCCTGTCAGTGCCGAAGCAGCTGGCTAGTTCCAGTGCCCACACTCTAGTTCCCATCTGCGAAGGGGTCAGGGAAATATCCTGCTTCAGGAGGGCAAGGGCAGAGGCTAGACGGGACTCTGAGACCCCCACACGGACCTACACGTAGGTCTAAGGCCCTCCCCTGGCCACCACGAGGACTTGTGTGTAAGCTCCGCATATCCCAGGGGCCATCTTGGGGAGGAAATAGATGAAATCCTGGCATGTTCTGGAAAGGTGACTGTTTAGACCAGAAGAGACTGAGATATGAATCTTGAAAAGTCAAGTTTCTGTTTAAGTTAGGAAATGCCTAAGACTGGATCCATGTGAGGAAGTCAAGAAACCACATTTTTTTTTTGCACATATGAATGTGGTTGAGTAAAATTTCAATCCAACTGTATAACATCCAGCTGACATCACTGCCCTGCTTAAAAGTCTTCTAAGGTTTCCAGTGACAGATGAATTAAATCTAAGCATCTTCCCACAGCCTATAAGGCTTAGCATTATCTGGGCCCAGCCAAATGCCCTCAACTCATCTCTGATCTTGCATCAGTCCTCAGAACATACAAACCTCTTTCCTAGGACCTGAATTTGCTGCCTGTCCTCCCTGGAATCCTCTTCACCCTAGATTCTCACCACTGAATTTTCCTCTCTCTTCACTTCAGGTCCTAGCTTGAAAGTCACCTGCTCAGAGAAGCCTTCCTTGATGACCTAAAATAAATCTCTTTTCACATCATCTGTTATCCTCCCCTGTGGTACTGTATTTCCTTCACAATGGTCACAATTTGGAATTATTTTGTGCTCATTCATTTACGTGTTCACTGCCTATCCCCTTACTTAGACTCTAAACTCCAAGAGGATTGGTTTACTAATAAATATCTGTTGAAGGAAAGAAGAGGGGAAGAGAGGGAGGGAGGGAGGTAGGGGGGCTCATTAAGGGATGTCACTAGCATGAATGGAACTGCTTAATCATTCCAGCACAGAGCACCCATGCCCCAGATGTTGGCTGCTAGCGGCTCACATGCTTGTTCATTTATTGAAAGCACTATCCTTGGTTACAAAGAGCCTCTTGGTGGATGGTGCCTGGGACATTTTACCCTACCCTGGGGCAGTGCATGGCATTTGGTTGACAGATGGGAGAGTGTAACAGCTCAGCCCCTTTAGCTGGGCAGGACAACCTCTGAGATGCAGCGGATGCTGCAGACCTCCCAGTGGGACCGGGTCTAGGCTAGACTATTCCTAAACCCCATCTTTGCCCAGCCCCTTCTGCCCCATACTGCTTCTCTCCTCATCCCCACCCCCTCACTATAGGTTTCTTCTCAGGGCTTTCCCTCAATTAATCATTTGCACAAGAATTCCATCTCAGCCTCTGAGTCTAGAGAACCTAAGACAAGCCCCTTTCATGGACAGTGTGCTGGGCATGGGAGATGGAGGAGGGCATCCAGAAAAGAAGAGAACAGAGCTGAAGCTAGGACAGGGACCACAACCATGTCGCCTTACTTTGCCCCATCCTTCCCACCCTGATTCTACTGTGCAGATGCCATGGATGTGCCACTTAGAATGCCATCAATTATTGAAGAAGCTCCAAAAGAAGGGAATGTAAGTGAAGACGAAAGATTCCAATGGAAGACAGACAGGTCCCACTGCTTGGGGAGGACCTAAGCTATCATGTCTGGGAAAAAAGCATTTTAGTTTCCTGCTGTGAGAAAGCTCCAAATGCTTTGGAGGCTAAAGAAGCGGCTCTGACAAAGACAGGAAAGCGCGGGCGGGGCTGATGGGTCTTTTTCATCTCCCCCCTTTGCTGATCAAGAGGCAGTGCTGTAAAATGACGGCAAGGCCTGAGATGGTAGCAACCCTCTTATCTCCCCTGTTGTTTTATTTTGGGGACGCGGAGGAGTGGGAAGCCAGTCTAGAAGGTGACAGCCTCCAGAATGGGAGGGGCCAGGGCTGAGGGAGTCTGGCCCTGGTCCTTGACTACCGCAGGGAAGGATGGAAATGTGTACGAGGCAGTCTGTGAGATGACAGTCCCTTCTGAACCATCCTGTATTATGTCAGGCACTTGCAAGTGCAGGGAGAAGAAGAGCAAATGCAGATCAAGAGGAAAACCAAAGCTGAAATGCCATTAAAGGGCTATTTAAAGAAAGTGTTTTCATCGGAAGCAACTTTTCCCCCTTTCTTTTTTGAAGGCTTAACTGTCAAACAACAACTCCAAATACCTTTAACGGACTTACAGTGATTCAGTCACCACACTAGGCATTGAAATAAATCCCAGCCCTCAACTCAGAAATGCTCAGCACTGGTTTTAAACCAGTCGGGGAATCCAGTTATATCCAAGATGTGGCCCTCCTACCACATCTGTGGGTGAAAGTCCAGGTTTGCAGTTCAGGTTTGATAGGGATGCAGGGTAAGTGATAAGCTCCGTGAGAGCTGGGAGCTTGGTCTGTCTCGTTCCCCATGGTACTCCCACTGTGGGGAGCAGCACCTGGCAGCACCTCGAGGGGCTCAGTAGATGTCGGTGGAATTAAGGAATATTTCAGCCAAGATTAAATGCATGACTTTGGACTCAAATTTATAACCCAATTCCTTTTCTCACTAGCAAGGTTTCTTGGGTAAGTTTTTTTTTTTTTTTTGGAGGGGGGGACAGAGTCTCACTCTGTCACCCAGGCTGGAGTGTAATGGCATGATCATCTCAGCTCACTGCAACCTCCGCCTCCTGGGTTCAAGCAATTCTTATGCCTCACCCTCCCAAGTAGCTGGGATTACAGGTGTGTGCCACCATGCCCAGCTAATTTTTGTATTTTTAGTAGAGATGGGGGTTTCACCACATTGGCCAGGTTGGTCTCGAACCCCTGACCTCAGGTGATCTGCCTGCCTCGGCCTTTCAAAGATTTCTTGATCTTTCTGAATTTCAGTTTCCTCATCTATAAAGTGAGGGGAAAAATAGTATCTGCCTTCTAGGTTTGTGGTGAGTCTCGAACAAGCTCTGATGTCCATAGCACAGAGTAAGCACTGCCAAATGGCAGTTGCTCTTATGGTTAAGCCTTGTATATTTCTTATGACAAATGAACACTAAAAACAGAATTCTACAGGAATAAAAACTGAGTTCCAGGAACTAAAACAGAGCAGTGAAATCCCAATTTTCCTGACCAATCATTGAAAAAGTGCCCCCCTCCCCCCCAAAAAAGACCATTCTCAGTTGTCAAGAAACCTAAAGTAGTAATTTCGAAATAAAGGAAGCAGTAATGTGTCACAAAATCCACTGTGTCTATTCACATCTATTTCAAAAGATGAAAATTAAATGATCATAAAAAGGTCTTCAAGAAATACCATTAAGGGAAGAAAGCAAGTTATGTAATTATGTATTGTGTGAATTACATCTAATTCAAATCCAAATTTAATATAAGTATATTCATTTATAATAAAAACCTAATGCTGATTTAAAAGCATCCTACTCAGCTTTGATTTTGAAGTGAAATACTTATTCCCTCACACAGATTTGATGTGATATGTCTAAGAGAGTCTATGAATATTCATAGCCAGCATATGAACTACATGTCCACATCCATATAGTAATACACTTCTTACCCAAGCTGAAAGATGCACCCTTTTTCCTCTGGAAAGAAAATAATTACAGTATAGTTGAAAATGGAAAAGCCAACAGTCCCTTAAACAAAAGTTGCAGCATCCAGAGGGGCTGCCAGTCTAATAAATTGTTTGTTTAATGGGTTTGGGATGATGAGGTTGACAAGCCAACATGAAGCTTAAAAAGGAAATCTGCCAAGGTGGCCAGTATGCCTGGGGCTCAGGCTGCCTCTGGTGCCCCCATCAGGCACATTGAAATGCTCAGAAGCCCCACATGCTCTGCTGGAAGCAAAGGCACAATTCGCTGACTGGTGTCAGTCAGAGATCTTGCCTAGCCCCATTCAACCGCAGGCAATCCTGATCTTGGGGCTCAGGAGGTTCTTCTCCACTTAATGCTGCATCTGGCTGCTCCATCTCTCAGGATCGCCAGGGGAAGACGTCTCAGATAATAGTTTGGGGTCCTGAGCAAGGGCGTGCCCATACACAGGTGCCCTACCTTGTGCTTACTAGGTGTGGTCTTCAAAATAATTTGTGTGTCAAAGAAGATTCTTCTAAGTTGCCTATTGTTTTCCACACACAGGGGAAGATAGTGTGAGAGAATCCAATAGCAAATTCTGTTGTACAATAAGGAATGATTTTGGCCATCCTGGGCAACAGTGATAGACCCTGTCTCTACACAAAATTTTAAAAATTAGCTGGGCCACGGTGGTGCACACCTGTAGTTCCAGTTACTGGGAAGGATTATTTGAGCCCAGTAGTTCAAGCTGCAGCAAGCCATGATTGTGCCACTGCACTCCTGCTGGGCAGCAGAGTAAGAACCATCTGAAAAAAACCTTTTTTTTTTTTTTAAAGGAACGCTGCTGGGCACGGTGGCTCATGTCGGCAATCCCAGCACTTTCGGAGGCCGAGGCGGGTGGATCACCCGAAGTCAGGACTTCGAGACCAGCCTGGCCAACATGGCAAAACCCCGTTTCTACTAAAAATACAAAAATTAGCTGGGCATGTTGGCAGGCACCTGTAATCCCAGCTACTTGGGAGTCTGAAGACAAGAGAATCGCTTAGAACCTGGGAGGTGGAGGTTGCACTGAGCCGAGATCACGCCATTGCACTCAAGCCTGGGCAAGAAGAGCGAAACTCCGTCTCTAAATACATACATACATACATACATACATACATAGTTCTGGAATTCTACTTTCTCTTTTATAATTTTGGAGCGGGATCTGGAATTGGAGTCTGGCACATGGTGAGCGCTCAGCAAACACTGGGGAGTGGCATAGCAGTGCAGTGCATGGGCTCTGGAGTCATACAGCCTTCATTTGAGTTCAGGTTCTACCACTGAGCTGGGTAGGGTTGTTTGTCCCTGCTAAGCCTCTGAATAGAGGAATGTGGGGGTCATTCTTCTAGCTCCCTGTAAAGGAGTTGAAAGAATGAAATGAGCATGGGCCTACTGGCACAGGCAGCACTCACTAAATGTTTTGGTTGATCCTCCTTGAACTGGGAGACACACTCATTGGAACCTCCTCAGACAAGGCTGGGACAAAGATAGGACTGAAGAGGAGGGGGACCTCCAGGCAGATCTGACTACTCCTTTGCTAACTCCACTGCCTTTGCTTGGGTCTCTATGCTCTTATTGCACTCTCCCCTTGTTTGCATGGCTATTTTCCCATACAAACTGCAGCTCCTTAAGGGTCTTATTAGATGCTGCATCCCTAGGATCCTGCCCAGTGCCTGGCATACACTAAGTATGGAACTGACTTAGTTCAAAGCGCAGTTTTGAATATCTCCAGGTGTGGCTTTGGGCATTATGAAAAGAGAAAAAGAAGACCCCGTAAGTTAGGATTCTTTTTTTTTCTTTTTTTCTTTTGCCACAGAGTCTTGCACTGTCACCCAGGCTAGAGTGCAGTGGCATGATCTCAGCTCACTGCAACCTCCGCCTCCTGGGTTCAAGAGATTCTCCTGCTTCAGCCTCCCAAGTAGCTGGGATTACAGGTGCCCGCCACCGCACCCGGCTAATTTTTGTATTTTTTAGAAGAGACAGGGTTTCACCATGTTGGCCAGGCTGGTCTTGAACTCCTGACCTTGTGATCCACCCACCTAGGCCTCCAAAAGTGCTGGGATTACAGGTGTGAGTCACCGTGCCTGGCCAGGATTCTTTTACTTGTAAGTACAATAAACGCAATATAAATGGGCTTCAACACAGATAACTGAAAAGTCCAGGAGTAGTGTTGACTCAAATGATGCTATCAGAACTTGATTTCTCTCCCTCTGTCTCTTGGCATTGCTTTTACTGGTTGGCTCCATTTCAAACAGGCTTTTTGCCTCTAGCTAGCAAAATTACTGCATAGCTGTAGACCTAACATCTTCCCAATTTACAATCTAACAGGGAAAAAAAAAACACATGAGATTTTGTCCCAGAAAAAGACTCACTGCAACTTTAGTGTGGTCATGTGTCAATTTCTGAGACAATCACGATGTCATGTGTTGACTGAGTTGTATACTTTTCCATTAAATGGAGGTGAGAGCCACTCCCCTTTAATAATAAATTGAGAATAGATTGGGGTGAGCCCTCAAGGTTAGTACTTATTTTAAAATGTACTAGGGATTTTGTTTTTACTCTGTTATGGTGTGGGGCCAGCAGATCAGGGGGCAATTGCCATTGTCAAGAGTTTTGTTATTCATAGTTCCCAAGAGGAGGGACCATGTTGCATGCCACGTCATGCAGGACCACACGGGGAAGCACCAGGGTTGGGCAGGAGGTGGGAGTGAGGGGAGAGCTCATGTGAAACCTTTAGCCTTGGTTTTTAAGAGAAAGAATGGGCAAGGTAGTGTAAGCAGTTGGGCAGAATTAGGATTGCATGGTTTGAATCATTTGGGTGGCCTCTGGGTGAAAGGATAGTCCCTTGTTGCCTAGTACCTGGCCCTTGGGTGATTTAGGGCACAGGGATAGTGTCCTGGACTGCAAGAGCCTAATAAAAGGAGGTGGGTGGGGATTGGTTGGTTTGCGTATCACAGGGGTGCTCCAAGGCAAGTTTGCTATCTCTAGGAATTAGCTACCCCCGGCATGGGCAGTCCCTCTCCAGGTCCACCAGACCCCAAGATGTTGAAGCATCATAAAACACAGAAAATAAAAAATATGATTAATACAGTGCTGGGTGGCAAAAAACAACGGATATCTATTACAAAGACCAAGGTCTAATATTAGTATAAAGAAGCAATCTCATTCATTTAGCCATTCACTAGTTCATTCACTCATTCATTTTTTCATTCAACATTTTTTTAGGAGTGCATCATTCACCATTTATTAAAAATCTCCCGAATGACTACTGGGTACATAATGAAATGAAGGCAGAAATAAAGATGTTCTTTGAAACCAATGAGAACAAAGACACAACATACCAGAATCTCTGGGATGCATTCAAAGCAGTGTGTAGAGGGAAATTTATAGCACTAAATGCCCACAAGAGAAAGCAGGAAAGATCCAAAATTGACACCCTAACATCACAATTAAAAGAACTAGAAAAGCAAGAGCAAACACATTCAAAAGCTAGCAGAAGGCAAGAAATAACTAAAATCAGAGCAGAACTGAAGGAAATAGAGACACAAAAAACCCTTCAAAAAATCAATGAATCCAGGAGCTGGTTTTTTGAAAGGATCAACAAAATTGATAGACTGCTAGCAAGACTAATAAAGAAAAAAAGAGAGAAGAATCAAATAGACACAATAAAAAATGATAAAGGGGATATCACCACCGATCCCACAGAAATACAAACTACCATCAGAGAATACTACAAACACCTCTACGCAAATAAACTAGAAAATCTAGAAGAAATGGATACATTCCTCGACACATACACTCTCCCAAGACTAAACCAGGAAGAAGTTGAATCTCTGAATAGACCAATAACAGGAGCTGAAATTGTGGCAATAATCAATAGTTTACCAACCAAAAAGAGTCCAGGACCAGATGGATTCACAGCCGAATTCTACCAGAGGTACAAGGAGGAACTGGTACCATTCCTTCTGAAACTATTCCAATCAATAGAAAAAGAGGGACTCCTCCCTAACTCATTTTATGAGGCCAGCATCATTCTGATACCAAAGCCGGGCAGAGACACAACAAAAAAGAGAATTTTAGACCAATATCCTTGATGAACATTGATGCAAAAATCCTCAATAAAATACTGGCAAACCGAATCCAGCAGCACATCAAAAAGCTTATCCACCATGATCAAGTGGGCTTCATCCCTGGGATGCAAGGCTGGTTCAATATACACAAATCAATAAATGTAATCCAGCATATAAACAGAGCCAAAGACAAAAACCACATGATTATCTCAATAGATGCAGAAAAAGCCTTTGACAAAATTCAACAACCCTTCATGCTAAAAACTCTCAATAAATTAGGTATTGATGGGACGTATTTCAAAATAATAAGAGCTATCTATGACAAACCCACAGCCAATATCATACTGAATGGGCAAAAACTGGAAGCATTCCCTTTGAAAACTGGCACAAGACAGGGATGCCCTCTCTCACCGCTCCTATTCAACATAGTGTTGGAAGTTCTGGCCAGGGCAATTAGGCAGGAGAAGGAAATAAAGGGTATTCGATTAGGAAAAGAGGAAGTCAAATTGTCCCTGTTTGCAGATGACATGATTGTTTATCTAGAAAACCCCATTGTCTCAGCCCAAAATCTCCTTAAGCTGATAAGCAACTTCAGCAAAGTCTCAGGATACAAAATCAATGTACAAAAATCACAAGCATTCTTATACACCAACAACAGACAAACAGAGAGCCAAATCATGAGTGAACTCCCATTCACAATTGCTTCAAAGAGAATAAAATACCTAGGAATCCAACTTACAAGGGATGTGAAGGACCTCTTCAAGGAGAACTACAAACCACTGCTCAAGGAAATAAAAGAGGATACAAACAAATGGAAGAACATTCCATGCTCATGGGTAGGAAGAAACAATATCGTGAAAATGGCCATACTGCCCAAGGTCATTTACAGATTCAATGCCATCCCCATCAAGCTACCAATGACTTTCTTCACAGAATTGGAAAAAACTACTTTAAAGTTCATATGGAACCAAAAAAGAGCCCACATCGCCAAGTCAATCCTAAGCCAAAAGAACAAAGCTGGAGGCATCACACTACCTGACTTCAAACTATACTACAAGGCTACAGTAACCAAAACAGCATGGTACTGGTACCAAAACAGAGATATAGATCAATGGAACAGAACAGAGCCCTCAGAAATAACGCCGCATACCTACAACTATCTGATCTTTGACAAACCTGAGAAAAACAAGCAATGGGGAAAGGATTCCCTATTTAATAAATGGTGCTGGGAAAACTGGCTAGCCATATGTAGAAAGCTGAAACTGGATCCCTTCCTTACACCTTATACAAAAATCAATTCAAGATGGATTAAAGATTTAAACGTTAGACCTAAAACCATAAAAACCCTAGAAGAAAACCTAGGCATTACCATTCAGGACATAGGCATGGGCAAGTACTTCATGTCCAAAACACCAAAAGCAATGGCAACAAAAGACAAAATTGACAAATGGGATCTAATTAAACTAAAGAGCTTCTGCACAGCAAAAGAAACTACCATCAGAGTGAACAGGCAACCTACAACATGGGAGAAAATTTTCGCAACCTACTCATCTGACAAAGGGCTAATATCCAGAATCTACAATGAACTCAAACAAATTTACAAGAAAAAAACAAACAACCCCATCAAAAAGTGGGCGAAGGACATGAACAGACACTTCTCAAAAGAAGACATTTATGCAGCCAAAAAACACATGAAAAAATGTCATCATCACTGGCCATCAGAGAAATGCAAATCAAAACCACTATGAGATATCATCTCACACCAGTTAGAATGGCAATCATTAAAAAGTCAGGAAACAACAGGTGCTGGAGAGGATGTGGAGAAATAGGAACACTTTTACACTGTTGGTGGGACTGTAAACTAGTTCAACCATTGTGGAAGTCAGTGTGGCGATTCCTCAGGGATCTAGAACTAGAAATACCTTTTGACCCAGCCATCCCATTACTGGGTATATACTCAAAGGACTATAAATCATGCTGCTATAAAGACACATGCACACGTATGTTTATTGCGGCATTATTCACAATAGCAAAGACTTGGAACCAACCCAAATGTCCAACAATGATAGACTGGATTAAGAAAATGTGGCACATATACACCATGGAATACCATGCAGCCATAAAAAATGATGAGTTCATGTCCTTTGTAGGGACATGGATGAAATTGGAAGCCATCATTCTCAGTAAACTATCGCAAGAACAAAAAACCAAACACCGCATATTCTCACTCATAGGTGGGAATTGAACAATGAGAACACATGGACACAGGAAGGGGAATATCACACTCTGGGGACTGTTGTGGGGTGGGGGGAGGGGGGAGGGATAGCATTGGGAGATATACCTAATGCTAGATGACGAGTTAGTGGGTGCAGCGCACCAGAATGGCACATGTATACATATGTAACTAACCTGCACATTGTGCACATGTACCCTAAAACTTAAAGTATAATAATAAAAAAAAAATCTCCCATGTGCTAGACACTGAAGTAGGTGCAAGGAACATAGAAGTGAACAAGCCAGACCTGGTTCCTGCTAATTAGAGCCATCGATCAAATAATTATACATATATGTATCTCTATCTATCTACCTACCTATCTATCTATATTTTTTTTCTGTTGCCCCAGCTAGAGTGCAGTGGCATGAACATAGTTCACTGCAACCTCAACCTCCAAGGTTCAAGTGATCCTCCTGCCTCAGCCTTCTGAATAGCTGAGACCACAGGCGCACACCACCACATCCAACTGATTTTTAAATTTTTTGTGGAGACTGGGTCTTGCTATGTTGCCCAGGCTGGTCTCCAACTCCTGGACTCAAGCTGTCCTCCCACCTTGGCCTCCCAAAGTGTTGGGATTACAGGAGTAAGCCACTGCACCCGGCCTAATAACTATAATTCTCAAGGACCTATTCCAAATGATACGGGATCCAGTAATTCATTTTTAAAGGCTTTAGTTCATCTACTTGTTTTAGGCTATAGTGATTGTTGGGCCTGTCAGTATATTCTGGGCCTTTGGAGAAAAGATCTCATGCTCATAAATAAAAATGCTCCACAAATGAGGATGATTTTTTCATGACTTGTATGACATTTTAGAGATTACAAGATGCTTTAAGTATTCTCATTTATTCTTCACAATTCTTGTTAGATATAGATTATTATCATCTCATTTTACCCCTGGAGAAGCTGAGGCTTTAAGAAGTGAAGTGACTTGCCCAAAGATTTACTAACAGCAGTGGCCAAGCAGGGCTTAAAACCAAGTCCAGTTCTTTTTCCACTTTATTAGTATTTTCAATTGTGGGACCCCTGCCAGTGGCTCACAGAGCATCAAAATAGTGACCTCAATTAGTGAGAAATGTATCTCTATTTCATATCTCCCTCAATCATTTCAGCTCTGTCAAGGGCAAAGTCTCATATTTGTGCTAATATATCTTTAACACTTTTCACTTGCTACCCTGTCTCTCTTTCTCTCCTTAGAAATCAAGAAAGCACAGGACTCTGGCTCAGAACTGTTGGCAGGCACAACTGAGAAGCTAGAATCTAATATCATTGTTTTGCTTTATTTATGACAAGCGATATTGGTTTTCCATTTATGGTAGAGATATTAAGTTTCCCTTTGAAATAAATGTATTTTTGAAGTTAAAACAGTGTTGATTGAAAACAAATACTAAATAAATAATAAGTAGCTTGTGGGTATGTGCAAATCATGAAAACGGTACCCAAATTACTGCAATCTGGGAACACCTCATAGACCAAGCAAGTAGGAAGAGGCTCCTGGAAGGGAAAATGCAGATTCCTCTCCTTTCCTGTCTAGGGAGGAAAAAGGACTGGTTTAGGCCCTGCTCCAAATAAAAGACATGGTCACAATCCTCTAAGATGGTGGTTTTCAGGCCAAGGCCCAGAGACTGATGCCAATCCAAAGTGATATTTTCAAATCATTTGTGAGAAGAAAAAATAAGGACCGTGTATATGTCAGTGCAAGAAGGCCAACTATTCTTTCTTAGGTAAGAAGGTATTTTATTCTGAAACTTTCTTATTATTCATTTATTTTTGTATGAGTGCAAGTGTGTTATAATGCCCGTTCTTTAGTAATTGGTTTATGATAATAGATGGCCATTGCTGATTGTGATTGTTCCAATAGCTTTACTTGGAAAAACAAATAGCTAGTGACCTTATCCTACCAAACCCCCCTCCTCCCTATTTTTTTCTATCTGTGAACTTCTGTTCTAGGAGACTTCAATTGCAGGAAACAGCTTGCCTTCTATTGCTAGAGGAAAAAGATATTGATAGGCCCAGCCTTATAACTGTGGTTACTAGCAATGCAAAACAGCAAGCCATAAATCCTTATTGAACTCAGGCACTGCTGTTTACCATTGAAGAGATCCTTCTTTTCTCTCCAGTGTAACTAAATAAAGATGGGAGACCAGAGAAATAAGATAGCTGTTAAATTAAAGAGGAAAAACGTTCAAGTTTCAAGGAGGCTGTTACAAAAACAAACAAGCATATAAACCAACCAACCCCCAACCTCCTAGACCAATATCTATCTCTCAGTGACCTTGGACCATCTTAGTTGAAATGAGCAAACTGACAGCCCATTAAGAATGCCAGCCCCACTCCTCTTATTCTCTGATGATGGAAATGTAAACTGGTATATCAGGCTAACTCTTTGACCTAGCAATTCGTTTTTCACTAATTTGTCAGAGAAAATATCATAGTTGGGCACAAATAATTATTTGGTTATAAGGATCTCCATTAAAATAATCATTTACTGCATAGAAAAGCTAGACACAGATATCGAATGGCAAGGGGTTGGCCAGGTAAGTCATAGCACATTGATACACTGGAATACTGTGTAAATATATGAAAATATATTGTAGAAAAATACTCAATATTATGCAAAATGGTAAGAACGTATTGTTAAATGAGACAAGTATAAAAAAGCAAAAGAATAAAATACATACAGAATATTGGATATGATTTCATTTTTATTTAAAAGATGTTGGATGGAGGATGGGAGGAGGGAGATGATCAGGAAAAATAAGTAATGGATACTAGGTTTATTATCTGGGTGATGGAATAATCTGTACAACAAACCTCTATGACACAAGTTTACCTATGTAATAAACCTTCACTTGTACCCCTGAACTTAAAAGTTTAAAAAACTGAGTCTTTTATAAACAGCAAAAAATAAAAAATAAAATAAAAGAGGCATAATACACAATAGGTCTGGGTGGTAAAATTATAAGTGAGTTCCATTTCCCTCTTTTGTGTAAGTCTTTTTTTATGTCTACAATGAAAACATGCTACTTTTACTTTAAGAAAAAAAGAGATTCCCTTTAAATTGGCCCTATTTAACCTGTTTAAAATGGGTCAGCAACCCTATGCATAAGCTTAAAAGTGTGTATTTGTGGACTTGCATTTTGCAGTGCTGACGTGCTTCCCCTAGAACCGAAGGGAGACACGAAACCTCTCTGCAAACTCTTTGTAGATTCCCATCTGTGACTTGATAAATATTTGATGCAGTGGCCAGTCAACATCCCTACATTAGTGAAACTTCTGCCCAGGAGCAACTGCACAGCTCTCAGCAATGAGATCGGAGTAAGTTAAAAAGAGTGTATTCATTAGCCACTTCAAAGGGTTTGTTTTTTTTCAGCTGGAAATTTTGCAGGCTGTATTATTGGCCCCGCTGTCTACCGCATGACGACCAAAAAACATACTACTGCAAGGAGGAGCCTGTTTCTTCCCTTAACAACATTTTCTTTCCTTTGTGTTCACAGCCCAGGAGGCAAACGCATCATGAATCACCCTCCTGTCTTCCCTTTGGTTAAACAGCTGCGAATATCTTAAGTGAGTTTAGGATCTGCCTGGTAACTTTAATGCCAAAAACCTGGAGTCTGGTCCCCGTAGCTTGTGTAGTTTTGTACAATGGGGATGGGCCACTTGTCCTCTCTGCATCTTCAAAGACTACAATTGATAATTAAAAGTCAGCCTTTTGTCCCTAAATATCCTAAATTGACAAGTAGAATGAATGAACAACATGTAGCAGGGCAGAGAAGGGCTCTGGTGAAACCAGCTGAAATTAATCCTGAAGCTAGCTACAGTGGTTTTCAGGAGGACCTGAGTAAACTCCTACTCATTTTTCAAATCTTGATTTAAATATCACCTCTTCCTAGAAGGCTACCAAGATCCAACCCTGGTGCCCCTCCACTGAGCTTCCATAACTTCTGTACTTCTGTGAGAGCCTGTAAGCTGTACTCGAACTACCTGCTTGTTCATGTCTCTCCCCAGCAAACTATGAGTTTTGGGAAGACTGTCCTCTCCACCACTGCCCGGCATCTGGCACTTATAAAAGTGCTGAATAAATATTTATTGAATTGAGTACATTTTTCTTGAAACTCATGCTTCAGAAGAGTAACAAAATTTCAGGACTATAGGGCATCAAATTTGAAAGTTTCCTCTATTCATTGATTGAAGCCCGCTGTCCCTGTTCCCGACCCATAGCCGTCAAAGCAAGCAGCTGTCTAGTCTGCTTGCACATTTCTAATGACAGACAGTTTACCTCCCTTTAAAACAGTCAAAGGTAGACTTTGAAATGACTAAGAAAGTTGAGTAAAATAAAAGACCAACAGGACAGGTCCTCTACCAAATTGGGAAGCAGGTAACCCAGGCGCCTTGTCACTTCTAGTTCCTCCCCTCTCGTCATTATTGCCACTTCTTGAGGCCTTTATTCTCTTCCCCATTTTCTGCTGGGCCTTGCTCTCAGCTGAGGGTTAAGGAAACTCCACAGTGGTAGCCACTGACAGTAGTTTAAGGCTCTGCTTCACAAACCAGGAGTGTGTACGCCATGGAGTCCTTGAACTCCAAGATGAACATGGAGTCTATTGTGAAGCATCGTTTTTATTTGAAGAGCTAACATTTTTATGTTAAAAATATATGTAGTATGGAAAAGCATATAGGCATGATTTTAAATAGACAGCAGAAGACTTAAAAGAAATTGATCAAAATCTTTTGGGCTGAGTCCTCAGACTCCTGGGGGTTAAGAATTCACTCTTGGTTTGATGGGTTACTTTGGTGGAAAATACAGGAGAAGTAATACTGGCTTAATATGCTGTTGTCTTATATCCCCTGGGGGCATTTGCATTTCCACTGGTTTCTTTTGGAGACTGAAAAGGCTTTAAAGCCAAGAGGAATCAATGCATAATGGTGGAGTTTCAGGCTGCATGAATTGGGGTAGAGGGACAGATATTATCCAGCAGAGGCATTGCATTTATAAAGAACATTTCCTAGTGATCTGTCAGCCTTTAACAAGCAGTCCCATTTCCGAGTAGATACAGTAAATGTCCACTTGATTCTGCTTTGACAATGTTTGTGCAAGTAACTTAACCCTTCTATGCCTCAGTTTCCTTAGCTCAGTATGAGAAATTAACTCATACAGGTGCTGTGAGCTACTGTATAAGAAGTACTTTGCTCAGTGCCCAACATATAATAAACATTAACTAAACAGCAGTTCTTACTAGCACTAATTATAAAATTAACATATGCTCGGTCAGACCTACCCCTAAATTTGTGGGCCTAGAGTTTGTTAACTTTTTTGTTAACAAACAAGCCAACAGACTGTTAAAAAAAAAAAATGTGGTGTATCCTTCTACTTTCGAAACAAAGTTGAGAACTATTTTTCATACGACTGAATATCAGCAAATTTTAAAGTTGACTGATCTTTAATTTTCTGCACATAACTGGCAGTTCTGCTGCTTGGCTGATGTTTGGATGCGTAATAACAAAGGCATACATAATTCATACATGACTATATATTTGCTATATAAAAATTATTTTTTCTTGTCTTCATTTTAGCAAAATTACAGTTATGTTCTTCCAATCAGGATTTTTACATAATTTATGCTCAAAGATAGTAATGCCAAATTCGACACCCTTTCTTAGCCATTGTATTCTTATTTTTAAATCAATTTCATCATGGAGAAAACTTGCTGTTAAGTCAATAGCAACTGAAATTGCCAAAGTTATGGTAACATTTACACTCAGAAATTGGCAATGGATTTTACATATAAAGTTCAAATACTATCATGGGGTCTTAAATTATTGTTACGATAGAAAATACTACAAAAAATTTTAATTTCATAATATAAATCTATCACTTACATTGCAATTTTTACCTTCTCTAAAAACAATATCCAGATCCACAAAATATTTTGGTAAGTTTTTTTTTATTTTTAATAAACCTAAAGTGATCTCAACAGATATTAGTTTGGGGATTATTTGTATGTGCATATTCTCTTTTATAGTGATGCAAACATTTTTGTTTACTTGTTCTGATTTTCTCATATTTTATAGAAATGTCACATTTGTTACATATTTTACATGCAGTTTATTTCAATTTAGAGTAACTATTTTCTCTATATAAAAAAATTTAATCGTAAAAAGGCAAAACAGCCAAACTCATTATTTGGTTCCAGTTTTTAGAATTTCTGCAAGCTTTTGCTAACATCATTAAAAACAACAGTTTCTACCAAATAACCATAGATAGTGCAGATTCAAAAATAATTTTCTGCCGAAGATCATGATTCCTTCCTTAGCAAAGTAATGCAGGAACAGAAAACCAAATACCACATGTTCTCACTTATAAGTGGGAACTAAATGATGAGAACTCATGAACACAAAGAAGGAAACAACAGGCACTGGGGTCTACTTGAGGGTGGGGGGTGTGGGGAGGGGAAGGGGCAGAAAAGATAACTTTTGGGTACTGAGCTTAATATCTGGGTGATGTAGTAATATGTACAACCAACCCCTGTGACACATTTATCTATGTAACAAACCTTCACATTTATGCTTAAACCTAAAATTAAAATTCTAAAAAAAGATCATGATTCTTTTTTTTTTTTTTTTCTTTTTGAGATGGAGTCTTGCCGTGTCACCCAGGCTGGAGTACAGTGGCACGATCTCGGCTCACTGCAACCTCTGCCTCCCAGGTTCAAGCGAGTCGCCTGCTTCAGGCTTCCGAGTAGCTGGAACTACAGGCGCCCACCACCACACCCGGCTAATTTTTGTATTTTTAGTAGTGACGGGGTGTCACCATACTGGCCAGGCTGGTCTCAAACTCCTGACCTCGTGATCCGCCCGCCTCGGCCTCCCAAAGTGCTGGGATTACAGGTGTGAGCCACCGTACCCGGCCATGATTCTTTTTATTTAAGGATTATCTTTTATTTCTCATACTCTTCCAGTGCATCTTCTTACCTGGTGTAAATAAAATTTTGTTGTTTAATAGCTTTTAGTCAGCATTCCCTTTGTGTGTCCAAAAGTGTTTTAGTGACAAACATATAACAGCTTTTTCAAGTTGTTTCATCTTTGGACAGATACAGAAAATATCCTATGTAATTGTTTAATTGTTCCGAAGATGCAATCACCCATTTGACACAGCTGAGAACATGTCCCTTAATAAGAAATTCAAACTATGTATCACACACGCCTCATAATAAATGCTTGTTCCTTACCAACTGCCATTATCATTAGCTTGCCATCATTATTCTTTTAAATCAATGTCTAAAATTCAAAATTGTATTTTCAATTCTACTTTTTACAATAGGTATAAAATCAATAACATACACAATTTTGACTTCAATTTTTATCATCTGATGAACTATCAGATGCAAGTGTGGCCTGCCCACCATCATCAGATGATGGTACATCAGAAGATAAATATTAGTTGCTCAATATGATTTTGTCCTAACATAATTTACTTAAATTAGTTACTATTAATTTAAAAATTGTATCTCTAATATCTTTTACCACATTTAATAGTATTTTGAATTCTCCATTTAAAGAAATTTGATCTTTTAAAATTCAATTTTTTTTTTTTTTTGAGACAGGGTCTCGCTCTGTTGCCCAGGTTGGAGTGCAGTGGCTCAGTCTCGGCTCACGGCAACCTCTGTCTCCCAGGTTCAAGCAATCCTCTTGCCTCAGCCTCCCTAGTAGCTGGGACTACAGGTGCATGCCACCACGCCTAGCTAATTTTTTTGTATTTTCAGTGGAGACGGGGTTTTGCCATGTTGGCCAGGCTGGTCTCGAACTCCTGACCTCAGGTCTTCCGCTCGCCATGGCCTCCCAAAGTGCTGGGATTACAGGCCTGAGCCACCGCGCCGGGCCTAAAATTCATTTTTATCTATGTTATATGCTTGGCTATTTTGGCATCACATTTGAAAGTTATTTTTTCTACTAGACTAGAACATTTCCATTGTTTTCTATGAATATCGCACTGTTGCTGTTCCACACAAGCTTGCCTAAGTATGGCACATCTAATACTGTTTTCTTAAGAATATCACAGCAATATTGTGTATTTGTATTTGCTTGTTTATTTGTTGAATACTGTTAATCATTTGTGTTGTTTCAGGCTTTTTTTTTTTCCATTCTAGTATTTGCGTGTGCATTTTTTGGGGTCGGGTCAAATAACATTTTGTATTCTTTTAATTGAGAACCTAAGTATTTCCAGTCACAGATTCTTTCACTGGACAAAGCTGACTGTGAAGACAGACTGAAATATATAATAATAGTAACAAAATATTTTGTCTTTTGACTTAGAATATTAAAAAAGTTTCTACAGTTTCTCCATTGGGAAAAAAATTTACAATAATACAGAATATTAACTTTTCTGCCAAGTTTATTCAAGGAAAAATTTATAACCAATAATTTAAATCAACTTACATTTTTCTGGAAATGTTCTCAGATTTCAGAAAGCTGTGACAAACTTTTCTAGGATCACCTTCCAATAAACAGTAAAGAAGCAAAAAGTTTTTAATCTTTCTTGTCAAATTTGCCAATTTCCCCGTAATTTCTTTATCATCTAATGGGCAGACCCACTTGCACTCGTTTCTTTTGAGTTGTGAGTTTGATATAAAAATATCTTTTTCATTGTCTTATTTTAATCATGAAAGAAACTTCATGTAAAGAACATGAAGTTACAGGTGTTTGATCTGATCTATTCAAGTTGTGGATTTACTCAGAATACTTTTCTTATTTTCATTGTTTTGCTCAGTAACTAAATCTTCACTGAACAGGGAATTTGTAATGTTTGTTTATGAATTGTATGTGGGCCATGCTCAGGAGTTCGCAATTTAAACAAATTACAGCTGACCACCTTGGTGAATATGTTTGTTTTTCTTTTCCATCCTTATTTTTCTGAGCTTCACTTTCATATTTTATAGGTCTAGCACAATCTTAACTTGTTCTCATTCTTGGTGAGCTAAAGAATTAAGATAAGCAGCCATAAAAAATGATGAGTTCATGTCCTTTGTAGGGACATGGATGAAGCTGGAAACCATCATTCTCAGCAAACTATCACAAGGACAAAAAACCAAACACCGCATGTTCTCACTCGTAGGTGGGAATTGAACAATGAGAACACATGGACACAGGAAGGGGAACATCACACACTGGGGTCTGTTGTGGGGTGGGGGGAGGGGGGAGGGATAGCATTAGGAGATATACCTAATGTTAAATGATGAGTTAATGGGTGCAGCACACCAACATGGCACATGTATACATAGGTAACAAACCTGCACGTTGTGCACATGTGCCCTAAAACTTAAAGTATAATTTAAAAAAAAAAAGAATTAAGATAAAATGTAATCATATTCAAAGTGTTCCAAATTCGAATATATTTCATCAAAAATGTAATTAAAGTAAATGCTAAAATACTAAAAAATTAAAAACGTTTCCTATTTTGTCAAAAAATTATTTTTTTTCTGCTAAAATATCCAAAATTATTGATTGAAGTTTAAGGGTAAAATACAAATGGTAATTAGTGAATACTAATATTTAAATAAAAATTTCAAATGAAGCTTAATTTTTACTTAGTTTTAAATTTAGTTTACTCATTACATATTTTCATAAACATTAAGTTATCCGCAATTTTTATATTCAATGATTCATGCTTCAAGCATGCTATGTCTAGACAATGTATAAAAAATTAAAAGTATTTTTTAAATTGCAAAAGATTCTTTAGCTGCTATGTGTAACTGCTGCAAACACTGCAGTAATTTGTGAGTACTTACACACCCACAAACTGGAACTTGAGGAAAGCAAGAAAATGGATGCTTGTTACCCCGGGATATGCTGTGTTATTTTCTAAGAATCTATAGCATTCATGTCACCTGAGAAGAAAGATTTGACAAGTATATTAATTTGTCTTTTACCTAAATGCTTCCACAACTTAAATTCTCCTTGCACACACATTCCTCAGCAGTGTCCTTTTGTGATGCTGGCAGCAGCACAACCTGTGATTCTTCACAACATTTGGGTGGTCAGCTTGTGTTTCCAGGACCGAGGAGCATTTTCCATGACCTGAATGGTGTTAGTCACCAAAGTGATTGTTTAGGGTATCTGCAATGGTCACCTGATTTCATATATTCTTTAATACATTTGTCTTTTCATGTGTCTTTTCTAAACATGAGGTCTGAGGTAGGGGTTCCTCCTTACCAGATCTAGGGCTGTCCTGAGTACAGTAAAAATAATCCAACACTACTTATATATACAACCCACACATATAAAATAGAAATAAGTTCTCCCTACAAGTACTTGAGTAAATTACCATGTAACCAGTTTGTTGTTTATTTTTCTAGACTTTAAAAAATACTAACACACATACACACACACACACACACTATTTTTTTTTTTTTTTGAGACAGAGTCTCACTCTATCACCCAGGCTGGAGTGCAGTGGTGCAATCTTGGCTCACTGCAACCTCCCCATCCCGGGTTCAATCGATTCTTGTGGCTCAGCCTCCCGAGTAGCTGGGATTACAGGTGTGTGTCACCACACCTGGCTAATTTTAGTAGACACAGGGATTCACCATATTGGCCAGGCTGGACACACACATATTTTATTATATAAAATTTATATATAAATGAGATCATAATATGAAAACTTTGGGAAGCTTCTTTCTCCATTTAATGGTATATTATGCACTGTTTCTTGTGTTGTTACACACAATTTATTAACTTTATCTTATAACTATAGATTACACTTTTTTTTTTTTTTCTGAGATGGAGTCTCACTCTGTTGCCCAGGCTGGAGTGCAGTGGTGTGATCTCAGTTCACTGCAACCTCTGTCTCCAGGGTTCAAGTGATTTTCCCACCACAGCCTCCCGAGTAGCTGGGATTATAGGCGTGCGCCATCATGCCTGGTTAATTTTTGTATTTTTAGTAGAGATGGGGTTTTGCCATGTTGGCAAGACTGACCTTGAACTCCTGACCTCAGGTGATCTGCCCACCTGGGCATCCCAAAGTGCCAGGGTTACAGGCATGAGCCATTGCACCAGGTCTGATTACACTATTTTTTAAGCCAATTCCTTTCTGATTGGCATTTGGTTATTTTTTTTCTTTAAATTTTTGTCATAAAAATCCTACAGCAAATATCCTTGGATAGGTTACTTGGTTTTCACTATGTCTAAATTCATAACTGCATTTGGTCAATACAGCTAATTTATTTGTTTATTTTTTTAATATAGCTAATTTATAAGTGTTAGAAATTAACTACACACATCTTCTATAGGATCACTTAGTCCCTGCTCCTATTTTTCATATTCTGGAAGCTTTCTTAAACATTTTTCTGGACAATCTAGAAAAAGTTCTAGATGAAAATTTTATACTAATGTGTCTTGTCTGCGATCCAAGGCAGTTTGATACATTAGTGTGTTAAGCTTTCCTGCTCAGAAATGACAGAAAAATTAGAAATCTATGTTAATTAGGAATGGCAAATGGAAACTCAAGTATATATATTTATATATTTAATTATTTTTCTTTTAAAATAAATATAAAATACCTTCTTTTATATTTATTTTAATGTATTATGAGATGTCAATCCCTCCTATTGTCATATATATGATCTACACGTACAATTAAGATAGATTCATACATATCTTTGTATCCGTGTGTGTGTGTGTGTGTGTGTGTGTGTGTGTGTGTGTGTGTATACAAGCTTTGTTTGGAGCTAGAAAGCAGCGGATCCAGGATTCAAATGTGGGTGTGGCTGGTAGTCTTGCCAACATACCACGCCAGTAGTCTCGCCACCATATTATGCTTTGTAGTAGGTATTAGAACTTGGTGGTGGAGGGTGGGGGTGAATTCAAAGAGCATCTAGTTTTTTTCAATATAAGCAAGAATGTTTATAAACACCAAACTTATCACAGTAGTCACATTTAAGGAGTGGAGAGGGGTTGAGGAGAAGAGAAAAGACAATTTTGCATTTGTGTATCGCTTGACTTTTTAAAATAATGAGAACCAGTTTGCGTTGTATTGTCAAATTTTAATAATGAAAAATAATCTTGTACATAGTTGGTGTCAACGGCAAATGATTCAGACACGTTTGAAAACAGTTTGGAAGTTCTTTATAAAGTTAAAGAACCCATATGACCCAGCATAAGTTACCATATGACCCAGCAATGAAATTCTTAGCTATTTACCCAAGAAAAATGAAAGCATAGCCTGCAAAAAGATGTGTACACAAATATTTAAAACAGTTTTATTCATAATCACTAAAAACTGGGAACAATCCATGTGACCATCAATAGATGATTTGATAAAGAAGTCGGGGGTACATCTGTACAATGGAGTGTAACTCAGCAATAAAATGTAACAAACTGCTGATATGTGCAACAACATGGCTGAATCAAAACAGCATTATGCTAAGTCTAACACAAAAGATTACACGTATGATTCTATGTATATGATATTCACTAAAAGGGAAAGCTAAAGGGACAGAAATCAGATCAGTGATTGCTGGGGTTGGAAGAGACCATTGACTATAAAATGGCACTAGAGATATTTTTGGAGTGATAGAAATATTCTACATCTTTATTGTAGTTACACAACTGTAGACAACTTTTTTTTTTTTTTTGAGATGGAGTCTTACTTTGTCACCCAGGCTGGAGTGCAGTGGCACAATCTTGGCTCACAGCAACCTCCACCTCCTGGGTTCAAGTGATTCTCGTGCCTCAGCCTCCCGAGTAGCTGGGATTACAGGCAGCTGCCACCACACCCAGCTAATTTTTGTATTTTTAGTAGAGACGGGGTTTTGTCATGTTGGCCAGGCTGGTTTCGAACTCCTGACCTCAGGTGATTCACCCACCTCAGCCTCCCAAAGTGCTGAGATTACAGGCATGAGCCACTGCACCAGGCCAACTGTAGATATTTGTTAAAACTCATTAAACTCTATATCTAAAAGGGATTAATTATAGCTTGTCATAAATTATAGCTTGTATTATTACTATTATATAACTATATATTATATAGTTTTTTCTACCTAATTTTATTATATATGTACACTGTTATTATATTACATAATTATAGGTTAAATGCAGGGCATGTAGCTATTCGGTATGGCTGCACGGAGATAGCTGAGAGGAGGATTCTTCAACCCCACCCCCGCAAACATTGAATGATCAGCTCTAGATGGTAGAATCGTACAGGTATAAATGGAATCAGTTAATTACAGTGGCAGTTGAGGCAGAATAATCAACTAGGTTCTCAAAGTTAATGGCGACAAGAGAATCTGAGGAGGCATATGATGTTCCAATTCAGGGCTCAAAAGCATTTGTTAAATAGATGAATGAGCAAATGAATCAATGGAGGAAATTATGAAAAGATGAGAGCAGTGGCAGCGAGGTTTTAAAATCATCCCCAATCCCCTGTCCCCATAAAAAAGAACAGATCAACTCTAATAGCAAAATCCAAGGCCCAATGTCAACATCTTAATAAAATCTAGATGAACAAGATATTCTCATGAACCCCAAAATATGAGCAGGTGGAGAAAAACCACCAATAATAAATAAAGATCCATATTGTCTATGCAGGAGAGAGGAATGAGGCCTCTGACAGACCTGAGACCAGAATTCTAAAACTGGTAGTAGGTACTCACTAAAAAGCAGAGTTAGACTAATTTGGGAACAGTTACCGAAATTGGGAAGGGTTTTTGCACACTCCAATGAAGATGTGGGTGTATAGGGCCCAAGGTAAGGTCTAAAGGTGCTGAAGCTTGGCTTTGTGGACCTTTATAATTACAAAACTCTATTGGAGAAGAAAGCCTCACACCCAGAGTAGACTTCTGAGAGCAGAATCCAAATGGGGAAGCATGGGGTGACAGAGATAAAGAGAAAAGAAGGCCTAGATAAAAGAGCAGATGAACCATATGTCAAAATACATAAGGCCATAAAAATACATTTTTTGGCTGGGTGTAGTGGCTCATGGCTGTAATTCCAGCACTTTGGGAGGCAGAGGCGGGCAGATCACTTGAGGCCAGGAGTTTGAGACCAGCCTGGCCAACAAGGCAAAACCCCGTCTCTACAAAAAAATAGAAAAATTAGCTGGGCGTGGTGGCATGCAACTGTAGTCCCAGCTACTTAGACCAAGAGGGGAGGATCACTTGAGCCTGGGAGGTTGAGGCTGCAGTGAGCCATGACTGCACCACTGTATTTCTGCCTGGGCAACAGAGTGAGTCCCTGTCTCAAAAAAAATAAATAAATTATATATATCTTTTTACATATATATTATATATATATTTTTATATATATGTAAGATTGTGTTCAAAATCAACACTAAGTTCTAAGAAAAAAAGGCAGAATAACAAAGCATATCAGAAAGACATGCTTTTGAAACTGTTGAAAAGTATGACTTACTATTTCAAAATGTGCTAAAAGGCTAACGAAATAACATTAGGTAGAAAAGAACTGTACAAGTGAGAATTAGAAAATCTTAGAAATGATGTAGGAGAATTCAGAATTAGAATTATTTCAGAAATAGAAACTAAAATAGAAGGTACAAAACAGTGAATGAATTCAACAGATAATGCCTTACATAGAAGGTAAAAATAAAAGTTTCAATACATTAAAGAGAAATGAAGGATTCCAAAGGAAGTGGTCGATATAGAAAGTAAGCAAAGAATATTCAACATATGTATGATAGAAAAGTCACAAAGAAAAAATAAAAATGGAAATTTAAAAGTAATTTAAATTCAAAAAGCTAACACTCAAGAAAACTTTCCTAAAATAAAAAAGAGACGGAGGCTGGGTGCTGTGGCTCATACCTATAATCCCAGCACTTTGGGAGGCCGAGGTGGGAGGACTGCTTGAGCCCAGGAATTTGAGACCAGCCTGGGTAACATGGCAAAATGCCATCTCTACAAAAAATACAAAAAAAAAAAAAAAAAAAAAAAATCTGAGCCTGATGGCACACGCCTGTAGTCCCAGCTACTTGGGAGGTTGAGGTGGGAGGATCGCTTGAGCTGAGGAGGTCGAGGCTGCAGTGAGCTGAGATTGAGCTGCTGCACTCCAACCTGGGTGACAGAGAGAGACCCCATCTCAAAAAAAAAAAAAAAAAAAAAAAAAAGAGAGTGAGACTGACATGAGTACCTAGCAAAATCAATCTAGAATGACCAAGGTGAAGATATATTCTAAAACAACTTCTGGGCTTTATAGAAAAAGGAAAAAATATTTGGGCAACTAGTCAAAATCTCAAGTCACTTACATAGGAAAGGAAATAAGATTGTCATTAGACATCATTCCAGAAGAAATGAAGTAACATTCCTTGAACATACTCAAGGAAAGAAAACATGAGCCAGAGATATAATAGGTAGCTAAATGCAACAAGTTTTTATGTACATAAAAGAACCAGAGAATACTGCTCCCATGTACCTTACCTGAGGAATGTACTAAAGAAAGATTTTTTTAGACAACCAAAATGGAAAGATATTGGCATAAGAACGAAGGGTGAACGTTAGATGTACTTTTACCCATAAAACTATGATGGTTATAAAAACAGCAAACATCCAGGCAAAGTAGATACTGTACAATAATTAAAAGGAGAGAATAGTGAGAGAGATAAAAAATAAAATATTCTTGTTGATTGTTTTATAGTTACTGATGTGGTAAAATGGTGTTCATTCAAATGAGATATTGATGGGTAGGGATGAGAGAGTAAACAAGAAATGAACTAATTTTGATATTGCTGGAGAACCAATAGATAATAATGAAAGGATGTTTATTCAAATGAGATATTGATGGATAGGGATGAGAGAATAAAAAAGAAATTAACTAATTTCTATATTGCTGGAGAACCAACAGATAGTAATGAAAATAAGATGGGGGAACTAAAGTTATTTTAGCGTAAATGTAAAAGTAACCATTAAAAACAAAACCCTTCCAAATACCAAATATATTGAGAGAACAATATATCACATAATGACATAATGAAATCTAAATCACATAATGAAAAACTAGTGCGATAAAAGGCTTGCATATTTATAACATAAAACAATATGAGGTGAAAAAAGTAATGTGCAAAGAAATATACATAGATATTTGCTTTTAAAAAGGCTAAATAACAATATATGTGTGTGTATGTGATGGTTAATTTTATGTCAACTTGACCGTGCCATGGGGTACCCAGATTAAACATCATTTCTGTGAATGTCTCTGTAAGAGTGTTTTGGGGTGAGACTAACATTTGAATCAATGGACTCAGTTAAATAGATGGCCCTCCCCAATGTGGGTAGGCATCATCCAATTCATTGAGGGCCTGACTAGAACAAAAAGACAGGGAGGCTAAGCGCCATGGCTCATGCCTCTAATCCCAGCACTGTGGGAGGCCAAGGCTGGCAGATCACCTAAGGTTGGGAGTATGAGACCAACCTGGCCAACATGGTGAAACCCCGTTTCTACTAAAAGCAAAAAAAAAAAAAAAAAAACAAAAAACCAAAAAATTAGCTGGGCATGGTAGCAGGTGCCTTTAATCCCAACTACTCTGGAGGCTGAGGCAGGAGAATCGCTTGAATCCAGGAGGTGGAGGTAGCAGTGAGCCAAGATCGCACCATTGCACCCCAGCCTGAATGACAGAGTGAGACTGTCTAAAAGAAGGAATTTGGTCCTTTTTTGCTTCCTGCCTGCCTGCTTGAGCTGGAACATCTGTCTTCTGCCCTCGGACTGGGATTTTCACAATTGGCTCCCCTAGTTCTTAGATCTTCAGACTTGGACTGTAATCCCAGCTACTCGGGAGGCTGAGGCAGGAGAATCACTTGAACCCGGGGTGTGGAGGTTGTAGTGAGCAGAGATCACACCATTGCACTCTAGCCTGGATGAAACAGTGAAACTCTGTCTCAAAAAAAAAAGAAAAAAAGAAAAAAAAATATATATATAATCAATAAGGATAGGAAAACCCTAATGTTGAATTTAAAAAGAAACAAACGAACCTATTTCAAGGCTTAAAGGCTTTTAAACAGACTTCTACTTTTAAGTGGGCTACATTCTAAGGACTTTTTTAAAAACTGTAATCTTAAACTTTGTTAGGTTTGTTGTTGGTAGTGGTGTTGATGTAGTAAGTCTAATATTATTGAGTATTACAGAAGAGAGCAAAAGAGTAAATACAGTGATGTTCATGAAAACCAGCATTCTTCCTTTGAGAAAAGAGAGATAAAAATATGGGCTGGGCGCAGCGGCTCACACCTGTAACCCCAGCCCTTTGGGAGGTCAAGGTGGGATCACTTGAGTCCAGGAGTTCGAGACCAGCCTGGGCAACAAAGCAAGACCCCATCTATAAAAAAAAAAAAAAATTAGCTGGGTAAGGTGGTATGTACCTGTAGTCCCAGCTACTTGGGAGGCTGAGGCAGGAGGATTGCTGGAGTCTGGGAGGTTGAGACTGCAGTGAGTTATGATATTGCCATGGGACTCCAACCCAGGCAACAGAGCAAGACCTTGTCTCAAAAAAATGAAAAAGATAAAAATATGGGCTGGGAGGACAAGAGGAAGAACTGCTGGTATTGGACTGGAGTTGGGGGATTCAGATAAATTAATGATTTTAAATAAAATATACTTTCTGGCTCTGTCTACTGAAAGGGCCTAGAGGCAATGAGACTCCAATAGCAAGAGCACTCTTCCTACTCATTTTTTTTTCTAAGAACTGAAGGTTTCCACTAAAAGAAACTGAATCTCCTTGGAGAAATGGCTGATTCAATGTCTGGAGCAAAGAAAGTGCAAGATGAGCCTGGGACCTCCTCTGCTACAGAATAGTGAAGTAAGTAAAGAAGTACTCAAAACCAACAGGCATATGTCAGAAGGACACAGAGACCAACTGGAAGGGGCTCCCGTTGGCCTAATTTGGGACAAATTGAGAATTGAAAAGAAAACCGACGGTAATGATTGTTCCTAGTTGACAGTGATACTCAAGAACATTAAAAGGTGAGTGTGAGAGGAGAGCATTTGCTTAAACAGCAGAATGCCAGCTTGTAAATGTGGAAGAAATGATAGGATTAGAAAAATTGTGATTTTTGCAATCACCAGCATTCTAATTGATTCAGTCAAAGTTTATTAATGAATGCTAGAACATGGTAAAAGTTGTGGAGGAACAAGATATTTTCATATCCTCCATGTACCATCCCAGAGATTACTTATTAATTATAAAGTGGGGAAATATACCTTTACAATGAAGAATTCTAGCAGACAACACCTTAATCAGAGGATTAAATTTAGTATCACCTATAACAGGGCACAGTGATATCATATGCCTCTTGTTATGAACACTGAGAAGGACCCAACGTCACTTCTGTAGAAGTTTTTGCTAAAAGTCTTTAACTAAATCTAATTCTGAAGAAATATCCAGATAATCCAAATTGTGGGACATTCTATAAAAGAACTGACCTGAAGGCCCTCTCCCCATTTCCCCGCAAATGTCAACAGAACTGTTTTAAAATAGACTATAGAGACGTGACAGCTAAAACAGCACGTGATTCTTGATGAATCCCGGATAAAAACAAAAACAAAGGCAAAACTAAGACAAAACAAAACGAGTAAAGCTCCAAAGGGTGGTACTGGGGGAAAAGCTACATATATTTAATAAGACTTTTAAAATATTAGATAATACCTCAATGTTGAATCTATTAGATTGACAATTTGGTTATACAGGAGAATGTCCTTGTTTCTTTGGAGGTAAATGCCAAAGTACTTTGGAGTGAAGCTTCATAAAGTTTTTAATGTACTTTCCAATTTTCAGCCCCCAAACCCCACTATCTATCTATCTGTCTATGAAAAACACCCATATATGTATATGGAGTTATGTACAATAAACAAGAGTAGTGAAATGTTAACAATGGGTGATTGCAGGTGAAGGATATTTGAGAGTTCATTGTATTTTCTTTTTAAACTTTTCTGTAGGTTTAAACATTTTCAAAATAAAAGGTTGGGAGTTAGGGAGGCATAAACATGTGGACTGCCGGTGGATGCCTGGCCCCAAGGCAGTCAACCTACAGATTCACAGCTAGAGACCTAGGACCTAAGCCACATGGCCTGAAAAGATGAGCTATTCTATATTGGTCAGGATCCTCTTGGCTTCAAGTAACAGGACACCCAAGTCAAAGTAGCTTAAACCTTAAGGATACCTCATGTAACAAGAAGTCTGAAGGTAAGTGGCTCGAGGGCTGGTCAGTTTGTCAGCTCAAGGATGTTGACGCCCTCTTCTGTCAGTTTCTCTGTCGTTCTCTTGGCTTTGCCTCATGGGTGCATGATAGGTACAACCGCGTCATGCATCATGTCCTCATGTGACATCCAAAGCAGGCAGGAAGCGGGTGGGCCAGCTCCCTCTCAGGCCTCCCCCTCTCGTATCAGGGATAACACTCTTTCCCATAATCCGCCCCCCAGCCCCGCAAAAGTTCCCTTACATCTCAGCGCTCTTACAAACCAATGATGTATTCACCACCTGAGGTTGTTCACCTGAACAAACCTGATGAGGAGGGTGGTTGCTGAGTGGGCAGCCAGCAGTGTTGGCCACAGGAGCCAACTAGACTCCCCCCGCTCAGGAAACTAAGCCTAGAAATGCAACCTGTGTGTGCTGTTAGCAGTCCAGCTGATGGTGAATGGACAAGAAGTTGAGGACATGAGCCATGTACAAGCCAAGGCTAAGACAAGAGAAAACACCATCTCTATCCCTGTAGTGATAGAGGGTGAGAAAGCCATTTGGTAGGGAAAGTGAAATAGAGCACATGGTCTGAGTCAGTGAAGCTGCCCTTAGGGTTAGAAACGGCTCCCCCAGCTGCTTGGATCCCTGATGTTTTCTGGTTAAGATTTCAGTTCCAGGCCACATAGAATGGACTAGTCAGAACTCCTTATTGGCCAGTAACAGAACAAAATACTGCCCTGGCATCAAAGAGGAATTAGTTTAAAATGTTCAGGAATGTCTTACTATCTAAGGCAAGAATTGTAGGAAGTGTAGCCAGGCCTTAGAAAGTGCTAGCACCAGGTGGCTTCTCTTTGACTCTTGTCTCTGTGTTTCTCTACTGAGCATTTTATTCTTATCTCTGCAGTAGATAAGCGAATATCTTTGCATCTGGTCTCCAATGTTATTATCATACATCCACCCACATCTCCTGAATTCTCATTAAAGTTTTGACGCTGCTGAGAGCCCATGTGGTAGACAGTCCCTCGGTCCTACTTTCAAATTCCCAGAGGAGAGAAGCTGAGAAGCCTAAGTTGGGTCAGATGTCCAATCTGTCAAGTCCATGGGCTTCAGGTCACAACAGATAAATAGTGGGTAAGGAGGAGGAGTATTAGGAGAAAGGGGTCATTGATGTAAGGCCGCAAAGATATCCCAACGGCATCCACTATGATCCCCTTAAAGTACTGGTTCTCAAGGTTGGGGGTAGGAATTCCTCCCCACCCCCACTTTTGGCAATGTCTGGAGGCATTTTTGGTTATTACAACTTGGGGGGTGGATGCTACTTGCATCTAATGGGTAGAGGCCGGGGTGTTGCTAAACATCCTAGAATGCTCCTATGACAGAAAATTACTTTGTCCAAAATCTCAATAGTACTGAGGTTGAGAAATCATGCTCCCCTTTTGATCCTGTAATGGGCCTTTCCACCAAATGGAGCATCGGTATTCACAGAGCACAAACCCATGCCTAATATGTAGGAGGACTCTTAAATATGTGCTGGACAGAAGGTGAGTGAAAATACCATTCTAAAACAGGGTGGACACTGATTCTACTTCTGATTACCCAGGCTCAGGGTGTACTCTGGGTGAAGCCACCATGGGAGCGCACAAAGGCAGGGAATGGTGAAATTCTTGCCTTGGGGAGTGGAAGGTAGGGGTGTGTAGAACAGAAGATGGAATAAGCAGAAACAGATGCAAATAGAAGACAGAACCATAAACCCACGCACAACTTGCTCTTGCAAGTGCTCACAACACAAGTAGCAGCTGCTTCTCTGGTACCCGCCCCTCCTACACACCATAAGGGAAAGCTGCCGAGCCTTAAGTCCTAAACAGCTGTAGGATATGATATAAGTATCTTTCCCCCCAGTAATTCGTCGGGCAGGCAGGTACAGGCTCCAGGCCACTGGGGTTTCTTTTTTGGTTTAGTAGATACATGTGCTTTCATTTCTTAAGGAACATTGTCAGCCTGAAATCTTAGAAAAACAAAAACACCTGTAAATAATTCAGAGTGAAGACAACTCCAGAAATAAGGAGACGGAAGAGTTTGTAAGGCTGAGTATTTTCCTAAAACTCCTGACAAAAAGTGGGCAAAGGAGAATAAGTTTTCTGGCAGAAACGCCAGAAAAGTTAGATAATGCAAAGTCTTTGCTGCCCTCTACTGATGAAAATGAAGACTAACGTGTGGTTTGAGAGGAGAGAGGTTTTTCAATTACCATTCCATTTTTTCATTTACTTTTTCAACACCTATTTACTCAGCTTATACTTGGTGCAGGTGATGAGCAAAGCATTGAGTACAGTAGCAAAAAATACAGAGCAGGTGTTTGTTCTCATGAAACTTACAATCTGCCAAAGGAAACCAATTTTGTATGTCAACAAACAGGAAACATTTTAAGGTTGTTGAAAGTGCTCTGAACGTTAACAGACTAATGTGGAGATGTGTGGGTGGGGGAGACGGGGTACAGGGGGGTGGCAGGCAATTTAAGAATGGAAGGTTGTGACAAAGCCAGCTGTGCCAGGAGAGGCCAAGAGCTTTTCATGCAGAGAGAGAAGTGGGTGTAAACTCCAGAGACAGAAAAGTGCTCCCTGGGTCCTTGAACTCAGTGCAGGAGCAGAGGGCTGTGTGGAGAGGCCAGAGAAGTGGGCAGGGACCAGTTCACAGAGGGTCCCGGTATTTTGCCCAGGAGCTGGGATTTTGTTTGGGATACATTTTATTCAGAAGAGGAAGCTATTGAGCATTTGCTATTTTTGTCTTTCAAGGACTATTTTTTTTAATAGTATATACTCGCTACAGGGTATCAATAAAGATTTTTTTCCCCAGAAATATCAGAAAGTTTAAAAAGTGCATACATTAAATAACTATATTAACATCTATAGAAGCTGGGCGCAGTGGCTCACGCCTGTAATCCCAGCATCTTGGGAGGCTGAGGTGCGTGGATCACTTGGGGTCAGGAGTTCAAGACCAGCCTGGACAACATGGTGAAACCCTGTCTTTACTAAAAATACAAAAACTAGCTGAGCGTGGTGCCACGCACCTGTAGTCTCAGTTGATCCAGAGGCTGAAACACGAAGATTGCTTGCACCTCGGAGGCGGAGGTTGCAGTGAGCCAAGATCGCACCACTGCACTCCAAGCTGACTGACAGAGCGAGACTCCATCTCAAAACAAAACAAAAATCATCTAGAGGATTATTTTGTCTTCTGTGTGGATGATGGACAGTAGGGCAGCAGGGCAAGAGGAGGAGACAGAGCCAGGTGGTGCTGTGTGGGAGTCAAGCTGCGAAGATGGACAGAAATGAATGGATATGAGGTGGCTTTGGTGGTCTCACCTTCAGGACCCTCTAGTGGGTTGGATGTGGAGGACAGTGACACGGAGAGAGCTGCCAAGGCTGTGAGGACAAGAAAATCAGCTATGACACACGTTTGAAGAGCAGTGGCACCTGCAGGCTCCATCCCTGGCTCTTTGCTGGCCAGTGGGCCAGGGCCATTTGCCTGTCCACCATGCTCTCTCCTCCTGCTTAGTCTGGGTGATTACACCTGACAGGGTTCAGGGAGGCATCCCTCATAAAAATGGCCATAAAGCCGTTTGCTAATACGAAGCCTCCCATAAATGTCAGGTGATAAGAATTACAGCCCCGCAGGCTCATAAAAGAGCGTGTCATGGCTTGAGGAAGCCACAAGGACGGTGAGGGCACCAGACTGTCTTTCCAAGCTGTATTTTAGTTTCGGGGAAGATATGACTGGAGGAAGTGCAGTGCTGGCTGAGGCCAAAGTGGCTCAGAACCTTAAGTGAAAGGCCCAGTTATGAAACCTGTCAGCAAAGCTTCCATCCCGTGGCCCAGGGCTTCTTCAAGGTGAAGTGGAATGTATTCTGAACTTGTAGAACTTAGCCAGGAGGAGTAGGGGCATTAGTGAACCTGGCCTCAGGCAGCCTCTGATTCCGGGGAATAAACAACATACTGTTTCCTACTTTTTCCAATCCTTGACCCACCTGCCAGCTAATTAGTACATAGCCCAGGTGTTCTCTCTGCCTTGAGCTGCTCCCCTGCTTACCATCTGTCTAGCAATCCTTTGATGCACCCCATATGTCTCACAGCCCTGACCCTCCAACCTCTTTCTTTCTCTCCCTTTATTTTTTTTCTCTCTCTTTCATGTCCAGTCAACATTCAGCTAAAAATCGCTGGTATCCTATAATAAACATGACATTGTGCTGGGATTCTGGAAACCAGGCTGGGGGCAAAGAAACATGATATGAAGACCCCATCCAGAAGAAGTTACACATCTAGCTGACAGGCAGCTAGGTGAGTAACTTCTTCTGAGAGCACATCCACACTTAAAAAGTAAAACAATAGTAAATAATTGTGGCCAATATCAATATTGAAGGCTGATTGCATGCCAGGTACCTGCCAAGGGCATTAGCTCTTGTGGTCCTCCTGATAACCTGTTGAGGTGAGTACTACTATGATTCTCATGTTGAGATCAAGAGGCTGAGGCTGGGGAGGTGGGGACCTTTGCAGGGTGACATATCCTGTGACCTTTTTAAATGCAGGTTGGCATGATCCTGAAGCCTGTATGCCACTCGGCTCTGGCACATCAACCAGGATAAACTGAGGCTTCTAATAGTATGGGCATATCCTGCATGCTGCTCCGCTTCTGGGGCCACTCTGCCTTTTGCTCGCTCTTAACTTTTCTTCCACACACACCACACATACATGTGCACACACACACATCTTGATCCATAATCCCATCCTGACCCCTATCCTTTGGATCCTAATGACATTTTGACATTGAGTAAAAATTATGCAAAATTATTGCCTGCTCATTGAGAGAGCAATTTCAGGAACAAACACCAATAACCCCAATAAATTCCAATAAACTCAACATAATAATCAGCCTTAATAAATAATAAACACCAATATATTTTTGAATCAATTTTTATATTACATAACGTTGTTTTAATTTTGGGGATTAATTCTTTTTGGTTTCTTAAAGTGATTTCTTTTCTTTTTTTTTGAAACACGGTCTCACTCTGTCGCCCATGCTGGAGTACAGTGGCATGATCACGACTCACTGCAGCCTCAACCTCCTAGGCTTAATTGATCCTCCCAACTCAGCCTCCCAAGAAATAGCTGGGACCCCAGGCGCATGCCACATGCCAGGCTAATTTTTGTACTTTTTGTAGCGATGGGGTTTCACCATGTTGTCCCGGCTGGTCTGAAACTCCTGGGCTCAAGTGATTCACCCACCTCGGCCTCCCAAAGTGCTGGGATTACAGGCATGAACCACTGTGCTTGCCCTAAAGTTATGTCTGGCAGTTCTTTATGTAAATTTTAGAGTGAAAATTTAATCATCAAGAGTTCTGTCTGCATCAAATTGTACCAATTTTAGGTATTATTTGTGTGAGGTTTCTTCAGTGACTTATTTCTACCAGATCCAATTTTCCTGGGTCAAATTTTGCAGATCTGCATTTCAAGATTTGCTCCATTTTTAGTCAATATCACATTTTTACCACATACAATCAGTCATAGCCATTTTCAGTTTTAATTTGTGTTGGTTATTTTTGCCAGAAGTATCCATTATAAATTGAACAGCAGATTAATGGTTTATTTACTCATTTCTTATTCAACGGGATGAGAACATTGAACAACATTAGGCAACAGAGAGAGCTAGGCAAAACAGAGACAAATACTCAGAGACAAAGATAGCAAGAGGAAATCAAATTTTAAGAGTAAAAATTATATTTATGGTAATGGTAATAGCTAATATTTATTGTGTACTTCTTATGAGCCCTGTTCTAAACACCTTAAATGGGCTTATATTCATTTAATCTTCACAACAACTCTTTTTTTTTAACGTCGATTTTAAGTCCAGGATACATGTGCAGGTTTGTTACATAGGTAAACTTGTGTCATGGGGGTTTGTTGTTCAGATTATTTCATCACCCAGGTATTAAGCCTAGCACCCATTAATTATTTTTCCTGATCCTTTCCCTGTTCCCACTGTCTACCTTCTGAACAGCCCCAGTGTGTGTTGTTCCCCTCTATGTGTCCATGTGTTCTCATCATTTAGCTCCCACTTGTGAGAACATGCAGTATTTGGTTTTCTGTTCCTGTGTTAGTTTGCTAAGGATAAGGGCCTCCAGCTCTGTCCATGTCCCTACAAAGGACATCATCTCCTTCTTTTTTTATGGCTGCATAGTATTCCATGGCATATATGTACCACATTTTCTTTATCCAGTCTATCATCAGTGGGCATTTAGGTGGATTCCATGTCTTTGCTATTGTGAATAGTACTTCAATGAATATACGTGTGCATGTATCTTTATAATAGAATGCTTTATATTCCTTTGGGTGTATACCCAATAATGAGATTGCTTGGTTGAATAATATTTCTGTCTCTAGGTCTTTGAGGAGTCGCCACACTGTCTTCCACAATGGCTGAACTAATTTACACTCTCATCAACAGTGTGTAAGCATTTCTTTTTCTCTACAACCTTGCCAGCATCTGTTTGTTTTGTTTTGTTTTGTTTTGTTTTGTTTTCACCTTTTAGTAATAGCCATTCTGACTGGTGTTAGATGGTATCTCATTATGGTTTTGATTTGCATTTCTTTAATGATCAATGATGTTGAGCTTTTCTTCATATGATTGTTGGTCGCATGTATGTCTTCTTTCAAAAAGTGTCTGTTCATAGGCCGGGCATGGTGGCTTACGCCTGTAATCCCAGCGTTTTGGGAGGCCGAGGCAGGCAGATCACCTGAGGTTGGGAATTCGAGACCAGCCTGACCAACATGGAGAAACCCCGTTTCTACTAAAAAAAAATACAAAATTAGCCAGGCATGGTGGTGCATGCTTGTAATCCCAGCTACTCAGGAGGCTGAGGCAGGAGAATCGCTTGAACTCAGGAGGTGGAGGTTTCAGTGAGCAGAGATCACACCATTGCACTCCAGCCTGGGCAACAAGAGCAAAACTCTGTCTCAAAAAAAAAAAAAAAAAAAAGTGTCTGTTCATGTTCTTTGCCCACTTTTTATGTTTTTTGTTTTTGCTGTTGTTTTTGTAAATTTGCACAACAACTCTTTGCAGAGATGTAATTATCATTTCTATTTTAAGATGGGGAAACCGAGGCACAAAGACTGGAAATAAATTGTCTCAAATTATACAGCTAGTAAGAGGCAGATCGGGGATTCACATCCAGGCAGCCTGTGACTGAGAAAATGCAGCTGTGCTTGTATATTGATTGCTTACTTCTTGGTACTGCAGCATCCAAATGTCCCCTGGAACAAAATGTTGGAGTGAGTCAAAATGTTCTTTCATTCTATGCTTTTCTGCCACCTGAAATACCCTCCTACACCTTCTGTGCCTAACACCATTATATGCTTCCTTAGGGGAGTCAGACTGACCTTGAGAAGGAGGGGACCATTGCCCACAAAGCTGGGTCTCCTGACCCTCTACTGGGACTCCCAGCATCTGAGCTAACTGCTGTTTGAATGCTTATCATCTGTGCCGCAATTCCCTTTGCTTCTTAGTCTCTCTCATTAGAGCTTGCTTGAAATGCTTGTTTTCCGGTACCATAAAGAAATAGCACTTAAACATAAATTTAATTTTTTTAGTGAGGCCATTTTTATACTTTCTGCAGAAAAGGTACACTCGCCAGCAGTTTTGCCATGAGAGTACACTGAACAAAGGAGACAGGGTCATTTACAATCTGACGTGTCTACCCTACTGCTGTGTCCGGTTTCCACTGGCTGGAACGGGACCTCACATTCTATATTTGTCCCGAGTGGCTAGCAACTTAGAACTTTTTAAAAGAGGCAAAGGCAGAGGAGAACAAAGGAAGGAGGAAGTAACTTGTGGAATTCTGAGAAAGGTAAAAATACCTTTAAATAAGAAAGAGGAACAGGCAATGACCTAATGCTTGCTTGGACCAGTATAAGCATGCCAGGGCAAATATTTAGGCTAAATTGTGGGAACTAAGAACATAAAGTACATTGATTTTTTTATTACGGCTAGCAGATATTTAAGAATGTTAGCACAGGTTTTTGAATAAATTTATTATTATTATTATTATACTTCAAGTTTTAGGGTACATGTGCACAACGTGCAGGTTTGTTACGTATGTATGCATGTGCCATGTTGGTGTGCTGCACCCATTAACTCGTCATTTAGCATCAGGTATATCTCCTAATGCTATCCCTCCCCCCTCCCCCCACCCCACAACAAACTAAAGAGCTTCTGCACAGCAAAAGAAACCACCATCAGAGTGAACAGGCAACCTACAGAATGGGAGAAAATTTTTGCAACCTACTCATCTGACAAAGGGCTAATATCCAGAATCTACAATGAACTCAAACAAATTTACAAGAAAAAAACAAACAACCCCATCAAAAAGTGGGCGAAGGATAAGTTTTGCTTTTTAAGAGAAGTTACTATTTATTTCTAATTAGACAGGGAGGAAAGTCTTTGAAGAGGAACCTCTACTTTACTTTTTACAAGCCTAAGATTCTTAAGAACGGGAGTTGGCTCTTATTGCCAGTGTTTCCATTTCCTACTATAGGACTGGTACAAATTAAAAAGGTTATGAAAATTATTGAATAAATGCTTCTTGACCTTTTGGCTAAGATCAAGTGAAAATTATTGAATAATAATTTTGCATAAACAAATGTGCAATTTCACTAATAAGGTATTCTACTAATAGTTACTTGCTTTATTATTTACTGTCAAGTATGATTGTTTTGGCTTAACATATTCTTCTGCATTAAAGAACTTGTGATCTTTCATGACAGTTCTGGGAACTTATTCAAAGCTCATGAAGTTTTGATGTTCTGATGCAAGTGACTGGGTTATGCATAAACATTTAATTTCTACATTCGTCCACTTTCTATTTTGTTCTAATAATCCCATAGTATCTGGTGATAACAGAGTTCACCAGCAAGGGAGTTTGGATATGATACAGCATAAGCCAAAATCTAAAATCAGAATAAGTCTATATAGAATATGTCCTGATTGGTGCAAAAGTAATTATGGTTTTCGCCATTAATAACTACAGACTTGATCTATGAAGTAGTTAAGTTATCCTAATGTATTAACCCAGGCTGCTGAAGTCAGAAATCTTAAGATTGTCTAAAGTTCCCTGCCTTCCCTACTCAAATCCAATCCATCAACCAGTTTTGTTGATTCTACCTTTTACATAGTTCCTGAATCTGTCTCCTTTTCTCCATCTTTGTTTTCATTGCCTTCGGTCAATGTCTCATCATGGTTAATCGCAACAATGTTCTACTGTCTCCCCAGCTGCAAGCTTGCTCCAATTCATTATTCTAACTATAGTCAGAGTGTTCTAAGAAGCAAATCTAATCGTCACTCCCATACTTGAAACCCTTAAATAATAACTTCATATCATCTGCAGAATAAAATATAACTCCCGTCCTCCTTTCTAGGTCCATTTCCTGCTGCTCCCCTGTACACTAGTGCATTAGTCTTGATGACGTCCTTGTAAGTTCCTAAAATTACTTCCAAAATGCTGTCCCTGATGCATCATTTCTTGGTTCTTGTTTACTTCCTCAGTTTCCACCTTCACAATGGAGTCTCCCTCCAAACACAGTCCCTGCTTCTATGTTTCTGCCTAACTACAAAGAGTATGACATAAAGATTCAGAGCAAATGCAGTAGTATGGGGTTGCCAGACTACCCCACCTAAGTTGTATGAGTTTAGGCAACTCGCATAAGCTTTCTAAGCCTCAATTACCTCATCTGTGAAGTGGGGCTAGTTAGTAGCTGTGATATGTAGATTGTCATGGGGAATTAAATGAGAAATTCCAGGTAAAGTGCTTGCGTGTGCTAATCAGTAATTACTAGCCATTTGTCTTGGCTAATATTTAGTTTGTTTGTTTACTTCTGCTAGACTGTGTGCTTCAAGGATAAAGACTCTTGTGTCTTTAGCAACTGTGATAGTAACGGGCACAAAATAAGTGTTCCTTAAATATTTGCCAAATGGACAAATGAATGGACGATTATCTTCTACACCCCAAACTGGAACACTTGATCTCACATGTTTGAGTAATGGAGAAGAGTTTAAATAACTTCTAAAATAGTGAGTTATTGCTACAGCGATGAAATAATTATTACCCTACCGCATGTCCTGAGATTGGTGTGGTTAATGACACACTGCAGGTGTTGAGTTTAGAAAATTGTAAGAGACAAACAACACTTTCAGTCAAATTTAACTGGGGAAGCATAACATTGTAAAGACCTGGGTTCTGGTCCTGTCTCTGCCACTAACGGGATGTGTGACCATGAAAAGGTTAAAAATTAAACTCTCAGTCTTTATTTCCTCATCTGTAGACAAACAATGATGCACAAGATTATCTCGAAGATCCTTTCACTTTGGCAATCAACTGCTTTTGTAACTTCTCAAGGTGATAAGTTACACTTTCAATTTGGGGAAATTGTATATGAAAGTATATGAAATAATTGCATTATAATAGTCTTAACTACTGCTGCTATTTAATGTTCCTGAGATTTTGTTGTTATTGTTGTTGTTTTTAACTTTGAGAAACAGAAAAATTTTAATGGTAAGAATTTATAATTGGAATGAACCATAAAAGAGATAATTGTTGTTGATACAAGAGGATAAGAGAGAATCCCCACTTACTGCCCCCGACCTGGCCACGTTCAGTAAAAGAACTAGCATTGGCTTTATACAGTGGATATGATTAACTGTTTATGTTAATAAGCAAGGAGACTATATATGTATCATTAATAATTGTGGGACAAATTCAAAGTTTCTGAGAGTTAAATTAGTAAAATGCATACACAATGTACTTAGATATAGTCATCTATGTTAGTAAATGAAGAGATCGCAAATGTGTGGTTAATTATTCTAGGAAAAACACAAACTACGGTAATCTTAGAGAATATGATCATTGTTTAATAAGTGGAAACCTAAATAATCATATGGTATTTTATAGGGAAAAAATTGTGGAAACAAACATAGATGGTCAACCTAAAGCAGGGTACTCTAATCTATGGCTCTCAGATTCCAGGTGGTCCGTGAAATTGCTTTAAGGATCTGCAAATTTATGAGTTTACTAACCATTCGCTGTCTGTTGGCTGAACCAGCCAATGGTGTTAATAATCAAAACGATTCCCTCTCTTTGTTTCCTATAAACCACAATAGAAAAGAACACACCTCCTTTTTTTTTTTTTTTTTTTTTTTTTAAATCCTCCTCACTGGAGAAGTAGGCTAAGCTATCTGTGTAAGGAAGAGGTTCTTGGATAGGACAGAGAGTTCCCCAATGCAAGGGCAGGCACAGTTGGTCCAAGTAGAAGGTGTATCTTTATTTGGAATATGAATTATCAGGCTTTCATGGCCCAAAGCTATTAAAAATTAAAATTAAATAACATTCTGCCTTGTTCTGCTTCTAATCTCATTGAACTACCTTCTGATTATTTTGCTTGCTATGTATGTTTGCCCACAGGGAGGACAGGAGCAGCTGGTCCACCTGACAGTTGTAATTTTTTTCATAAATTAATACGTTGGTATTCTGGTTTATGAAGATAATTTTTTTAAGTGTTCAGTTTATAATTTTTTTTTGAGACCAGGTCTCCTTATGTTGTCCAGGCTGGTCTCGAACTCCTGGGCTCAAGGGATCCTCCTGCCTCGGCCTCCCAAAGTGCTAAGATTACAGGTGTGAGCCACCATGCCTTGCTGTGTGTTCAGTTTAATGTGTGTGTTATTGACTTTGTTTCCAGGCTCATTTTGCCCCCCCCAAAAAAAATCTATTTGGGGGGATTGGAAGGCTAGGAGTGCAATCCTTAACTGCATGTGTTTCTCGAGGTCAAGCGTACCTCGTGAGCTCTCTTGGCACTCATACAGCTAGCTGAGTCTTTTCTGGGGACGCCTCACTGGGTACTGCTTGCGCTTACCATTAGATGAGCATCTTGTCTGATCCTCTTATTTTGTAGATGGACAAATTGAGGCATCATAGTATACCTATGGTTTTCACCTTTCTCAAAGGTACTTAGCACCTTTGAGAACTAGCTATCTGAACACGTAAAACGGATTTTAGAAAACTTTTTCTTTTGGGCCGGGCACAGTGGTTCATGCCTGTAATCCCAGCACTTTGGGAGGCCAAGGAGAGAAGATCGTTTGAGCCCAGGAGTTGAAGACCAGCCTAGGCAACATAGTGAGACCCTGTCTGTACAAGAAATACAAAAATTATCTAGGTGTGGTGGTGCACACCTGTGGTCCCAGCTACTCAGGAGGCTGAGGAGGAAGGTTTGCTTGAGCCCAGGAGGTTGAGGCTGCCATGAGCCGTGATTGCACCACTGCACTTCAGCCTGGGCAACAGAGCATGATCCTGTCTCAAAAAAACAAAAATAAAAAAAAAAATAAACCTCTTATTTTGAAATAATTTTGGATTTACAGAAGAGTTGCAAAGTTAGTACAGACATAGTCCACATTCGGCTTCCCTTAACGTTAACATTTATTTTCATTTTTATTTTTTGAAACAGAGTTTCACTCTTGTTGCCCAGGCTGGAGTGCAATGGCACAATCTTGGCTCACTGCAACCTCCGTCTCCTGGGTTGAAGTGATTCTCCTGCCTCAGCCTCCCAAGTAGCTGGGATTACAGGCGTGCGCCACCAAGCCTGGCTAATTTTATACTTTTTTTAGTAGAGATGGGGTTTCACCATGTTGGTCAGGCTTGAACTCCCAACCTCAAGTGATCCCCCTGTCTTGGCTTCCCAAAGTGCTGGGATTACAGGCATGAGCCACCATGCAACATTAACATATTATATAATCATGGTTCATTGATCAAACCACAAAGGTTATATATATATATTTTAATAGAGATAGGGTCTCACTGTGTTGCCCAGGCTGGTCTTGAACTCCTGGGCTCAGGCAGTCCTCCCACCTCAGACTCCCAAAGTGCTGTGATTACCAGTGTGAGCCACTGTGCCTGGCCCTTACAATATTAATTAAACAACAAACTTTATTTGGATTTCCTCAGTTTTCCCCACCAGTGCCCCTTTTCTGTTCCAGGATGTGATCCAGGACACCACTGTGCATTTTAGTCATCATGCCTCCTTTGTTGCCTCAAATTGTGACTGTTTCTCACTCTTTATCTGTCTTTCGTGATCTTGACACTTTTGAAGAATATTGATCAGGTATTGTGTAGAACGTCCCTCAATTCATATTTGTTTAATATTTGCACAACTTTAGACTGAGGTTGTGGATCTTGGAGAAGAATACCATAGAGGCGAAGCGGCCTTCTCACCACATCATGTCAGGGATGTACACTATCACTGATGATATTAATTTCTTTTTTAATCTTAATTTTAGTAGAGACAGGATTTCACCATGTGTGTCAGGCTGGTCTTGAATTCCCAGCCTCAGGTGATCTGCCTGCCTTGGCCTCAATCTTTTTATTTTGAAAGTTGGTAAGTAAAGAAAAAGAATTAAGCATTTACTCACTTTTAAAACAGAAACTATTTTCAGGTAACTAAATCGCCTCTGTTGTCAAAGGAAATCTCTAATTTAAGGAAGACTGTCAGTGAGCAAATGTGGAAGGTAACATATAATTGGAAAATCATCAGTTTGCCACCCGTAAGGAAAGTATTGATTCAGGAAAGGATAAAATCATTAAATCGTTAGGTTAATGGTTGACAGGTACGTTGACCATTCATCCCATTTTGCCAGAGATGGTCCTAGTTTATGACTATTGTCCAAGTGTAATTATTAATAGTGCCCCTTTTGTCTCAAATGTGGCAGTTTGGATTATAAGTGATAGGGTCACCCTCCTGACAGGGTACCAACATTTGTATGAAGCCAAAGTAATATCATGCAGATAATATTCTGATTATAATAAGAATGAGCTGTCATCACCTTTAACTCAGTGTTAATCTTAGCATCACAGGATGGGACAACCAGATGTGTCTCCTGTTGTGACTGAAATTGGAACATACAGCATTACCTATGAAGTTCCCTTGACAAAAATGTTCAATTTAAATCTGGTCAAATATTCAGATCTATCTTCCTGCTTATAGGAAACACAAGGGTTAGAGGAAGCAATCAAACAGATCCAGAGGGGAAACAGGCCTGGTCTTCAGCAAGTCCATATCATGATAAAAGGAACTGTTCTAGATTAAAAGCATGAGGCATAGCAACCAGATGTACTGCTTGGTTCTGAATTCGATACTTATCTGGCCAAACCAGCTGGAAGGACATCTTGGGGACAGGTGAGGAAATTTGAATATGGATTTGCTATTACTGTTAATTATGTTAGGAGTGAAAATATAATTTTTGCTATGTAGAAAACTGGGCATTAAAAAAAATAGATGCATTCCAAACATTAGGGGTGGAATATTATGATGTCTATAATTTACTTTAAAATACTTCAGGGCTGGGTGTGGAGGATCATGCTTGTAATCCCAACATTTTGTGAGGCCAAGGTGGGAGGATCTCTTGAGCCCAGGAGTTTGAGACCAGCCTGGGCAACAATGTGAAACACTGGCTCTAAAAACAAAAACAAAAAGAAAAACAAAAACATGAAACTAAACTAAAAAAAAAAACCGAAAAACACAAAAAGCAAAAAACCCTTCAGCATTAACTACAATAAATGGAGTTGGCAGGAAAAGAAATAAGATAAAATACATAAAACGTTTCATAAACTTACACCTGAAAGATGGTGTCATAGGTAAGGCAGCCCCCAATGATCCCACCTTCTGATATTCAGCCCCTCCTTGAGTGTGGTCTACACTTTTCAACTTGTTTCTTCTTCCCCCTTTTTTTTTTTTTAATTGAGACAGAGTCTCACTCTGGAGTGCAGTGGTGCAATCCTGGCTCACTGCTGGGACTACAGGCGTGCACCACCATGCCTGGCTAATTTTTGTATTTTTGGTAGAGATCGGTTTTCACTGTGTTGGCCAGGCTGGTCTTGCTCCTACTTCAGGTGATCCACCCGCCTTGACCTCCCAAAGTGCTGGGATTACAGGCATGAGCCACCGCACGCAGCCTCACCTTGCTTCTAATGAATGGATATGGGCAGAAGTGATGGAATTTCACTCCCAATATTATTGAAATATTGGAGGTTACAAAAGGTTACAAGTCTGTGGCTTCCATCCTGAGATTGCTTGTGCTGGGAGAAGGACACTGTCATGTTGTGATCAGCTCTGTGGACAGGCCCATGTGTGGCATGTCTTCTGTCTAGCAACCTATGAGGAACTGACATGCATTAAAAACCAGGTGAGTGAACTTGGAAGAAGATCCTTCAACATCAGGTGAGTCTTCAATCTTGGCTGGCAATCTGACAGCAACCTCATGAGAGGTCTTGAGCCAGAGGCACTTAGACTGTTTCTGGATTCCTGACCCGTGGAAGCTGTGAAGTAATGTTTTGTTGCTTTAAACTGCTAAGTTTTGAGATAATTTGTTATGCAGCAATAGGTAACTAATACAGATAGGAAAAGAGTTATTTGGGTGAAAGAGGGCAAGAAGAACATCATAGGCAGAGAGAAAAACCCATGAGATAAGTATTGAAGGTAAGAAGCATGAGTGTCTTTGAAAAATGGAAAGAAACCAAGTTTGATTAGAACTTACAAGCAATGAGGAAAGATGAAGCTGTAGCGATGGGCATGATATAGGGCTACAAAGACCATGTCAAAAGTCTGTTCTTTTTCCTATTGGGAAATAAGAAGCCATGGAAAAGATTTAAGCAGAGGCTGTTTTAGAAGCTTAACTGGATGTTTTGCAGAGAAGAGAATAGAGGGAGCAAGGGTGGAAGCTAATCTGGGAGAAGCGCTGAATCATCTGGGGCTGGGTATGGAAAACAGATGGCATCGCCTTTCTCAACTCAGACTCTGAAAAGGTCAACACTGCTCTGGGCCTTACTCTGATTACACAAAATTGGCACAAGGATGGCCATACAAATCAACACCAGTTAATATGCTGGCTACCCAATGACCAGTTAGATTTCTTCTTGGAAGACTTCTTACCTACAGATATCCAGAGATTTGGCAGTGATGTGTGGACACTAGACTGTGAGGGGAGTCAGGTGCTGCCTTTACATCTGCATTGAACAGGATGAGTGAGAGGAGAAAGTGAGTTTACAGAAAGAGGAGACTAGAGCAAACAGGCCAAGATAACCAGAGAGGAGGAGCCATGTGGCCCCTGAGAAGGAAAGGAAGAGAGGGAAACTCTATAGCTCCTCAAAGCTTTCCAGCCCCTGTAAAGGTCAGGGCAACTAGACCTCTTGTCCACAGAATTGATTAGTTCTGTTTTCTCACCAATACTAATTTCACTCATGCTAATTTGGCTTCTTTTCCTTGCAACCCAAACATTTTCTTGACTAGAATAAATTTCTGCACCATGATTGAATAGATCATTTGACCTCTATAGATTAAAAAAAAAGGTATGGATTGGGAAGGTGAATAGAATGATATTCTTAACACTTGCATATTACTGACTCAATATATTCACAAAGATGCAATTATTTACTTCAGTTCAGGAATTCTGAGCCCCATCCAAGCAGCCTATATGCTGATACTACTTAATAGCTGAACATATAACAATGATTTCTGAGTTTTCTTACATCCTAGATCCAAAGGAGATCAGGGGATGAGAGGTTAGAACTTGTTCTAAATTCCATAAGTAAGTTACAGACTGATGAAGTGACAGTTTGAAGGTAGATGCAATGGAGATGTCATCTGGAGAAGTTTTACCTGCTGCCCTCAGACATCCATACAGAATGGAAGAAGCCCAGGGACACTTTATGGTCTAATTGCCGATTGGCAGTAGAGCAGATTGGTTATGAATGTGGACTCTGTAGCCTGGAGGCCTAGGCTTGAATTCCAATTGTGTCATTCATTAGCTGTGTGACTCAGGATGCATTATTTAATCTCTCTGTGCCTTTGTTATCTGTAAAATAGAAATAATAGCAATGCTTTCCTCATAGGGTTTTTGTAAAGTTTCAAATGTGTTAATACATTTAAAGTGCTTAAAACAGTGCCTTGCATGTAGGAAATGATTGATAAATATTACTTATTAAATGAGATGCTTATGTAAAATGCTCAGCATACTACAAGCTTAGGAAATGTAAGCTACTATTCTTATTTTCTGCTATAATCCTGTATGTTGATTTAGTATGACACTTCCTATTCATGGAGTAATATTGTTTATTTAGTTCTAGTTTCTTGGCTATCTCATTGTCCTCACTTATATATATGCAAAAAGGTGGACCCTATCTTGATTTTGACCTTGTCGGTAAAGCACAGGCTAGCAAAATGCCGTTTTTCAGTCCATTCTGGCTGCTGTAACAAAATACCATAGACTGGGTGGTTCATAAACAATAGAGATTTATTTCTCACATTCTAGAGACCGGAGAGTCCAAGGTCAAGGTGCCAGCAGATTTGGTGTCAGGTGAGAACTAGCTTCCTCAGACGACCTTCTCACTCTAACCTCATGTGGCAGAAGAGGGCGAGAGGTTGCTCCTGGGCCTCTTTTACAAGCGCTCTAGTAACATTCATAGGGTTCTACCCCCATGACCTAGTCACCTCCCAAAGGCCTCGCATCCTAATACAATCACCTTGTGGGTAAGAATTTCAACATAGGAATCCAGACCATAGCAGCCCTAGAGAAACTCTGTAAACCAATATTACTTATTGATTTTTAGTTGCTGCCTATGCTGTGGTAAATAGTTCACTTATGAAATCTCAGGGCAACTCTTTGTTTTCCAAATAAAAAGGTCGAAGCTGTGAGAAGTGACTTGCTCAAGATTGTACAGCCAGTAGTTGATAGAGCCAGGACTAGAATCCTGACCTAATTTACCCCAAAGCTCATTAGCAACCTCTATGCATACTGCCTGTGAGGGAGCTAGCAGATGCATCCAGCCTGGGATTCTCTATTTCTGAGATCTCTTTAAATATTTCAAAGACCAGTATTTCCAGTTAGGAATAACATAGCTGCACAGTTTATGGGTTAATAAGTGTGTTATTAGGAGCTGGGGGCTTCAGCCAGGAAAACAGTCTTTTTAAAGCATTTACAGTCTAGAGGGAAGAGGAAGAAATGATACAGTGTGATTTGGGTGAGACACAGGATTGAGTGGTCTCTAACTGGCTTTGGTGTTAGACACACACGTGTTTGAATTCTGGCTTCCCCTCTTTTCAGCTATCTGAATGTCGCCTTGCATCAGTCCTATCATCTATCTGAGCCTCAGTTTCCTCATTTGTAAATTGGGGACAATACATCCACCTTGCAGGGCTGTTGAAAGGACTGGCAATAGTGTATGTAATGTACCTCCTACGGATTTAAGATAGGTGCTCGAAAATGGCAGTTATTTTTTTAAAGCCTGATTCTGCATTGGAACCAGTTCTCAAGAGCCAATTCTGATGAGTGTCTTCACAGCAGGACCTAAGCCCTGATGAATTAATTTGTCTGAAACCAACATTGTCTCTTCATTTCATCTTGATATGCTAATTTTGGGGGGTCAATAATTCAATGGTTACCAATTAAGCAAGGATGGTATTTGCTATTCTGTTCTATATAGTTGTGTACATTATCAGTATCCTAATAGTTATTTGACTATCGGAAAGTCCATTTGGTCTCTTTAAAGATGCACTGAATCTCTTCAATTCCTTTTTCATTTTGATTCAATAAAATGGTTCACTCTAGAAATGCTGTGTAGACATAGTTCAAGTCAGAAATTTGCAATATGTTATAAATAACTATTGAGCTCAAACTACCTGAATTTCAAGGACATTTTTATGGGGATACACTATAGCAATGAAATAATGAAATATATACATATATACACATATGATTATCATTACATGTGATAGATATACATATGTATATACTTAATCTATTTAAAGGATTATACTATAATATAAATATCTTAAAGCATATTTAGATATAAATAACATAATAAAAACTATCAGATAATAAAATTTTTAATACCTGCAAGGAGTTTCTTCGACTGATAGTTTGTTTTCATTTTTTATTTGAGATGAAGTCTCACTTTGTCACACAGGCTGGAGTGCAATGGCGAGATCTCGGCTCACTGCAACCTCTGCCTCCCAGGTTTAAGTGATTCTCCTGCCTCAGCTTCCCAAGTAGCTGGGACTACAGGCACGTGCCACCATGCCTGGCTAATTTTTGTATTTTTTTAGTAGAGACGGGGTTTTGCCATGTTGGCCATGCTGGTCTTGAAATCCTCAGGTGATCCACCTGCCTCGGCCTCCCAAAGTGCTGGAATTACAGGCGTGAGCCACAGCGCCCGGCCTGTTTTCATCTTTTATATATGCTAGTGACTTATTTTCTATAAGCTTTCCATTTTGAATCTTTTTTTAGTAGGAATTAGTTTGTAATGAGCCATCTATACCAGTATTATTTTCAGAATAGTTGACCAGAACTTGGGGATACACACTGATGTTGAAAAAGGGATCTAACTCCCAACTTTTAGTCAAAGTATAGTTTGTTCAAATGCCACACCTTTTTATTTTCTTTTTAAAGACAGTGTCTCACTCTGTATCCCACGCTGGAGTGCGGTGCTGCAATTACAGCTCACAGTAGCCTCGACTCAAGTGGGCTCAAGTGGTCCTCCCACCTCTGCCTGTCAAGTAGCTGGGACCACAGTCATGCACCACAATGCCTGGCTAATATTTTTGATTTTTTGTAGTGGTGAGGTCTCACCATTTTGCTCAGGCTGGTTTCAAACTCCTGAACTCAAGCAGTCCTCCCGTCTTGGCCTCCCAAAGTGCTGGGATTACAGGCCTGTGGCACCACACCCAGCCTCAAATGTCACATCTTTAACAAAATTTTCACCATGCTCTCCTCCAATTACTCATGCTCAGAACTGTGTGAAGCCTTTATCACAATTTATCATATTTAATTGATTTTGAATATTTAACTGGAATTCAGTGTAGAATGGTGTTTTTGAATTAAAATATAATTCACATACAATAAAATTCGCCTTTTAAAGTATACAAGTTGGCTGTATGCAGTGGCTCACACCTGTAATCCCAGCACTTTGGGAGGCCAAGGTGGGCAGATCACTTCAGCTCAGGAGTTCAAGACCAGCCTGGCCAACATGGCAAAACCCTGTCTTTACCAAAAATATAAAAAATTAGCTGGACGTGGTGGTGGAGGCCTGTGGGAGTTACTTGGGAGGCTGAAGTGTGAGGATCGCTTGAGCCTGGGAGGCGGAGGTTGCAGTGAGCTGATATCATGCCACTGCACTCCAGCCTGGGTGACAGAGTGACACTCCCTCTCAAAATAAGTAAATACATAAATAAATAGTATAGAATTCAATGGGTTTTAGTATATTCACAAAGTTGTGCAACCATCAGCGCCAATTCCAGAACATTTTTATCATCCAAAAAGACATTCCATATCCATCAGCAGTCACTTCCAATTCCTCATTCCCCTCTACCTCCTGGAAACCACTGTTCTACTTTCTGTCTGTATGTATTTGCCTGAAATGCAATGCAATTTCATCATATTTCATGTAAATGGAATCATACAACAGGCGGCCTTTTTGTATGTGGCTTTTTATGTCTGAACAATATTTCATTGTACAGTTATACCATGTTTCTTTTTTTTTTTTTTTTTTTTGAGACGGAGTCTCGCTCTGTCGCCCAGGCTGGAGTGCAGTGACACGATCTCTGCTCACTGCAAGCTCTGCCTCCGGGGTTCACGCCATTCTCCTGCCACAGCCTCCCGAGTAGCTGGGACTACAGGCGCCCGCCACCACGCCGGGCTATTTTTTTTTAGTAGAGACAGGGTTTCACCGTGTTGGCCAGGATGGTCTTGATCTCCTGACCTCGTGATCCGCCCGTCTAGGCCTCCCAAAGTGCTGGGATTACAGGCTTGGGCCACCGCGCCCGGCCTATACCATGTTTCTTAACCATTCATCAGCTGATGGTCATTGGGTTGTTACAATACTTTTTGGCTATTATGAATATTGCTGCTGTGAACATTTGTGCACATGTTTTTATGTGGATCCAATTATTTAGGCTTACAGTATTTAAGAGTGCTGCTTTGCTACTACGCTGACTGGGGTTAAGACCAGGCTCTGCTATTTAGTAGATGTGTGACCTTGGGCAAGTTACTTAACTTCTCTGTGCCTCAAGCTCATCTACAAACAGTGACTATGTTACCCACCTCCTAGTAATTTTTGAATCTTAAAAGAGTTAACGTACCTGACATACTTAGATCCGGGTTTGCTACATGGTTAGGTCCAAGTAAAATTTATCTATTAGTATTATTTTAATATTTTTACGACTTTAATAAAAGGGCTCATCTTCATTGTGCCTTTGAAACCCCAAATCCAAAACTTTTTTTTTTGTTAATTAGAAAAACTAAATAAATATTCAGAATTGTCTGGTGTTCTGGGTGTGCTAATTTCAGACAAGCACATTTTGAGATCGAGGGAGACGTGGTTAAGCTGTAAATTGCAAAGAGGCTTGCCTTCGCCAATTTACCTTTCTTAATGCAGCAACTTATAACACCTATTGGCTTGCAACGGTTTAGTATAATTTGGGAGGTATTCTTGTAATTAATAATATATTATTTAATAACATGGATATAGAGCTGAGTGGTGACTTAAGACTCCTGCTACTGTAAAGCTAGGAAATAGCGGCTTTCCACAGCAACTGTGCAATCGGTTTAGGCGCGGCCCAGGTTGATTTTGATTGGCTTGCCCAGTGGAAATGCTCTCCGCCTGAGCTACTGCTGGCCAATATGGCTCCACAATTGGCTCTCCTGGAAGCCGACAGACACGTGGCTACCGCAGGCTGGGCCGAACTTGGGAGGACTTAGTTCTGCTTACCGCGAGAGGGCGCCGGCGGTTCCTCACTGCTAAAATCTCATTTCCCATAAAGCCCCCGAGTCACCAATCAACTGGCTGTCTTCATACCGCTTTCAAAGTCGGCGGGCGCCTTGCCCAATAGCAAAGAACATACCACCCCCATTTCGAAGATTGATGGAAAGTTCGACCAACCGCATCTCAGACTTCTACTGTCTCCGCCTCTCTCGTTGGGGATTGACGATTTTTCTAGCCAATAGGAGACGCCGGGTCGGCGGGTGGATGAACGCGGCCCTCTGTAATGGCGGAGCGTGGCGGGGACGGGGGCGAGAGTGAACGATTCAACCCGGGGGAGCTCAGGTAAGGGACGCTGCCCTCCTTCACATCTCTGCTCACGAGAGCCCCAGAGGCTAGACCTGCCATGTGGAGATCCGGGGCGGACGGTGGGTAGCGGAGCCGGGCGGCCCGGGCCGGGACCGCATGGGGTTTAAGAAGGGGGAAGGGGAAGGTGGCTTGAATGAGAGCCGGGCCCGGGCTGGGCCAGGGCCTCCTGCGTGTTCACTGGCTGCTTCCTAGTGCTTTCTTGGGGCCTCGCCGCCTCTCGCGGCCTGCAGCTCTCTGGCCGGGCGCGGTGCTCCCGCCTTTGGGCCCCGCCTCAGCCGCGTGTCGCCTCCGTCTCGGCCGACCTGTCTGTCCCCAGGCCGCGCTCCGCTGCGGGCCTGATTTTCCTCATCGACGTCTCTGCACTCGGCAGTTACTTCCCCTGTACCCCTCACCACTTCTGGCTAAGCCTTCTCCACGTCCTCCGCGGCTCTTTGGGCTCCCCACGTTTGCCCTTTCATTTCATCCCCCTCATTGCTTGCCTTTCTTAACTTCTGTGGCTTTTCTTCCTTTTTTCATCCCTTTATTCCTTATTATCCTGTAGTTGTGAGTAACAACAACAGTAGCAACCCCTTATTAGGCACTTACCGTGTGCCAGTAAACCCTTTACTTAGGTTTGTCTCATTGAATCCTCACAACCACCCTTTGGAGTAGTTGCTATTAACATTTTGCAGGCCACAGACCAGAGGCGTCTTCAGTTGTTACTCGCCCATCTTACAGGTGAGATAACAGCCTCGTGGAGGTTGAGTCAGTAGAATAAGATTGCATAGGCGGATTTGTGGCTCCAGGAAGTGGCTTGAACTCAGGCAGTCAGGTTTCAGAGCTTGCAATCTCGATTGGCGTTCTATTCGTCTACTACTCATGCCATTTCCTTGAACAGTGCAGTGACCTTTTTTACCCTGGAACCTCAGTGCCTATGAGTTTGTCATTAAAATTTGGTAAAATGAGAGTGACCTGGAGAAATCTTTTGGTCAGTGGTTTTTGAGGAAAAGAGGTATTATGCTTTATGTGTATTTGGTACTTTGTTTTTTTTCTGTATGGGAGAAATGGCATTTCAGATGTTCAGCTCCCATTCTGAATTGTGCTATTGTCAACGTTTGAAAATGAAAAAGAGCAGTGTAGATTATGAAGACTCTGTTGATACTGTCTAGAACTTAAGATGAAATTGTGTAAGGAAATGGGTATTGTTATTCAAGGTTTTAGAAGAGGAAAATGCCTTTCAGATTCTGTATGGTCGCACACACAAATCTCCACTTTGGCAGAAATGAAATTTTGTTTTATTTCAGAGATGAATCTGAAATCCTTTAAACTCCATATGTATACAGTATTAATGAGTGATCAAGGTGAATTGTCAGCATCTTTAAATATTAGCGATGCCAAGTTTATTCCTGATTTCGATCTTAAAGGGAGGTTACTTAGCTAGTTTCAGATGGTGGATTTATTAGGGAACATTCTTTTGCATTTTAGAAAGTATCTTTGTAAAGCTTTAAAAAAAATCCTTGTTAATAAAGCCGTTTAGGCTTTATTAATAGTCTAGACACTGTTGCACAACTGATTTGAATAGGGCTTTAATTTGCAAATGAATTTGCCCTGTTGCAAATATTTTATACCGTAGCCTCTTGGATTGGAAGTTGCTTGCAGAGCATACTGTACAGATCTTTATTTTAGCATTTCTCATGAAATTAGGTGTGTATGTGGCCTCTTTGATGGCAGAAGTTGGGGCTTAATTTTTGCATTATATTTGTAACCTGAATATACTTCATGGTGTGTCTGTCATAACCGCCTGGCAAATGAGATGTTCTGTAGTTATGTTGTAAATAAATGAAGATAGGAGATTTAAAGATACCTCACTTATTGGGCCGACATTTATTGTGTGCTACATGACAGTTGCTGACCTAGGTGCTGGCAATACTGCCCTGAACCAGACCGAAAAAAGAGGTTTGTCCTGCAGGAGCTTCCAGCTTAAGTAAGAGCCATCTAAATTGTAAATGAAATCAACCACATCAAATGATTAAATCTGCCTGTAAGTGTGAAGTGACTTACACAAGGTCACTGGGTAGTTGGCAGGGTCTGGACTAAACCTCAGGTCTCCTCAATCATAGTTTATACAATTTGCCCCCATATATCGGTAGCATCTTTTTATTTCTTGCCCCTCCAGTTAAAGTATTGTCTTTAGCATTGGGGAGATTGCATATCTGGATAGAGAACTTCTATTATAGAAAAATACCTTATGTTTGTATTTCCATGATGTTCTTGTGAAATATTTTTGTTCCTTCTATTCGTGCAAGTAGGCTTTTGTTTTTCAGAAAGGTTGTAAGTGGTAGGAATGCAAATCACAATAGATGGAAAATTTATAGACGTTCCAAATACCATTAAAGTAACTTCCAGAGTCATTTGTATAGATCCTTTCCCTAGAGCCTTTGTTTACCTATCAATACTTAAGATACTTGCAATCTAAATTTCCTTATCTATAAAATGAGAATAAGAATATTCTGGTGTTATCACTGACTAGCTGCCTTAAGAAAATTATTTTTCTGTGCTATCATTTCCTCTGTAAAAATGGTGTCAAACTTACCTTATTGGGCTGTAGTGAGGATTAAGAGTTAATATGGATAATGTCTGTATAACCATGCTGGTATATAGGAACTTTGCTGTCATTATTAAAACAATAATGTGTTTTAATGTGTTGCAACAGTATACTAAAGGGAACTATATACTAGTGGCTAAAGATAATACAGAAGTAAATGGGAGATTTCTTCATAGCATTTATCATAATCGAAAACTCAAATTAGGAATAATGATCCTGAGAGGGCCTGTAGAGGCCAGAAGTGGGAAAGCATTTTGAGGTGACATTTGAACTAGAGGCTGAGTAATGAGAAGGAGCTAGTTATGTGAAAATCTCGGGAAGAACATGCTCGGCAAAGAGAACAGGTGCAGAGGCTTCAAAGTAATAAACATGAAATATTTAAAGGAAAAGACTAGAATTTGTGGAAAGGTTAATGTGGGCCAGGTTATACAGGGCCTGATATAATAATTATAGTAATAATAGCTAACATTACTAATATTAATATTTAACACTTACCAGTACTATTACTGTCCTAATGTTACAGAAACAGTAATGATAGCTAATAACTTAGATAGCACTTACATACTAAGCACTATTCCAAGTACTTTATTAGCTCATTTAATCCTCATTGCAGGTTCTGGTGAGGTTGTTGTGATGAAGCAGTATAATATAAAGAGCCCAGCCCATGTTCTGTGCGTAATTAACATCAGAAAATGGCAACTTTAGGCTATTCAAAAAAGGAAATTATGTGAATTTTGTCACCATTTTAGTGGCAGACTTTTGAAACCATAACAAATTAATAATGAAATGCCTTTTACAGATAAACACTGCTAGGTTTTGTGGGGGAATGAAAGTAATGATAGTTGAAGTAGTTTACTGTGTACCAGCTACCACCCTAAATGTTTCACCGGGATTATCTCATTGAACAGAGATATCAGATACCTTTTCTGTTCCGTACTCATTCACATCTGAGGAAACTTAAGGCTCAGAAATTATGTAACTAGCCTGACAACAAAAGACGGAGTCCTAACAGGGCTTTTTTATGGTTCTGGATCTTAAATGCTTAACTTCAAGCTGTAACCAGGAAGTATGAAATTGTACAGAAATGAATACTGTAGACTTTTTGAAAAAAGGAGAGGCAGATGGAAAGAAAATCTAAGAGTAGGGTACATTATTAACTCAAGCCTGAAACAGAGTGTCTTTCCTTGGTGGTTAACTTTTTTTTGCCCTAAAAGGTTGGACATTCCTTCATTAACAGTGGCCTCTGTCTTTTGGGGATGCATATAATTTGAAAAAGACCTTCTGATTATTTTGATGCAATCCATATTCCTTTTTTTTTTTTTTTTTTCTTTTAAGACAATGTCTTGCTCTGTCTCCCAGGCTGAAGTGCAGTGGTTGATCTTGGCTTACTGCAGCCTCCACCTCTCAGGTTCCTGCTGTTCTCCTGCCTCAGCCTCTTGAGTAGCTGGGATTACAGGCAAGCACCACCACACCCGGCTAATTTCTGTATTTTTAGTAGAGTGGGGGTTTCACTATGTTGGCCAGGATGGTCTCGAATTTCTGACCTCAGGTGATCCACCACCTTGGCCTCCCAAAGTGCTAGGATTACAGGCGTGAGCCACCCGGGGGCGTCCGGCCCATATTCCTTTTTAACTCATATTTTCTAACCTTTGGATTGTAGGATCATTTGCAAATTTGATTAAATATACTTGGTGTAGTAGTTCTGGACTTGTTTACAGTCCTGGTATAACAAGGATTACACCAGGACTGTAAACAAGTCCAGAAGGCAAATTAGTTTTTTTTTTTTTAATTTTTTAATTTTTTTGAGACTTGAGTCTCGCTCTCTTGCCCAGGCTGGAATGCGGTGGTGCAATATCGGCTCACTGCAACCTCTGCCTCCTGGGTTTGAGTGATTGTCATGCTTCAACCTCTCAAGTAGCTGGGGCTACAGGCGTGCATCACCATGCTTGGCTAATTTTTGTATTTTTAATAGACACAGGGTTTTGCTATGTTGGCCAGGCTGGTCTCGAACTCCTGGCTTCAAGTGATCTGCCCACCTCTGCCTCCCAAAGTGCTGAGATTACAGGCATGAGCCACTGCTCCTGGCCTAAATTGGTTCTTTATTAGGATTTTTTTGGTGTGTGTCAGAATTGAACTATGATGTGGTAAATTTAGAGAAAGTTCAAAGGGTAATCTATAAGCAGAGGGTTGAAAAATGTCAGAAAGTTGAAAGAGCCTGGTAACGAGAGACTATAAGAATGATTATTTTCAAATATATAAAGAATATAATTGTTAATTCCTCTCTTGAGGACAGAAATGTAGGTTTTTTATGTATAATGTAGATGTATAGTAGCTACTGGGAATACCATGATAGGTACTCAGTAAATGGGTGGAATTGTAAAAATAATTTTTTTAAGATCCTGCATACCCTACTTGTAAGGTAGTTTGGGTACTGTATCACCTAGGTATTCAGTGGTTCATGCAACAAATACTAATACTAATATTTATTGAGCCCTACTATGTACAGCTCTATGTGCTAGGGATACAAGAGTGAACACAATTCCTACTCTGAAGGAGCATTTGCCTGTGTTTGAATCCTCTCTTTATTTTCTTTATTTATTTATTATTGAGACAGAGTCTTGCTCCATTGCCCAGGCTGGAGTGCAGTGGCACAATCTCGGCTCACTGCAACCTCCACTTCCCAGGCTCAAGCAATTCTTCTGCCTCCGCCTCCCAAGTAGCTGAGATTACAGGCGTGCACCACCATGTCCGGCTAATTTTTTTGTATTTTTAGTAGAGGTGGGGTTTCACCATGTTGGCCAGGTTGATGTTGAACTCCTGACTTCAAATGATCTGCCTGCCTTGGCCACCAAAGTGCTGGGATTACAGGCGCGAGCCACCGTGGGCCACCTGAATCCTGGCTTTAGTACTGAACCAGTTGTGTGGCCTTGGACAAGTGACTTCTTTGCTTTAGTTCTTTATCTGTAAACTGAGATTAATAGTATCCATCTCATTGGGTTGTTTTGATGATTAAAAGACTTAATTTTTGAAAAGAGCTTAGAGCAAGCACTGCCTGGCTCATAGTAAGCACTTTTAAGAGTTAATAATTCTCTTTACAAAAGCACTTGGGGGAAGAGATAGATAATACTATCTCATGTGATATTACTTATTTGCTTAAATGCTGTGGAGAAAATACATTAGGGTGTTGAGAGTGAGGGGTGGTGGGGCAGTGTGCCCTACAGGGAAAGGCTTTCCCTTTAGGTAGAGACTACTAATGAACTGCTAAGTGACCCCCCTGCCCCCTTTAAAAACTTTGGAAGTAATTTCAAATTTACAAAATGTCGCAAAAATAAAGCTAGGGTGTTATTCAATGTTAATATTTTACCTCTTCTGCTTTACTATTTGCGTGCACACATGCATCCTCTTTGTTATTCTGAACTGTGAGGGTAAGGTATACCTATGGCTTTTTACCCTTCAATACTTCAGTATTTTCTAAGAATAGAGATATTATTTTACTTAACTACAGCCTAATTATCAACTTCATAAATTTGTAATGATATAATACTTTAATCTGTTGTGCATATTCCAGTGTTGTCAGTTGATCTGGCAATGCCCTGTATGGCATTTCCTCCTGTTAGTACAGAATCCAATCTAGAGTTAAAATTGTGTTGTTATTGGCCGAGTGTGGTGGCTCACGCATGTAATCCCAGTACTTTGGGAGGCTGAGGTGTGCAGATCGCCTGAGGTCAGGAGTTCGAGACCAGCCTTGCCAACATGGCGAAACCCTGTCTCTAAAAAAAAAAAAAAAAAAAAAAAAAATTGTGTTGTTATGACTCTTTAACCTTTTTTAATCTGGAGCATTTCCACAACATTTCTTTGTCTTTTATGGATAACATTGACATTTCTGAAGAATACACATCCCCCTTTTAATAGAACATTCCTTCCGGCCAGGCGCTGTGGCTCATGCCTATAATCCTAGCACTTTGGGAGGCCGAGGAGGGCAGATCATGAGGTCAGGAGATCAAGACCATTGCCAAAATGGTGAAACCCCATCTCTACTCAAATACAAAAAAAAAAAAAAAAAAAAAAATTAGCCGGGCATGGTGGCGCATGCCTGTAGTCCCAGCTACTTGGGAGAAGAATCGCTTGAACCCGGGAGGCGGAGGTTGCAGTGAGCCGAGATCATGCCACTGTACTCCAGCCTGGCAACAGAGTGAGACTTGGTCTCAAAAAAAAAAAGAAAAGAAAGAACATTCCTTCCTTATTCTGAGTTTGTCTGATACTTTTCTCATTGTTAGATTGAGGTTATACATTTTTGGTCGGAATAGGTGATGTCGTGTCCCTCTCAGTCACACATTATCTATCTGTCCTTCCTAGATGATGATTAGTTTTGATCACCGGGTCAAGGTATTGCCTAATTTCCTTATTACGTAGATTACATAGAGTGTTTTTTTTTTTCATCCTTTCTTGCAACTTTAAGCAGCATGTGGGTAAATACTTTAAGACCATCAGATAACCCTCTTGTCTAAATTTTTGCCTAGACTCGGCATCCATTGATCATTCATCCAAAGCTAGATCATCCATTGATGTAAGTTTTTTTTTGTTTTTTTTTTGTTTGTTTGTTTGTTTTTTGAGATGGAGCCTTGCTCTGTTGCCCAGGCAGGAGTGCAGTGGCTTGATCTTGGCTCATTGCAACCTCTGCCTTGCGGGTTCAAGTGGTTCTCCTGCCTCAGCCTCCCCAATAGCAGGAATTACAGGCGTGCGCCTCCATACCTGGCTAATTTTTGTATGTTTAGTAGAGATGGGGTTTCACCATGTTGGCGAGGTTGGTCTCAAACTCCTGACCTCAGGTGATCCACCTGCCTTGACCTCCCAAAGTGCTGGGATTACAGGTGTGAGCCACTGCACCTGGCCCATTGATGTAGTTTTTATCATGACGGTTGCAAAATGATGACTTTCCAACTCCACTTAGACTAAAGAACCTTTTAAATTTGATGGATGTAATTAGAGATCAGTAGCTACATTTTTGTAATTTTAAGAAAGAAAAATTTATTCCTTGCTTTCCCATGCAGGATGGCCCAACAGCAGGCCTTGAGGTTCCGAGGTCCGGCTCCCCCACCAAATGCAGTGATGCGAGGCCCACCACCTCTGATGCGACCTCCTCCACCTTTTGGTATGATGCGAGGCCCTCCTCCACCACCACGGCCGCCCTTTGGACGTCCTCCTTTTGATCCTAATATGCCGCCAATGCCTCCTCCAGGAGGGATACCTCCACCTATGGGCCCTCCACACCTCCAGGTAAAGAATGTAGAGGTTGCCATTTCTTTGTTGGCATCATTATCAATATTATATATGGGTTTTGAGTTAAAAACTTACATTCTTAAATAGTTTCAGTTTATAGGAAAATGGGAGCTAAAGAGAAGATCCATATATTAATATGTTTCTTCTGAATTAGTGGTAGCAGTAATTACTATGGAAATTCAGAATAGGACTTTAGATGGTGATAGAGAAGTATGTGTATAAAACCAGGATTCAATAGTTTTTACCTACCTTTAGCTCTGTGAATTGGCTTTAGTAATGCATCTTCTTTATGGGAAATGAAGTTTGAAATTTTAAGATATTTTTGAGTGGAGAAAATTTATTTTCAATGATATATGTTGCCAGCAAGTCTAAAAATATATGTGTATATATTCCTGAGTAAGTCTTCTTCCTGGAAATGGTGCCTAGGATAGAATCTGGAAAGTGACAGCAAACACATTTTATAAGCACATAGTTGAATTTTTTTTCTCCCCTGGGGGGAAAATAGGGTTATCTTACTCTTTTTGAAAACGATTTATTATGGGATTTCTTTAAATAAAAACATTTATGGTATTTTAACCTGGGGCATAGATCCAGTGTATCCAGACTTATTGTCTGAAGTGAGGTCATGAAGGTATCAACTCAAAAATCAAATCTCATTTTGGGATTGTATTCTTTTTGAGTATGTATCTATGTTTTCTTAGTTTAGTCTGTATAATTCTGAAACCAAATAAATATAGTGGTATCATCTGCCTTCCATTAGCTTAGACAGTGAAGAATGAATTATACTAAAAATGGAAGAAGACAATGATGTGCCATTTAAGTGATGTTAATTCTGTTTAGATAGGGTTGTGGTTATGGAAGAGACAGGTTTTAATACTTTGCTTAATAATTTTATGGCCTTCCTAATAACGAATAGCCTCTCCTTCCTTTAAACACACTGTTAAATGGTTTTATATTTGCTTCAAAGTTAGAATAAGAAATAGTTTTTTAACTTATTCTGGTATAATCTTTAACGTGAATTTGTTCTAATTTGTGACTTTAAGAGTTAAACCTACTTTGGAGTATTATAAAATGTAATGGACTAATGTAACCCTCTCATTGAAATATATCAAATGTTGTGCTGAGATACTTTCTAATGTTGTCATGCCTTTCTTGGTCTTGGTTAATTGTGTGGCTTTATATTAAGCCCAAGTGATTTTCAGCAAAGGGCTCATGAAACATATTTGGGATAGATATTTTATATAACCCAGATCTGGTGTGCTGATGCTTGAAAGATACTCAACTGAATCCAGCAAAGATTGGAGTATGGGAAAGACATTTTTAGGAAAATAAAGTACAGCTTCACACTATTAGCATAGTTTGAGTTCCATTATCCAGATTAAGCTGCTTTTGATAATTGAATTTTAATGTTACTTACAGCTTATAGAGGAAATCTTTTAAATCCCTGCTCAAAATGTTTTTATAATGTCATAATGTCAAATTTTTAATTTTGAAACTCATTTTTATGCACAGTGAAAACTTTTTCTTGAAGTATTCTTCAAGAAGCTGTGGAGACAGTGATGTGCCTGGTATTAAAACAGGGTATAAAAATCAATTTTTTAAAAAAAGTAATCCAGTGCCCTGTGTGTGAAAATCAGATCACGTAGAAAGGAGAAAGCAGAATTCACTGACAGTGTTATAACCCAGAGTTGACCACTATTAGTAGTTTGATGTGTTTCTTTCTAGTTTGTTTGGTAATTTTTGTTGCAGACATTTTGCTTCTATGACAGGTGAATGTGTTTGAATAGACTATAAAACTAGTTTCTCTTACAGTGTTTTACTTTTGAATAGAATTCAGTAATAATTTGGAGGAAAAGTAATTAAAGTGACCATTACTGTTTTTGTGAATTAACAGAGACCACCTTTCATGCCTCCTCCCATGAGTTCCATGCCTCCTCCTCCGGGTATGATGTTTCCACCAGGAATGCCTCCTGTGACTGCTCCTGGTACTCCAGCACTACCTCCTACGGAGGAGATATGGGTTGAAAATAAAACTCCAGATGGGAAGGTAAATAATAAAATATATTTAAGTTGTCATTTGTTGACAGAGGAGTAAAACTTAAAGAGTACTGGCAGATTGAGATCAGTGATATTGTCATTTAAGAATGAGCCCTGGGTGAGCAGGGAATGGGGTAAGACTTCAGGAGAAGCTGACTGGATTCAGTTTTTGTGCAGCAGATATAAGGTTGCCTGGAGTGCTAACACACATTTACCTGTGATTCTGGAAGCTTCTGGTCACATTGGTACCATCTGCCTAGCACATACCAAATTCCAGGCTCCTAGAAGGAAAGCAGGTGTTCAGCGTAGCTGGTTTAGGCACATCGAGCCATTCTTATCAGTAAGGGAATGTCAACCCTCCTGAAATCCAAGTTCTCGGACTCCAGATAAGGGTCAGCAGGGCTTTCTACAGATAGCTGTCTCAGGTCTGTTATGTTGAATTTCTGCATAAAACCTAACATGGGTTTTCCTTTGTGCTGTGGGGTGGAATTACCTATTTTTGTTGTTTTGTTTTGTTTTTTGAGACGGAAGTTTCACCCTGTCGCCCAGGCTAGAGAGCAGCAGTGCGATGTTGGTTCACTGCAACCTCTGCCTCCTGGGTTCAAGCAATTCTCCTGCCTCAGCCTCCTGAGTAGCTGGAGTTACAGGCACCTGCCATCATGCCCGGCTAATTTTTGTATTTTTAATAGAGACAGGGTTTCACCATGTTGGCCAGGCTGGTCTCGAACTCTTGACCTCAGGTAATCCCACCCGCCTTGGCCTCCCATAGTGCTGGGATTACAGGCGTGAGCCACTGTGCCTGGCCCTAAGTTATTTTATTTTATTTTATTTTTTATTTTTGAGATGGAGTCTCGCACTGTCACCCAGCCTGGAGTGCAGTGGTGCGATCTTTGGTTCACTGCAACCTCCGCCTCCCGGGTTCAAGTGATTCTCCTTCCTCAGCCTCCCAAGTAGCTGGGATTACGGGCGCCTGCCATCACGTCTAGCTAAATTTTTGTATTTTTGGTAGAGACAGGGTTTTACCATGTTGGCCAGGTTGGTCTCAAACTCCTGACCTCAGGTGATCTGCTCACTTCAGCCTCCCAAAGTGCTGGGATTACAGGTGTGAGCCACCGCGCCCAGCTATTTTTTATTTTTGAGATGGAGTCTCCCTCTGTCGCCCAGGCTGGAGTGCAGTGGTACGATCTCAGCGCACTGCAGCCTCCACTTCCTGGGTTCAAGTGATTCTTTTGCCTCAGCCTCCCGAGTAGCTGGGATTACAGGTGCCCGCCACCACACCTGGCTAATTTTTTAAATATTTTTAGTAGAGATGGGGTTTCACCATTTTGGCCAGGCTGGTCTCGAACTCCTGACCTCAAGTGATCCACCTGCCTCTGCCTCCCAAAGTGCTGGGATTACAGGCATGAGCCACCACGCCTGGCCCTACGTTATTTTTAAATAGCTTTAAAGATAAAATATGGTTCCATTCTTGTTTTTAATAATAATTGACAGATTTTATGATACCATTGATTTTTGCTTCCGCTGCAGGTTTATTATTATAATGCTCGGACACGTGAATCTGCATGGACCAAGCCAGATGGAGTTAAGGTTATTCAGCAATCAGAACTGACACCTATGCTTGCAGCCCAGGCACAGGTTCAGGCTCAGGCCCAGGCGCAGGCTCAGGCCCAGGCGCAGGCTCAGGCCCAGGCACAAGCTCAGGCCCAGGCTCAGGCTCAGGCCCAGGCCCAGGCGCAGGCCCAGGCCCAGGCCCAAGCCCAAGCCCAGGCCCAGGCTCAGGCTCAGGCACAAGCTCAGGCCCAGGCCCAGGCCCAGGCTCAGGTCCAGGCCCAGGTCCAGGCACAAGTGCAAGCACAAGCAGTTGGAGCTTCCACCCCTACGACCAGTAGCCCAGCATCTGCAGTATCCACTTCAACATCATCATCCACCCCTTCCTCTACCACTTCTACCACAACAACTGCTACTTCAGTTGCGCAGACAGTATCAAGTGAGTACCACTCAGCATGTGTTTTTATATAGGGGCTAGAGACATGAACAAGTAGGGGACTACATTTCATATTGATCCCAGTGTTTCTGGTATTATCCTTTAATACCAGAATTATTTAAAATACATTTTTGACACTAAAACTTTTGGGTTAGAGGAAAACAGGAATTTATATTAACAGGAGAAATTATTTGCCCAGTTGCAGTTTATGAAGCTAAATTGAGAAGGTGCAAAGTTAGCTGTTCCACTTGGCCAACAGTAATGCCGGGCATTGTGGGTTTGCAAAATAAGTGTAAGTCTTGGTCCCTACCTTACAGTTTCCAGTATTCCTAATCGAGGAGGCAAGAATAACATGTGTTAAACAATTAGATATTGGTGTGCAAAACTATACAGTGAGAAAGATGTAAGAATTTGAGAAGTGGATAAATGAGTGGGTGGACTACATGGGTATTTATCATGAAGGAAACGGAGTAGGGTTTAAGCAGGTTCACAGGTAAGGAAAGGATTTTCAGGTAGGAGAAGCAACATGAATAAAGGTCAGGAAAATGATAAATGTAGTTTATGGGTTTTTAGGAAACTTCTGAGGTGAGAGGGTGTTTTTTTTGAAGGGTCTTAAGAACTAGGCAAATAGGTGAGACAGGCACTGGGGGCCTGTATAAATGCAGTATTTTGGAGGATTTTTTTTGGTGTTGGTTTTTTGGGTGGTGATGAAATAAGGGAGGTTTATTAGGAGCTTCTCAGTAATCTCTTTTAGAATAGTTTCTAGACTGGGATGCGAGTAGGTGAATTGAGGGGTTGCCATAGAAGGGAGCAGTCAGAAAGGCAGGAGAATTTTCAGGTGTAAACTTACAGAGGCCCAAAGAGTAGATCTTTTCTGAAAAGGTGAGAGTCGATTAATAGCAGATTTCAGAGATTAAGAGAGGGACACAGCTGTTAATTTGCTTAAAAGATTGTTATTAATGTGACAATATTGCTTGCTTTTTGGGGGGTTTCTTTCTTTTTTTCTTTTTTCTTTTTTTTTGTATTAATATATGGATGTTGCTCCTTACTCTGCAGGTTGAGACTAAGCCCGAAAGTACTTAAATAATGATTTTTTTGTTTGATTATTTGTTATGGCACTTGTCTGAAGATACACAGCTGTCCCTACAGTGTGATTATAATTTGTATTATTTTACTACCAGGATAATTGATAAGAATAAAGAAAAAATGTGGGGGTTTTTTGTGATTACTTCAGGGACTTGGGAATTATTAGTGTGTAAGAAATACGTATAAGAGAGAAATTAATTCACATTGGCTTCAAATTTGAATTTATTTTATTGATAAAAAGCAACTGAAGCAGTCAAGTAAGGTACATATAATATGGGGATAGCCTTTAAAGATCCTCTTAATGGTTTTTAGACATTTTGTGGGGGGGAATGTACTGAACAGGAAAATGTGAATAGTGTTTTACAAATCTGTTTGATTTTGTAGCGAAGGTGAATTTTGATATGAAAGTATAACAGTCATACTAGCTAGTTTGTTAAGGGTTGTTACCTTTTTATAGGTTTAGTGCTTCCCAAACCTCTGTGGCAAGGCAGGAGACTACCAGTTTTTATGGGAGACCTGTGGCAGTAATGGGAGAAGGGGATTAATAAAAGCAATGTAGCTTTATGTGGAGGCTCTGTGTTGCTTACATTTTCTTTCCTGTGTTCTTAGAAAGGAGAAATAGTAGTGCTTCATTTTGTTTTAGGAAAGGTGATGAGGTAGATAATTTAACCATACTATATGTAGTCCATGTCTGTTTTCAGAGTAGTGTGTCAGTAAGCTCATAGCTGTCTTGTGTCCTGTTTGTCAGTTTTGCATTACTCTTCAGTGATTGGGAGGACTTTATTCCCAGAACTATAAAATAGCAAAATCATATTCTTTTTACTGCTTTTAAACATCAATTTTGATGTTGTCTACGTATTCCAGTGTGTGTTTTTATTTTACTTGATTTAGTATCATAAAGTGTTGTCTTACTGCAATCTTAATATTTCTCCATCTATTATATATAGTCACTTGTCTTTTTTAGTTAAGATCTGAGGCTGGGTTAGTATATTTTGAGGCCTAGTGCTTCACTAGCTACTTTAGCATATGAAGTTAGTAGGAATTTACCCACTGAAGTCTTAGATACCATTCTCCCAGTTTCCCATTATTTTATTGCTTTTGTTCTTTTCCTGTCGTGACTCATGGCTGCTAATCAAATTCAGAAAATGCTGTGCTGGAAAGTAAGAGGAATGGGTTGTAAATATTTTCTGTCATCTCCATTGGTGTTCTTTTCCACTTGAAATTTGATGCCCTTGTTTATTTTCCTGACTATAGTACTTTGGATCACAATTTTAGCAATTATCTGAATACTATAATAATATTTAAATTTTAATTTTCTGAGCTACAGTATAGGTCTGTGGGGTAAATGGGACTAAAAATTAAGACTATATTTTAATCCCAGTTGAGCATAAACTCATTTTGTGCAAGTTTGTGAAAAATGATGAAGAAATCCTACTTCTCAGGGAAGTTGGGAACAATGACCAGATACATTTTCAGCCATTATAGTAGATTACAAATGCTAAATGGTATATGTATGGGACTGGGCAAATGTTGCATGTACTTTGTATTTTTCACACTGTTATAAAATTATATTAATATGATACTGTACCCTAAGGCTAGGTCTATGCTAGACCAACAATTCATTCCTGGGCCCCTGAAGATACTTGTTTGGCCCTGCTGTCTATTTAGCCAAGGTGAGTCCCTCATTAACAAGTATGAAATTGCTCACATCTTCCCAGCCTAAGTGAGTTTTTCATTATTAGAAGCTAGAAAAAGATACTGACAGATTTTGTTGTCAGTTGGATTATTGGGTGATTTGTACTAAATAGTGTGCTTTTGTTTAGAACAAAGTTGGCATAAAGATTGGGAAAGCACTGTTTTCATTTTATTTCATTTGACAAATTCATTCTTAGTCCAATACAGGTAGACATTTTTTTCTTTACATCAAAAAAAGACGAAGTATTTGTTACCAATGAATTACCAAAATGAATTTTATTTTGGAACTAGATGAGTTATGAATAAATAACAAAATTGTTTTGTAACGTGAGAATTGAAACTGAAAAGTATGAAATAAGGATTTTAGTTTTTAGTTTGATTTTAAATGCAATTACTAGGAATGGGATGTTTTATTTTCGATATTTAAAAATAATGTGTTAGCAGAACCCAAATGATCCTGAATTTCACATTTTCCTGGTCTCTCACAATGGAAACCTCAGTTTAAAAAAATTTCATTTTTTTAAAATAATGAGAGAAACCTGAGTTGTTGTTGATTCCATTCATTCATATCCAGTTAGTCATTAGTTATTTGCTTATCTTTTTCTGTTCTTTTCTTCCTATGCATCTGTGAGGTTAATTCATCAAATGAAACCTGTTTATTACTCTTCCATACAGGAACCTTTAGTTTGCTATATACCCATTTACCTTCATGAAATCACATAAATAATGTGAATGCATTCTTATAAAAAGTTCAAAGTCTAACAAAACATATATATTAATAGTAAAATGTGAAAGAGGCATACACAGAGGGTAACTACCATTAATGTATTTTGTCTTGTGTTCTACTAGATCATTTTCTCTATATTTACCTAAGTTCTGCCCTTTTCCTATCTATTTAAGGGCATACTCCTTAGCCTTTTGTTCAAGGCTTTCTAATTTCTGCTTCTGGCCTACCTTTCCAGCCACACAACTCACTAGTTTTGTTGGTATGCCTACTGTTTCACTAATTAATTGCTTGTCTTCAGTTTTCTAAACAATTCCTTTTGGTTCTTTACTCTTTGCCTTATTCATACTTTTCTCACTGGTTTATTTTTTTCTTCTACCCCCTTCCTGCTGTTTTTCTTGTTGAAACCTTAATTTTTCAAGGCGCAGCATCCCAATATAAACTTTTCTATACCCTCTCACAGTTAGAAATGTTCTTTGGGTCTTGATTTTTACTCCTATATGTTTATCCCATTTTACTTTGTATTCATTTTTGTATTTCATTTAACTATTTTCAAGCTTCTTGAAGATAAGACCTTTTGACAAATTTCTTGCAGTGCATAGAATGGTCCCTTAAATACTTAAATTACTGAATGTGTGAATGATGAATGAATATAGTAAAATGATTTATGAAGGAGTGATAGATACATGTTTTTGTTTTATCTTTTATCAGCACCCACAACACAAGATCAGACCCCAAGTTCTGCTGTTTCAGTTGCCACGCCTACAGTTAGTGTTTCAACTCCTGCTCCTACAGCCACACCTGTGCAAACCGTTCCCCAGCCGCACCCTCAGACGTTACCTCCTGCTGTTCCTCATTCAGTACCTCAGCCAACAACAGCAATACCTGCTTTTCCACCAGTAATGGTACCTCCGTTTCGTGTTCCCCTTCCTGGCATGCCAATTCCACTTCCAGGTAAACCAACAGATTATAATGGTCTTTCCAGCTATGTTTTCATATTGTCAGTTAGTTTGTTCTCATGTGTCTGTTGCGTTTGAAATTTGCCTTGAATCTCACCTGTTTGAAACGTTTTTGAAAGATTCATGGCTAACTGCAATATTTTCTCTTAAGTTTTGGTAAATGTCCTTTTTTTGTTGTTGTTTACATGTCCTAAAATTAGAGCCACATTTAAAGCTACACTTATTTTGGATAATGCCCTCAATGAGTTAAAAATGATTATCTTTTCATGTAAATAATGTTCTAAATGCAATATTTTTGAAGGGTTGAGTTTATGAAGTTGAGAAATCACGTCACAATAGCTAACACAAGTTGGATGATTTATATACAGTGCACTGTTGTAAGCATGTTACATGCATTAACTCCTTTAATTTTTACAACCCATGTTACGAGATAGGTACACAGACAGGTTAAATTACTTGCCCAAGGTCACATAGCTAATAAGTGATGATGTTGAGATTTGAGCCTGTGCCCTCCACATCCAGATAGTAAGCTTTTAATAACTATGTTAATACTGGGAAGAAAATGTGAGTGATTTAACTATAAAACAATTCATATAAAACAGGAACTAGAAGGTTCTCTTGTAACAATTATGAAGTAAAGCATAATGTGCATCATTTAAAAGTTTAAATTGTTATGGTGAATTAATGTGTTTATATTGTCTTAAGAGAAGTCATTAAAACTAGAGAAAGAATTAAGAAATATTGTGAAGTGGAATTCTTACCATAGGGTTTAAAAATGATAGTGTTGGGCATTCCAAATTTGAATGCATTAGTTTTTGTCAAACACATTTAATCCTTTATCCATGGTTCATTCTCCTTGTGTTATAGTTGAAAGTATTGGTACCTTAGAGAGGTCAGGTTCACAGGGCTAGTTTGTAGCAAAGATGAGTAGAACTTAGGCCTCTTGTCTCTCAAGTTCACATTCCATCCACTTATTGCTACTTTCTTATACTCGTTTCTGTGTAAGAATACAGTTGTGATACAGCTCTTTCTTAGATTTGCACACATCTTAATTATCACTATTGCACTGGTTGTCTTTTTCTTTGTGACCGCTCTGAAAAGGACACCTTCAGATATACCTTGTCAAGAAAGAAACCAAAAATTTCAGGTTTTTTTTAAATTTGGAAAACCTTGTATACATTGTTGATGTAGTGTTAGATAATTAAATGCCCATTATGTGGTGTTTAAGAAATTCAAATCATTTAAAAAGAAAACAAAAGATGTTTTCCCTACTATTAGGGATTATCCCTTTTCTAGATTAAATTTAAGACAAGCAGCTGGATACTTTTCTCTATGTGTAATTTTTCTGGGAAAACTAAATCATAGGTGGAGAATAGCCTGATATTTGTCACAACCTCTTTTTGTAATTTTGGTCTGCTTTAGGGTTAAGGACAGTATTAAGACCAGATCGTGGATTCTGAGTGATCTGAAGGAGTTGGGGTTGCTCATTTTGTAGAGGGAAGATTGAGAGGTAGCATGATAATGTTGTTGAAGTATTTTGAAAGGCTGTCATTTGAACAACTTTTGCTTTTCTTTAGAGGTTCTTATTAGGACTAATGGATGAAAGGTACACAATAGCAAAATTTATTTCTATAGAAAGTAGAAGTTTCTCACGATAAAATCCCTCTGGCTCTAGCTTCATTTTGATGTCATATTTTCCCCAAAATATGATGACATATTTTGATGTCATATGGAGCAAGCATATCCTTGCTCCATCATTAAAAAGATTTGGACAGGTGGTGGTGACCATTTGAGTCACCAAATGAAGCAGTACCTGTGAAGTTTGGCAGTAGAAGGCATTCAATAAACAGCAGCCATTAGTGACATTTTGGGGGTCAGTTGGAAGAGAACTTGAATTGGATAGTCTTAAGATTTCTTTGGAGAGAGTGAGTGTCATACAAAGTGATATATTAGGCTGGGCACGGTGGCTTAACGCCTGTAATCCCAGCACTTTGGGAGGCCGAGGTGGGTGGATCAGCTGAGGTCAGGAGTTCGAGACTAGCCTCAACATGGAGAAACCCCATCTCTACTAAAAATACAAAATTAGCCGGGTGTGGTGGTGCATGCCCAGCTACTCGGGAGGCTGAGGCAGGAGAATTTCTTGAACCTGGGAGGTGGAGGTTGCGGTGAGCCGAGATCACGCCATTGCACTGCAGCCTGGGCAACAAGAGCGAAACTCTGTCTCAAAAAAAAAAAAAAAAAAAAAAAAAAAAGGATATATTAGCATCAAATATTAGTTTGTTTATTAAGACTTTTTGGTATTGATATTTGTTCACTTTTCTCATTTGCCCTTTTAATTCAGTCCTACAAGGTGTTTAGTAAAAAACAAGGACAAAGAAGACTTGTTTTTTTCTTCCCCAGATCTTTGGTTTTACAAACAATGAGATTTGTGTCTCCTGGTTTTTGCCTTTTAATTCAATTCAGCAATAAGGTGAATGGGAAGGATTTGTATGTAATTTGTCTTGGAGGCTTAATTTCTCTTTGAAATAGTATTGTATGGGTCTCATGAGGATGATTGACGAACGGATGGTCAAACAAGATAAAGGGAAGGAGTGGAAGAATTAGGTAAAATACAAGAGTAGGGGGTGGAGTTTGGATAAATGGGTCTAGGATTATAGGAGTTCTACTTCTAAAACTATAAAATCTTATCTGGAATTTTAAGAAACTTAACTGTCTGTGACATTGGAATCATCCAAAATACTGAGTGGAATTTTCTTATTTCTTAGATAATAATTTGAGGACAGAGTTGTAGGAAAATTGAACAAAATCTCCCTCTAAAAAAAAAGGTTAAAAATTTAGATTTTTATTTTGTGAGTATTCACAATCTGCATGTAATCACTTTGAGAGAAACTTCAGTGTATCTTTTTAGCATGAGAAGAAACACAGGACCTTTCTATATGGTCTGTATGTTGATAGTCAAATAGAAGAGTTCTGCGAGCCCAACTGATTTTTAATAATGGTGGTTAAGCCTATGTATGAATAGATTTGATTTTCTTCTGCATAAGTTGTATAGTTAAAATTATTTATTGGAAGATGGTTTTGGAGAACAGTCTTTGAGAGTAAAGTTCATATATTCATAAGAATTGAATTTCCTGTGCTGAGTTTAGTAGGTTCAGTGCTCCTGCAGATGGCAGTATTTATACTAATTAAACTTAATCCATGCTGTAACTTCCTTAACCAAATGAATTTTTTCCATTGCTTTCTTTCAACATTAGGGAAAATAAAATTATACATATAACTTTATTCAACATGCTTTCATGATCCAATGTTTTTATTTTAGTTTAAAAGTTAATAGAAAGTTTACTTTATTCTTTATATAAAATAGTAATTAAGAAATAAAGGTACTTTTCAATAATTGACACTATTTTTGTTTGCATGTGTGAACATAGTTAAATTGTATACAAACCCAGGAGTTTAATTTTACTTTTAGTCTCAGAGGTAGGAGAAATTTTTTTCCTGTCCTTTAGTGGGGAAAATAGTTTATTGTTACTATTTTTAATTTTTATAGGGTACCAACTAAGCTTAGTTTTTTCAGCTGAAAAAAATAAAAAAGTAAAAATTATTGCCCCTATACTTTTCTTCAGACTTCGGCCTTTTCCTCTAAAAGTTTTTAATTTTCTCAGTTAATCAGTCTTAGTTTTCCAGCTTTTCTTTTCATTCCCTTTTTAAAAATCACCATTGTAATGCATCATGATGAGTCTTCATTCTTCTAAGAACTGTACATAATTTTCATTCTTTAATACAAGTACTACTTCTTTAGTCAGCTTAAATGATAGAAGTTTCTGCAGCCATCAGCCCAAATAGTCATTAGTGGTATTAAAGGGGCTGTATGTTTCTTAATGTTTTAGCCTGCTTCCACAGTGTTCTAAGGCCATGGAGTTCCATAGAGCAGGCACTAAACATGGATATTTTGGCATTAGTGAAATGCTACCTTCCTCTTCATCTTTGCCTTTCTTTTATTTAAAGTATTATTTGCAGTGGAATATTTGGATCCATCTCATGCCTTACTTTCTTCCTCTCCTCACCACCCCTAGCTTATTCCTTTTTTACTTCTGCATGGTTGTACTCCATGCCTCAGCTCCTGCATGTAGTTTCAACTTAGCGGCAGCATAGAGAAAGTGTCTTGTCAGTGTCATGCTGCATCTGCCTTTTACTGGTATCTAAGCAACAGCAGCATGGGTTTGATGTCCTGTGGGAAAATGTCCCACATGAGAATTTGTTATGTATGTGTAATGAAGGGGCTTTCTTTTGTTGAATTTAAACTCTTAAGACTCCTTCAATATGTTCAGAGCTGGTTTGATAAAAAGGTAATTGATGGTATCATTTAGAATTAGTGTCATTGGATTTGGCAGCACTTCCCACAAAATGTCAAACAGAAAGAAATTTTACTCCATTCTTGGTCTTTTTCATTGGAAATAGCATTCTAAATTGTAGTGGTAAATTATTTCCCTGAATCCCAGTGGTAGCCGACATACAATGGCAGCTTTCCAACGTATGCTTGCTTATCCATTTTACAGGTGTAGCAATGATGCAAATAGTCAGCTGCCCGTATGTAAAGACAGTCGCTACCACCAAGACCGGTAATTTTTAAAACCATCTTAGTTTGTTTTGTCTGTAAGTTGGCATGGTAGTGAATGTTGTTGTTTATCCTTTTATTTATTTTTTGCCCAAGTGAGTGGATATTTTTATATTTTTCTTTTTAATGAGCAGTATAAATGCAGTTGTCATATTTGGCCAACACTTAATTTTCCCAATTGCCTGTAGTATTAGCTTCTTTGGTTCACAAAAACAAATAAGGTCAGATCACTTTATATCTTAATTTATGTAATAAGTGTAAACAACTTCATTCTCATATTCATAACATTTAATTTTATTTTTGATGTGTGTTTTTAAGTTAAATATAAAAAAACATTTCCATGTGTAAAGTGATGTGATTATGCTTGCATGCTATTGAGTATATGTGTGTGAATACATGTGTATAGTATACATTTACATTTTAAAGTTATTGAAGTAAGATAACTACCTGAAACTTAAAATTCAGTATAGGATTTGAGGACTTTTTTTTTTCCAGTTTTGATTCACATATCCTTATTTTAATAGTATTTTATTTATATATTACCAGCTTATTTAGCTGTCTTGTAAAAAATATAAATCTTGGTTTGTCTTCTAAAAAGTAGACGAGCTTTGCTTTCTCTTAGGAAAAGAGTAAACAAAGGGTATAAGGATATTTGAGTTAATCATTTAGAGTCGATAAAGTCAGTCATTTGCTATAAAACTGAGAATATTCATACCCTTTTAGTTACCTTAAAATTAAAAATAATTTTGCCTAAGGAAATATGTGTAGTAAATATGTTTGTTGTCTTCATTAGAATTTGATAAATTATCTTTATAAAAATATATTTCTATTCATAAGTAGAGAATATACCATGTTTTTAAATATTTATTATGTTAAGACTTTGTCATAGGTGAGATCCAAATTTCTGACTGTTTTTAAGGGTTGAATTTCTGTGTCTAATTGAGTTTAGGCATTAGAACTAAAAATCCAGGGAAACAGAATTAAGTGGTATTTTTATGTCACCTTTTTATATGATTTTTGTTTTGTTCCAACTGGTCCATTCGTTTATTAATATTTAATAGAAAGATTTAGCTCATATTTTAGAGTTTTGTTTTGTATTGCGGTTTGATACTTGGATCTAATTTTTTATTATTCTTTTTTTAGGTGTATTGCCAGGAATGGCCCCTCCTATCGTACCCATGATACATCCCCAGGTTGCTATTGCAGCTTCACCTGCTACCTTAGCTGGAGCAACAGCAGTTTCTGAATGGACTGAATATAAAACAGCAGATGGGAAGACATATTATTATAATAATAGAACATTAGAATCAACCTGGGAAAAACCCCAAGAACTAAAGGAAAAAGGTATATAGTGGTTTTAATGACTTGGAAAGTAGTATAAACTGTAATAAGTAGAATGGTATTTGAAATTCTGAGTTAATTTCTTTTTAACATATTTGAGGGATTTTCTAATTACACAGTCATTGGATTGTTTATTTTTACTGAATTGATAAATATTTATTTTAAAAACTAGTTCTACTTACATGTTTGTCATCATTTTTTTCCATCTGGAGAAATGGTTGTACATATGTATGTACATATTTTTACTGTTAGGAATTTTCTAATTATATTGCATAAATATTGTAATCGTCATTGAGATTGATAATACAGATCAGGAAGGAATGTGTTTTTTATATGTGTTCTGAAGAAAAAAATGTAGGCCCTTAGGGTCTTAGATGTAGAAGATTCATAATTTTCTATATCACAAGCTGCTATTATTATTGTTGTTTTTAAAATTTGAGACAGAGCCTCACTGTGTTGCCCAGGCTGGTCTTGAACTCCTGGGCTTAAGCAATCCTTCTGCCTCAGCTTCCCAGGTAGCTGAGGATTATAGGTATGTGTCATTGTGCCCAGCTCACCAAACCCCCTTTTCTATTCCTGAGTATCTTAGTATCTTATCCCTTTTAGCAGAATGAATGATTGCTACAAATGATATATGAATGACCTGAAAGATTTAATGTCCCTTCGAAGTCAGTAGGTCATCTTCAAATCAGATAGTTACCTGATTGGTATAGCAAGGTATTTGAAATTGTGCATTACATAAGATTCAAATCAAAGATATTATAAGGAAGGACATTTTATCTTCATGGTTAATACTTGGGAATGGAATATCTTAATTGCTTATTCTCTGAAAGTTCTTAGAAAATTACATCAAAACCTTTGAGTGACATTATCTTAATTTTTTTCATAGAAAAGTTAGAAGAGAAGATTAAAGAGCCAATTAAAGAACCCTCTGAAGAGCCTCTGCCAATGGAGACGGAGGAGGAGGATCCTAAAGAAGAGCCTATAAAGGAGATAAAGGAGGTAAAGGGCCATGACCCGTTAACCTGGGAGCCACATTAATTGTTTCCTACAGCTTACTTGTATCTGAGTATCTATTGGATAGATTTAAAAATAATTATTATAAATTTGATCTCTGAAATTTTAGGATTCTTGCAAGTTCTTAATTCAATTTTTTCTTTGAAAGTGTCATTAAATTACTTCTTGTACTAAACTGAGATCCATAGAAAGACAGGGCCTTGGACCAGAGCTTGGACCTGATCTCTAACCTTCTGACTTATAAACTGAGTGGTATTTGTTAAAATTATAAGTGTAACTTCTTACTTGGGGAATGTTAGATATATTTTATCTGTCCTTTCTGCTGTTGTGTTCTTGCATAGCATGATCCATGTATAGCACTAAAACAGTTTTTTATTCAGTGAAGCATCAGTGGTAGTTGTGTTTCAGTAGTAGGAAAGCTAGCAGAAATAAGAAACAACCTTAAATGAAGAGGTATGTACTGTAGTTCTCCATATCTGCTCCTAAGCACATGGTTAGTGAGTCTATAAGATAGGACAAGCTGCTGCTGCTGGGTTCTGCTATTGTGAAATTCAGCTCTTTCTGTGGGATGAGGATTTAGAACTTTCTTTCTACTCAGAGTCTCCTCTCATTCTAGCAGCAGATTTTGTGTTGATTGCACTTTGAGCTGTTTGCCTTCATGTTTTTGTGGAACATTCAGGTATTGTTAATGTGATACTAATTAGAGTAATATCATTTCTTGTAGGAGCCCAAAGAAGAGGAGATGACTGAAGAAGAAAAGGCTGCCCAGAAGGCAAAGCCAGTTGCTACTGCTCCTATTCCTGGTACTCCATGGTATGTATTTGGCTCAAGCAGTAATTTTTTTTTTTTTTTTTTGAGACGGAGTCTCACTCTGTCACCAGGGCTGGAGTGCAGTGGCACGATCTGGGCTCACTGCAACCACCACCTCCCTAGTTCAAACGATTCTCCTGCCTCAGCTTCCCGAATAGCTGGGACTACAGGCACACGCCACCATGCCCAGCTGATTTTTGTATTTTTAGTAGAGACGGGGTTTCACCATGTTGGCCAGGATGGTCTTGATCTCTTGACCTGGTGATCCGCCCGCCTCGGCCTCCCAAAGTGCTGGGATTACAGGTGTGAGCCACCGCGCCCGGCCTCAAGTAGTAATTTTTAAAAATCATACTTGATTGTTACATGGTTTATTTTGTAGAAAAAAAAAGTACTTTAAAAAGTGTATGTCAAATATGTTTTTATCTACTGAATATTTTGGCCTTTGTTTGTTGTATTTGAGTTATTCAAAACTGAAGTTCAATTACTACAAGTGTCTTCCTAGTACTACTCTCCATTAATGTGTATTCTTCATAATTATAGACATGACCACTGAGATCCTGAATCTACTTTTTGTTTAAAATATTTTAAATTTGTTTTTGCATGTTTACTCACTATGTGATTACATTTATAGAATTGTGTAGAATTATGTCTTTCAATCTAAGTATGGCATACCTCATTTTATAGTGCTCCACTATCTTGTGCTTCATAGATGCTGTGTTTTTAAAAATTGAAAGTTTTGTGGCAACCCTGTATCTAACATGCCTTTTGGTTTGATTTTTTCAACAGCATGTGCTCATTTTGTGTCTTGGTGTTACATTTTGGTAATTCTTGGGATATTTCAAACTTTTTCATTATTTTTATATCTGTTACAGTGATCTGCGATCAGTGATCTTTTATGTTACTGTTGTAATTGTTTTGGGGTGCCACAAACCACACCCATGTAAGATGGTGAACCTAATTGATAAATGTGTGTGATCTAACTGTTCCACCGACCGGCTGTTCCCCATCTCTCTTCCTCTCCTCGGGTGTCCATTTTCCCTGAGACACAACAATATTGAAATTAGGCCAATTAGTAGCCCTATAATGCCCTCAAAGTGTTCAAGTGAAAGGAAGAGTCACATACTTCTCACTTTGTGTGTGTGTGTGTGTTGTGTGTGTGTGTTTTGAGACGGAGTCTTGCTCTGTCGCCCAGGCTGGAGTGCAGTGGTGCGATCTTGGTTCACTGCAACTTCCGCCTCCTGGGTTCAAGCGATTCTCCTGTCTCAGCTTCCCAAATAGCTGGGATTATAGTTACACGCCACCACGCCTGGCTAATTTTTTGCATTTTTAGTAGAGATGGGGTTTCACCGTATTAGCCAGGATGGTCTCGATCTCCTGACCTCGTGATCCGCCCACCTTGGCCTCCCAAAGTGCTGGGATTACAGGCATGAGCCACCATGCCCAGTTACATACCTCTCACTTTAAGTCAAAAACTAAACATGATTAAGCTTAGTAAGGAAGGGATATCAAAAGCCGAGATAGGCTGAAAGCTAGGCCTTTTGGGCTAAATAGCCAAGTTGTGAATGCAAAAGAAGGAAATGAAAAGTGCTATTCATGTGAACATAAGAATGATAAGAACCTTATTCCTGATAATGGAGAGAGTTTGAGTGGTCTGGATAGATGATCAAACCAGCTACAACATTTCATTAAGCCAAAACCTGATCCACAAGAGATGCCCTACCTGCCCTCAGTTCTGTGAAGGCTGAGAGTGATGAGAAAGCTGCAGAAGAAGAGTTGGAAGCTAGCAGAGGTTGGTTCATGAGATTTAAGTAAGAAGCCATCTCCATAACATAAGTGCAAGAGGAAGCAGCACGTGCTGATGTAGAAGCTGTAGCAAGTTATCCAGAAGATCAAGTTAAGGTTATTGATGAGGGCAATTACACTAAACAAGAGATTTTCAGTGTAGACGAAACAGCCTTCTATTGGGAGAACATGCCATCCCAGGACTTTGATAGCTAGAGAGAAGTCGCCGCTTGGCTTCAAAGGATGGGCTGACTCTCACCATCTCTCTGGTGACTTTAAGTTGAAGCCACTGCTCATTTACCATTTTGAAAATCCTCGGGCCCTTGAGAATGATGTTAAATCTACTCTGCTTGTGCTTTATAAATGGAACAGCAGAGCCTGGATAACAGCATATCTGTTGATAGCATGGTTTACTGAGTTAAGCCCACTGTTGAGACTTACTGCTCAGAAAGAAGTTTGTTTTTTTTCTCAAAATATTACTGTTCATTGACAAAGCACCTCTTCACCCAAGAGCTGTGATGGAAATGTACAAGGAGATGAATGGTGTTTTCATGCCGCTAACAACATCCAATCTGCAGCCCATGGATCAAGGAGTCATTTTGACTTTCAAGTCTTATTACTGAAAGTAATAAGGCTATAGCTGCCATAGATTGTGATTCCTCTGGTGGATCTGGCTGTAGCTGCCATAGATTGTGATTTCATCAGGCTATAGCTGCCATAGATTGTGATTCCTCTGGTGGATCTGGGCAAAGTCAATAGAACACCTTCTGTAAACAATTCACCATTGTAGATGCCATTAAGAACACTGGTGATTCATGGGAGGAGGTCCAGATATTAACATTAACAGGAGTTTGGAGGAAGTTGATACCAACTCTCATGGATGATTTTGAGGAATTGAAGACTTCAGTGAAGGAAGTCACTGCAGATGTGATGGAAATAGCAAGAGAGCTAGTATTAGAAATGAGCCTGAAGATGAGCCAGAATTGCTGCAATTTTATGAGAAAACTGTAATGGGTCAGGAGTTGCTTCTTATGTATGAGCAAAGAAAGTGAATTCTTGAGATAGAATCTACTGGTGAAGATGCCATGAACATTGTTGAAATAATAAGGGATTTAGAATATTACATAAACTTGGTGGATAAAGCAGCAGCAGGGCTTCCATTTTGATTGATGCCAAACTTTAAGGAAGCTCTACTGTAGGTAAAATGCTATCAAACAGCATTGCATGCTACAGAGAAATCTTTTGTGAAAGGGGGAGTCAATTGATGTAGAAAACTTCATATTTGTCTTATTTTAAGAAATTGCCACAGCTACCCCAGTCATCAGCAACCACCAGCCTCATGAGTCTTCAGCCATCAAGAGATTGAGGCAAGACCCTCCACCAGCAAAAACATTATGATGCCCTGAAAGCTCAGATGATAGCATTTTTTTAGCAATAAAGTATTTTTAAATTATAGTATGTACATTGGTTCTTTTGGACGTAATGTTGCACACTAAATAGACTACAGCATGATGTAAATATAACTTTTGTATATGGTGGGATTCAAAAATTTTGAGATTTACTTTATTGCAATATTTGCTGTATTTCGTTGGTCTGGAGCTGAACCCATAATATCCGAGGTACGCCTGTCTACTTCTTTTTTTCTCTTATCTTGTTTTTCCCTTTTCTTCCTTTTGCCACATCTGTGCTTCATTTCCTGTTCCTGCTCCAACTTATTTAATCTATATACAATCCACACATTGCAATGATTTGGCTTGTTTCTGAAGTCTTGTAGTCTATAGGTTCCCTTCTAACTTCTTTTCCTTGTTTTTGTTATTGAAGAAATAAATGTTTTTCCTATAGTGTTCCCAAGTCTGGATTTGTCCCCATGGTACTGTCTAATAGGATCCTCCATTCCTGAATTTCCTACAGACAGGCAAGCAGGTCTAGAAGTGTGATCAGATTCGGATTTAATCTTTTTGGCAAGCCTAGTTCATAAGTGATGATTATTATTGCGTAGATCAGATGTTTTCAACTAGGAGTAATTTTGCCCCTAGTGGACGTTTGGCAATGCCTGGAGACGTTTTTGGTTGTCAAAACTTGGAGGGTGTTAGTGGCGTCTAGCAGATAGATGCCAGGGATGCTCTAAACATCCTGTTATGCACGGGACTGCTCCCAACAAGAATTACTTATCTAGCCCAGTATGTCAGCAGTGTAAGATTGAAAAACTCTGGCCAAGATTGATTAAATCATTAACCCATTTATGCCAAAGGTTGCAAATTTTTTTTGTGAAAAATCAGACCTTGGCAATGACCTTGAGCAGTAGGATATAAATCCCACAAGCTCAGCGTTCCAATAATGGAACACTAGGCATAACTGCCTTAACGGTTGAAAGTAGTGGTAATGTATTTCTTTTATTCCCTTTTCATTAACTGGGATGCTTATAGAGAGATACTTCCCCTTATCACCATTGGTCACTTAGAGGTACAAATTGTATAGGAAGGGAAGGGCTTAGCAGTTTTCAGAATAGTGAGTTGGTTTGAGTATTATTCATAGGTTTAAATATATTTTCTATGTTTTTAATCTATTGCAGTTTTTATCCTTATTGATGTTTAAAATTGTCTCATCTTTCGTCGGGAGAAGCCTCTTGCGCTAACTTTTTAGGTTTTTTTTTTGTTACAATCCTCTGTAGCTTCCCTGCTTTCTGCTGTGACAAGATGTTCTAGGCTTATCTTGTATATTTCCTGTCTCAGACCTAGACTGAGCCATTTCTGCAGGGGGCTCTTGGCATTTTTGTGGGAAGTGGATAGTTTGCAACTGAATTAGTCATTATTTTTAGACTTCTTTGGCAGACCCAGCTGGAAGATATACACATTCAAAGATACAGCATGAGTTGATACCATTACTTGCCATTTAGATCTACCTGAAGATTTTTATTGAACCTCATCATCTATCTTCAGTATCTCATTTCTTGCTGAAAATACTGTTTCTCAGTGCTAGTGACCTAATTACTCATTTGCTTTTCTCAGACATGTCACTGAGTAACAATACCAAAACTATCACTAACAATATAATTACTGAAGATAGTTTTGTTGTTGCTCTAGGAATGTATAATCAAATTACTGTGTTTTAAAGGCACTTGGAATAGTTGTTTTCTGTATAATTTCTGTATAATTATTCCACTGACTGTTACACAGGCTCATTTAAAAAAAATAATTATGGAAAATATTTACTTGGTTTCAAAGTTATAAAAACAGTCTGTATTCCAAGAATGTATTCCTGGGTTGTGGTTTCTCTGTTTGAGTATTGTACATGAAAAGCTAGTAACCAACTCCAAACCCCCTCAATTTGGAGCTTCATGATCCTCATTAATTTTCGGACTTGGGGGTCCGTCCCCACCTCCTCTGTTCTTCAGATGAGATAGTTAATTATTGATTTTTTATTTTTTTTTTTAAGTGACAGGGTCTTGCTCTGTCACCCAGGCTGGAGTACAGTGGCACGATCATAGCTCACTGCCCCAGCCTCCTGCCTCCTGGGTAGGTGGGACTACAGGTGCATGCCATCACGCCTGGATAATTTAAAATTTTTTATTTTTTGTAGAGATGGAGGGTCTCACTTTGTTGCCCAGGCAGGTTTCAAACTGCTGGCTTTAAGTGATCCTCGCACCTCAGCATCTCAAAGTGCAGGCCTGAGAAGTATGGGCGTGATCCACCATGCCCAGCTGATCCATCTTCTAATTCACTGATTGTTTCCTGGCGTCTCCATTCTGTCTTGAGCCAATCCAGTGAAATTTAATTTCAGTTATTTTTAATTTCTAAATTTTCCTTTTGGTTTTTTTTTGTAGTTTATATTTCATTACTGAACTCTTCATTTATTTTAAGTGTGTTTTTCTTTATCTCAGGGAGGTATAGTTATTGTTGTTTTAAAGTTTTTTACTATCTTAACATAGGAGGCTTAGTCTGATCATTTCAACTTGTAAGTTACCTTGGACTTGACAACTGTTGATTAATTTGATGAACAGGTCATATAGACTTAGTTTCTGTTGGGGTTTTAGCTGCCATGCTACTGCAACCATGCCACTCTGCAACCAGGGATCACCCTCAGGGCAGAGCTACGAGGTGGGTGAAATGGGAGATTTACTCCCTTGCAGTTGTTTCTCTAAATTTTGGCTGTCCTCCATATTGCTTTCTGTTTATTCATTAAGACTATACTATACAGAGTCTGAATGTAGTTGTGGTTTTTTTTTCCTTTGAGTTTTTTAACTGTAATTAACAGGACCAATGGGTTGTAGTGGGCTGCAGTGTATGATGCCCTAGTGCAATTGGTACTTTACTTTTTTTTTTTTTTCTTTTTGAGACTGGGTCTCACTTTATTGCTCAGGCTGGAGTGCAGTGGTGCGATCACAGCTTACTGCAGCCTTGACCTCCCGGGCTCAGGTGATCCTCCCACCTCAGCCCTGAGTAGCTGGGTCTACAAGCTCGTGCAACCACATCCAGCTAATTTTTTTAATTAATATTTTTTGTAGAGATGGCGTTTCACCATGTTGCCCAGGCTGGTCTCAAACTCCTGAGCTCAAGTGATCCTCCTGCTTTGGCCTCCCAAAGTGTTAGAATTACAGACCTGAGCCACCGTGCTGGGCCTTCCCTTTACTTTTTATTTTAGGTATAATTAGATCTTAAAGTCTTCATAGAAGGTTGCATTTCAGTATGTAGTTTTGGTTTGTTAAGAAATATTAAGAACTATAGTAGCTAGGATGCTATGTCTGTTCTTTAGCTTTAGAACTGCTTAATAGCATTATTGTTGCCATTAAACTCATTCTTTCTGATAGTTTAAAATTTAGTACTCTCAAATTGAGTGTGCCAAACCAAATTCCTAAGCATTTTAATCTCTGATCACAAATTGCTTTGCATTTCTTGGTTTTCTCAGTTAATATGTTGATCTGTTATTTTTGCTTGAATCATTCAGTTATCTTGTAAAAACCATGTTTGGTTCTCTGTAAATAACTATTGGTAATAAGAACATGTCGTTCTTCAGTACCCTCATCTCCCTACTTGTAACAGGCTGAAAGAAGTCCTAGCTGTAAAATATGTTCTGTAACATAAGAGAATGATATTTTGCATCAATTCTTAGGTGTGTCGTTTGGACTGGTGATGAGCGGGTCTTCTTTTATAATCCCACCACTCGTCTTTCTATGTGGGACCGACCTGATGATCTGATTGGCAGGGCAGATGTTGACAAAATTATTCAGGAGCCCCCTCATAAAAAAGGAATGGAGGAATTGAAGAAACTAAGTAAGTTTTAAATTAGGAATTTATCCACTGATTTTAACATTCTTTTCATATTTTGATAGAAAATGTGGAGGGCATTTAGAAACCCTTTATTTTTCAAAGAATATAAGAAGCATTTGAAAAAAATAGACTGCTATCCTAGTTTGAATGAAATAATAGAGATTAAAAATATGGCGAGAATTTGGATAAGATTGTGCTTTGTATGTGTGTCTTTAATTTATTGTCCTACTCAAGATTTTCAGTTAGTTCAAGATATGGTTGGTAGTGTTGATGCTTGCTTAGTGCTTATCAATACTACTAAAATGCTCCTCAGTGGGCCTTTTAGCACCTTTTGTGACTAGTAATATATTTCTTGAAATAATACAGTACAAATTTTTTAAAAATACAAAATCTCTATCTTTTGAATTAGATGGTAAGCTCCTTATATTCCTGAGACTAGACACCTAAACCTTACTAAGAGATTATCTTTTAATCTACTTCATATTCAGAGGGCATACTAATGTATTGAGTACAGATATTTGTACGTAATTTTTGTTGTGTATTTCTTATTGGTAATTTGCCCTTGTATTGATATGATTGTGTTTTTATAGAACTGTGGCCCGCAAGTGGTATAGAAGCAAGATAAATGAATTATTTAATGCTTCTAATAAAATAAATCCTAGTGTGTATCATTTATAGTCATTGAGACATTTTCATGCATTATATATATGCTGAATTATAAATAATTTCTGAGTCAGTGCAGCTTTGCCTATCTAGTGCTGAAGGTACTAGGCTCACCTTCAGCAATACTTGTTTTATAGGTATGATAATAATACTTTATGGTATTGAATGATGTTGAAACAATATGTGATTTTCTTTTGTTTTTCGTGAATTTGTTTTTAAATATTTGATTCATTCATTTGATAAATACATTAACGTGCCTTGTTAAAAGGTACTGTAAATCCGGAATCAAGAAAGCTTTATTTTATATATTTGTAAATTTAAGGTTTGGGCAAGAAACATTTCAAAATGAATTAAATTTAATGTAAAGGGAGGATAAATAGAGGAAGTGTAGAATTATGCTTTGTTTAATGTTTTATAAAGGGATAAATATTAAGAGGTGACTATATTATGTAAACAGTAATTTTTAAAAAGAAAAGTTTGTGAAATATATGCAAATGACTTTGTAACAATATTTGAAATGTTTTTGCCAGGGCACCCAACTCCGACAATGCTGTCGATCCAAAAGTGGCAATTCTCTATGAGTGCAAGTGAGTGAACTAACTATAAATTGCAGCTTCTTTTTAATACTATTAAAGCAAGTGTTCTGGTAGTGATTAGCAGAAGGATTCATGCCTAAATATTTTAATTAAATTTTGTCTTATAGTTAAAGAGGAACAAGAATTAATGGAAGAAATTAATGAAGATGAGCCTGTTAAAGCAAAGAAACGGAAGTAAGTAATACCTACAATTTGATTGAGGTAGATTATATCTTTTAAAAGTCGATTTGGTAATAATTTGTGATTGGAAGGGACAGGTAATGTGAATGTTGTTAGGAGACATGATTGCTCTCTTAGGCCTGATAGTAAATAGCTTTGTTTTTCATTGTAGAAAATGTGTCCCTTCTTTTGCTAGATTTGTAGAAGATTTGGGTATTCATATATGTATTATGAAGCCAAATGATAGTTTTGGAATTAATTCTTTTTGGAAATTTATTAGGTCTCAATTTTATGAAAAGTTAGTTTCCTCCCTCATTTAGACCCCAGTGGATACCATTCCAGAGATCTCATAAAAACAGACACAGACTTCTCCCTCTTTATATGGTTATCTTACGACTTATCTAGTCCTTGAGTCTGGTCATTACTCCTTGGTGAGGAGAGAACCCATAAGCTTAGGAGGTGCTCTGTGAGAAAGAGACTGCTAAGAAGTAGAGGCATTAGCTTGGCCAGTGCTCTAGAGTTGGGTAAAATGTAAATGTTATGGTGGGGGGAAGGATCGGGTAGAGGGTATGCATGTATGGGGAATGGGACCATTATTTAGCAGCAAAAAGGAAAGTTTGAAGACATTAACAGGAACTGGTTAATCGTAGTCCTTATCTGAAAAGGACAGATTGAATGCAGCCAAATTGTGGCAAAGAAATCAGTAGGACAACCCTTATAAAGGGTAGTTCTTTTAAAAAAAATTTCTTTATTGGCAACAACATAAAAGATACGAAAGAATCACTCATAATTTATCAGCGTAACATAGCTATTCTCATTTTTGCAATTGACTTTTTAGTTCTTGACCAAATGTAATTTTTATTAGTTGTGATTAACTGATTTTGTGCTTTTTTTTAAAAAAAAAAAACACCTAGAATAAGACATTTGTTTTGTTAATTATTATAAATGACTGTATTCATTCTGTTTATGTACCATAATTTTGGATGTTCCTACGATGTTAAACTTTTAGGTTGTTTTTAATTGTTTGTTCTTATAGACAACTCTGTAAGGTTTTTAACTGCTTTTATCAGGAGAATGTCAAAGAAGTCCTTTATGTGGATTGCCCGAGCTTCTCTATTTAGGTACAAAGCTAAAAGCCTGTTTTTCCTGGCTTAGTTTTTCTTTTATTTCCTTTATTGAGATAGATAGTGATAGTTTGTATTGTGACATTTTCATTTAGTATAGTTCTATAAAGGTTATTTGTTTTTATTAGTTATTTCTTGGATGTCTTTTAACTCTTTAACTATTTAAATAGTTTTAAAATTATTATTATAAGAGGGTATATTGTTTGGCAAATTGCTTTTACCTGTTTGTTTTGTGCATATCTTAGGTCACAGACTATCTCGCTAAGTTCCTGCAGGTCACGGACTATGTCTTCTATTTCTTTTGATTCATTGCCTAAGTTGCTAAGTACCTCTCACTTGCATTTGTGGGTTAGCCTTAGTTCCATTTAAATCTCTGGGGCTACCTACAGTTTCCTGTATAGCATGCTTTTGAATTTCCACATGTTCTGTTTTCCTAATTCCGTTAAGTTTGTATAGGGAATAAGAGCCAATTTTTAAAATATACTTAGCAGATCATATTTAAGAAGGAAGATCTGCTAAAATACACCCAGATATTATTGAATTACATACTTTTTTGGATTATTTACGTGAATGGGCCTTTTTCATAGTGCATATATTTGAGAGGTGCCGTGATTCCATGTTTACAATTTCACTTGAGTACCACACAGAAACAGGGTTGCCCTTACCCCTGAGGTGCATTTTTGGAGGAACAAGAAGTAGTTTAGTCATTGATGAACAGTTCTAATTCCACCTAACTACTCCTGGGCCCATGTTGCTCTCTGGGACCTGTCCTTCAACTTAAATCTCAACTTATCACCCAGAAAGTGAGTAATAAAAAGTCAGGTAGGTAAGGTATATATCTTACATATTCACTTGGCCAAGATTGCAGATATTTTAGTTTTATTTTTAAAATGAATGTTTGAGATTACTAAAACATTATACCACTTAATACCAATTTTTATTAGATTTTACAAAATATTTTATGTGTTTATAATGTAAAACATTTTGGAAAATACTGTTTTTTCTATATTTCAAGAACTAAAAAAATTATATTCTGTGCTGTTTGATTCTGACACATAGAGGTTTACTGCAGTGTTAAACTTTTTTTTTTTTAAGTAAGGTTGCTCCCTTTTTATGTTATTAACCAGTGTCAGGGAGAGACAGCACATTAAAGGTGTATTTTTTTCCTAATAATGTAGCCATTGTAAATCATTAGAAGCCCATTTTAATTTTGTTATTATGAAAGTTATTTATCCCTTAGAGTTCATTTGAAACCCTCAATATAATTTGTTTTTGCCAAAAATATGCTGCTCAGTAGTGAGTCTTGAAAATTCCTTTGATTTTAAGATTTCTAATAAGATCTGAGAATTAATATTTTGTCAGTTGATGTCTTATATTTTATTTTTTATAGGAGAGACGATAATAAAGACATTGACTCAGAGAAAGAAGCTGCCATGGAAGCTGAAATTAAAGCTGCCCGAGAAAGGGCCATTGTCCCTCTGGAGGCTCGAATGAAGCAGTTCAAGGACATGCTGCTAGAGAGAGGGGTCAGAAAACAATCTTTGGGGGAGATATTTCTGTTTTGTATAAGTAATATAAATATGTCTTGCTAAAAGGTCAAATCTAAGGTTAGTGCTCATGTTATGGGGGGGGATAAGGGGATTTTTAAAATTACTGTACATTTTTTGCAACAGCCTTTTTCTTGGCTAATCTTATCATATTTAACTAAATGCCATTTTACTGTCCTTTTAAGTACAAATAACACTTAACATTTATTGGGTCATTAAATTGTGGTGAGTAATATAAGACGAGTATTAACATTACAGAATGGCGGACTGCTTGGGATAGGTAAGGTATATATGATTATTCTTCCTTTAATATCTTGAGAATGGCTTTTGTTAAAGGAGAACTGATACTTTGTGATATTATTTGCAATTTAATTGAGAAGGGATTTCAACTATTTGGTTATATTCACAGATTCATTTGAATAAGTAAAATTGTTCAATTTTAAATCACAACATTGTTCACAAGATTGGAGCAAGCATGAGAAATCAAAATATAAATCTTCAAGGCTTTTTCTGATGTACTGATTTTTAAAATGTCACACAGTAGTAGTTATTTTAATGAGTAATTAAGTGTGTGTTATTTCTGTATAATATAGAAATGTTCAGAGCCAATTAGTGTGGAAATTTGCTATTGCTAGCCTCCCACTGCTTGTCATTTATTAGTGATGGAAACTTCAGTATGGTTTTATGTCTCCTTTATAAACAGATATCCTGTAGATTTCAAGCAAAATTATGACCTTTATATTTTTAGAGCAGACTTAATTATGAGGCAATACGTTTTTATTTTAAAGGTGTCTGCTTTTTCAACATGGGAGAAGGAGTTGCACAAGATAGTTTTTGATCCCCGGTACTTACTTCTCAATCCTAAAGAGAGAAAACAGGTAAAAGGAAAATGGCATTAACTAAGAATGTATATCTCTTGCCAACATAGTTTTTAAATTGTAAGGAATAAAGTACCATCCCTTTTTTTTTCTGATACAGCATTTCAAAAATAGAGTCTTGCATCTTAGAACATACTATGTGTCTGTGTGTGGACATTTCTACTTCAAAATTCTTGGATATTTTTGCCCTTATGAGCATGGCTGTTGTCTTGTAAACATTTTGTCCTTATGCCTCATATACCTAGTTTATGTGTAGTATGGTTTTAAAATTGATTTCAAATGCATTTACTAATTTGCTTGTTTGGGCCAATGATGCAAATTTAGAGTAGAAAAATAGCAAAATACAGATGAGTAAAAAGGATAAAAAAGCCACTGTAATCCCAACCAACAGATATGACTACTGTTGAACACTGGTTTATTATTGAATACTGAACAGCCTTTTTGACCATTATGTGTCAGTATGTACATATATATGTGTGTATGTGTCCTGTAGATAGTACTTGAACATAGGTTTATGTCTTATACACAACTACATATACAAAGTTCACATCTAAGTAGCATCTGTTAAAATATCTGTTTCCATCATAAACTCAGAAAAACAGTGGATACTTAAGGGTCCCTGTTGAATTAGTGTTGCTTTTTATTCCCATGATGATTCAGTGACACATACCATTTCGTGATTGCCTCTTCTAAAGCATTGCACACTTCCAACTTACTTAATTTCTGAATTACCTGAACTATCCTGACACTGATCTCCATAAAATGGTGAGTATGTGGAACCACTTGCTATAGTGCTGTTAAGCTGTAAGATTTCATTTGGTAACAGTAGTGCCCATCTTTGATATTTTTAATGTAACAATTGAAATAATTCTTCACATGGTGTGTACCATTATGCATGTAGGTCTAATCATGGACTTGAATGAAGGGAGAAAATTTACAATGTGCCAGATATGTATTTTAGTACTTGGAATAGAAAGACATAACTTCCTTAATGTATTTGCATCTTCATTTTAAGCTTTGTATCTTTTTTAAAAAACAAAAAAACTCTGTGTGAGTTTTTTATTCTCATTTCAGTTTATGGCTCTATCAAAATTTATAAATTAGCCTTGATTCCTTACTTTTCCCACTGCCCCTTTATAGTCTTTATCAGCAAATCTATAATATACCTTCAAAAAATTTTCAAAATCTCACCTTTTATTAATCATTTCCCCCATTAACACCCTAATCCAAGCCACCATAAACAACCCTTATCATCTGTGTAGCCTATTGTTGATCTCCTTCATTCCATCTGTTCTTGTTCCTCTTTAGTCAAGTTCTTTTTCCACACAGCAGCCAGACTAATTTTAAAGTTTAAGCGATACTAAATTAAGTCACTGTTCCCTTGCTTAAAACTGTTTAGTGCTTTCCATTTCATTGAGGATAAAATTGAAGCTCTTTTCATGGTCTCTAATATTCTACATCGACTTATCCCTGTATACCTCTTGATGGTCTTTTTTAATGTCTGTTGATTACAGCCACACTGGCCCTGATATTACTTGAACAAGCCAGTCATTCTGGTGTTTGCTATTCCTTCTGCCTGGACTGTTTTTCCTCCAGGTGTTAGTACAGCCAGCTTCATTTCATTAAGGTACTTGTCCCAGTGCCTTCTAATCAATCTAAGTATTGTCTCTTTGCCTTTTCTGATTTCTTTATGGTGCTCATGGCTCTAATTATATAAAATTATGTTTTTATTATTTGTCTCCTCCTCCTGCAAAATATAAATTGTATGAGGCTAGAAACTTTGTCTTCATGGCTTTATTTGTAGTGCCTGGAACATTGCCTAATCTAAATATCTCTGAAGACTTTAAAACTTTTATGACGTATTCCTCCTGGTACTGAGTGTTATAGTGAAATTATAAGTAACATATTGAGAACTATAGTTCTTTCCCAATTTTTGAAGCATTCTATAAGCTGATGGTGGTATCTCCTTAATAGAATTATGTTTGAAAAGAGAAAATATTATTCTAGTGTTCTGTTTTCAATAAAATCTCTAGTTAAAAGTTCTCATGCCATTTATTTATTTATTTTATGCATTTATTTATTTAGAGATGGAGTCTTGCTCTGTTGCCCAGACTGGAGTTCAGTGGCGCCATCTCATCTTACTGCAACCTCTGCCTCTCAGGGTTCGAGTGATCCTCCCACCTTAGCCTCCCAAGTAGCTGGAATTACAAGCGTGCACCACCATGCCGGGCTAATTTTTCTATCTTTAGTAGAGACAGAGTTTCACCATGTTGGCCAGGCTGGTCTTGAACACCGGACCTCAAGTAATCCGCCTGCCTTGGCCTCACAAAGTTCTGGGATTACAGGCGTGAGCCACCACGCCTGGCCTTTCATGGCTTTTAAATATAATTCTTCTCTCAACAATCAGAATGTAAGAACTGAGGAGAAGTAGTAGTTAACATTTGGCATTTAAAAATAAACACGTTTTTTGAATACTTGGTTTTATTGTTTGCATAGGAGTATAAAATGCACAACCAGAAAGGTGCTAGGTTGCACATTACACATTTGCGCTTCGTAATTTCATATTTGCAGTTTGTGCTTTGATTTAGAAAACACTAATAACTTCATTGGAAATGCCTTGTAATACAAAATTATATTTCAGTTGTCCTTTTGTAGTTATTTGTAGATTCATGTACATTCTGTATCATTATAAAAGATGTATTTTATATAATTGTAACCATAAATTTTAACTTAGAATTTTCTTTTGATAAAGATTACTTAAGGGGTCTGAAATGTTTTTGTTTTATTTGTTATGACAGATTTTAATTGAATAACATTTTCCACAAAAACTAGACCATTTGCATAAAGGATGCTACTAGGTTCTGACATAGATAGTAGTTATGCTATTAACACTTTAAAGTAAGTTCTCTCATCTTATTTCAAAATAAACATTTTAAAAGCTTTTCCTCTAAGAACTGGAAGAAGACAAGGATACCCACTTTCACCACTCTTACTCAACATAGTGCTGGAAGTCTTAGCCAGAGCAATTAGGCAAGAGAAAGAAATAGAGGGTATCCAGATTGGAAAGGAAGAAGTCAACTTGTTTCTTTTTGCAGATGACAGGATCTTACATATGGAAAAACCTAAAGATGCTACTAAAAATCTCTTAGAACTGATAAATTCAGGGTGGGCGTGGTGGCTTATGCCTGTAATCCTAGCACTTTATGAGGCCAAGGCAGGCGGATCACATGAGGTCAGGAGTTCGAGACCAGCCTGGCCAACATGGCGAAACCTCATCTCTACTAAAAATATCTCTACTAAAAATACAAAAATTAGCCAGGCGTGGTGGTGCATGCCTTTCATCCCAGCTACTTAGGTGGCTGAGGCACAAGAATTGCTTGAATCCAGGAAGTGGAGGTTGCAGTGAACCGAGATTGTGCCATCGCACTCCACCCTGGGTGACAGCAAGACTCTGTCTCAAAAAAAAAGAACTGCTAAACTGATTCAGGAAAATTACAGGATATTAAATATCCAAAACAATAGTGTTTCTGTACACAGTGAACTAGCTGAAAAAGAAATCAAGAAAGCAATCCCATTTACAAAAGTGCCAAATAAATAAGATAACTAAGAATTAAATTTAACCAAACAAGTGAAAGACCCCCATAAGGAAAACTATAAGATACTGATGAAAGAAACCGAACAGGATACAAAGGGAAAGACATCCCAAGCTCATGGATCAGAATAATTAATATTGTTAAAGTGGCAGTACTCTCCAAAGCAATCTGCAGATTCAGTGCAATCTGTATCAAAATACGAGTGACATTCAAAACAGAATGTCACTGGAAGAAAAAAATCTGGATAGGCAAGGTGGCTCACGCCTGTAATCCCACCACTTTAGAAAACCAAGGCAGGAGATCACTTGAGGCCAGGAGTTTGAGACTGTCATAGCGAGATCTCTCTACAAAAAAATGCAAGAACTAGCCAGGTGTGGTGTCGTGCACCTATAGTCCAAGCTACTTGGGAGACTAAGGTGTGGGGATCACTTGATCCAGGAGTTTGAGGTTACAGTGAGCTATGACCGCTACTGCACTCCAGCCCAGGCAACAGAACAAGACCCTGTTTCAAAAAAAAAAAAAAAAAAAAAATCCTAAAATTTTTGTGAAACCAAAAAACACTTAAAATAGCCAAAGCAATCCTAAGCAAAAAGAACAAAGCTGGAGGTATCGTAGTACCAGACTTCAAAATATGCTAGAAAGCTGTAGTAACTAAAACAGTATGGTACTGGCATAAAAACAGATACATAGACCAAAGGAACAGAATAGGGAACTCAGAAATTAATCCATATATCTATAGGCAACTTATTTTGACAAAGGTGCCAAGAACACTCACTGTGGAAAGAACAGTCTCTTCAATAAATGATGCTGGGAAAACTGGAAATCTATATGCAGAAGAAATGAAATTAGAACCCCACCTCTTAGCCTATCTGAAAATCAACTCAAAATAGATCAAAGACCTAAATGTATGACCTGAAATGATAAAACTACTAGAAAAAAACCATAGAGGAAATAATTCCAGACATTGACTGGGAAAAGATTTTACAAATAAGACCTCAAAAGCACAAGCAAGGATAAACAAATGGGGTTACATCAAATTAAAACAATTCTCCATAGCGAGGGAAACAACAGTGAAGACATCCTACAGAATGGGAGAAAATATTTGCTAACTACTTATTTGACAGGGAATTAAATGTCCAAAATGTACAAGGAACTCAGTCATCTCAACAGAAAAAAACAAATCTTACTAACAAATGGGCGGATGATCTGAACAGACATTTCTCAAAACATACAAATGGCCAATAAATATATGAAAAAATGCTCAACATCACTAATCATTGGGGAAATGCAAATCAAAACAGCAGTGAGGTGTCTCACTCCAGTTAGGATGACTTACATAAAAGAGGAAGAAATAACGAATACTGGCAAGGATACTCAGAAAAGGGAACTCTTTATATACTGTTGGTTAGAATTTAAACTAGTATATCCACTATGGAAAACAGTATGGAGGTTCCTCGAAAAACTAAAAACAGAACAACGATATGATCCAGCAATCCCCCTATCAGGTATGTATTGAAAGGAAAAGACATCATTGTATTGAAGAGATATCTGTACCCTAATGTTTACTGTAGCACTGTTCACAGTAACCAAGATACAGAATCAACCTAGGTGTCCAACAACAGATGACTGGATAAAGAAAATGTGGTTAGCCATAAAAAAGAATGAAATCCTGTCATTTGCAGCAACATCGATGGAACTGGAAGTCATGTTAAGTGAAATAAGCCAAGAACAGAAAGATAAACATGTTTTCACACATGTGGAAGCAAAAGAAAGTTGATGTCATAGAGGTCAAAAGTAGAACAGAGGCTACTGAAGGCTGAGAGGGGTAGGGAGAACTCAGGAGGATAGGAAGAGATTTGTTAAAGGATACATAATTAAAACTGGATAGGAAGATTAAATCCTGGGGTTGTGTAGCCCTGTAGGATGACTGGTTAACAATAGTAAGTAGTTTCGAATAGCCAGAAGGAGGATATTAAACGTTTTTCCAACACAAATGATAAATGTTTGAGATTGATATGCTAATTACCTTGATCTCATCACTACATGATATGTATTTAAACACATTTCGATTGCACATGTATTGAAACACAGTAACGCCATGAATATGTACAATTATTATTTGTCAATTAAAAAAAATCCCTGCCCTTGAACTCTAAGAGAAAACACCAAAATAAACTTTTTAATATCTCATTTGTTATTCAGAGCTTTTTAATATTGACAGTATTACAGTATGGTAATATGTTACCAACATGATTACTCGGAATTGTCAACCATCTAGGCCACTGTTACTGAATAATTTGTCATTGAATCAGTGTGAAATTAAAAATATGAGAATCAAATAACGGAGACTTACTTTTAGTAAATGTATTTTGAAACATAGAAAAGATAAAATCATAAGTGAAATTTCACAAAATGAATATATCATGATCCAAAAAAATGGAACATTCCAAGCACTCCAGAGCTGCCTTGAAGGCTTAAAGGGTATAGCCCCTTAATATACATTTTTGTTCATGCCTATAAAAGTGAACTTAACAGAATTATTTTTAAAATTTACTCATTTTCATTGTATTATGAAATTTTGTTCATGAGTTGAAGTTATCAGAAAATAACCACTTAACATAGGGAACATAAAGCCAAGCGTAATGGGAAGCATGACACAAATTAGGAGCAACTTGGAAGCATAACACAACCCCTAATTTTCTATGAGATACTAATCTTAGAGAGTGATTCCTAACCTTGGTCTGGGGTAGCCCAGCAGAGGGAATATGAAGTTCTTTCTAGATTCTTAAAGGAAAGTTAATACAAATTCCCTTGAATTTTAGGTATCATTTAATACTTTTATTTATAAGTAAGTATATACTGAGAAGGGAGTTGGAAACAACTTTCTCCCTCTCTTCAGCATGCAAGTACTTTCAAAAGGTTTTCTGCAATGCTATACTTAGAGGAAATTGAACATGACTTACATGTCTAGCAGGGGACTGGTCAGGTAATCATAGATATGGTAGTCCCTCCTTATCTGTGGAGGATATGTTTCAAGACCCCCAGTGGATGAAGATTGGTAGACATATGTGGATTGACTTGGGAAGATGTCGAAGGTATTTTGGAACATTTTGTTGTACTTGTTATGAAGATGTTCATAGACCTGTTCCCTACATAGTAAGTCTTTTCCTTTTTGTAGCTTCTTGAGAGAATGTGCAGGGAAGATTTATTTGAGGCCTAACATACTTGGAAAAACCCTTATTGTACCCTTATTTGGAATTGTTTGGCTAGCTAAAGGCATTGCTCCGCTTCTAGTGTTCGTTGTTTTTGAAGCCATTCCTATTCCTTTATATGTGAATCTGTTTTTCTTTCTCTGTAAGTATGTAGCTCTCTTAGTCCCTAGTATTCTGAAATGCCATAGTGGTATTTTTCTTAGAGGAAGGGTCTATTGTGCTGGGCACTTGGCTGACCTTTTCAGTGTGGAAACTCAGCTCTTTTAGTTACGGGAAATTCTCTTGTGTTACTTTAAAAAATTTGTTTCCAGTTTTCTCTGTTTTTTCATTCTGGGACAGAATTTGAATTTGCCTTCATGGATTGGTTCTTCAAGTTTTTTCTCTTTCCTGTTAATTACCTTTGTCTTTTTATTTAACTTTTTGGATAATTTCCTTGCCTTTATTAATCAACTATTTAGATTTTTAAAATTTATTGTGTCTTTTAATTTCTAAGAGTTCTTTTATGTTTTTTGAGGTTTTTCTTGCCTTATGGGTGCATTATCTTAGCTCTGTGAGGTTGTTTAGGAACATTTTTTTCTTTTATATTTTTATTTTTCTGTATAGTTTCTGATTCCACTAAGTTTGTTCTCTTTAGGGCTCTATTTTTCATGTTGGAGAGTTTCCTTAGATGTCTTGTAGACCCTGACTACTAAAGTGAAGCACTAAAATGCTGTTTGGGTACTCTTTTTTTTTTTTGCATGTAGAGATGGGATTTTGCCACGTTGCCCAGGCTGGTCTTGAACTCCTGAGCTCAAATGATCCTCCTGCCTTGCCCTCCCAGAGTGCTGGGATTACAGGTGTGAGCCACTGCCCGGCCTGTTTGGGTATTCTTAGCATTTAGGTGGGCCCTCGTGCTTTGGGGCTATACTGCAGAGTGGTGGTTCTCAACCACGAGTAGTTTTGCCTCCAGGAGACATTTTTGTCACCATTGAAGTGAGTGCTGCTGGGATCTAGTGGGTAGAGGCCAGGGATGCTGGTATACATCTTGCTCAAAACATCACTGTGCCAAGGTTGAGAAACATGCTGTAGGGTGAGTTAGGCTGGTTTGTTGAGAACCCCTGGAGCCATTGTTTTAGGCTGGTCAGATTCCCAATAAAGACTTCTAATCTCCTGGCTGGAGGGCACAGATCTCTCTGCTTCGGATCTGAGAGAACTAACTGTGTCTTAGTATTTGGTATGTGTTTGGTTAATCTCCATGTTTTTAGTTTGGTTTGCCTTATTCCCAATTCAGATTCCCTTAGTTCAAAGACACTCTTTTTTACTTTCTAGAGCAGGCAGTCAGCAAATTTTTAAGAGTCAGATAATTTGTATTTTAGGCTTTGTGGGCCATATGGTCTCTATTGTAACTTTGCAACTGCTGTTTTAAGTGTCAAGTACCTGTAGACATACGTAAGGGTATAAGCATGGCTGTTCAGTTAAAGCTTTATTTATGGAAATACTGTCATTTGAATTTTATTTAGTTTTCATGTGTCATGAAACTTTCTGTTTTTCCCCTCAACCCTTTAAAAAATGTAGAAACTATCCTTGAGCTGTATAAAAACAACCCGTAGGCCATAGTTTGCCAATTATTTGCTTTGGAATAGTCACTTGCCTTTTACATTCAGAAGTGGCAGTGCCCAGAAACATTAAGTTGGTGGGGGCATCTGGCAATTTAACAACTTATTAAATAGCTTTTCATCTTTAAAATACTACTTATTTTAGCTATGCCCCATCCTCACCTCCATAGGTATCTGATGCTGTCTATTCTTGAGTTGTTTGAGGAGATTCTGGTTTCAGAAAAAAAAACTTGAGTTGCCTCTTTGTTTTTCTTGACTGCTAGGTTATGTTGAGTGCTCTCATATCTGTCACATCCTTTTCCACTTGTCCCATCAGCTTTGCAAGTTGCTGGTTCTTTTTTTCTCAATCCTTATTGTTGGGTTATGACTTAAAAAAGAAGTTCTTCTGTCATTTTATAGGGTGTGAAGTAGGCGGTAAATAGATGATCAGTTCATTATCTTGACTGTATTATTAAGTGGGGGAAATATAGAATAGATGTAAAGCATGATTACATTTTAGTGAAAATACTTATGTCTTAAGAGAAGCACGGAAATAAAATATACTACAGATTCCATACCATTGATATTTCTTTCTAAAAGGGATTTGGGAAGACTGATTCCTCTTCCGCATTTCTAAATTTCTTGAAATGTTTATAATAATCATGTATTTATAATCGGGAAAAAAATTAAAGAGGCTTTTTGCTGTTTTCTTTTGTTCTTGAAGCCTAAGTAGAGAGCTGTGTGCTTGTGTAATATTTCAGTGAAGCTTTAAAGTGAAACTTGGTATAGATTATCTGTGTATAATTATCTACAGTTAATATATTTTTCCTGGTATAGTTTGGACAAAGACATTGTCCAATAATTTGGTAGTTAAATTACCTATATGAAAGATTGACTTGTCAAATTTGTTGATTTTTATAATAGGTGTTTGATCAGTATGTAAAGACCAGGGCAGAGGAAGAACGCAGGGAAAAGAAAAATAAAATAATGCAAGCCAAGGAAGATTTCAAAAAAATGATGGAAGAAGCAAAATTTAATCCAAGGTATGTGGTTTGTTTCTCTTAAATATCAAAGTGTATTTATTTTCTCCTAAGATCAGTTTTTAAAAATTAAAAAAATAGATATTTTTTGGCTATTTGGGCACTAAAAGCTCCTTATTTGATTATCGGTTTTTGCCAAAATTTCTAATCTTTATTTTTTACTATGTTTCCTTTAGAGGAATCCTAAGTGCTCTAAGAAGGGTACCTTTGATTTAAGTGCTTCCCTGTGGGAATAAGTTCTTTAGAAACTAGTATATGATAGAAAATCTGTGCCCCATCTTTGTAAAGTTTTATACATAATGAGTTGCAGAGGAGGAACATTATTTTGATTAAATTGAAGTGGTGAAGGACCTTTTACCACTTCAATTTCAAAATTTTCTAAGTGTCTAGTTAATGGTCGTGTCTGACGTTTTCAATTGATTGGTAATATGTATTAAATACATGTAATGGGCTGAAGAAAACGAGACATTTTAAATTTATTTGCCTAGTTTTATAGTAATAACAGTTACTGGGTATTTTATGTGCTTATTTGCACTTTAAAACATATATGTATGCATTTATACATCTACATGTAAACATGACTGATAGCATATAATTTTATATATATGCATACAGATATTCAGTCTTCAGAACAGGTAGTTTGATTTAAGTACTTACGTGATACCTGTTTTATATGAGATAAGCAAATTAGGTAGCTTGCCCCAGTGAAGCTGGGATTTCAATTAGATTTCAGTGTTGCACAGAATTGTATAGGCAGGGGGAATTACTCTTATTTATGACTTAGATGTAAGAGTAGTGGTATTAGGTTACTGGGAATACCTCAGTATTCTAAAACTGTCGGGTAGCATCATGGAGTCTCTGGGTTAAATGGCACTTATTATAAACGTTCATCTTATATAAATAGTTAATTTTGTCTGTGGAGGTAGGAAAGAGTGATGTTGTTTAAGAAGAATGTTTAATATAGTTTTATATTTGAAATATGGTATTAAAAGTTTTAGAAAATAAAGCTAATAGAGTATATGTGATATGAAGAATTTAATATTCTTCAGGGGTAATAGAGGTTCAGACTTTCCAGGGAGTCCTGAGTGTTTTCTGAGTCAAAAGAGTGAGATCATGAGTCAAAATAGTTGAGTCTGCATTATAAAAGACATTTTGGGGGGCAGTTGAGGTCACTTGGTAAGAATTGTATATTAGATGTTAGAGAATTAGTAATTTTCTTGGGTATTGTGGTTATGGAGGAAAAAGGCTTTACTCTCAGGAGTTGCATGTTGAAATATTTCTAAGTGAAGTCTTAAGATGTCTGCAGCTTATTTCCAAAGCATTCAGCAGAATATATTTATTAAAACTCCATATGGGTCTGTGAATAATTGAAACTCCAAAGAGATTTCCCTTGGTAGATATGACTAAGTCTTACCATATCGTAGTACTCTACTGGTGTTCTTTTCAGGTAGGTAGAATTGTTGAAGTGATCTGTATTATGCAGGTTACTTCATAAAATGAAACGATCAGGCACTAAGGGCATTGTCCTCTATTGTTATATTGATACATCCAACTCTGGCATAGAAATTAAGACCATTTTTAGTCCTAGAAGAATGCAAGGAGGAAAAACTTAAATGACAAAATGTTGTCTGTTGGCCTAATTTTTTTTTAAAGTGGGAAAAAATATTGCAGAACCTTTTAGTAGAGCTAGTAAATATAGAGCACCAGAGTTTGTTCCAACGGGAAAGAAAGGGGGAAATTACTGAACTGCGCCTGTCTCTTGTATGTCGTTTTTCTTTTTAATGAAAATTTAAGTCATACCTCCCACAGTCAGTTTCTGGTCACTACTATCTCCCTGTCACCCACCACCAGCCATTACCCACTTCCTTCCAAAATATTTTTTATACTGTTTGTTTTAAAGTAGTTTTTTCACAGTTAAGAAATAAGTCATATGAAAACATCTCCATGGGAATCTAATGCTAAAAGTTCACTTCTGTCTTTTCTCATAAAAAGTGTCAGATATTTTACCTATAAGTAATAGAAATAAGTCTAAAATAAATCAATTATCACTTTACACGTTGATTTTCCACTTTTTAAAAGGTTTTTTCTTTAATCATAGTTTATGCTTTAATCATAACAATGCAAGTTTATTATCCCTTATCTCAAATGCTTGAGACCGGAAGTCTTTTGGATTTCAGATTTTTAAAAAAAAATTTTGGAATATTTGTATTATACGTACTACCTGAGCATCCCAAATTCAAAAATCTGAATTGAATGTCTTGTTGGCACTAAGTAAATTTTGGGTTTTGGAGCATTTGGATTTCAAATTTGGGATGCCCAACCTGTAGTTGCTTTTTCTATCTTAAAATTATAAACTGAAGGGCTTAATTTATCATGAAAATAAAACATTTAATGGACTACATATGATCCCTTTTCTGGAATATACATTTTTATTTTACCATGCCATTTTATTATTGTTATGTATCTGTTGTTCAAACCAGGTTTGCAATATATTCGTTGTTAAAGATGTTGAATTAATGTTGGATATTGATTAGTATTGGTTGCATACAAAAGATTATTAGAATCTAGCTTTGGCCAGCAAAGCTTAAAAATAATGTTAGCTGTGAGTGATACTCTTAACCTTCAGTTGATGTTTTAAGTTCTAAATTGAGATTAACTGGCCAGTTTTTTGTTTATAATTAAAACTATAACATAATCTTTGTTTTAACACAAGAGAATGTTTTATTTTTGCATTTAAATAACTAAATAGCTTTTAAATGGGCTAATCTTTATTTTTTTTTCTTCTAAAACCATGCTAAATATAGGATTGTTAATTATAAGAGTAAATTCTTGGCCGGGCGCAGTGGCTCGCTCCTGTAATCCCAGCACTTTGGGAGGCTGAGGCAGGTGGATCACGAGGTCAGGAGTTTGAGACCAGCCTGGCCAGTATGGTGAAACTCCATCTCTACTAAAAATACAAAAATTAGCCAGGCGTGGTGGTGGGCGCCTGTAGTCCCAGCTACTTGGGAGGCTGAGGCAGAAGAATTGCTTGAACCTGGAGGCGGAGGTTGCAGTGAGCCAAGATTGCGCCACTGGTTAAAGCTTCAAATATTTAAACTATATACCAAATATATGAAAGCTTTATAATGCCTTTTATTTATGGAGAAACTTTTTTTTTAAAACTTAGGCTCATTAGCCCTCATAAGCCTCATCCTTTTATTTAACCTGTTTGGAGTTGGCTGAGCTTTTTGAATTTATAAATTGATGTTTTCCATCAAATTTGGGAAGTTTTTGGCTAGTATTTTTTCTGCCCTAATTCATTCTTTTCTCTTTTGGGATTCTAATCACACATATATTAGTGTTTAATATTATCTTACATGTCCCTGAGACTGTTTCCCCTACCTCAGTCTTTTTTCTATCTCCTCTTTGGATTAGATAATTATTAGTGATCTAACTTCATATAATTGACTCTTTATTCAATTGTCAACTCTCGTGTTAATCCTGTCCAGTTAATTTTTTTTCATTAGTTTTAGGTTCTTTTTAATATTTTCTGCATCTCTGCCAAAACTTCTTATTTGTTCATTCATTTTAGACCATGTTTTCAATTCTTTGAACCTGTTTTTCTTTGATTCTTTCAGTGTAATAATAACAGTTTTGTTTATTTAGTTATTTTTTTAAGAGGCAGAGTCTTGTTCAGTTGTTAAGGCTGGAGTGCAGTGGCTCAGTCACAGCTCACTGCAGCCTCAGACTCCTGGGCTTAAGCAGTCATCCTGAGTAGCTGAGAATATATGCGTGTGCCACCATGCCCAACCAATTTTTAAATTTTTTGTAGGGACAGAGCCTCACTATGTCTTTTTTTTTTTTTTTTTTTTTTTGAGACAGAGTGTTGCTCTGTCACACAGGCTGGAGTGCAGTGGCGTGATCTCAGCTCACTGGAACCTCTGCCTCCTGGGTTTTTCTCCTGCCTCAGCCTCCTGAGTAGCTGGGATTACAGGTGCCTGCCACTACTCCCAGCTAATTTTTTTTGTATTTTTAATAGAGACAGGGTTTCACCTTGTTGGCCATGCTGGTCTTGGAACTCCTGACCTCAACTGATCCACCTGCCTTGGCCTCCCAAAGTGGTGAGATTACAGCCATGAGCCACCACACTATGTTTTTTTGTTTTTGTTTTTTTGATTCAAGGCCTTGCTCTGTTGTCCAGGCTGGAGTGCAGTGGCACGATCTCGGCTCTACAGCCTTTGCCTCCCAGGTTCAAAAGATTATTTTGCCTCAGCTTCTCAAGTAGCTGGGATTACAGGCATCAGCCACCGTGCCTGGCTGGAGTCTCACTGTGTTACCTAGGCTTGTCTCGAACTCCTGGCCTCAAATGATCCTCCTACCTTGCCCTCCTGAAGTGCTGGGATTGCATGCATGAGCCACTGCACCTGGCCAGTAATAGTTGTTTTAAAGTTATTGTCTACTTAGAACGACATCTGGACATCTTGGGTTTGGTTTCTATTGACTTCAAAAAATTTTTTCTATGGATCACACTTCTTTGTATATTTAGTGATTTTTGATTGAATATTGGACTTTGTGGCTAATAAGTAGAGACTCTGGAGTCTGTTACCTTTCATTGAAAAGTGGATATTTTTGTTTCAGTAGGCAGTTCATTTACTGGTTGCCACCTTAATTTTAGGCTTGACTTTATGTTTTGTTAATGTGAATCTCTGAAAGTGTAATATGTTTCTTTTAGCCTTCCAGCTCTGTTTTCCTTGTGGATCTTTTGTGGACTTTGTTGGCCTGATCCTATTCTCCCTTTAATACTACTGACTCTGTTATCTCTTCTATGCTCTTAACCCTGTAGTAGCTTGATATATAGAGTGATCTTTCCCTGCTGTTACACAGCTTGGCCTTAGCTGTGGACTCATGGGTAATCGCTAAGTCAGATTTTTCTTGGGTACCCTCTCTTTGTAGATTCCTCTTCACCCAAGCTCTAATCTTTGCTTCCTCCAGTTCATTAAGACTATGGTACTCTAGTTGGACTTGAGCTCTCTCTGCACCTCATAAATTTCCCTTCTTTCAGGCATTTCAGTCTTACTCTTTCTGTTGTCTACTCCTTGAAATCGGTTGCCTCATATACTTTTGTCCAGGTTTGTAGTTGTGTATGGAGAGCTAATCCAGTGAGAATTTTTCTATTATGGCTGGAGGAAGGACTTAGCTTCATCGCAGAGTGGAAATTGATGAGCTCCTGCCTCTTGAGGCATGCAAATTCTTTACTCTGTGATCTCTTTTTTTTTTAATAATAATATTTATTCTCCTAATTCTATGCTGATAGCATACAAATCCCTTAACCACATTTTTGCTCATTACCTCTTTTTACTCCTTTCTGAAACTTACTGTTCACTGTTAGGTAGATGTTGAGTCCCAGTGTCTCTGTCATATACTCTTGTTGGAAAAATGGTATCTTCTGCTATGCCTTTATACAAGCAGAAGTAACTGCCAAAGTTAGCACACTTGTAATTTTGTTACAGAGCAACTTTTAGTGAATTTGCAGCCAAGCATGCTAAAGATTCAAGATTCAAAGCAATTGAAAAGATGAAAGACCGAGAAGCCTTGTTTAATGAGTTTGTGGCCGCTGCTAGGAAGAAAGAGAAAGAAGATTCGAAGACCAGAGGTGAGAAGGTAAGATGGTTTTAGTTCCAGTGGTGTGATTGATGGGAGTGTGAATGGGAAAGGTCTATGCTGGTGTTATGTTTCTAACCTTATTCATTGGCATAAATAATAGGACGTACATGGACTGTTCTTTTAAGTTAACTTTTATAATTATTTATGTATGTATGTATTCTATCACTTTACTTACATAATGCTTATTTTAGTAGCTTCACTAAACTATATACTTTTGCTTTAAATTGTGTTAATATTAAGATGCCTGGTAAACTCAGAACAGGTTGTTAGGACTGCCTGCTCAGTGGTGCCTTCTAAGATTTCAAGATTCTTTATAGGTTGTAATATTTGAATTTCAAAAAGCTTCTTTATCTTTTTCGCCCTCTAAAAGATAGCATTTTAGTGACTTTCTATTCTTTCAGTAAACATATCTTACATATAAATTATTGCTTATCAGAATTAAAGGTCAGCTATTAAAGATTAATGAATTCCAAATGTCATTTGATAGCAGTGTCAGGAGTGGAGAGGAGCTTACCACTGGGGAGGAAAACTAGTAGGGAGATGACCCCAGTGGTGTGTGAACCATCAAAACCTGCAGCCACTCTCCTTAGTGTCCTGGTATGCTTTGTGAATGTAGAAAAATAACCTCTGGAGCCTAATCATTCTTGACATTTAAAATTGCCTCTTATTCTAGAAAGTTATAATATTACAAGTTCTATTAAGAAATGTTGTTTGAAAGTAATGCTACTCCTGGGAAGAAGTCTCTTTCATTCAAAATAGTAACAGTATTAGCTAAAACAGCTTTTATCAGAAATATCTGAAACCTCCTAATTATCCGATTTATCGGGCTTCCAAGTGAGTTTTCCAGAATTGTTTCACTGTTTACTTAAAAAATGATTATGCTTCTCAGAGGAAATGTGTAAAATCAAATTCTACTACATAATTTTATATGTTGAATTAGAATCATGTTAATGAATTATTTGCTACTTTTGATTTTAGAATAACCGATTTAAGAAAACCAAGTAAATAAGTGATTGTTTGATTTTGTATGATTGCTTTTATACAAATTAAATGTATTTATCTTTGCATTTGTAACTGATTTTCTTTTTCTAAACACTTTTTTATAACTATTTTATGTATTCTGTTTTATAACAAGTGGATAGACTTTACAGTTTTGTGCTGTGCGGCCTGTCAATCAGTTCAGTGACAGCTGTCAATCACTGACACGCAAAGTGTTATGGGATTCCCTAGTGAGGAAAGAATTGGTATCTCTGTGTGGTGACTTTAGCCTCCCGAGTTCCGGTACTTTACATTTTTTTAGTCTTTTTCCTTATGAAGTGATGAGAATTGTGCCCAGAATGTGTTAATTTTAAAAAAGAAATTAAATAGATAATGACATCTAAATTAAATAAATCTAATATTTAATATATTCAGCTTTATTTTATTTTGGCTATAAAAATCTTAATTCTTTAAATTACAGGGTTGGCTTTATACCATTACTAGATTAAAAAAAAAAAGGCAGGAAATTGCTAAAGTGAAGCTTTCTCAGCCAATTTAAAGAATGCAAAATCAGTGAGTGACTAGGCCATCAAAGCAGAAATCTTTAAAGTAAGGGTTTAAATATAGTGGATTTTATATTCACATTTTGAGCACATTTGGTTAAGGGGCTTTATCATTTTTCTTTCATGACTTCCACTGTATTGTTTATACTGTTCTTAAGTATATTGTGTATACTTAAAAAAAAAAATCACATTGTAACTGTGTAATTAGATAGCAAGAGCAGTACCAGTAGCATGGTACTAGAGTTTATTTCCTTGTTCTTGTAATTCTCCAGCTGGTCGTTGTAGCATTGTGAGAGTTGAATCAATAGCTGAACACTAAAGGTTTAAAACTAATTTTAAAACTAATTTTGAAAACCTGTGAAGAACATTGACTTCTGGTGAAATTCTTGTTTTTCTTAAGTAGCATTTTGACGGTAAAGTCCTTCTCACAGTAAGAGCATCATTTTCATGTAGTTTTTACCACTAGTTTTCCATTTTATTAAAAAGTGCCTGTAAAAGTCTACTTATTGACCAGGCGTGGTGGCTCATGCCTGTAATCCCAGCACTTTGGGAGGCTGAGGCATGAGGATTGCTCGAGACCAGCCTAGGCAATATAGCAAGACCCCCATCTCTACAACAAAACAAAAAAATAGCTGGTTGTAGTGATGTGCTTCTGTAGTTCCAGTTACTCTGGAATCTGAAGTGGGAGGATCGCTTGAGCCCAAATGGTCAAGGCTGCAGTGAGTTTTGATGGTTCCACTGCACTCCAGCCTGGGCAACAGACGGGATTCTTTCAAAAAAAAAAAGAAAAGAAAAAAAAGTCTACTTATTTTGTTGGCCAAAGTAACTATTCTTAAGCTATTTTATTGTAATATATTATTATAACCAATTTTTATAAAATTGTGGTTCAAATACTTTACCTTTTGAAATAGCACATTTGAGGTTGTATGTAATTGGAGTTAATACACTGTTACAAAATTGACATATTTTTCTCTTCCCTCTCTTTTAAATTTCCTGTGAATAAATTATTTTTGTTATAGTAAGGAATGGGGAGAATAATAAGGCCTTGAATTGCAGCTAATGGTAAATGACATTTTTTTGACATTTATGCAGCTGTCAGGCAATTGTTCTCATACTGATAGCCTTAGTAAGCCATTTATAACCTGTCATGGTAATATCCACAATGAAAGGAAGTTAAAGTTTAATTTTATTTAAAGTTCACTTGTTTATACATCACACATTGAAAAACCTATATGATAATCCTTACTTTATAGGTTTCGTGTCTAATATATGAAAATTGTTTTAAGCTAATACAAATTACTGTGGCTTAGAAAGATTCCTATTTGATATAACTTGCATGTTTTATTTAACATAAATTTTGTAAATTTTGCCTTCCAGTTGTCAAGTGCATCTAGGAATTTGGTGTTCATCATGTCAGATACAAAGTAGACAAGATGAACAGAAAAGTTTAAGTTACATCACTACATCAGGTGGTTTCTTAATCACTGTCTGGAAATACTGGGTTTATGAGTATTTCTTATTAGTTCAAAGTGAAAGGCCAAGTTTAGTAGTGGAGACATCCACAGCCAATTAGCTGTTGTCTTTAGAAACATTTCTGATGCAGATATTCTGTTTCTTATAACCTTAAAAGTATTTTCCAGAAAGAACATCAACTTCACTTTTTTTTTTTTTGAGATGGAGTTTTGCTTGTTGCCCAGGCTGGAGTGCAGTGGTGCAGTCTCAGCTCACTGCAACCTCTGCCTCCTGGGTTCAGGCGATTCTCCTGCTTCAGCCTCCCAAGTAGCTGGGATTACAGGCACCTGCCACCACACCCAGCTAACTTTTTGTATTTTTAGTAGAAACGGGGTTTCACCATGTTGGTCAGGCTGGTCTCGAACTCGTGACCTCAGGTGATCCACCCACCTCAGCCTCCCAAACTGCTGGGATTACAGACATGAGCCACTGTCCCTGGCCTCAATCTCACTTTTAATCCTCCAGTAGGAGAAATGAAGTTGTAAGGGGAAATGATAGTGTTAGACTAGGCAGAAGGAATGATTCATATATTTTTGTGCATACACATTTTAAATCCTGATTCCCCTGATCAGGTGGGAAGGTACCATTTTCAATTCCTACTGGAAGGGAGGGGGTTCTTAATATGGTCAGAATCCTTTGTTGAAATGACCTTGGTTACCTTGGGTATCTTCTATGGTAGGAGTACAAAGTAGTATACATGGGATTAAATTTTAAAACAATTAGGCCCTCAGACATACATAAAAATAACTATCTCATTTACTCCTTTCCTCACCTATTTAAATAAATAAGAAATACAGTTTTGGAGAGGGGTTTTAAGTAGTTGTGTATGTTGATACTGAAGGATTAATGTTTAATACCTTTGGTATAATGTTTTTAACTTGGTATTTCAGTTGTTGAGTATAATACTGGATAAACACTTAACATTCTGAGTTTATAATGGTATAAACATTACATACGTGTTTAATGCTAAAAAGTGTAGAAGATCTGAATGCAATTTTTTAGTAATGATTAATTATGAACATAGAAATTCTGTAACTTTCTCACATATCAAGGTGTACAGCTGCCTTTTTTTCACCAAAATATAAATTTTTACCCTATTTTGATTTTAGACATTTGACAGTATAAGTTTGTAATGACTTGCAGTGATTTTTAAATGTCCTATTAATTTCAATGGCCAAAATTTTTCTCCATCTAGTTTTTTAAATAAATCATTTTTACCTTGTTGATATTATTGTCAGCTTCATAAGCCTGACTCTTAGCTAAAAAGAAATGCTGCTCGATGTAAATTTATATTCCCTATGAATACATGGCAGTTCTGAGATCTAAAGTTATCAACAATCTGAAAAAGCCATTTTCTATATTTTAATAATTTCTTTATAAAATATTATTTATCTTGAATTTGGCAAATTTTAGATGAAAGCCTATATGCTTGTTGATGTTTACATTTCTAGTAAAAGAACACTTCTGATCTTTTACTGTAATTCTACTCTAAATGCCTATATTTTAAAAGTTATTATTCTCATATTTAAGGTAGGTGAACTTTTTTTCTAGTTGTAAATATTTAAGATATGATGAATTTCTCATGGTACATTATTTTCCCTCCCCACTACCTGTTTTAAAATACAGATTAAATCGGATTTCTTTGAACTATTATCTAATCATCACTTGGACAGTCAGTCTCGATGGAGCAAAGTAAAAGACAAAGTAGAAAGTGATCCGCGTTACAAAGCAGTAGATAGTTCATCAATGAGAGAAGACCTTTTCAAACAGTACATTGAAAAAATAGCCAAGGTAACTGTTGTGTTTACTTGTACTGCTTTCATTGAATAATACAATTCTTGTGTTTAAGGGTATATGTTGTTGGGGATTTTTCTATTGGGGGTTTGGATATTTTCTTGTTAGTATTCTTAACATAAGAGTCGAGTTGATTTGGAGATGAGAGGTACACAGTGTTTAGGTATATTCTGGGCAAAAACTAGATTTGGAATTTTTTATTTGGCAAGCTAGTTATTCTGTAAAAACATATTTTGATGGAGTTGGTAAGAAGGATAATGTAGTTTTTGCTTTTACAGAATTTAGACTCAGAAAAAGAAAAGGAGCTTGAAAGGCAAGCCCGCATTGAGGCAAGCCTTCGAGAACGAGAAAGGGAGGTTCAAAAGGCCCGTTCAGAACAAACAAAAGAAATAGATCGAGAGAGAGAGCAGCACAAACGAGAAGAAGCTATCCAGAATTTCAAAGCTCTTCTGTCTGACATGGTATACGTTAATCTTTTACTTTTTTTCTCTAAAGTACTGGATATTGGAAATTTATTATATTACTGTTATGAATATTTTAATGTTCTTTAATTCTGAGGGAGATAATTTGCTAAATTAGAAAGCATTTAAAAATTGAATACTTGGTATTAGTACTGTTAGTATAGGAAAAAACCCAAGTTATTTAACAAATTCAGAAGTTAGGCATTTTGCATATATGGAAAGTCATAATCATTTAGTCTCACAACTTTATTATTTATTGTTCTTGATGAAAGTCATTGTAAACTATTACACACTTACCTGCCATAGTGATAAACAAAACGTGCTGAACACAATTTAACCTTTTCGTTGATGATTTAGGGCCATCATTGTGATGATCAGTTATACTTGCAGATGATATGAGATTGTAGGACTGGTGGTGTAACTGACCGCAGGAGATACCCTGAATCTTTGTTGAAAATCTTTCTCCCTTACCCCTCAGAGTTGTTGAGGTATGTAGGGTTTTTTGTCCCTACAGTGAATGACCCTAGACTACTGTCCTACTTGCTAATATATTTTGGAGTTGGGGGTGGCTTCTCTTTGTCATATCTCTCCTATGCTATTTCTTTTCTCTTTTTCAGTGGAGCTTGCTACTCTTGTCACTTCTGATTTCTTCCCTTGCATCTGTTTCTTACTCTACCCAGGAGTATCCAATCTTTTGGCTTCCCTGGGCCACATTGGAAGGAGAATTGTCTTGGGCCACACATAAAGTTCACTAACATGGCTGGGCACGGTGGCTCATGCCTGTAATCCCAGCACTTTGGGAGGCCAAGGCGGGCAGATCACTTGGGGTCGGGAGTTCAAGACTAGGCTGGCCAACATGGCGAAACCCCATCTCTAATAAAAATACAAAATTAGCCGGGTGTGGTGGCGCGTGCCTGTAGTCCCAGCTACTTGGGAGGCTGAGGCAGGAGCATCATTTGTACCTGGGAGGCGGAGGCTGCAGTGAGCTGAGATCGCGCCACTGTACTCCAGCCTGGCGACAGAGTGAGACTCCGTCTCAAAAAGAAAAATGTACATTAACACTAATGATAGCCAATGAGCTAAAAAAAAAAAAAAAAATGGACAAAAACATCTCATAATGTTTTAAGAAAGTTTATGAATTTGTGTTGGGGTACATTCAGAGCCATCCTGAGTTGCATGTGGCCTGTGGGCCACGGGTTGGAAAACCTTGTCCTACACCCTGGACAATTACAGTAGTTTCCTAATTTCTCTCCCTACCTCTAACATTCCCTCAAATTTATCTGTTCTATTGCAGTCACAGAAGTCTTCATAAAAAGCTAATCTAATTTTGTCACTCTCCTGGTTACTTGCAGGGGATGAAGGTTCTCTTTACTCCCAGCAGTTTCCTACAGGTCACATTTAGCCTCCTTAGCATAATATGAAAGATTGTTCATTTCTTACCTCCCACCTTCATATTTCCTTAACACCTTTGCTTTCTTCATTTGCTCCTTGAACTGTAGCCTTGCTGAACATGCTTAATGAACCATACCATCCTTCCATTGCTCACGGCAGTCCCTCTACCTGATATGATTTGGAAGTGTTCCTGTTGCAGTGACAGACTTTCTCGTTCTTCAGGGGTACGCTCAAGTATGTCTTCTGTGAGGCTACTCCTGACCTATCTAGGCAGATTCCATCTCACTGTTCCTTAGACCACCCTTGTGCTCAGCATACGACTCTGCAGCACTTATTACCTGTATTTGCAGTTATTTGCTTACATGTTTATCCTTTTTGTTTTTTTATTTTTTATTTTTTTGAGATGGAGTCTCACTCTGTCACCCAGCTGGAGTGCAGTGGCATGATCTTGGCTCACTGCAACCTTTGCCTCCTGGGTTCAAGTGATTCTCCTGCCTCAGTCTCCTGAGTAGCTGGGACTACAGGCATGTGCCACCACACACAGCTCATTTTTGTATTTTTAGTAGAAATCGGGTTTCGCCATGTTGGCCAGGCTGGTCTTAAACTCCTGACCTCAGGTGATCCACCCACCTCCCAAAGGGCTGGGATTACAGGCATGAACCACCACGCCTGGCCTTTTTATCCTTTTTTTTTCTTCTTTTTTAAGTGAGCTCTTTGAAGGAAGGGATAGCGTCTTATTTTGTAATCTTATTGCAAAGCACGGTATTTATCTGACTTGTATTTAGATGCTTGGTAAGTGTTGGTTAAATAAATGTTTTTGTATTTTTCTTTTCTTACCTTTCTGTTACTTTAGTCTATGTTTCTTCACATTGGCAGTAGTGTGGCTTAACTTTTAATGCCATTATCACCAATGAAGCATATCTTTTTGCTGGTTGGTGAGCCAGCCAGACCTGTTATGCCTTCTATTATACTGTCTTCTTCTTAAAAATTGTTTTGAGAAGTCATAATTGTATATACTTACGGGATACAGTTGCTGTTTTGATATAGGTAGATAATATGGAATGATTAAACCAAAGCTGTTTAACATATTCATCACTTTGTTTGCTTATAATTTTTTGTGGTGAGACATTTGGAATTTACTCTCAGTTATTTTGAATATAGAATACATTATTGACTTTAGTTAACCCTGGTGTGCAGTAGATCTCAAAACTTATTTCTGCTGTCTCTGAAACTTCATTATCTTTGACAAGTAACTCCTCATTCTCTCCCTTGTCCTGTCTCCTACCCCCTAGACTTTGGTGACCATCTACTCTCTATTTCTATGAGTTCAACTTTTTTGGATTCCACAAATGTGAGACTATGCAGTATTTGTGTTTCTGTGCTTGACTTATTTCGCTTATATTGTCCTCTAGGTTTATCCATGCCATAAATGAATAGAATTTTCCTCTTTTTTTAAGGCTGAGTGGTACTCCATTGTGTATATTTATTACATTTTCTTTATCCATTTATCTGTTGATAGACACTTAGGTTGATTCCATATCTTGGCTATTGTGAATAATGCTGCAGTGGACATGGAAGTGCAAATAGACATTCAGATAAGTCTCTTTGGTGATATATATATATAATTTTTTTCTCTTCAGGTACGTTCTTCAGATGTGTCATGGTCTGATACTCGTAGGACCCTCCGAAAAGATCACCGCTGGGAATCTGGATCCTTATTGGAAAGAGAGGAGAAAGAGAAGCTTTTTAATGAACACATTGAAGCACTTACCAAAAAAAAGAGAGAGCACTTTAGGCAACTTCTGGATGAAACTTCTGCAGTAAGAATCTCTTATTTTTCTCATTTTAATCTGGATGAATCTTGTTAGTAATTTCTTAAAGCAAAGCATTGATATGATTTTTAGTGTCATGGTCTTTAGATTGATTACTGGAATGCATCTTATGACAATTCTCTGATTTTAAAAAATTATGGTATTCTTAATTATTTAGAAATGCCTATTCTTTGCAGTTTTCACATTCATAACTGCTCCCATAGTAATTCAAAATGTCCTTAGCCATGTGGTCAGTGATCCCTCCTAATAATAGATTTAGCAAATTTCTTCTTTTGATCCATTTTCAATTTGGTACTATGGCCTCTTGTTCGGCAGTTTGTACGCTTTGTTATCCAGGTTTTGTTCCTTTTTATCTGCTCTCTTTTTGGTGATGGTTTCTTCAGAAGTTATGATGTTTGCCCATGTAAATACAGGGTTTGCAGGTGATTGTCTTAGGCCACCTTGAAAGTATGGCCATGAAAATAACTCTTGTGGCAAGCCAACAAAAAGAAATTGCATTAACGCTGCTTCCCTGTCCCTAACTAGTCCAGTTACGCTTGGGCATTACAAGAGATCGCAGGTCAGTGTGTAATATTATGTACCTATGTGCTGCAGTTTGACTCCCTAAGTAAAAGTGAGTTGTATTTATGTTTTTTATTCATGTCTTTTCAAAGATTACCTTAACATCCACGTGGAAAGAAGTAAAAAAAATCATTAAGGAAGATCCTCGGTGTATTAAGTTCTCCTCCAGTGACAGGGTAAGAGGATTTTGTGTCGAGATTTACTGTCAGTCTATAAATACTTAAATCGGGGCCTAACAGCACTACTATCTTAACCAAAATGAAGTTGATTGTTTTAAGTGAATTACTTTTAAGTGTATGAGAAGTAAATCTGAATTTTAAGTTTATGTATTGTTTCTTGCATGATAAATTAGCAAGACAGCACAATAGAAAGTTTAAAATTTTAGTACTTGGGGTGAAGCTTGTATTTTAGGATCTTAGAAATTTAATGAAGCTGCAGTTTTATTTTAGTCAGGTACCACTAGACAGACATATTTAGGCTGGCAATTGGTACCAAACTATCAAAGCACTTGACTCTTAAGCCAAACAGAGCCCTGTAATGAGATCGCTAGTTCTCATATGCTTCAAGGTCTGAAACAGTGAATGATGTCAAGAAAAGTGTCGTTTACTACAGTCCATTTTATGCCTAGGCCTTTTATTTGTTTTCTTTTACATCATTCCCCTTTCCTGGTTGGTTTCTGTAGGTCTGGGCATCTTTTATAAAAACTCATAAATCTAATATTCTTCCCCCTCAAAGTCTGTTGGATTGTAGATGTTTGGACCATAAAATATGCATGACTGGGAAAGAGGGGTAGACCCAGTCTCAGTTTCTAACTTTTCTGACTGTTTAGAGTTGATAATAAAGTCTTTTTTAAGTCCAAAGAGTTTATTCATCTTATTACTTTTGGCTTGCCAGAAAGCTAAATGCTCATTACTGTGTAAGTTAAGTATTGAGTGTTAACCTACAGTTGCTGTATCCACAAATTACTGTTTTTGTTCTTGAAGTTAAAAATACAGTGTGCAGGAAGTGAACACTTAATCCTCAATATCCTTATTTTTAAGTGTCCACCTCATGAGGTTGTTGTGAAGATTGAAGTAGATGATCCTCATAAAATGCTCAGCAGTGTAGCACATAGCAAGTTCTCAAGTTTTAGCCACTACTGATTTATGATTCCTCATTCTTTCTATTTGCCGCAAAAATGAGCCTTGCAGATTGTGATTTAATGAATTTTATATATGAACAAAATGTACCCTGTTGCCTTTTTCTTTTGAATTTTTAATTTTATTGTGTGACTTACACATTACTGTTTAATAAATAATTGATGTTTATTTTGGAATTAGTGGGTTTTATTTCCATAATCTTAACTTTTTTTTTTTTTATTAACAGAAAAAACAAAGAGAATTTGAAGAATATATCAGAGACAAATATATCACAGCCAAAGCTGACTTCAGGACGCTTTTGAAAGAGACCAAATTTATAACATATAGGTGTGTGCAATGAAATGTTTCATATTGGCAGTCATTCTCTTTACTAGTCTTTACTCTAATGGTCAGAGCATTCTTTGCATTCACACACATGTTGACATTATTAATTTTTAGGGATAAGAAGATACCAACTTCTGTCCAAAGTCAAATACAGCCCATATCTACCATACTTTTTTTTTTTTTTTAAAGAAAGGGCCCAGATGTCAATTCTTATTTTGTGTTACCCACCCATCCAGTTTTGAATACATACCTTTTTTTTTTTAACTTCACCGCTTTTTTTAGGAATACCCTCAACTATATAAGAATTGTATTTCATGAAGAGACTTTTAAAATAATCTTTCACTATCAGTTATCTTTGCCTCCTCTGAAGACTATTCAGTGTGGTTAGATCATTCTAAAGCATGAAATCGTCTATTTAAGCTCAGCATAAACATTTTCTTTTTCCCTCAGAGGAAAGCATTTTGCTGGGTACATTTAAATAAAAATTGTAAATTATGAAATCAGAGCCTTTAAACAAGATTTCTCTGTAGCAAACCCAACAGTTCTTCACCCCTAACAATTTATCATCAGGAAAACAATTTCGCATTGCTTACCAGTCAGTATGCAGGAAACCATTTTTGTTTCATGCTCCAGCTTTTCTTCTTTAAGAGAGAAATTTGAAACATCTTAATAAAGGGTATGTGCACGGGAGGCTAGATAGTGCTGAGGGTGTGGTTTTTAGATATTTTGTCATTTGGATTTTTTGGTCAGGATCCTTAATGTTTTGCATCAGCTTGGGCTTTTAAATTAGATGTGAAGTAAGACTTCTTTCTACATTTTTATAGTTAATTTAGTGAAAGATGTGAAAGTGAAAGCTTGTGAAAGATGCTGGGATTGGCAGCCCCGCAGACTGAAGTCCTCTGTTCATCCACAGAACAGGTACAGCACGGGCAAGATTTACCCACCCACCCTCAGCCCTGATCTGGAGGGACCACCACTAGGGGTGGGAGGGTAATTCAGCTTCTGAGGCCCTTTCACTCCTTGGAGTCTTTGCTGAGGCGACTTACAAAGGTGACCACTGCCGTGAAATTTTTCTTAAAAAAAAAAAAAAAAAAAAAAAAAATGGAAACACAATTAGGAACTAGATGGACATTTCCAGCTCATTCCTGAAAGACCTGTGAACAGCAGTCAGTAATTCTTGGACTTCTTTTTCTTATTTCAGATCCAAAAAATTAATCCAAGAATCGGATCAGCACCTGAAAGATGTAGAAAAAATTTTACAGAATGACAAACGGTATCTAGTACTGGACTGTGTGCCAGAGGAGAGGCGTAAACTGATTGTGGCATATGTTGATGACCTGGATCGCCGGGGTCCACCCCCACCTCCCACAGCATCGGAGCCCACGAGACGATCAACAAAATAATTCTAAATACTCTTCCATAGGGGCATCTATTCAAAATGCTTGCATGAGCCAATTTTCAGGTTTTTACATATATGTGCATTAGTCAACCTATTGCGAAACCATCTGACAAACAGAAGGAGAAGCATTTGTGAACAGTTTCTGAACAGAACACTTTGGAAATATTTATGCTTTTCTTTGTGTGGCATGACTGACATACATACTCAAATATAGGCTGTCTCTAGTAAATCTTAAAATCTTGAAGCTAAAATTCATCCTTTTATGAGGTGTGGAAGTCAGTGACTTGGTGACGTTCTTCCTAGCAGTGTTAATACTTGCAAGAAGTAAGAGCATTTGTGGCTTGAACTTGCCAGATGCACAGACTCCAAGAAAACCCGAGTTGGGGTTTGTTTTGTTTTGATTTTTTTTTTTTAAAGCGGGTAAAAGAGAAAACACTGAAAATTGAATTCTTATCTTCCAGAGGCTACGATTATTATAATGGACAATACTTTTACCTTTGTCTCTAAAGATCAGATTAGTTTTATTTGTTCACTTATGTGCTTTGATTATCCCCTCTGAATTATAGACCAAGTCTTGTTGTTTAGCCTAAGAGAAGATTTATGTAGTAATTTCTTCTCAGGTATGGAACCACGGTCATAACTAACATGTTGGCCAGAATAGAACCACTGGTTAAACATATTTTATTCACCATTAAGTGATCTTTATCAATATTCTGGATTAGACAACAAATTACCTTTCTGGGTGTTTCTTGTAAACTATACTCCTGTTTGAATGTTAAACTTTGTTGCTAAAGTTTAATTTTAAGATGTTTGAATGTTCAGTTTATGTATTTGAACTACAATAAACCAACCCTTTTTATATATCTGTATTGTATATGATTGTTACTTAATTTTTAAGAGCTTATTTTAACCTGTTTTTAAAAGAAGCAGCAAATAGAATTTCGCACAAAGTAAGTTGACTCTAAATCTTAAGTATTACCTAGTTTTTAAAGGTTTGAATATAATAATGCAGTATTTGCAGTATAAAAAGGAAGGAATTTGTAGAGAATAATTTTGGTGCTCAAGTCTCTTAGCAGTGCCTTATTGCCTCATAGCAAGAAGATGCTGGGGTTTTTTTTGTTTTTGTCCTTTGTATTAATGTATGATGGTTTGCGCCTTTTTGGCATTCTTTCAACATGTCGTGTACATCACACCATGAATCAGTTCCTAATTGATATATCTAGCTTTACCTCCCGAGTTAAAAAAAAAATCTTTTTATTTTATGCCTTCATAGGTTGCTCATTTCAGAGTGCCACATAAATAAAATGTTTAAGAAAATATATATGTTAATAGAATAATTTATTTTCCATTATCTCATACTGACTATGATTGTAACAAATCCTAGAAAGAAGGAATACCAACAGATCTGTATTTGTATGTTGTGTGTATACAGTCACAGACACACACATTCACATCCATGTTATATAGTTCATAGCTTAAATCTATTAAGTGCCATGGAAATTTTGTGAACTCTGTATGTAGGAACCTGGCATTGATCAGACTAAGGTCTTCAGCTGTAAAGTTGATAAACAGGATATGTTTTTTCTTTTTATGCGTACAAAGGATCTTACTCTGTCTCCTAGGCTGGGGTGCAGTGGTGCCATCATAGCTCACAGTAACTTTGAACTCCTGGTTTCAGTGATCCTTCTGAGTAGCTGAGACTGCAGGCATGCATTACCATGTCTGGCTTTTTTTTTTTTCTTTTTAAAATTTTTTTAGAAATGGTTTCACTCTGTTGCCCAGGCTGGCCTCAAACTCCTAGCCTCAAGCCATTCTCCCACCTTGGCCACCCAAAGTGCTAGGATTACAGGCGTCAACCGCCACACCTGGCCTTCTTCTGTTTCCTTTTTTTTCTTTCTTTGAAGTTCATTTTATAAGTTCATTGAGTGATTTTTAAGTACTGTGAGGAATGAAATTGAAGTGCTTGCCAAAAGGAGCACAACTATTATGTAGTATGTAGAAATATGACTGTCTCACAAGGGTAAAGTTTCCAGAATGCCTTATTTTGTTATTCTGAATTCCACATAGTATTGTTTGCCCACTTACTACATTGTTTCTCACAGTAGAGAAGTGAGAAGAAAACAGTTTGGTGATATCTGTTCTAATTTCCTACTTTTGTCTTAAAGTATCTGGGTTTGATCAGATAAGATACAAATCAAACTTCTCTAAGCAGATTTTTTAAGGGATCAAGTCGGGACTTAACTTTGTGTATCAGGTTCTTAATGAAAGGTTCATTGTAATTACTCTTTGTTCCAGTGTCTGCATCTTGATTTGGTGCTTGTTAGCAAACTGAAAATCAGTTCACCCTGAGACCTGTTCCAGTGTTAAGGTCGAACAGCCCCATAAAGCTCCATTGTTCCTAATAGTGATTTTGGAATGATAATTCAAGACAAAGACAGCTTTAAATCTCCAAAAACTATCTGAAGTAAAGCGTAATTATTTTTATTTCTTTACAAGTTTAAAGTGTCAAACCCTGGAAGCTTACATCCTAAATTTACTGCATATAATGAACATAAAAATTATTAATTCAAATAATCACAGACAATGATAATCCTTTTTATAACTACCATATCACAAAACAATATTTTGGATTCTTGGGTTAAATTTTACTTTATTTGAATACATGAGCTTCAAATAAAATTTGTAATGAAGGATGTAAAAAGAATACAGCCCTACCTCCTGTGTTAAAAAGCAAACTATGACCACTTATGAAAAAGCAAAGAATCCGGAAACCCATAGACAACATAAAAAACAAAATCTTTTTTTTTCCATAACATATCCTTTATATTTCAGATTCTCCATGGCTTGGTTTGCCCTAAAGGCATTTCTATTCTGAGGGAACCTTTCAGTGAAAATACCCGAGTTCCATAACAAAGTAATCAAGAATCATGGGTGAATGTCATTATACTTAAAAGGGGCAGAAATATATCATAATCATGTTTTATTGGGTATGTTTTACCTTGCTATAAAATGAATGGTTATTGCCTGTTACTCAGATTTTACCATATGTCTGGGTACACAGTTTTACTGCTTTTCTTTCTGCATTGCCCTTATGCTTTTTATTTTGTATTCTTAACCAAATTCTGTCTTGCATTTGTTGAATTTTCTCTTTTTGATATTAATCTCTTTCTCAGGTTGCTCGATTATTTTTATAACTTAGAAATCCTATAGTATTTTAAAAGTTGAGTAGGGTTCAAGTTCAATGTTCTGAGTAAGGGTAAGTTTAGTACCATTAACAAGAAAGATCACCATCTCCATCTTCTATTTGTATTTGAGGAGTAATCTATAACTATATCATTAACCATGGTTTATCTTGGGAGAAAGGAGATATTAGGAGGAACACATTTCTGCTTATAGAAAAATAACCTTCCCACATTTTGGAAGTGAAGAGAGGGCATTTTTTAAGTATTTTTTCCCCCCATATCAGACTGCTGAATGTCATTGGAAAGCTGCTACAATTCTCAGACTTAGAAACTGAAGACTCATTCAGGTAGCTTTAAAAAGTTCACTGAAGCAGGCTTTAGTATAAGTTTGAATTTATTTAAACTTAGCCAGAACCAGCCATGGCTTGAAATGAGTCCAGAATTGGAATAAGGTGCTGTTTCTTTTTCTTTGACCTTCAGTCATGAACATTATGATACGGACTTTTCATCAAGTAAATTAACACTTATTAAGTAAATGAAGAACGCATTAAAATTTATCATTAATGTGTTAAAAATCTCAAGTGAAAGTAGATTTTGAGCTTTGGTTATGTGAAATACAATTTAGTAGGTAAAATTAGGACTAGCAGGTCCCGGGTGAAACTGAAGTTAAAGGGGCTCAGCTTTGACAGAACTTCTACTGCAGGCTCCAGCCGGTCCACTACAGGGCTGGTCCTAGGGGGTACCCAGTAAAACCACTGTGAACAAATGACAGAATAGCCAGGCTGTCTAATCACTTTGACAGCAACATCTTTACACAACACTTAAATTGGGAAGCCAAGTTCTAATTCTGAAACAATTATTACTTCTAACATGGTTCTCTACTTACCACATTGCACATTTGGAAAGTGTAGATTGTGAAATATTTTTATAATTCCTAATGGTAATAATTATATCATAGTTTGTAAAGTCAGCAATATTGATAAGCAGCAGTACAAGTAAATACAATAGTCACAGTTTGTTTTGCTTTGAAACTTAAATCTATTTAACACCTTCCCCTGTCTCTTGATCTTCATGTTCCCAGGGGATAGGGTCATTGTCCTGTACAGAAGGGACTGTGTCCCTCTCATGCCAAAACTGCTCTACATCAGGAAGGATGGGAATCTCTGCCTTCTCAGTTTTCCCTTTGCCAGAGGAGGGAGAGCTGGGTTTCTCTTTTTCTGGTATGGATGCTGGGGATTCTGGAGATGGAACCTTGTCAGGAAGACCCTCTGAGTTGCCAGCTGGTGTTTCCTGAGACTCTGAGACAGTTGGAGGTTTTTTGGTTATCATCCATTTCCATACACCTTTCAAGCCTTCCCTGAACTCTTCCGACATCACAAGAAAAATGAGAGGATTTGCTGAAGAGATGGAAAACATCAAGACTTGAGACAGGGCTATGAAACCTTGTGGTGGGGCCGGGCCTGCAGCCTTCAGATGCCATACCCACAGCCAAGCTACCCATTCGGGGAGCCACAGGAGAGCAGAGGTGATGGCAATGCTCAGCAGCATCACTGTGACTTGCTTTGAGCGTATCTGGTTTCTAAGATTTTGAGTCTTAGTTCCTCGTTTTTTACATTGGTCATAAGCTCTCCAGAAATAAAAGCTGGCAAAAAGTAATGGAAGGCCAAATGCCAGGAGTGGGTAGAGCTTACCAAACATCGACATAAACTCTTCAGCCACAGCTGGTACATCCACGAGGCACATTTCCACACCTTCATGATGCCTGATGGTGCTAAAGAACCATTCCGGCAGGGGTAACAGGCTAGCCACAGTCCAGATGGCCACCAGCACTGACCAGACGGTGTAGTTGTGGATACTCACTTGCTTGGCTGGGTCACTTGCATACATGAAGCATACTTTGGCCACCACAACGATTGTCAGGCTCTTGGCTGCCATGCATGTGTGGATAAACCAGTCAGAGGACTTGCAGACAAACCAGCCTAGATCCCAAACACTTTTGGAGTATGCCGTAGCTCGGATAGGTGCAGAAAACAGCAGGAGGGAGAGATCAGCCAGGCTGAGATTCAGAATCAGGGAGTGGATCATGGATGGCTTTCCTTTCCAAGCATTGTGAAGGAGGATGCCAATCACACACAGGTTTCCCACGAAGCCCACCAGGCAGACAGCCACCAAGAGAGCCGGGATGATGGTTCTCCAGTCCTGGGAATCAGAGGGCAGGTACCCTCCGGCAAAGTGGAGGTGAGCAAAGGACACATTCATGCTGCTGGAGTTAGAGTCTGCAAAGGCAGCTGCCAGCATCACTCTTCACAGCTTCTCACAGAAGTTAGATTCTTATTTAGGTTTGTCTTTCTGCCTGGGCTCTTTTGCATAGGAAATAAGTACTCTGTCGTCAGTGTCAAATGACACTTCTGGATCCTCCCCTTGCTTATTTCCTGAAAGCAGAATGTGGAAGGAGGCTGGCTGTTAAGCTCTTCTCTGCTGCATACAATATACTTGTGACTCTACCGACTGTCAGATAGCAGGAGCACATGGCTGCTGCTCATTAGCAAGTCTAATACCAAATCGTCAGCCCTGTGGAGTAATACAAATATACCCATAAATGATGAATGAAGAGAACATACATGTAAGTGGCATGTGTTCCTTGGGGGGTCACTAGAGCCAGTCAAGGCAATTATTTTCAACCAGCTCTTCCTAAAATCTTGACTGCTGTCTGTAATTTAGTGAACACTACATCTGAACCAAGTTCTTTGAACTTCACCTGATGGCCTGATCCAGTGGGTCTGGAGTAGGGCCCAAGAAATCACTTCTAACAAGTTCCCATGAGACTCTGATGCTGCAGGTTGGGAGACCACACTTTGAGAACCACTGTTTTAAACTGAGAACTAAAGCTTCTCCTACCCACTCTGCAGAGATGAGCTTCCTCTTCTTTTCCCCAACACTTACAACCACCTCAGTCCCATCAACAGCTGGTTGAGTTCAAACACAGCTGGATAATGAAAACAAGTTAGAAGTCCTATTAAAAAAATCTAATTATGGATGACTCTCAGTTTATTCTATTACGAGTTTTTAGAGGTAATTTTACAGCTCCAAATTAGAACTGCTTTACATACTAATAAGACTTTTCAACAAGTGATGGTGATGAAGGCAACTGCATGATGAATTAAGCTGCTTTTCAGAGAGCATTCCTAGAGGATTTACCAAGATAAGAGAAATGAAAGAAAAATCAATATCTATGTGGAAGGCATTTAAGAGATTTTTTAAAAGTATATTTTAAAGTTGGTAAAGATTTTGTGCTGGGCACACTGGCTCATGCCTGTAATCCCAGAATTTGGGGAGGTGGAGGCGGGAGGATTGCTTAAGGCCAGAAGTTCGAGACCAGCCTGGGCAACAAAGTGAGACCCCTGCCCCCACCTCTACCAAACAAACAAGAAAAAAAAAAAAAGAAAAAAAAAAGCCAGCCATGATGGTGTACACCTGTAGTCCTAGCTACTTAAGAGACTGAGGTGAGAGGGTTGCTTAAGCCCAGGAGTTCAAGGTTGCAGTGAGCTATGACTGTGCTGCTGCACTCCAACCTGAGTGACAGAGTGATCCTCTGTCTCTAGAAATAAAAAAATTCTCAGATAAGATGATTTGGTAGAACTAGCCCTGAAATTTTAAAATAAGCAATGGATACTCTGGGGGGATTAGAGGAGCTCAAAATGTTCAGAGAATGGGGTTTGTGGGGTTGATATGAAGATACATGCTACATTGAGTGTGGCTAGTCAGAAAAGCTAAAGCATGATATACAGGAGAGTATGCTGCTGCATTCAGATCTCTGGATTCTGGTACTGTGCTTTCACGTTTTTCGCAAGTAAAGAAGGGTCTGACGTTTTAAAAATCTTCAGTGTCCTGGAAAATAAATAAGTACTGATCAGTATAGCTATTGGGACAGTGGTCAGTGGTGCTGGGTTCCTTTGTTTCCATTTCTATTTCCTTTTGCTTTCCTTCCTTTTACCTCTGGGAAGTAGTTGTTCCTATAGAACAGTAAATTGGGGCAACACCTTATTCCAGCAAGGCACAGTAACTCCCAGTAACTACTTAAGGATGAAATATCCTTGAGTCTCAACAAGCATCACTTTTGGGTGTGAAGAGGCCCGCAACGTCTTACAGGGAAGAAAATGGGGGAGGGAGCAGAGTGATGTTTCGCAGATTGTAGACTACAAGGAAGGTAGTTCACTTGATGTATGTGGAAGAGATTCATTCAGAACCAAGAAACAAATATACTGCTTCACACTGTGGCTTATATATTCAAGATTATGATATTCAAGCCTCCTGAAGCTGTATAAGATAAAAAGCTAAATGGGTTCAAGCCACCTTTAATACCATGGAAATTTGATTCTTAATAGACAATTGAGGGAAACTAAAGACTGTCATGTGGTACTTCCCAAGTCTATTGGTACTGACTCAGGGAAGCATCTCCTGGTGCTCCAGCTAGAGATAAAGTCTTTGGACTGAAGGATAATGAACTTTCTCCACTCTTTTGGGAGAAATTTATTTTAACTTTTTATTTAAAAATAATTGCTGCTGGGCACGGTGGCTCACACCTGTAATCCAAGCACTTTGGGAGGCCAAGGCAGGTGGATCACCCGAGGTCAGGAGTTCAAGACAAGCCTGGCCAACATAGTGAAACCCCGTCGCTACTAAAAAATACAAAAATTAGCCAGGTGTGGTGGCACACGCCTGTAGTCTCAGCTACTCGGGAGGCTGAGGCGGGAGAATCGCTTGAACCTGGGAGGCTGAGGTTGCAGTGAGCCGAGATGGTCCCACTGCATTCCAGCCTGGGTGACAAAGAGAGACTCTGTCTTAAAAAACAAAAAAATAAAAATAATTGCAAATGTATAGAGAAAAAATGCAAGAAGAGCACAAAGAATTGCCCTATATACTTCATCTGAGTTCACCGATTAATTATTTATTGAGACACAGTCTCACTTTGTCGCCCCAGGCTGGAGTGCAGTAGCGCACTCTTGGCTCACTGCAAGCTCTGCCTCCCGGGTTCATGCCATTCTCCTGCCTCAGCCTCCTGAGTAGCTGGGACTACAGGTGCCCGCCACCATGCCTGGCTAAATTTTTTTTTGTATTTTTAGTAGAGACGGGGTTTCACCGTGTTAGCCGGGATGGTCTCAATCTTCTGATCTCGTGATCCACCCGCCTCGGCCTCCCAAAGTGCTGGAATTACTGGTTTGAGCCACTGCGCCCGGCTGAAAATTTCAACATGTGATTGTGGAGGGCACATAAAGATTCAGATCATACTATCCAAGTTTCACATTTTACTTTGAATATTAGCACTTGTATATCTGAGTATCTGATGTATGTTATATGTGGCTTGTATCTACATTTTCTTCATTTTAAAATTATTTCCGTATAAAGGATAAATGTAATTAGCAAACATAAAAGAAGTCTTTATTTGCATTATAAGTGGAAGTTATTTGAATCTTTGTTTATAGCATATTCACTTAAAACATAGAATTCAGTTGTAGATGTGGTGAACATTTGTCAGGTTTCCTTATTTTTATTTATTTTGGGGAGGTGCCAAGTATCTGAACCTCTCCTGTTGGATAGAGATAGATTCTGGGGAAAAATGATATGGATGGGGTGGATAGAGCAGAACAATTAAAAACAATTGAGAATTATTTGAGATGGAAACTGGAAACAACCTCATCCCCACAAAATGCTGGAAACAACCCAAATGTTTATCAGCTGGTCAATAGATAAACAAGTGGCTACCTTCATGCCATGGAACATTATTCAGCAATAAAAATGAATGATAAATTCAACAATATGGATGAAAAAAAGCACTATGCTAAATAAAAACATCCAGACCAAAAAAAAAAAATACCTACGGTAAGATTCCATTAATAGGAAATGTCCAGAAAAGGCAAATCTATAGAAACAGGAAGTAGAATAGTGGTTCCCTGGGTCCCGAGGTGGGAAAGGGGAGTGACTGCAAATAGGCACAGAGGATATGTTTGGGGTGATGAAAATGTTCTATGATTGCATTTTATGGTATGCAAATTATACCTCAATAAAGCTCTTTTCAAGAAAGGAGTTATTTGGGATGGAGAAAAGGTAAAGAGCAGATTTCCCTGCTCTTGAAATGCTGAGTAGCCTCCAGCAGAATGGATATTCTATTCTGAGACTTTTTAATTTATTTTTATTTTTATTTTTTCTGAGGGCTCTGTCGCCCAGGCTGGAGTGCAGTGGCACGATCTCAGCTCACTGCAACCTCAGCCTCTTGAGTAGCTGGGTCTACAGGTGCCCGCCACCATGCCTGGCTAATTTTTTTGTATTTTTAGTAGAGATGGGGTTTCGCCATGTTGACCAGGCTGGTCTTAAACTCTGACCAAAAGCAATCCACCCACCTCGGCCTCCCAAAGTGCTGGGATTACAGGCATGAGCCACAACAGCCTATTCTGAGTGATTTAAAAAAATAGTTTATGAAGAAAGAGACTGTGGTCTAGAGGGACCAAGCGAAAGGACAGTGCTGGGTGAGAAAGGATATGAGGGGAGCAGGGAGAAAGGGAGACTCAGAACGTAGAGACACAAAATTTGCTGGGTCCCTCTGATGCCTAGTGTCCCTGGCTTTAAATGGTCTTTCAGAAAAGCCTTCTCTAATTCCACACTTAAGCTAAGGCTGTAGCCACAGAGCAGCTGCCAACCCCAAATGCGTCAGCTGTGTCACTTTCCTGACACACACACCACTCATAGTGATGTTGCCAGGAGGTCGGCTCTGGACATTGAGAAGCAGTCATCAAACAACTGAACATCTGAGCTGTAGGCATATATATATATATACACACACACACACACACACACACACACAATTCTGCTTTATATGTAAGTTACAGGTGACCTCAGTCAGCTTAATCTTCAAAAGAACCCAGAAAAAGCAAGTTTGTGGCCAGACTTTTAAGTGGCTTCTGGTCAAAACAGGGCTAAGAGTGACCTCTTACTGGGGCTGGGCAAAGTTTACCCTGTGGCTTATTTCCAGAGAAGGGGTAATAACAATGGCAGTCATTTACTGAGTGAGTCATAAGCTCCACCTTCTGAGCTAAGCATTCCAGGCACTTGGACCTTCATGACAACTCCTGGAGATGGGTACGACGACCCCAATTTACAGATGATGACATGGAAGCATAAAGAAATGCAGTATCTTGCCTGTGGGTCTGTAGATCATATAGGTAGTAGATGACAGAGTTGGGATGGAAACCTCTGGAAGTCTGACCCCAGAGCTGTTCTCCCAGGGGTTTCCATCCCAACTCTGTCATTTACTACCTGTGTGATCTCTTCCATGATCCCACCCCACCAAAGAAGCCATGGGAAGTACTGTTCTTTAAGCAATGCAGTTCTCAAATTAGTATAGTTTAGTTCAACAAGCATTTATTGAGCCTTTGACACTGAGAATATACAGTGCATGTACCTCCTTTCCTAACGTGAATGCTTACTGAGCTATTTTCTCTGTGCCAGGCACGATGCTAGACTCTGGGAGCCCAGGATCATAAAGGGTCCCTTTATTTGAGGAGCTACAATCTAGTGGGAGAGATGAATAAACAAATAAGACATTTCAATGACAGCTAGATTGTCATTGAAGAGTACTGGCTGCTGTGGATGCCTGGAAGAGGGACGCCTGGTCCAAACCAGGAGCTGGGTCTGGTGGAAGGGTCAGGCAAAGGCTCCCTGTTAGAAAAGATATCTAAGCTGAGACCTTAGTCATGCACCCACTTACTCATCTCTGCCAGAGCCTTTTGAAGCTTATCATTGTTGTGTACGCAGTACCCCTGTATTAGAAGCACCAGAAAACAGCTATTGCTTATCAGAGGAGTTAGCGTTGTTTATTTCAGGGCTTTGAGAGTTAACCTCTTTGTCTACCTATAAGTTTTCAGGCTCTGAACATTGCAGGTGAAGCTCCTGGTGAAACAGAGTGGATTCAGCTGGGCTTTGCCAACCAGCTGCAGTTGGCTAGCAGGTTGAAGTGTTTGAAGAGCGTGCCTCAGCTCCCTCTGTGGACGCTGCACGAGTGAGCCCTCAGCTTTGCAGTTCTGCACCAGTTTCACTCCTACACGCAATGTTGGAAAGGCCATAATACACAGTTAGTGTTGCTTTCTTTTCAGACTGCTTTGCTTTGCTGAGGGTTCCTTTCTCTAGTCCCCAGGTTGTGCTCCTTTTCGGACTACAGTTATTTTGTTTTTGTGGAATATCTTTGGCTGTGGGACCTTCCTGAGTGACATGTCCAGGATTTAGTGTCTGGTGTCCTGGAGTGTTGTTCCAGAATACAGGTGCAAGCCAAGTGATCTTCATCTCTAAGGTAAGTGTCTGCATAGGTGTGGCGGGGTCTGAGTGGCTACTCCTACAAGAGACCCCTCTCCTACTTTTGTTGTTGGTTATGTAGCCCTGAAGTCCTGCTGTAGGAAAGATGATGGAAGAAGATTGATTGTGCCGTTAGTTACACAGTGGTCATCAACTCTGGAGATGTAGATTATAATTTTATCATGTTATTTAATTGATAAGCCATTTATTATTGATTTGCTTATGTTTTCAGACTTGATGGTCACCCTGTATATTCTAAATCCCACAGAACTGGGTTTGTGAGAGCCAGGTACTGGGAATTGGGAGATCTGAACCCTATCTCCAAGAAATGAGACTGTTATATCAGAAAGAGGCTGTTTTGAATGATCTGGGCCAAACTTATTTTCCACATGTGGAGACAGATGCTCTGAATGTGTGCGTGACTTGTCCCATGTCAGCAAGGCACAGGCTGGTGTCCAGGAATCTCAGCTGCCAGGTGGATGCATCTTCCTCTCTACCCTGTCCTGCACTTTTTTCTGCCAGGTGTGTTTTTTTTGGTGGTGGTGGTGGGGGGTCTATGTTAATAACTGCTCATTTAGACTTCATGGAGAACAAAATTTGGACATAGATGCGATGGCTCTTCGGAAAGCGAAAGGATGGTAGGAACATAAGGAGATGACTGTATTGTGTCAGCTTAGGTAGAACTTTCTTTTCTTGAAAAAGTCCTTCATAGTCATATCCAAACACAAGTGGTTGATATTTTGATGCACTGCATTCTTTTAACTCCCCCTTTTCATCCCAAGAGTTTGTTTTTTTTAAAGTTGTTGTAATAAAATAATAATTGCAGCTATGATTTTCGTTACTATGCAATGAGGGGCCCTAGTCAGCCAAAAAGACCCTAGAGAGCTAGTGGGGATTGATTTCCTCCACCAAGAAGATGACATGGTTCCCTAAAAAGGAGTATATTGTTTTAAAAGAACAGAGACTTTTCAGCAAGTAAAGTGCTAAGATAGGGGCCCAGGCTGGTTAAAATCTACTTTAGACATAATAAGCCCGTTCCTGGCTACAGGTGTTTTGTTTTTGTAGAGTATTGCCTGCTTTAAGTTCTTACTAAATGATGTGTTCTTTTATTTAGGGAAAAACCTAGTTGTTAAAAAACAATAAAAATTCCATTGTCATGACAACCTTGTACAGTGAATTTTGTCATGTTCTTTTGTTTGAAAAACAGCTTTATTGTGATATAATTCATATACCACACAGTTTACCGATTTAAAGTGTACAATTCAAGGTTTTTGGTATACTACTCTTTTCATACCTTGCCCACCCTGTGGGGCCGGTGTGATTGTGATGCTCTCTTCAGCACCAACGAGAGCAGTTTCCATGACTACAGAATCCAGCAGGTGGAATGGCATCTTCACACATGTTGCAGACATCCTAGGACCAGACGAGCTGGGGAAGGAATACACAGTATTCCAGTTCCAACTCTAACTTCATAGCTTGGTGGCATGTTAAGAAAGGAGCTCCATTGTCTTCCTTGGGCCCCAAACTTTGTCTGCCTTAAGTGCAAAAATGCTTCTGAAAAGAGAGCGTCTCTGTGAAGGGGAGTAATAGTAAAACAGGATTTTAGCTGTCATGTGAGAAGCCGATGAGAATTTGTAGACCAGCGAGTCTTAGTCTTTGGTAGAAATATCTGGAGTGTTGGTTAGTCTGACAGTCTCCTCTAAAGATAAATGTCCAAACTGAAGACTCTTCAATCATTCAACAAGAATCTATGAAGCCATTCTAGAAGTTACGGAAAAATCAAAGATGTGGGACTAAGGTCCTGTCAAGTCTTCAAACCCACTCTGGGGAGACAGGATGCGCTTTGGTGAAATTGTCGTCTGTCATGTTACATAGGAGGATATGATTAGAAATGTTGTAAAGCAAGTACCAAATTCATGTCATGGGCCAGAGGTGTTCTTTCTTTAATTGTGAAAAATTTTTTTCAGACCACATCTCAGGCAAAAGTCCAGTGTCTGCAATATAAAAGGAGAGCTATATGGTTTGAAGCAAGCGTTGGAGTGGAATCATGATCCCATTTTCCAAAGCTCCCTCACTTACTGTTGTGGCCCTCGAGGAACCTCCCTGAAATGAATTAATATTAACATATTAATGGTATATGAATCACTGATAGAGTCTAGAAGGAGGTTTAAAAGCTCAGAAGCAGGAGTTTATGAATTGGTCAGGGAAGGCTACATGGGAAAGCTGAGATGTGATACCTCCCAGATATCTCTCTGCATATTTTCAAGTACATTTTATATACATACATAATTTTGGAAAGATCCTATTAGATGCCATTGAAAATTTGATTTTCTTCTTCATATTTTGTCATAAATAACTTTCTGTGTTATCAATATAGATCTACATCTTTCAAATGGCTGTTGAGAATTCTCTTTTATAAGGGACAGAGTATAGGCTGGGGAAGAAGGGGCATGCTTTAGGATCTCATGTCTACCCAGAACCAGCCTCAGCAATTATATTGTCAAAAGAGCTGTCCTTGCCTGTAAACACCAATGACACTGGAGATCATTCAATTGGCTTTAAAACTTGCTATAGCTTTTACATTTTCTACATATGTGGGCACAGGAGCTACATGGAGAGTTGAATCATGTTCAGGCTTTGAATTATTTGCATAATCTAGTTCAAGCTCTTTTCTTACCCAGTCTTAAGCAAGTGATAAATATGACAGCATGTACTGTTGGGCAAGGAACTGTCAGTAGGTCTTCAGCAGTCTCTTAAAATTATTGTTGCTGGCTTTTTTTCTTTGTGTTAGAATATATATATATATAAAAAGGTAACTATGTGAGTTGATATGTTAATTAGTTTGATAGTGGTAACCATTTCACAATGTATAATATATGTATAGTCTGGTTTCTGTATCCATGGGTTCCTTATATGTAGATTCAACTAACCATGGGTTGAAAATATTAAAAAAAAAAACCTGTCTGTACTGAACATGTACAGACTTATTGTCAGTATTTCCTAAAACAGTATAACAACTATTTACATAGTATTTACATTGCATTGGTTATTACAAGTAATCTGTAGATGATTTAAAGTATATAGGAGGATATGCATAAGTTGTATATAAATACTATTAGGTTGGCACTTTTGTACCAACCTAATATATACCATTTTATATCAGGGACTTGAGCATCCTCAGATTTTGGTGTCTGAGGGAGGTCCTGGAACAAATCCCCAGCGGATACTTAGGGATGGATATATATTAAAACATTATTTTGTACACTTTGAATAGATACAATTTTTGTCAATTATGCCTTCATAGAACTGAAAGCAAAGACTTAAAAATTATTATTGATGTAGTTCAAATAGTAATCATAAATACCCTGCCCTTAAGGAGGGCTTACTAAGTACCAGGTCCTTTGTATACCATTCACACAAACTCTAGGATTTAAACACTTTCACTGTGTCCATTTTCTAGATGAAAAGAAGTAAATGCAGTAACTGGTTCCAAGTCATATGGCCTGCAAGTGATAGGCCTGGAATTTAATTCCAGGCAGTCTAGTTTTGGCATTTAAAGCACTAACGTGTCTCCAAAATAGGATTTCTTTCTGATAAGTGTAATACTAGTGAATGAGTTATCCAAGGGAGGTATGAGATCAGCTGCTGCTGACTGGCAGAAATGTATATAATAGGATGCTGTCTGCATTTCTTATACAGAGTGGTTATTTCACTGGTTGTACTGATTACAACCCAGACATTTCCTTTGAGTCTCCTCTCAACTGCAGCCTTATTTACTGTAAAAATAGTAGTTTGGGACCAGGCGTGGTGGCTCACACCTGTAATTCCAGCACTTTGGGAGGCCAAGGCAGGCAGATCATGAGGTCAGGAGATCAAGACCATCCTGGCCAACATGGTCAAACCCTGTCTCTACTAAAAATACAAAAATTAGTCGGGCGTGGTGGCACATGCCTGTAAGCCCAGCTACTTGGGAGCCTGAGGCAGGAGAATCACTTGAACGTGGGAGTCGGAGGTTGCACTGAACCAAGATCGCACCACTGCACTCAAGCCTGGTGACAGAGCAAGACTCTGTCTCAAAAACAAAAAAACAAAACAAAAATAGTAGTTTGGTAAATAATCTTCCATAGATCTCTTTTTAAAAAAATTTTTTTTGAGATGGAGTCTCACTCTGTTGCCCAGGCTGGAGTGCAATGGCATCATCTCAGCTCACTGCAATCTCCACCTTTTGGGTTCAAGTGATTCTCCTGCCTCAGCCTCCAAGTAGCAGGGATTACAGGCATGTGCCACCACACACAGCTACTTTTTGTATTTTTAGTAGAGACAGGGTTTTGGCATGTTAGCCGGGCTGGTCTCGAACTCTGGGTTCAAGTGTCCTCTTTGGCTTCCCAAAGTGCTGGGATTACAAGGGTGAGCTACCACACCTGGCCTAGATATCTTTCTGCATGCTTATAAATATATTATTATATACATGTTTATAATTTTTGAATGAGATTCTACTAAATTTCATTATAAATTTGTTTCTACAAGCAGCCTTCCTTCTTTTCATTAAGTTCCACCCTTCCTTGCTTGGAATAAATGGATCAAGGAAGCTATTTTAATGAAATTTTAAGCGATTCAGTGAAAATATTTGATTTTCAAGCTTGTTTTAAAATTTTTATATATTTAGTTCTTCAACTGTTTATAGTGGAATTACAGCAAAATCTGAATTTAATTAAGATATAAAGAGATAGGGCAGTGTGAAAAGCATTTTGCTTCTCTTGATCTAAAAAAAAAATCTCTTCAAAATGCCCTAGTTCACTTTACTTAGTTATCTTTCTTTAACCTATTGAATACCCTCTGCTGTAGGGTCATCATTCTGAAGGTGACTGTCACCTTACGGGTTATGCAGGGGAACTCCGATGCCAGTTCATGCCTGTAACTTGTGTGTTGTAGTTCTGTAACTTGTGTACAGTAGCTATGGCTACCGTAACAAAGTGACACAAATTGGGTGGCTTAGAAAACACACATCGTCTCACAGTTCTGGAAGCTAAAGTCCAAGATGAAGGTGTCATAAGTTTGGTTCCCTCGGAGGGCTGCGGGTGTGTGCCTGCTCCATGCCTCTCGTCTAGCTTCTGGGGGTTGCTGGCAATCTTTGGTGCTCCCTGGCTTGTAGATGCATCACCCCAATCTCCACTTTCATCTTTACATGAAAGCAAGATTTTACTTTACATGGCATTCTCACTGTTTCCAAATTTCCCCTTTTTATAAGAATACCAATTATATGGGACTAGGATCCACCCAGTGACCTCATTTTAACTTGATCACCTCTGTAAATACCGTATCTTCAAATAAGGTCATGTTCTGAGATATTGGGAGTTAGGATTTCAACATAGGAATTTTTAGGGGAACATAATTTGATCTATAACATTGTGTTTTAGAATGAAGCTGAGTCACTTGGTGATGTCCCTGTTTCTCGTAAAAGGCAAGTCAAGGCAGGGAGAGAGGGAAGATATTTGATGAATCAGATAAATCAAGGTTTTAGATTTTTCTATTATTAACACAGTGGAAGCAATGGAAGCCTGAGGTATGGCTCACGAAGAGTTCATAATCTATACAGGTAAAAGGAAGCCATTGATTGTACGAGGTAGTGTAGTTGAAGAAGTCTGCAAACTTTCAAGTGTCAGACACATGCATAATTAATGACTGCCAATGTTTTGTGCATTTGCAAGGAATGTGACAATTATCATGAATAAAACCAGGGATCCATTCAGCCCCAAATCCTCATTAGTGCTCATACAGTGTGTATAACTTTGCATTCTCATTTGTATTTTCCTCATTTCTAGTCATTTAAAATAATATGTTCATGTAATTGCACAATTCCACAGCTCTACTGAGATGCTGCTGCCGAGTCTGAACCGTTGATTAGTGGGCACTGCCCCCTTGTGATAACTGAAAATGCTGATTGTTCAGCTGATGGAGAAAAACTGAATTTGGTGTTCGGAGGGCAGTTTGTGGTCACAGTGAGTAGCATATAAAAGTAGAAGTTGAGAGAAGGCTAGGGACTGTAATTGAATGGGACATGGATGGAGCTATTGAAAAATATTTTTCCTGTAATCCCAGCACTTTGGGAGGCCGAGGTGGGTGGATCATGAGATCAGGAGATCGAGACCATCCTGGCTAACACGGTCAAACCCCTTCTCTACTAAAAATACAAAAAATTAGCCAGGCATGGTGGCGGGTGCCTGTAGTCCCAGCTACTCGGGAGGCTGAGGCAGGAGAATGGTGTGAACCTGGGAGGTGGAGCTTGCAGTGAGCCAAGATAGCGCCACTGCACTCCAGCCTGGGTGACAGAGCGAGACTCCATCTCAAAAAAAAAAAAAAAAAAGAAAAATATTTTTAATTAGCATAAGCATATTTGAGTATTATAGGCAGAGGAAAATGAACACATAGATAAAAAATGATTCAGGATGTCTGTGAGAGAGGAGGTGTACAGCCCTCTCCTAAATTGTGGTTTCAGAACCAGTGGCGTCGGCACTGCTTGGACACTTGTTAGAAATGCAGAATCCCAGGCCCCACCCAAGACCTCCTGAATCAGAATCTGAATTTCACAAAAACTTCAGCCGATTCATCTCCCTGGCAAAGTGTGAGATTATCTGGTGCACAGCAGAGCGGAAGTGTTTGGCACATGGACCTTAGACTTATTGAGTTGGAATCCCAGCTCTGCCACTAACTAGAGTGTGAATTTGGGAAGTTACATTTTTGGGCCTCAGTTTCCTCAACTACAAGTGGGGAATGATATTAATACATTTCTCATGGGATTCTTGTAAGGCCGCCATCACCACTACCATCACCATCATTGCTAATGTTTAATGAGGGTTTACCACATTTCAGGCAATACTGAAGCACCGTTCATGAATTCATTAGTGAGATCACGAAGGATAAACACCTGCCAAATGGTATGCGCTCATCAACTGTTAAAAACTGACATTTTTGAAACAGACAGGAGACAGGCAAATACTGGGTAGAAGAGGGCAGTTCCCCGGCAAACACCTCACTCTCAAGCATGGAAACCTGCAACCTTAATGGGAACAGGCATTCCTGATTTTGTGCCCAAAAGTTGCCTTTTGGCCTGCCACACCCCACCCCATCCTGTACCCATATAAACCCCAAACCCCAGGCTCCACAAGCAGATGAGGAGATGAACAGGGGAATGGCAGAACAGCGTGCAAGAAAAAAGAGAAGGAATGTCTGAACACTGAGAGGAGTTTGGCTGGGGACGGTCAGAGAGGAGATCAGCCGCTGGATGGCCAAACGTCAGGGGAAGATCATCTTCCCACTCCATCCCCCTTCCAGTTCCCCATCCATCCCAATGAGAGCCACCTCTACCATTCAGTAAAACCTCCACATTCATCCTGCAAGTCCATGTGCGACCTGATTCTTCCTGGATGCCAGACAAGGACCTGGGTACCAAGAGGGCACTGAGCTGTTTAACACTTAAGCCGTCCATGGATGGCAAGGCTAAACTGTAACAAAAGCCAGGCCCACTTGGGCTTTGGGAGTTGCAGTCACCCACCCCTAGATGCTACCATGGGGCCAGAGCCCAGGGGCACTCACTCTGGCTCCTGCACCTGCCGATCTGTGTGCTTCCCCTCCTGTAAGGGATTTGAGCCCACAAGCCACACCCCGTCACACGTCCTGCAAGAGGGGTCGGGGAGTTCTCCTGTTTCACTTTTGGTTATTATAATCACTATAAAGCATGGTGTTTGAGCAAGTATATTGGAATGGACTATCTCAACTGAAGAACTAAAGACGGTGGCTTTGGCAAGTGGAGGCAGGATATTGAGGCCTGCTGGGCGTAGTTTGAGGGCTGAATTCTGAACCCCGGACCCACTATTTGGATTATTGATTATCACAGAAAGGATGCTTTCTAATGAAATCAATTTTCAGAGAGCTTGCATAACCTAGAAAAGAACAAGAAAACTGTTTAAAGTTGTGGTTCTCAAATATTTTGGCCTTTGGACCCCTTTACACTCTTAAAAATTATTGAGGATCCCAAAGAGCTTTTGTTTATGTGAGTTATATGTATTAATATTTACCTTATTAGAACCTAAAGCTGAGGAAAATTTAAAATATTAATTGATTTTAAAACAATAGTATCCAACCCATTACATGTTAATATAAGTAATACTTTCATTACAAAGAACTACACTTCCTAAAACAAAAACATTTAGTAAGAAGAGTGAAATTGTTTTATGTTTTTGCAGATCTCATTAACATCTGGCTTGACAGAATGGAGCTAGATTCTCTTATCTGCTTTTGCATTCAATCTGTTGCAATATCACATATCATGTATCCTCTAGAAAACTCTACGCTCATGAGAATGAAAAAGGCAAATAACATTTTAGTATTATTAGAAAATGGTTTTGGCCAGGTGCGGTGGCTCATGTCTGTAATCCCAGCACTTTGGGAGGCTGAGGTGGGCAGATCACCTGAGGTCAGGAGTTTGAGATGAGCCTGGCCAACATGGTGAAATCCCATCTCTACTAAAAAATACAAAAATTAGCCGGGCATGGTGATGTGTGTCTGTAATCCCAGCTGTTCAGGAGGCTGAGGCAGGAGGATTGCTTGAGCCCGGGAGGCGAAGTTTGCAGTGAGCCGAGATTGTGCCACTGCACTCCAGGCTGGGAGACAGAGCGAGACTCTGCCTCAAAAAAAAAAAAAAAAAAGAAAATGGTTTTGATCTTGTGGTCTCCTGAAATGGTCTCAGGGACTCCCAGAAAACTAGGAGTTTAAAAGATTAAAGCACCCTCATTGTAAGCAAACATACGTGTAGTTGAAGACAAACAATCTATTCTTTTACATTAATTAAATGCTTACTGGGACAGACCTTTGCTGGGATTCCAAGTTGTATTTGAGTGAAACAGAATTTCTGGAAGAAGGGTAATTCTCAGTTTTCGTGAATTCAGCTTGTTCTTATCCACTGTGGGGTTTACCATGCCACCATAGGAGTCTTTGATTAGGGTGCACTTGACAATTGCCTTTCGATTTCCAGTTCAGCTACAGAAAATTTGCTTGGCTTTTTGGTTTCTTTGGCTATTCCTGCTGCTCGTTGGGAATGTGGTGATTAGCTTGCAGGGTATGATCAAAGCATTGATTAACTTTCGTGTCATGTTTTATCTTCTAGAGAGAAGATGATGGTAGTGAAAAATAGACCAGAAATCTCTCTCATTGAATATTTGTCTCTCAAAATATAGCTTTCAAAGAGTATTAAGGTGGAGTGGGCTATAAAATCTTTGCATGCAGATTGGGAATGCCCTATGAGGTGGTGATTCCTCCCTGCTTGAAGAGTTGTACTTCGCAGTCACTCAGTGACAAAGAGCCTCCTGTTTTGTTTTGGCCCCTGCAATGACTATTGTGAGCACCATGCTCTGACAAGAAGTTTAACACCACAAGCTTTGGGATGGCTAAATGCAGTGTAGCTCATGAAAACTTTGGGACCAAATTAATATGCTTTAATTTGGAAAATATGTATTGGGAAATTATTTAATACATAAAATATTTTTGGGAAAGATTAAAGCTTTGTTACGTAAATAAAGCAATCCTGAATTCTCACAAATTTAAAGTATAACCTGGGGGTGGTGGTTTGTGCCTGTAATCTCAGCTACTCTGGAGGCCAAAGCAGGAAAATTATTTAAAGCCAGGAGTTTGAGACTAGCCTGGGCAATATAGTGAGACCCCATCTTAAAAAATTATTTTTATATATAGAGAGATATACATAAATTTACATCTATTATATATATATATATATCTATGTATATATATATAGATATAAATTAGCTTGGCGTGATGGCGCACGCCTGTAGTCCCAGCTACTTGGGAAGCTGAGGTGGGAGGATTGTTCGAGCCCCGAAGTTTCAGGCTGCAGTGAACTGTGATCGTGCCACTGAAATCCAGCCTGGGCAACAGAGATTGAGACCCCCACTCTGTCCCAACCCCCTCAGAAAATCCAAAGTATAATAACAGAGAATTTTTTATTTGATATTTGGTATCCCCATTCACTTTTTTTTTTTTTTTTGAGATAGAGTCTCACACTGTTGCCTGGGCTGGACTGTGGAGTGCGATCTTGACTCACTGCAACTGCCACCTCTCAGGTTCAAGCGATTCTCGTTGCCTCAACCTCTCAAGTAGCTGGGATTACAGGTGGTCACCACCAGGCCTGGCTAATTTTGTGTGTGTGTGTGTGTGTGTGTTTAGTAGAGACAGGGTTTCCCTATGTTAGCCCTGCTGGTCTCAAACTCCTGACCTTGTGATCTGCCCACCTCGGCCTCCCAAAGTGCTGGGATTACAGGCGTGACCACTGCACCCGGCCTCCCCATTCATTTTTAAGTGATGGCCTGTTAAGGTCAGATTTAGTCTTTCTCTCTCTCTCTCTCTCTCTCTTTCTCTCTCTCTCTCTCTTTTCTTTCTTTCTGACAGAGTCTCGCTCTGTCACCCAGGCTGGAGTACAGTGGCATGATCTTGGCTCACTGCATCCTCTGCTTCCCGGGTTCAAGTGATTCCTGCCTCAGCCTCCCGAGTAGCTAGATTTACAGGCATCCACTACCATGCCTGGCTAACTTTTGTATTTTTAGTAGAGACTGGGTTTTGCCATGTTGGCCAGGCTGGTCTCCAACTCCTGACCTCAAGTGATCCGCCTGCCTCCATCTCCCAAAGTGCTGGGATTACAGGCATGAGCCACCATACCCGGCCTAGTTTACATTTCTTGAGTACATATCATCTTATGCTGGAAGGTCAGGAATATGGATAAAGAGAACTTTGATTTTTAGTGGCTGATCTAGTTGCAGGTGATAACAGGCCTGAATAATTTGGTAGTTTTCTACAGTTGCACAGATTTGGCCAACAGAGGGCGGCAGAGTCCGGTACCTTGAGAACACAAATGCTGTGTAACCTGTGCGACTTCCGTGCTTAGCTGGTGTGGGTGGTGGAGACCTTAGTGAACTGGAGAGGAGATCTCAGATCTTGAGAGGACTGGCTTGCATTTGATTCTAGCTGATAGTTGCCTGTGGAGAGAAAACCCTAGTGTTGCAGGGTCGGGGCTTATGATTTTTCAAGAGATGAAAACATTCCAGAGTTCTCAGTGAAATTTTCTGATTTAAAAATGTTGCTCAGGGAGGGAGAGCATTAGGACAAATACCTAATGCACGCAGGGATTAAAACCTAGATGACAGGTTGATAGGTGCAGCAAACCACCATGGCACATGTATACCTATGTAACACACCTGCATGTTCTGCACATGTATCCCAGAACTTAAAATGAAAAAAAAAAAGAAAAATATATATGCATTAAAGAAGACAGATTATTAAAAAAAGTTGCTCAATTTCTTTTAAAGCATTGCTTGGGGAAAAGAAAAATAAAAGCTGTTAGTGGGTTGAATTTGACCTATGGTCTTCCCAGCCCTATAGTATCCTAGGAATGTGATTGACAGCCCAGACTTATTTGTCTCTTTGTATAAAAGGACATTTCCATAGCATTTCCTCAAAAGGGAGGAGAGGGGAATACTACAGAAAACAAAGGTAGAGCTGCTTTAACATTTCAGGGGAAATTCATGCAGTCTCCATTGGGAGGAAAATTTCAAGGTGTTAAGAAATTTTCGGTTTGGAATCCTGAAGTATAATAGAAGTTGACCTGTTAGACAAGAATTTTCCTCCAAATAATAAATTACTTTTTGAGCATTTGTTATAAAACCATCACTTTGCCTACTGCTGTGGGCAGGACCACACACTCCAGGTTTTGTGGGATTGGTTGACTTTTAAATATTCTGTCATGTTTCCCTGTAACCACTTCCACACTTGTCAGTATGGTTTCTTGACTTTTGATTTGGGTACTATAGTGACCCTCTGGCTATACTCAGGGTTTGCTTTCAATTCCTGCTGCAGCTGCCTCCTAATAGGCCTATCTGCCTGGACGCTGGCCTCCCTCAAGATTATCCTTTCTCACCACACAGAAACCACAGCCATTTTTTCAAAACTCAGATTGGATCAAGTCTTTCCTACTTCAGTGTTCTTCCCTTTTACTCTTAAAATCCTTCAGTGGCTTCTTATCACACATTAGGTTAAAGATACATAGCTTGAGCTGAGCATGGTGGCTCACGCCTGTAATCGCAGCACTTTAGGAGGCCAAGGTGGGTGGATCACGGGGTCAAGAGATCAGAACCAGCCTGGCCATCATGGTGAATCTACTAAAAATACAAAAATTAGTTGGGTGTGGTGGCGCATGCCTGTAGTCCCAGCTGTTTGGGAGGCTGAGGCACTGTAATCCCAGCTACTCGGGAGGCTGAGGCACTGTAATCCCAGCTACTCGGGAGGCTGAGGCAGGAGAATCACTTGAACCCGGAAGGTGGAGGTTGCAGTGAGCCAAGATCGCACCATTGCACTCCAGCCGGGGTGACAAGAGTGAGACCCTGTCTCCAAAAAAAAAAAAAAAAAAAAAAAAAAAGATAGATAGCTTGGCCCGTGCCTCTTTCTCCTGATTTTTTCATCTTTCACTCCAGCCACCTTGGCCTTGTGTTTACCATGTTTTCTTCCACCTGGGAGCTTTGGAGCAAAACTATTTTAGGTGCCCTCCTCCTCCCAATAGTGCTTTGATTAAGGTTATACAGGCAAAAAGTTTCGAAGGTACATGATGAGAAAATTGAGTGAAGATGATGTTGACAAAGGTGTTTTTGAGTTAGGATTATTCTTTATCATTTATTTAGAGCCATGAGGGAAAAGGTAGAGAATATTGACAAACCAGGCACTATAAAATTGGAGTTAAATCTGTGCTGATTATCTTATCAACATAAAGTTGAATTTTTTTTTTTTTTTTTTTTGAGACAGGCTCTTGCTCTGTTGCCCAAGCTGGAGTGCAGTGGTGCAATCATGGCTCACTGCAGCCTCGACTTCCTGGGCTCAAGTGAACCTCCCATTTCAGCCTTCTGAGTAGCTGGTAGTACAGGCATGCACCACCATGCCTGGCTAATTTTTTAAATATTTTTGTAGAGACAGAGGTCTCCCTATGTTGCCCAGGCTGGTTTCAAACACTTGGGCTCAAGCAATCATCATGCCTTGGCCTCCCAAAGTGTTGGGATTATAGAGATGAGCCACCATGCCCAACCTAAAGTCAAATTTCTAAGTGCTCTCTTAAAAAGAGCAAAAACACTTTCCTGTATATTCAGTGGTTGGTTTTGATAGTTACCTTCCAAGGATTGTGGGCCTGCAACTTTGAAACTACTAATATATAAGGAAAACATCATTTGTTAACATGTTTGTTGAAGGAAATTGCTAAATTTGTGATATTAATCACAGATCTTACGTATTAGCTTACTGATTCTTTCTGTAATAACCCAAATAATAAATTTAAAAACAAACTGGAACAAAACCCCAACTTCTCATGAATCTCATATGCACCTTCCTGCTCCTAGTGGTTTAGGTGAACACTGTCTTAGATTACTTTCTGTGATGACGGAAGTGTCCTGTATTTCCATTGTCTGATTTGAAGTGTGGCTACTGCAACTGAGGAAATGAGTATTTAATTTTATTTAGTTTTGTTTTAAAGCTATTGGCTACCCTATCAAATAGTACAGGTACAGATTGCCTGGTTGTTAAGTATCTGAGGCTGGGCGTGGTGGCTCACACCTAATCCCAGCACTTTGGGAGGCCGAGGCAGGCAGATCACCTGAGGTCAGGAGTTCGAGACCAGCCTGGTCAGTGAAACCCCATCTCTACTAAAAATACAAAAATTAGCCGGGTGTGGCCATGCCTGCCTGTAGTCCCAGCTACTTGGGAGGCTGAGGCATGAGAATCACTTGAACCCGGGAGGTGGAGGTTGCACTGAGCCAAGATGGTACCACTGCACTCCAGCCTGGGCAACAGAGCAAGACTCCATCTCAAAAAAAAAAAAAAAGTATCTGAAAGACTTTCCTTCTTTGGAATTTATGTTTGCAAGTCAAAATACAGGGGAGACTGTAACAGATTAGTTTCAAAGCACCTTATTTTATCACAGGGTGTGTGTACATGCAGGCCCCACAGCCTGGAATATGATTCTTTCCCTTCTTCCTCAGAGTAACTTCTCCTTATCCTGCAGATCTTTGTTCAGGCATTGATTCCTCTGGAAAACTTTCCCTGATATTTCATGTAAGATCAAATCTCCTATTAACAACACCATGCCTATCTCCTTCACTAGAGCAAATTCATATGTTGGAGGGAATGATGCAATGGAGAAGGAAAGATGGATACGCTAGGGTCTTGGCCCCCCATGAGTGGCAGCGGAGTCGGGAAGTACAGAGTGCAGGGGATCCAGATGGCATGGGTGGGAAAAAGACTTCAATGGGGAGGGTAGTCCTCTCTTGTGATGAGAAAGCAGAGGCAGCAGAAGGTGTAGGTGCAGGGGAGGGTTTTGCATTTGGAGGTGGCGACTGTGGGAGTTGCTGTCTGGCTCCCATTTTCTTCATTGAGTTGGGGAACAGGGGTGTGGGGGATGGTGGCAGTGAGGCCCTCAATTAAAAAGGGGGTTGAAGGTGGAAGGTTTGAGGAATTGGGACAGATTAAGACCTGGTTGCTCTAAAATAGCAGAATGGCATTTGAGAGTGGGGATGCTGATTTAAAATGACACCAGCCTGCCTGCTCATGTAGGCTTTACAGATGTGGGCTTAAAGCAAGGTGATAGTTGGGCTATTCAGGGTTGGGGTTTTGCCAAATCTGGGAACGAATGAGGACAGACATGTTAAGAGCAGGAAAATTTCCTCCCCATTTTTGTCCCATTGTCGATACAGCCGAGGCTTCTTCCTGATCTGAAGTTGGTGAACCTGAGTTGAGCATGGAGTGAGAATTTTAGTGATGCACCCCACATCCTTCTACCACTGCTCCATTCACTTCCCATGTCACTGTTATTTGAGGAAATACCCCGAGCAGCAGAATGTGAAGTGTGCTTTCTTCCTGGGCACGTGGCTGCCATAAGATGGAATTGTACCACATCCCTTGTGACACACAGGGCTACCGAACATCCTGCTCACCTCTGTCACTTCTGTACCTCTCCCTCCCACCTTAGAAATACTGATCATGAAAGAGAGACTAGTTCTCTGATGGGAAGGTGATTGAACCTCACTCACCTTTGCCTTCTGGGGCCTCATGATTTGATGACTACAAAGCCCTGCACATAGCTTGGCTGAGGTTCATTTTTATCAGGAAGGAACCAAGTTTACTGTTTGTGGGATGGTTTTGGTGGTCAGTCCACAGGTGAAGCGTCTCTGATGGGAGTACCCAGCTGACAGTCAGGGTAAGAGTCCCCTGGGGAGGTGGTGGCTAAAATGACCTATCTGGCTGTTTGTGGCTTCTACAAGGTGCAGTGAGGAGTAGCGCTGGAGTCCCTGAGGCCCTGAGCCCCTTCAGTGGCTGCTTTGCCAGCTGTCTCTTTAATTTAAATGGATATTTCCCTTTTATTTTAAAATCAATTTTTAGTTGTGCAAATACATGAATGAATTCTCCTAAAAATTTAAACATGGAGATGGAGCTAAAGCTTGATTTTCCTTGGACTGCTCTCTATAATTGCAGTCCTCTCCTCTTGTTCCCAAAGGTAACAACTAATGTTAGTTTAGTGCACGTATGTGCAGACTGTTGGATTTGCCTACTGTACAATTTAGGATTACGTTCAGCTGCATATGATAGGAAAATCTCTAATAACACTAGCTGAAGTCAGAAGTTTTCTCAGATAAAGTCTGGAGACAGGCAGTCCAGGGCTGATACAGTGACTCCACGATATTACCAGCGATCTGGGCATCACTCTGCCTTTGTTCACTGTCTCCACCCTCAAGGTCACCTCCTGGTTCAAAATGGTGATGAAAGCTCCAGTCATTCTATCTGCAACCCAGGCCAGACATAGAAAGAAGGGAGGGAGCCTTGTTTGCATTCACTTCTAACTACATCTCGCTGACCAGAGTTTAGTCATACAGCCGCATGTGGCTGCAAGAGATGCTGGGAGCTGTTGTCTTTCAGCTGAATTCATTGCTACAACAAATAAAATTGTAATTCTGTTATTAAAGAGCAGAGAGAAGGCAACTAGCAATCTCTGCCATGCAAATGTGTGTATAAAAGTAATAGCATTAATTTTATACCACACATATAATTTGGTAGCTTGTTCTTTCCAGCGCAATGTGTTTTAGAGGTCTCGGACTATTAATACACGTAGTTCTACATTTCATTCAGTGTTGTATAGTATTTCCATTATAAAAATATAATTTGTTTAGCTATTTCCTCATGAGCAATCATTTATTTCCAGCTTTTCCCTGTTAGAAAGCGGTACTGTAATGAACACCCTTAAATATTATTTCTTGTGTACACATGGGTGTCATATTCCAGAACAGATATTAAGCGAAATTGGGCCAGGCACGGTGGCTCATGCCTGTAATCCCAGCATGTTGGGAGGCCAAGGCAGGCGGATCACGAGGTCAGGAGATTGAGACCATCCTGGCCAACATGGTGAAACTCCGTCTCTACTAAAAATACAAAACATTAGCTGGGCATAGTGGCACATGCCTGTAGTCCCAGCTACTCAGGAGGCTGAGGCAGGACAATCATTTGAACCTGGAGGTGGAGGTTGCAGTGAGCTGAGATCACGCCACTGCACTCCAGCCTGGGTGACAGAGAGAGGCTCTGTGTCAGAAAAAAAAAAAAAAAGAAGCGAAATTGGTGGATTGAAGTTGATGCACGTTTAAAAGATGTATTAAAAATGCCTCTTGGCTGGGTGAGGTGGCTCACTCCTGTAATCCCAGCACTTTGGGAGGCTGAGGCGGGTAGATCACCTGAGGTCAGGAGTTCGAGACCAGCCTGACCAATATGGTGAAATCCCATCTGTACTAAAAATACAAAACTTAGTCAGACATAGTGGCATGCACCTGTAGTCCCAGCTACTTGGGAGGCTGAGACAGGAGAGTTGCTTGAACCCAGGTGGCGGAGGTTGTAGTGAGCCGAGATTGCACCACTGCACTCCAGCCTGGGTGACAGAGACTCCTTAAAAGAAAAAAAAAAAAAAAAAGCCTCTCAACTGGCTATAGCATTTTACACCCGCTCTCTCCCCATCAGTGTATGACAGGTCTGTCTTACTAACTTTGCCTGTACTTAATATTACATTACTATGAAGTTTTAAACAATTTATGCTGGCTCCAAAGAAACGCCTGCTGAGACATAAGAGTTTGCCACCAGACCCATAAGTTCATTTTTAACGTAAAACTTCAAACATCCTGTCTATGAATTAACTTTATCATTAACTTTGCTTCTAATTTAAATGTCACAGTCTATTTTACAGTCACAGCTTGATTATCATCGGAACAGGATTTGTGTCCATCAGAGAGAACTGTGTGCTGCGGGCCTATGACTAAGCACTGATATTTACTGAGGGCTTACTGTAGGCCAACCCCCTTACATGCTATGCTCTTTCCATTGTTACTATTGATCTCCTTAATAACTATGTGCTATTTTCCCCATTCCCAGAGACAGAAACTGACACATGAGAGAGGTTAAGTAAATTGTCCAGGTTGCACAGGCAGAAAATGGTAGAGCTGGGATTCAGACCCAGCTAACCAAGGTCTCTTTACCACTCTGAAATACTGTATCTGCCTATGGTATTTCAATGTGAGACATACAAACCATTACTGAGTCTCTCCACATGCAAAGAATGCTAATGACTAGCTGTGTGTATGCTGAGAGTAGGGAGGGGGACAAAGGAACAAACAAAGGAGGTGAAGATCTTAGCGTGGCCCAGTGATTGCCTTCCAGGTCTAACTCCTCTCTGGTGAGAGAGTGTGCATGACTCGCTCTGTACTTGCTATAGCGTCTTCTACCAATAATGACCTTCCATGTTGTAATGAAAACTATGTGTAATGGGAATTCCTGGGGTGAAAGGGTCCTCTTGCATGGAATGAAGTAGGTTGGGTCAATTTATGGGGAAGCCACCATCTGCAAAAACCTTCTAACTCAGCTCCCTCCTTTCACTTTTGTTCTACTTGACAGCCAGAGTGATCTTCAGAAACTAATGTCCGTAAGTTCTTTTTTTTTTTTTTTAGATGGCATCTCACTCTTGTTGCCCAGGCTGGAGTGCAATGATGCAATCTCAGCTCACTGCAACCTCCATCTCTTTGGGTTCAAGTGATTGTCCTGACTCAGCCTCTGAGTAACTGGGATTACAGGCACCCGCCACCATGCCTGGCTAAGTTTTGTATTTTTAGTAGAGACGGGGTTTTACCATGTTGACCAGGCTGGTCTCGAACTCCTGACCTCAGGTGATCCATTTGCCTTGGCCTCCCAAAGTGCTGGGATTACAGGCATGAGCCACTGAGCCTGGCTATGTCCCTAAGTTCTAATGACGTTCACCGTCTCGCTGGAATATGCTGGTACTTTTTCCCACTTTAGAGTCTTTGCATTTGCTCTTTCTCCAGAATGTTCTTCCTGGAGACTTCATGGCAGCTTTCCAGTCACATGCAGGTGCTGGCTTAACTTTTCCCTCAGAGTGGTGGTCCCTCAAATGTTCCTGTTATTGCAGCTAAAGTCACCCAGCCACTCTTCTGTTGTCCCCTTTTAGTCTCTTCACAGCACGCGCCTAAACGTTCTTGCTTGTTATGTCCATGTTTCACATGCCTGCTACACCAGGACACGAGCGCATGGGCTCCTCTAGGCAGAGCCCTTGTCTTGTTCACGTTGGTGTTCCTGCCCAGGACAGAGCCTGGCATCAATGCGTGGGGCTCCGGCAGATAAAGGCTTAGTTTACTTGTAAGTTTGTTCCTTAGACTCTGATTGTCATTTACACTGTAAAGGAAAAGTAATAATACGTATTATAATAAAGAACTATTAAATGCTAAACATTGTGCTAGCTACTTGACCTATATGATCTTACGCAAAGCTCACAATTCCCATTGTGCAGTTGAGGAAACTGAGGTAATTAGTGTAGTCAGAACTTGAGCCTAGATTGTCCCTCTAAAGCTCTTGTCCTTCTCACTGCCCTAGAATTCAGTGTTGCTAGCAATTTTCTACTCCTGGGATGCGACAGAGTCCGGTTCTTTAAAGATCCACGGGCAAATAGTTCCCTACATAAAAAATATAGGGGTGGAGTGAGGTGGGGGGTGGTGTTATCAAGCCAAATGCCTTCAAGAAACCCTGGATGCAGTCTTACCCCACCATTGGTAAAATGAAATGACTCCCTTCTTCTTGGTGTTTGGGTTGTAGTTAATCTGATATTTATTTCGATCTTTTACAGGAATAAAAATAAGAAAGCAGTCACACATTTTGTTGGTGTCTTTAGAGTGGGCGGCATGGCATCTGCCCTGCTTGGCTCCTGGCTTACCCTGTTTTGCCACTAAGTACATTTTCCTAGGCCGGCCCCTCTTGGCAGGAGATCACACATGTGTTATGTTGGTGTATTTAAAAAGTGGGTAATTCATTTGTTAAATGAATACGGCAATTATTAATTTCAATTTATCCTGTTTATTGGGAACAGCTGTTCATTAACATTTATTTAACTGCTAATTTTAGAGCCAAACTAATTACCTCAAATACACAGCGCAGTGGTGTCCTGTATAGAGGAGCGCTCGCTCTAACTGCTCTGTGTGCCAGAATAGAGAACTAGCTGGCCCTCCTGGGTGCTGTTCTGCAGGTGACCAGGTGGGGGCTCACCTCAACCGGAGATCGGACTGCAGGCTGCAAACAGGTCCGTGGGGCACAAATCTATCTACAAAGTATCTTAAGACCAGAGTGGCAAATTGTCCCCAGGGGCCAGGAAAGTCGTAAAAATGAATGAAATGGGAAGGTGTAAGAACTTGCACCACCTCACAGGTCTATCTTTGTTCTATTACTTTTGATCAGCATAAAGTTATAAGAATCTTTCTTTACAGAAAGAAAGACGATTTCAAGCATGATGATAAATATCATTGTCCCTAACCCTGAGTTTCCAGAAGACACTGTTGGATTCTTTAAAGATCCATCAGCAAATAGTTCTCTAAATAAAAAATATAGGCGTGGAGTAGGGTTGGGGGTGGTGTCATCAAGCCAAATGCTTCCAATAAACGCTTGGTACAACCTTATGGCACCCTTGGTAAAATGAAATGACTCCCTTCTTCTTGGTGTTTGGGTTGTAGTCAGTTAGCTGTTTATTTTTTACAGGAGTAAAAATCTACCTTTTACAGGAAAATAGGTGGGCACAGTAGCAAACTGAAGAGCACACAGTTGGAAGGGGGTCTGGGGGGGTCAGTTGGGGTCAGGATGGGGGGTAAGGACATGAGGATTGGGAGCTGCCTCTTAGAGGAGTCAGTTGTTGTCAGCTGGGAAACTGGGACCCTTTAATTTTTCAAGGGAAACCAAATACATGAATTTTGATGTGGAATTTCCTAAATTTTAGATATTAGCTCAAATTTTATTTATTTATTTTTTTACATAGGGACTTGCTCTGTCACCCAGGTTGGAGTGTAGTGGCATGATCATGGCTTACCTTGACCTTCTGGGCTCATGGGATCCTCCTGCCTCAGCCTCCTGAGTAGCTGGGATTACAGTTGTGGACCACCACGCCTAATTTATTTATTTATTTATTTTTTGTAAATACAGGATCTTGTTTTGTTGCCCAGGCTGGTCTCTAACTCCTGGGCTCAAGCAATCCTCCTGCCTCAGTCTCCCAAAGTGCCTGATAATGGGTATGAGCCACCACGCCTGGCTTAGCTCAAATTGTAAAAGTATACTGTGTAGAATAGCAAAATACATCTGTGGCTTGAGGCCTGCCCATTTGCAGCTGCTAAATTAAAAGTTTTCTCTGTGGGTAATACTCAGGTGGCTGGTGAATAGACATGTCTTCTGAGGCCAAATCTAATTTATTTGGCTTTCAATCATTGTTTTTTTTTTTCGGTCTAGACAACTGTCTCTCTTACTAAAAAAATTAATGTTAAGCAAAATTCTTAACATTTCCGTGCTTCATTTTCCTTATTTTTAAAATGAAAGAGTTGGATTTTGTTTGCTTACTATTAATCTACAACTTTAATAGGACTTAAAACTATACAAGAAACACAAAACTTACAGGGGACATTAAAGTGGTAAAGCAATTTTTATGTAGGAGCCATTTTATTAAATACTTTGGATCTTTTTTTTTTTTCCTCTCTTAAGGGCAAATCCCTTATTCTATAGACAAGACCATTGTCAAAATGCAGATCCCAGGTCCCCACAAGTCTGAGCCTGTATGGTTGGCATCTGGTGGTAGGCACCCCAGTGACCCTGATGCAGAGGGGCCTGGAGCACACTTTGAGGATTTGTGCTAGATTTTGCTTGTTGGCACTCAACATCTGTTTCCATCGCTGTCTGTGTCCCCAGACTCCTCCATCACAGGGACCAGAAGGCTGAAAACCCACACTCCCCTGACCCTTTGGCCACTAGGATTCTAGATGCAACTTAGATTCTGGCAAGTAGGAGCCCTTGAGATTTTGAAGGTAGAAGGAAGACAAAGGCCTTTCTTTTTTTTTTTTCCTGAGATTTTGTGCTGCTGATATGTGTGAGTGCTGGCAGCAGCTGGGCTCCAGGTTCATTCTGTATTATTTAGCTTCATGGTATGGGGAAGCTGTGGCTTCAGCAGTGGCAGTAGCCACACAAGCCACAATGGCCTGGCCTCCTAGTGACAGTCACTGCTCCTGTCCTCTGGTTGGTGGCTGTGGTAGTTTATAATCTGGAGGTCACATCCTGTTTCAGTCAGCATAGGCAAAGTTCTGCTGTGGTAATAAATAACCTCCTAATTTTAGGTGGCTTATTTCTCATTTGTGCTGTGTGCCTACTGTGGATTGCCTTGGGGCTGTGCTTTGTGTCTCCTCACTGTAGGATCTGGACTCATGGAGCAGCCATCAACTTGGTCTATCATGCTAGAGGGGTGCAGAGGCCTACAAAGACTGTGCTGACAACTAAATGGTGTGACCTAAAAGCAAAACATGTCATCTACTCTCAAAAATCAATGTTCCCGTCTGGGTGCGGTGGCTCACACCTGTAATCCCAGCACTGTGGGAGGCCGAGGTGGGTGGATGACTTGAGGTCAGGAATTTGAGACCAGCCTGGCCAACATGGCGAAACCCCATCTCTGCCAAAAAATACAAAAATTAGCCAGGTGTGGTGGTGCACATCTGTAGTCTCAGCCACTCTGGAGGCTGAGGTGGGAGAGTCACTTGAACCCAGGAGGTGGAGGTTGCAGTGAGCTGAGATAGCGTCACTGCACTCCAGCCTGGATGATGGAGTGAGACCCTGTCTCTAAGATCAATGCTCCCAGCAGCACCCAGCACCCAGTACCACCCAGCACCCAGCACCATAGCATGAACTCAGGAGGGTACTATAAATGCCCATGAATTAGGACGATGGTTTGGAGATCTTATTGCTAGGAAAAGGAAGCCCTTGCAGTATTTTATGCATACAGAGGGAAATAAACATAAGAAATGTATAACCTTAAAAGGCAAGAAAAGTCACTTGTCCCATCCAACCACAAAGGGACTAGGAAGTGTTCTCAGAAGGTGGAGAGCTGGAAATACTTGGTGATGACTACTTATAACTCCCACAAAAGCGTAGAGGCAGCCTTTTAAATTCCACTCACTAACTCTTCCAGTGATTTCGCAAATACCTATCTCTGAATCAAACCCCATTCTTCTCAAGATATCTAGAGTGGTTTTGTTTCTTGCCTAAACTCTGACCAGTAAATAGACATTACCTTGTACCTACACTATATATGCTATCTTGAATTTGTGTTAGCTAACACACTGTTTTAGATTATGTTAGTTGTAGTATCTTTTAACACCTCGTTTATGCAAACAGGAATTAAATCAATGACTAAAGCTTGAAAAACCCTCATCCCCATCCATTAGCAGACTTCTGCATCCACTCAATTTGCTACCTGCTCTCTGCAATTATATAGTCTCTTCAATGAAAAGCTTATTTATATTTGTTCAAAGTAGCCTGGGTTTGTGGTTTTCTCTACCAAAGAGGGCTCAGTTGTGTGAATATTGATCTAGAAGCACCTTTTGGGGTTGATTCCCAGGTTAATAGGTCTTGCTGAATTTTACTATCTTGTGCCTAAACACAGATCCTTACCAATAAATCAAATTAACCTCTTCCTTTTCTCTCAGAGCTCAGTTCTCCCTCCTCTGCTGTTACTCTCAATGGTGCCACCATTTTGCTAGACAGGCTGCATATATCAGTTTATTGGGAATGGCTGCTAGGAGAACTGTGAGAAAGATTTCTGGGATCTGAGAAGAGGAATGTGGAGATCAGTCATTGTTGTCCATGAGTACAGTTAGATGGAAGTTGGCCAACTTCATCAAGTCTTCAGCTACAACCAAACTGGATTCCAGGCTGTTCTTAAAGACATCTTTCTCCTTTATCTGACTTTATTCCCTTCATTACATCTACCTGGGCTATATTTCTTCACTTTCTCACCAATCCAATTTCTACTCCCCCTTAAGACCCATTGAAAACTTTCTTGATTTATCATGGATCTTAGCCATTTTTGTTCCCCACACAATGTTGAGTTCATAGTTGCTACATAAATATTTGTTTAATGAATAAAAAAAAGACTTCTTTTGTTGCCTTAAACAGCCTAGATATTTTTCTTAACTATTTATGGATTGTTTTGTCTTTAAAGTTAGATTGGCCACCACTGAGGGGAGCGATGAACCAGACCTTAAATTCATTTGTGTAATCTTCATTGTCTTGCCTATAGAGACTTAAACAATAATACCATTTCCATTTGAGAATTTTTGCCCTGAAGGTTGTTGGCACACCAGGGGTGGCTCTAGAAATATATATACTTATCAGACTATTACTGATGATAATGTTCAGAGACTTTGAATTTCCTAGGAAGGAGGGAGGGTAAGGAGAGCTGGATCACAGCCTGATAAAATATCCTTTTCTCCTCCTAACCCTATCCACTCTTCACCTAGATACCAGTTCTCATTCTTCAGTCCCCAGCCTGTTTGTCATACCTACTTAGAGAAGTAGCTCTAGCTCCCCTCTAATAGCAATGATAACTTTTACTACTTTGAATTTCTTTGGACTATCCTTTTCTCTTTCTAGCCTGGAAACTCCCTGAGGTACCTGGCTGCCTTTGTTCTTTTTTGCATCCCCAGAACTCACTGCAGTTCCTGGCATATAGCAGACATTGAATAGTTATTGTTTGGATGAAGGAATGACTATCTAGTATGTTAACTCTGAACTAAATTAATTTTTTTTGAGCTGGGAGTGGTAGCCCATGCTTGTAATCCCAGCACTTTGGGAGGCAGAGGTGGGAGGATCACTTGAGCCCAAAAGTTTGAGACCAGCCTGGGCACCATAGTGAGACCCATCTCTACAAATAACTTAAAAATTAGCCAGGCATGGTGATGTGCACTTGTGGTCCCAGCTACTTGGGAGGCTGAAGCAGGAAGATTGCCTGAGCCTGGGAGGTCAAGGCTGCAGTGAGCTGTGATCACACCACTGCACTCCAGCTTGGGTGACAGGGTGAAACCATGTTTCAAAATTTTTTTTTTTTTTTTTTTTTTTTAAAGAGACAAGGTCTTGCTATGTTGCGCAGGATGAGCTCAAAGTCTTGGGCTCAACTGATCCTCCTGCCTTAGCCTCTTGAGTAGCTGTGATTATAGGCATGCACCACTGTGCCCAGCCTTAAATGAATTTTGATTAATTCCCATAATTTAGCATTATTACTATTACAACTTGGATTACAACTTGAATATATTAGGACAGATCAAATATTTAGCAAGATGGGGAGTGTGGAATAGGATATCTCTAAATAATTATATGTTCTACATTATAGTAACCTTTAACTTGATACTAAATTTTTCTTACTTTCACTAAATTTTACCCAATACTAAATATGACTTTATTTTCAGGGGTTGGGGGAAGACTGAAGGCCCTTCTGAGCCTTCCAAGAGCTCAGGTTCATCATTTACACACCATCCTATACTTTGACTATGAGGAAGGACCATGCAACACAAACACAGTTTAGGACTGCCAGAGGCAACTCACATCACACGTTTTAAAGAGAACATTCACTAGCCAGGAGAATTGCTTGAACCCAAGAGGCAGAGGTTGCCGTGAGGCAAGACTGTGCCACTGCCCTCCAGCCTGGAAGATAGAGAGAGACCCTGTCTCAAAAAAAAAAAAAAAAAAAAAAAAGAACAATTCTCTTCCTCTGTGATAACAGTGACTTTAGGACTACAGTTTTCCAAGGTACTATATTTCACTTTTAATTTTAGCTATAAGCCATTGACTAATACGACTTGAACCTATGATGAGATTTCTACTCTTTAAAAAAAAATCCCCCTTGTACACAGCAGAGAGATGCAAAGAATTAATTGACATGTCAGGCTTCATTTTCTGCATAGTTACTCTGAGCTAATATTTAGACTTCAGCTATATTTTTGATGCAAACAATGTGCAGCCATACCCGTGTCCTTTTTAAATTACAAGGTTTGAGCCTGCACACTAGCCTCGGGAGGACCTTGGATCCGTCTTTCTTACACATGGGACTTAAGGCAAGTCATTAAAACAGAAGAACCCTCATATGCAGAGCTGAGGAGCCTGCTCTTGGTGCAGTAGAATCTGGAAAATGAGAGGGAGAAGCTGGCATAAGAACACCAGTTTTGCTCTAGAGCAGGGATTCCCCCTTCTCTGCCCCAGTATCCAGGCTGACACTGGTATTAAGGGTAGTTCATGAGTGGCCTTGATATTCTTTGGTGTCATTCTTCAGAGACATTGGGGCTATATGTTGAATGTCTATAGTTCTACCCTCTCCCACGACCCCTCATCATGAATTCAGCTAAAATGAGTCTATTTTTATCATCTGCCTGTATCATCCCTGGTGGCCAGAATGGTAGTTGTTAAAAATAATGCTAATTATAGCAATAATAATAGCTGTCATTTGTTGGCCATCTGCTATGTTCTAGTAAGTTGCCAGGGGCTTTCCGTGCATTATCTCATTTATCCTTCACCACAATCCTGTTGTCATAGACATTTTTCATTGTGGGGAGAGTTGCCTTTGTGTGCATCTTTATGAGCATCTCCCTTTGAAAAGGAATCTAGACCTCCAGGGGTGCCCTGCCTTTCCTCTCCTACCTCTAGCAGACAGGTTAGCCTCCCAGACACCTGTGCTGGATTTTTGAGCAGGAGCCAAGACACAAAGGGCAGAGGCAAGGGGTGGTAGAGTCCATCTGTGCTGCCGGCAGCAGCATCTGGACAAATATTCTTAATGCCCAGCCTTCAAGGCACTCGTGGCTCCTGCTGGCTTTCCATGCATGTACATCTGTGGTTCTGTAGATTCTAGTAAGTTCCTTTTTTTTTTTTTTTTTTTAACTTGAATGCTGTTGCTTGCAACCAAGTATGTTATCACATGTGTGAATCAGGTACTATCATTATCTCTGTTTTACAAGAGAGAAGACTGAAACTCAGATAAATTAAGTAACTTGACCAAGGTCACATATGAGTATGTTGCAGGGCTAGGACTCAACCCACAGATGTCAGATACCAGAATCTGATTCTTCCACTGGCCTCTGCCAAGTTAATGGACTCTTAGCTCTGTGTGCCTCGTCCATCAGACATGGTTATAGCATCTGAGAAGGACAATAGGATAGCCTAGTCTTCAGAAAAGACACATGACTAGTTTTTGTTTTCTTCATTTAACAAGATAAGAGCTGCCTTGATTTTTCTTTACCCAGGTGGATCTATTAGATTTCCTTTCTTGAAACACTTTCCCTGCCTTTTAATGAACCAAAGGATTGTAAACCCATGAGTGATTGTTTTAAATTTTATTTTTACAGCCCAGCAAGCTAAGAACCATGAGTGATTTTTAATTAAACACCATTTTTTTGTTTCTTGAAATCTAAAGCTCCAATTAAAAGTAAGAAACCACAACTGCATTAAACTTCATCACTTGAGCCCCAAGTCAGCAAGCAGCCATAAAACAGTGACACGCTGGAGATGAGTTGCATGCATTTATCAGTAAATGGGGCTATGTATGCTAATGGGCTTCAGCTTGGGAACTCCAGGCCTGGCTGCATCAGACTGGTTAAAAGCTCAGTTCATTAATAGGAGCCCATGAAGGACTGACTTGTAGTGTCTAATGCCTGCTCCAGGTCCCACAAAAGCAGCTGAGTGTGTGCCTTTGCCTTTGGAAGGAATTTTGCAGAATTGTGGTTGTGAGGGGTTGGGGTTGAGTGGAGACTTCTGAGAAAACAGGATCACACGGACCCAACCAAGGCGTGGGAGCAAAAGACTAGCACATATCAAATTCCTGGGTTGTGTCAATTACTGTACTAGGAACTTTATATTTGTTAGTCATTTAATTCTCGAGGAAATTTTTTGATATAGGCAGATATAGCCTATTTCTTTCTTTTCCTTTTTTTTTTTTTTTTTCTTTTCGAGACAGAGTTTCACTCTTGCAGCCAGGCTGGAGGGCAATGGTGTGATCTTGGCTCACTGCAACCTCCACCTCCCAGGTTCAAGCCATTCTCCTGCCTCAGTCTCCCAAGTAGCTAGGATTACAGGTGACTGCCACCATGCCCGGCTAATTTTTTTTTTTTTGTATTTTTAGTAGGGATGGGGTTTCACTATGTTGGCCAGACTGGTCTCGAACTGCTGACCTCAGGTGATCCACCCCCCTCAGCCTCCCAAAATGCTGGGATTACAGGCATGAGCCACTGCGCCCATTCCAACCGCATTTCTTATAGGTAAGGAAATTGGGATTCAGAAGGGTCAGTTGCTGAAGATTACAGAGGGAGGAATAACTAGGGCATAAACCCAATTTTGACCCCAGAGCTATCTCCCATGACCTTGGCAAGTTGCATTATCTCACTGGACCTATTTTGGGGTAGAGAATCTCTAATAGTCAAAAGATTCATTAGCATGGGCTTTGAAGTTAGACAGACAGACCTTGTATCAAATCTCTTCTGCCTGTATGTCATCTGACAACCTCTTTGAGCATCAGTTTCTGTTCATTACAGGGGATTTTAGCAAGTTTTCATAAGACACAAGCTTGCAACGATATATGGCACAGTGTGGGACACATGTTGACAATCATTGGTTGTTGATGCTCAATGATTGTTGATATTGCTGTTTTTTCTTACTCACCTTGCCTTTTAGGGTTTCTAAAGTACTGCAGGATTTCTCTTCCTAGCTCAAAGTTCTCCAGGCTGTCATCCTCTTTCGTGGGCATTTATAGTATCCTCCTGTGTTCATGCTGTGGGGCTGGGTACAGCCAGAAATGCAGTGGGAAGAGGACTGCATCAGTCAGGACTCTGTTTTTTCTTTCAATTGCACGCGATAGAAAATGTAATTCAGACAAATTTAAGCAAAAATGATCCTGAGTTTAGGCTAGAGAATATGTAATAAAAAGTTCAAGAGCGGATTTGGCTTCAGACTCTGCGTGATCCAGGCTCAAACAGTGTAGTCAGCACCTGACTTCTCTCTCTCCTCTGGCTGCTTTTGCTCTGTGTAACTTCAGTTCTTCAATGAGCTCTCACTCAGGGCAGCAACACGACAGCAGTTCCCATTCTATCTGCTCAGCTTCATGTCCTGGGAAAATGTGAGCGAACTCTCAAAGGTCCTAGGATTTGCTCTGGGATGGCCGAATCAAATGTCCCCGCCCCCATTGCCAAGCCCAGGAGAACTGGTGCATCCACTGGCCTTACAGAGGTGGGCTCTACCCAAAGAACTGGATAGAGAGGGAGGGAGGGGCTTTTCCTGAAAGGAATCATGGTGGGTCTTCTCAAGGTGATAGACGCTGGGCAGCAAACATAACAAAATGTTGACTACAGGAGCATGGTCTCTGTCCTTTGGATACTTGCAGTCTAGAGCAGGGGCTGGTGGACTCTTTCTATAAAAGGCCAGATGGTAAATGTTTCAGGCTTTGTGGGTCATGTGGTCTCTGTAAACTACATCATTGCAGTGCAAAACAGCCGTAGACAATTTGTAGACTAATGAGCAGGACTGTGTTCCAATGAAACTTTATTTATGGACACTGATATGAATTTCGTATCATTTTCATGTGTCATGAAACATTCTTCTTTTCATTTTCTTTAACTAGTGAGAAACATAATAGCCATTCTTAGTTTGCAGGCTATACAGAAACAGGCAGCAGGCTGGATTTGGCCAATGCCTGGTCTAAAGGTAAAAACAAACACTTTTCTTCCCAGTCCCATTTCCTCCCATCACCACATCTATTTATCTCATGTATTTCTTGTGAAAGGGGGAAATAGCACGGTCTGTTGGAGCATTTGGTGAGGATCAATTGCTCAAGATTTGGTGGATAGTGAAACATACTGGGTTCCAAGTGACTGAGCAGTTTTGTATACATCCAGTTTTGTGGCCATCCCAGATTATTGTATTGGACACATTTATGAATTCCTTTGCTTTGTAAGTCCTGAGAGACTTGTTAGTCAATCAGCAAGGCTTTTTTTTTTTGCCTGCCAGTGGGTCTTCTGTATAGACAGAGGAGGCAGAAAGAAGGTGAAAACTCTTTGATCTACTCATAGTCTAACTTTGAAATGTAACCAAAGTAAAATTCTTATTCTGAAAAGGGGCATGGGTATATGACAGTAAAAAATTCCTGAGCTCTATCTTTTTCACGTATTTGAGCGTGGTGAAGGCCAAATAAAATAGGGTTGAAATTCAGTGAGATTAGCATTTAAGGCTGTGCCCTAGAGATGCTTTGCAATGAAGTTTTTCCTTCCATAGTAAAATTTGAAAAATCAAGATAATATATTATGTATAATTTATTGTTTTAATTTATTGCTTTAAAGATTTTTTTTTTAATCCTGAGATTATGTCTTTCCTACCTTATTATTTTTCTTTTCTAAAATTATAATAAAGGTAGGGGGTCTTTTTTTAAAGGCAAAAATAAAAATAATTCCCAACCTTGGGAATTCCATGAAATTTCTATGTAAATTCCATGAAATTCAAAGGTCTAAAATAGAAGAGCAAGGTCAACATTTTTAGGTCATATATCTTTGTATATAAAATTTTTGAGCAGGAATCCCTAGCTTATATATATTTATTTATAAGTTGTTTATTACTAACCTCATATGGATCAGATATTAGTAAAGCATAATACTTATTTTTTAATTAAAATAATAAGTACTTCCACATTCCAATGGACAATTTGCATTTTAGAGGCCATTGGTTTGATTTAGACAACAAGAACTTATAATTTAATAAGGAACCTCTGAGCTTTGAAGAGTCTGAGAAAACATCTCTCCAGGGCCACCTATCCTGGCATCTTTGATGGGCTTCAGATCATTTATGACCCTCTGGGATCCTATGCAAAATGATTTACGTATATTCATTTTTCTGGAGTGGAGTCCACTGCTTAAATAGGTTCTCAAAGAGTAAGATCTGCCGACTAAAAGACAAATTCACAGATCTAGTGCAGCTGCTTTATAAAGACAGAAAAGAAGGTAAATTGCCAGGATCAAGGCAGTAAAGTCAGAACTGAGGTGGAATTTGCATTTGATGGAGTTCCTGTTTCATTGCTTTTAGAATTGCTTAGATCTCTCAGTTTCTATCCCATTCTTTGGGTATTAGAGATTCACAAACAACTACATAACACCTTGGCTCATTGTAATGTGGATTTTTCAAATGCTAAGAATATTTTATTGATAGACAATTTACATAGAGTAAAATACACGAATCTTAAATGTACAGCTTGAGAAATTTCAACAAATATAAACATCTATGTAAGATCACCCAAGCTATAATACAGAGCTTTCCTATCACCCCAGAATCTTCCCTCATTTCCCTTTACTGTCAACCCCTTCCTCCTGCAGGAGGCAATCATAATGTGCTTGCTATCACTGGAGATTATTTCGTCTGGTTTTGAATTTTATGTAAATGGAATCATAAGGTATGCATTCCTTTTTTTGGTGACTAACTTCTTTCAACATAATGCATTTGATAGTTATCCAAGTTGTTGCATGTAGTAGTTCTTTGTTTTCTAAATTGCTGAGAGGTATTATATTATATAGGTATACCACAGTTCATTCATTTTCTTGCTAATCGATATTTGAATTATTTCCGTCTTTGGCTATTGTGAACAATGATACTATAGACATTCATGTATACTTTTATAGACATTCATGTATGTTCTCTTGGGAACATACTCAGGAGTGAAATTTCTGAGTCATAGAATAGGTGCTATTTAACTTTGTTAGAAACTGCCACACTGTTTTTGAACGTGGTTGTGCTATTTGATATTCCCACTAGAAATATGTGAGAGTTCAAATTACTCTGTATCCTTGTCCACACTTGATATTGTCTCTCTTTTAAAATTTGGCCACTCTGGTGGGTGTGTTGTGTTCTTTTCCTCCCCAGCCCCCATTTTAACACTTCTGAGGTTGAGATGCTTTTTAGAGTTAATATCAAAAGAAACTTACTAGCTGGAGTTAATATCAAAAGAAACTTACTAGGCAAGGAAATGAGTAGTGACAGATAAGAGGCTATCTTTGTTCATATCAAACTTGGAGTTCATAGAAGGAATCTATTCATTGATTGTCACCTTGGCTGAGAGATTTGTTTGGTAGCATGATCTAAGATAAATGCAAATTAAACATGATATCTTAGTTCATTTGTGCTGCTATAACAAAACACCACAGACTGGGTAATTTATAAAGAATGGAAGTTTGTTTCTCATAGTTCTGGAGGGAGGCTGGGAGTCCAAGATCAAGGTGCCAGCAGGTTCAGTGTTTGATGAGAGCCTGGTCTCTGCTTGCAAGTTGGCCCTTTGTTGTTGAATCTTCCAAAAGGGACAAACATTGTGTCCTCACATGCTGGTAGGGACAGAAGGTCAAAAGGGCCTAAGCTAGTTTGTATCACCTCTTTTATAAGGCAGTAATCCTTATAATTAATCACTTCTCAAAAGGTCCCTCCTCTTAGCCATTAAGTTTCAACACATGAATTTTGGGGGAACCTTCATACCATAGCATGTGGATATCTCATTGTTGGTTTAAATGTCTTCAGAAATTCATATTATTGTGCAAGATTGAATCAAAAGTTATTGTATATATAAATTGCTATACATTGCAACTAAAGGCAGCAGAATTTTCTAAATGTTTTAGAATAGTTGATAGGGTTTTCTCAATTCTAAGAGGCTGGTATGACAATTCACGTGCTTGAACTTCGGGTTGACTTTAGAAAGAAGCTAGTAAACTTCCAGTGGCATATACTTCAGTTAAGAAAAATAGAAATAATGAGTTAACCAAATAGGAAATGAAGATGCAATCTTGCTATTCTTTGATTTTCTTGAAAGCATTTCTAAAAATTGTACATTTGAATGGCTTCAAAAGTAATAAAAGTAAACAGTTATCTCTTGCCTACCCTATCTCCTCCCTGGAAGCATCCAATGTTAGCAGTTTCTCGTGTGAGCTTTAGGAGATGTTCTATATAAATACAAGCAAATATGTACATTTTCTCTCACCTCTTCTTTTTCATTTCTTTTTTAAAAATACAAATGAAAACACATTAGGTATGCTGTTCAATACTCTACTTTTTTCACTTAAAAATATGTTTTAATTTACTATACAATTTTACTACTATTCTTTTTTTTTTTTTTAATTGATCATTCTTGGGTGTTTCTCGCAGAGGGGGATTTGGCAGGGTCATAGGACAATAGTGGAGGGAAGGTCAGCAGATAAACAAGTGAACAAAGGTCTCTGGTTTTCCTAGGCAGAGGACCCTGCGCCCTTCCGCAGTGTTTGTGTCCCTGGGTACTTGAGATTAGGGAGTGGTGATGACTCTTAACGAGCATGCTGCCTTCAAGCGTCTGTTTAACAAAGCACATCTTGCACCGCCCTTAATCCATTTAACCCTGAGTGGACACAGCACATGTTTCAGAGAGCACAGGGTTGGGGGTAAGGTCATAGATCAACAGGATCCCAAGGCAGAAGAATTTTTCTTAGTACAGAACAAAATGTAAAGTCTCCCATGTCTACTTCTTTCTACACAGACACAGCAACCATCCGATTTCTCAATCTCTTCCCCACCCTTCCCCCTTTTCTATTCTACAAAACCGCTATTGTCATCATGGCCCGTTCTCAAAGAGCTGTTGGGTACACCTCCCAGACGGGGTGGTGGCCGGGCAGAGGGGCTCCTCACTTCCCAGTAGGGGTGGCCGGGCAGAGGCGCCCCTCACGTCCCGGACGGGGCGGCTGGCCGGGCAGGGGGCTGGCCCCCCCACCTCCCTCCCGGACGGGGTAGCTGCCGGGCGGAGACGCTCCTCACTTCCCAGACGGGGCAGCTGCTGGGCGGAGGGGCTCCTCACTTCTCAGACGGGGCGGCCGGGCAGAGACGCTCCTCACCTCCCAGACGGGGTCGTGGCGGGGCAGAGGAGCTCCTCACATGCCAGACGGGGCGGCGGGGCAGAGGCGCTCCCCACATCTCAGACGATGGGCGGCCGGGCGAGACGCTCCTCACTTCCTAGATGGGATGGCGGCCGGGAAGAGGCGCTCCTCACTTCCTAGATGGGATGGCGGCTGGGCAGAGACACTCCTCACTTTCCAGACTGGGCAGCCAGGCAGAGGGGCTCCTCACATCCCAGACGAGGGGCGGCCAGGCAGGGACGCTCCTCACTTCCCAGACGGGGTGGCGGCCGGGCAGAGGCTGCAATCTCCGCACTTTGGGAGGCCAAGGCAGGCGGCTGGGAGGTGGAGGTTGTAGCCAGCCGAGATCAGGCCACTGCACTCCAGCCTGGGCACCATTGAGCACTGAGTCAACGAGACTCCGTCTGCAATCCCGGCACCTCGGGAGGCCGAGGCTGGCGGATCACTCGCGGTTAGGAGCTGGAGACCAGCCCGGCCAACACAGCGAAACCCCGTCTCCACCAAAAAAATATGAAAATCAGTCAGGCGTAGCGGCGCGCGCCTGCAATCGCAGGCACTCGGCAGGCTGAGGCAGGAGAATCAGGCAGGGAGGATGCAGTGAGCCGAGATGGCAGCAGTACAGTCCAGCTTCGGCTCGGCATCAGAGGGAGACCGTGGAAAAAAAATATGGAACGCTTCACGAATTTGCGTGTCATCCTTGCGCAGGGGCCATGCTAATCTTCTCTGTATCGTTCCAACTTTAGTATATGTGCTGCCGAAGCGAGCACAATTTTACTACTATTCTTAACGTAGTGTCAAAGAGGTGAAGATTACAAGTGTGAGTCTGGGAAAGCTATGTGTTACCACAATGCCCATAAAATTGCCCAAGGCCAAAAGCAATTCAGAAGAATCTTTACTCTCTGAAACAGGCTAAGTCCCAAACATTGCTTGGTGGGCTCAAAAAGAAAGAGGTATATTGTTATATAAGTAAAGGTAGACAGTTGTAAGTTAAAAATCATGCACCTTTAATGTAATCTTTCTTTTTTCCCCTTGAAATGTTGCTACTTTGTTGATATGCACCTCTATTACCTTGGGGAAGATGAAATTTCTTGGAGTCCTTTTCTTGGTTCACTATCCAAATATTGTCTATTTCTGGTGTAGTGGTCCTGGAACCCTTTGAAAAACTGGTAAAAGCTATGGACTTTCATTCCAGAGAAATCCAGGTAGGTACACATAAATTTGACTTTAACTTTAGGGGGTTTATAGACTACCCAACGCTCATTGGTGGCAAACGTCCCTGACGTAAACACTTGGTTCTGATCTGACTGAAGAATAAAAATAGTTTGTGTTCTGTTGGAATTTTTAGTAATAAGCCTATTGTTTTCAGAAATTTTAGTAGATAAAAAGTTGATTGCATGGGAAACCTGGCACTAAACCATTCGTAGATGACCTACTTCTGGGTTGGGGTTTTGTATGTGGCAGAACGGCTTTCTTGCTGCGTCCTATTGAAAGTCAGCCCTCAACACGAGGGTTTATAAGTTTTTTAAAACATTTTTTCTAAATTAAAAAAAAGTCAGTTTCAAGTTTTTTGAGGGCATATGTTAGACTTAATCAGCTTACAAATGATTTCCTTCTGCCATTTCCTCCCAAAATAATGTATTTTAGTTTGATCACTGTATTAGTCTGTTTTCATGCTGCTGATAAAGACATACCCCAGACTGGGCAACTTACAAAAGAAAGAGGTTTAATGGACTTACAGTTCCACATGGCTGGGGAGGCCTCACAATCATGGTGGAAGGAAAGGAAGGGCAAGTCACATCTTACTTGGATGGCAGCAGGCAAAGAGAGAGCTTGTGCAGGGAAACTCGTGTTTTTAAAACCATCAGATCTCGTGAGACTCATTCACTATCATGAGAACAGTGCAGGAAAGACCTGCCCCATAATTCAATAATCTCCCACTGGGTTCCTCCCGTGACACATGGGAATTGTGGGAGTTACAATTCAAGATGAGATAGTCTTAACTCGTGTCAACATTAACTCAAAAATTCACAGTCCAACATCTCATCTGAGACAAGGCAAACCCCTTCCACATAATTATGAGCCTGTAAAATCAAAAGCAAGTTAGTTACTTCCTAGATACAGTGGGGTACAGGCATTGGGTAAATATAGCCCTTCCAAATGGGACAAATTGGCCAAAATTAAAGGGCTACAGGCCCCATGCAAGTCTGAAATCTAGCAGATCAGTCAAATCTTCAAACTCCCAAATGTTCCCCTTTGACTCCAGGTCTCACATCCAGGTCATGCTGATGCAAGAGGTAGGTTCCCACAGTCTTGGGCAGCTCGGCCCCTGTGGCTTTGCAGGGTACAGCCTCCCTCCCAGCTGCTTTCACAGGCTGGCACTGAGTGTCTGCGGCTTTTCTAGGTGCTCAATGCCGGTAGTCAGTGGATCTACCATTCTGGGGTCTGGGGGACAGTGGCCCTCTTCTCACAGCTCCACTAGGTGGTGCCCTAGTAGGGACTCTGTGTGGAGGTTCTGACCCCACATTTCCCTTCCGCATTGCCCTAGCAGAGGTTCTCCATGAGGGCCCTGCCCCTGCAGCAAACTTCTGCCTGGGCATGCAGGCATGTCCATACATCTTCTGAAATCTAGGCAGAGGTTCCCAAACCTCAATTCTTGACTTCTGTGCACTTGCAGGCTCAACACCACATGGAAGCTGCCAAGGCTTGAGGCTTGCACCCCCTGAAGCCATGGTCCGAGTGCTACATTGACCCCTGGCAGCCACAGCTGGAGCAGCTGGGATGCACCAAGTCCCTAGGCTGCACACAGCATGGGGACCCTGGGCCCAGACCATGAAACCATTTTTTTCTCCTAGGTCTCTGGGCCTGTGATGGGAGGGGCTGCCGTGAAGACCTCTGACATGTCCTGGAGAAATTTTCCCCATTGTTTTGGGTATTAACATTTGACTCCTCATTACTTATCCAAATTTCTACAGCAGGCTTGAATTTCTCCTCAGAAAATGGGATTTTCTTTTCTATTGCATTGTTAGGCTGCAAATTTTCAGAACTTTTATATTCTGCTTCCCGTATAAAACTGATTGCCTTTAACAGCACCCAAGTAACATCTTGAATGCTTTGCTGCTTAGAAATTTCTTCCGCCAGATACCCTAAATCATCTCTCTCAAGTTCAAAGTTCCACAAATCTCTAGGGCAAGGGCAAAATGCCATCAGTCTCTTTGCTAAAACATAACAAGAGTCACCTTTGCTCTAGTTCCCAACAAGTTGCGCATTTCCATCTGAGACCACCTCAGGCTGGATTTCATTGTCTATATTATTATAAGCATTTTGGTCAAAGCCATTCAACAAGTCTCTAGGGAGTTCCAAACTTTCCTACCTTTTCCTGTCTTCTTCTGAGCCCTCCAAACTGTTCCAACCTCTGGCTGCTACCCAGTTTCAAAGTCACTTCCACATTTTCAGGTATCTTTTAGCAGTGTTCCACTCTACTGGTACCAATTTACTGTATTAGTCCATTTTCACACTGCTGATAAAGACATACCTGAGACTGGGCAATTTACAAAAGAAAGAGATTTATTGGACTTATAGTTCTGCATGGCTGGGGAGGCCTCACAATCATGGCAGAAGGTGAAAGCCATGTCTCACATGGCAGCAGACAAGAGAAGAGAGAGCTTATGCAGGGAAACTACCATTTTTAACATCATCAGATCTTGTGAGACTCATTCACTATCATGAGAACAGTGCAAGAAAGTCCTGCGCCCATAATTTAATCACCTCCCACCAGGTTCCCCCCATGACACATGGGAGCTGTGGGAGTTACAATTCAAGATGAGATTTGTGTGGGGACATGGCCAAACCATATCAATCACTTAGACATTTTATACACAATCATGTACTTGTTAAGAGCATTTACTGTCAGAATGTCAGTGGGTAGGAGAGTTCTATGGATTGAATGAGTCCTCCAAATTTTATGTATTGGAAACTTAACCCCCAAATTCTTATGCTGATTGAAGGTAGGGCCTTTGGGAGGTAATTAGGATTAAATAAGTTCATCAGGGTGGAGCTCCCCATTATGGACCTAGTGGCTTTATAAGAAGAGGAAGAGGGACCTGAGTTGACACACATGCTCTTGCCCTCTTGTCCTGTGATGTCCTCTGCCATGTTATGATGCAAGTAGAAGGTCCTCACCAGATGCCAGCACTATGCTCTTGGACTTCCCAGCCTCCAGAACTGTAAGAAATAAATTTCTTTTCTTTATAAGTTTATAAATTACTCAGTCTTGGGTATTCAATTACAGCACAGAAAATAGAATAAGACGGGGAGCAAGATCTAACTCTGTTCTGCCACTTATCTAGTACAGGACAGTTTAATATTTCTTAACTTCACTTTTTTCATTTGTAAAGTAAGGTTAATAGTACCTTCATGGTGTCGTGTAAGGGTTATATGGGACAATGAAGGAAAATCTGTGAGCACAGTGTCTGGCACAAATAAGAGTTCAGTTTGTGTTATCTGTCAATTCTGTCCTAATGACTAAGATTCTTAATATTTTGAAATTGTATTCGATGACTCTATATCACATTAATCATTATTTTAAAAGATAGGCAATTCGATCACCTTGAGATTGATTGAGAAGTTCAAGATCATAGAATGCCAAGTGGCAACATTGTATAATAGTTACAAACATGTAATTGGAGTTCTATTGGCCACTTGGGGGAATGGATTTTATAGATATACTAGAAATGTTGAAGTTTATAGAAGAGAATAATTATTTTAATAGTAACCTCAACATCTTGTATTCATATGTATGAGTCTCACTGCTAACTTCTCACCTCCCATTACTATTAACCAAATGAGTTAAAAGGGATTCTAGTTATAAAAACAAGCTGAGAAATTTCCTAACATAATACATGCTTGTCTTTGGTTTGTTCTTATAATGTCTGAGAATTATTTTCCTTTTTCTTTATTTTTTGAGATGAAGTCTCACTCTGTCGCCCAGGCTGGAGTGTAGTGGCACAATCTCAGCTCACTGCAACCTCTGCCTCCCAGGTTCAAGCAATTCTCCTGCCTCAACCTCCCGAAGCTGGGACTACAGGTGTGCGCTGCTACGCCTGGCCAATTTTTTTGTATTTTAGTAGAGATGGGGTTTCACCATGTTGCCCAGGCTGGTCTCAAACTCCTGAACTCAGGCAATCCACCCACCTCCGCCTCCCAAAGTGCTAGAATTATAAGTGTGAGCCACCATGCCTGGCCAATGTCTGAGAATTAAAAGAGGTCTTGCCAGTATTCATCAAAACTTAGCTTTGGGAAATTTATTCACATTTACCCAAGATTCACTGAAAATACCATATCCCCACAATTTAGTAGATTCTCCCTATCTTTCTTATTCTAAAGACAAAACTTGTCCTGGAGGTCATTTTACTTTTTTTTTTTTTTTAACCTAAACAGGAAGCAGCCTTCTAAAATTAGCAGACCTTCTAAAAATTAAGCAGGCTTTTGCCAGGCTCACATTGCGTGTGTGTGTGTGTGTGTGTTTATTTCTGTATGTGTGCATGTATTCATATATGAATGTATATCTCTGTGTATCTTTTTGTATGTTTCTGAATCTGTATTTTTTTCAGTCATCTTATGGCTGAGAAAAGGCACTAAGAAAAAAAGGTCTGAGAAGTCCATTCATCACTGGGATCTGCCTCTCTGCCTGACTAGTGGCTCCCCACAGAGTCTTAACAAGGTGCTGCTGAACCAAAGTTCTTCTCCCCCACCCCAAACCAATACTGAAAACACTATAATATGAGGCTGTTCTATCGTCTTCATTCCCAGGCTCTTCAGGACCTCCCCTCCCCCATTCATCTCTAGGCCCATCAGGGATGTGGGCAAAGGAAGCATTAAAATGGATAGATCGAGAGCCTTGTGAACACATCTATCTTCATACGTGTTGAATATTATGTCAATTATTCATCATTCACAGATATCATTGCAGGGAAAAATCACATTAAGAGGAGCCAGGAAAACTAAAGGTTATAAATTCCAATCCAGCATAGTCCCTAGTGGCTCTGGAATTTGGTGCCAGTTCCTCTGTGGTGATCTCATTGGAATGCAAGAGTCCCAGACCTTCTCTTAGGGATGTTTTTTCCCCAGCCTTACCCCCCATCAAGCATAGAGGTGGAAAAGAGTGAAATAAATCTGTAAACACAGTACTTCTAAGTTTCTTCTTAATTCTGACATCAACTTGAGTTTGATATGTGTGAAAAATATATTTTTCTCTCAGTTGACTCCTCAATGAAGTATTTTTTACAGCCCTAGATTATAACAAAAGTGGGCAATTGAGATGGCAAGAGGCACAAGATAAATATTAGAATGGTTGGCAGACAGATTCTAATATTCTGAATCTGGTGGGAGGGCACAGATTCTACCCTAGGCAGTGACTCAAGCTCTCCAAGCCTGACTTTCCTCATTTTGTGATTTAGGGATTATTCTGACTTCAGTGGCAAGTTGTGAAGAGTGAATTTGATAATCTAGATTGCATAACTCTGAGTCCCCTAACCTCATAAAGCTGCCTATTTTTTAATGCCACAGTTTGTGGGAGGGACACTGAACTGTTCTTCAGAGTTTCTGGGGATTCCTGGGTGAGGGGTGTGTGTCTCTGGAGGGCTCTGTGCTGTAGATGGTTCTCCTGGAGGGCTGGTCTGGCAGATGCTGCTCCGCCTCCCTGTCTCCCTTCCTCCCACTAGATGTGACCCCTTTACTCCATTTGCTCAAAGAAGCACCAACCCAGGAACCATCTAACCATCTATTCACTCAGTAGATACTCCTTGCACTCCTACTATGTGCTACGGAGGAGCAGTTGTGAACCAGAGGGAAGCCCCTGCTCTCGTGAAGCCTGCATTCCAGTGGGAACGATGAAACGCAGGCACACGGGACATTTCAGGTACCGGTGGGTGCTGTGAGGGTGATGATGCCATGGAAGATGGGTAGGATGGGTGGTCAGGGAGGGCCGTTCTGAGGATATGACAGTGAAGGTAAAGAAAGAGCCAGTCACGTGAAGATCTGGGGAAAGAGTGTTCCAGGCAAGGGAGCTGTGAGTTCAAGCGTGGTAGGATAAAGAGACCGGGTCATTCAACAAACGTGAAAGGAGAGAGTGTGGCAGGAAAGCATGGTGTGAGATGATTAGAGAAGTGTGCAGTCTAGAGCTAAGAGTTCATAATAAGAAATTTGGATTGTATTCTAAGTACGGCTGGAGGATTTTATGTGGATGCTTGACATATTTTGGTTTATGGTGGTGGTGGGAAGGTCACTCTAGTTGCTGTGTGTGGACTAGGTTGTAGTTGTGGGGAGGAATGGGAGCGGGAAGGGCAGTTGGAGGCTCCTGCAGTGGTTAAAGTGAGAGATGACGGTGGCTTGGACCAGTGTAGTTATCAGTGGCATGATGGCAATATATAGATGGGGTCACGAGTTTTTCTGGAGGCTCTGGAATTTGGTGCCAGGTCTTATGTGTACAGAGAGAATCCGCCCATGGATTCAGTGTGGGCAAGAATGGAGTGAGGGAAACTGAGGATGGCTCCTAGGTGTTTTATGGGTTTTAGGTTTTGGCTACCCTCAAATCTAGAAAAATTTGGCAATTTCGGCTCACATAATATATCAGCCTTTTTCTGCCTTGAGGATTTTCTCATTAGCTATGTCTCTCCATGAGCCTCTCATCTTTTCTATGCTCTGGGCTTTCTCTTCTTATGTTCTCTGTTTTGTGGGCTGAATATTTTTGAGCAGGGATGGCATTATTTAGAGCTTTTTATTGGTAGCCTACTGAGTGCTCAAACCTGTGCTAGTCCCTATAGGGAATATGGAAAGACTTCTTGGAGCCATTATTATGCTAGTGTCCATTGCGGTGCTCCTGGCAAGGGCATTCTCCTATTCCTATGACCACAGAGCTTCCCCTTCCCCTTTGCCCTGAAGATTCTCTCATGGGACTAGTGTTTCATTGAATAACATGTTGGTTATGTGTAGCATGCTGGTTATGTGTGGCATGCTGGTTACGTGTAGTGTGCTGGTTACGCGTAGCATGCTGGTTATGTGAGGCATGCTGGTTAGGAGCTCTAGGCTCAGGATCTTGGTTCTGCCCTCTTTGGTTGTATGAGCTGTGCAAGCTGCTTAACATCTTTCAGGCTAACTTTCTATATTTGTAAAATGGGAAACAGACGTCTTAGGAAGATTTTAAGAGATGTCTTACAGGACCTGGCAGATATATGCTCAATAAAAAGTAAACTAGCTGGTGTTGCTGCTGTTGCTCTTACTGTTGTTTTTATTGACTTGAATAAAGGAATCTTGCACCTGTCAAAATGAAACACTACATAGTAGGTCCTGATATTTTGCCATACTCAGCTGGTGATAAGAATCAGAGAAGCCAGCCATTTGAATAACTATGATTTATTGAATTCTTACCATGTTCTAAGTTCTTTATGTATACTGTTTCGTTTAATCTTCACAACAATTCTAGGAGTCAGGTTCAATTGTTATTGCCATTTGATAGATGATGAGGGCAATGAGTCTTAGAGAGGTTAAATAATTTGCTAAAGGCCACACAGCCTGTAAAGTGGCAGAAGCTGGGACCATCCAACTCTAAAGCCCACATTCTTAGACATTAGGGGATATTGAATGAAGTGTGTGTATGTATGGGGGAATTTAAGAGAATATCAAACCATTTGTAGAGTTCTACCCAATATAGAGACCTTATCTAATGTAAGAGAACTCTGAAGACATCTCATTGATTGAGTGCTCTCCCCTTCATAGCAACTTCTTCTGCAGCTTCCTTGCTTGGTGCTCCAGTCTTTGAGGTATGCTTGATGGTTCTGAATTCAGATTTGAATCATGTGTCTGCCTGGTTTTTGTACCCTTGGACAGCAAACTTAATCGCCAAGGCTCAGTTTTCTTCCCTTTTTTTTTTTTTTAAAGTGGTTATAATGGTATCTATGCCACAGGCTTGTGGTAAAACTTAGTCTGATGAGATCTGATACATGCTGATGTTTATTGGGCACTTAATATTATTCTTAGTGAAACCTGGCCAAATATAACTCTTTGATGAATGTATGTAATTTCAGGGAGTTAGTTTTACTAAAGTACTTGAAAATGTTAATTGATCTAGGATACTTTTATTTCATAGACAACGTATAGGTAAAGTCAATAACAGTTATTTTAGATTTTGTGAATTCTAGGGTAGTAGCATTAGAATGGAAGTTTTATTTCTTTTAATTGGACTAGAGCCACCATTCCATAAATCTACTGCACACCTTAAGTCACCCAGTGCTCTTGCATTCATCTTTGTTCATTGCTTGGATGTCAAGCCGTCTGCCTGGAGCTGCTTATAGAGGCCTAAATTTAGAATCTGCCTACCTATAAATAAGGTCCAGAAAGATAGATGACTTCGGTCACCTGAAACTGTTATTAGAAAACACATAGACTAACCTATCAAGGGAATGAGAAGGAGGACAAGAGAGGCATGCCTAGGGAGAGGGAGGACAGAGCTTAAAAGGAGGGGTTGTGAAGGATTGTTTAGCACCTGTAAACAAAGAACTGTGCCTGGGGCTCTCCTGGCTGTTGGAAATCCAGCCCAAATGTTCAATGACTCACTCAATCGTTGTTCAGCTTGTTTAAGTCCATGCCATTTGTACATATGATGGGATTTTATGAGACATTTTACAACAATTCCCCACCACTGTTTGGGGAAATCATGTCATAAGATTCAACCTTCTTTCTTTTTCCATTCTGAGATGGTTTCTCCTAAAATAACTTTTATGTGCCCTGAGCAGTTGGCGACTCTGTTTCTACTAAGAAATACAGGCCGGCCTCACTGAGCAGGAGGCCCTTGCATTTGATTTTCAGAAGAGCACATGTATTTGAAAGGATTTCATTGTCCTTTGTGCCAGGAAGCAACAACGTCTGAGCCAGACTTTTCTGGGTGACCAAAAGAAAGACTCACCTTATTGTTTTGTTATTCTTTACAGGTGGTTAAGGGTATAAGCTTTGTAGTAAGATGCATTTGGATTCATGTTCTGCCTTCATGTCTCCGCAGCTCTTATCTTGGGCAAGTTAGAAACCTCTTGGAACTTATTTGTCCATCTAAAAAATGGGGATGATAACGTCATCTCATAGGTTTGTTGTGAGGGCATTTAAAATACTTAGCAGTGCCTGGCACAGAGTTAACCCCTTAATAAATGGTATTGATTACAAGTATGAGGCTGTCTTCTCTGCCTCACCTTTCTCCTTGTCTTATCTAGTAGTTTTGAGTGGCTGGTCTGTGTTTCCTTGTCATATATGATTTCCTTCCTTGCATGTATCACTCTCTGAAACTATCTTATTTAAAATGTTTGTTGTTTCTCCCCTCCCACTATGATACAAGCATCATATGGCAAGCCTTTGTGCATCTGCTCATACTTGCCCACTCAGGGAGAGCACTGAGTATGCTCTCCATACATAATTATTGACTAACTCCCTTATCTGTTTCAGTAATTTTTCTTTCTTCTCCATGATTCCTATATTAAAAAAACCTTTTATTTTAGAATTGAGGGTCTAGACAAGGATGAGAATGAAAAGGTAATCATTGTTTTGGATTGGTTTGAGGTGGAATCTCAGTTTAGAAGAACTTCTTGGGGAAACTAGGATGAAGACCAGTGGGGCTTTCCCCTCCGCCCCTGTCAGAGATTGGTGTAAGTATATTCATTAGGACTCTAGTTTCAAGGCCCATAAAATTCACTGAGCAAACTTAAGCAAAAAAAGAGGTGTTCATTGTAAGGACTCAGGAATGTTTTTAGGAACTGAAGGGAATGGATGTCATCAGGCCCCAGGAATGGGTTGGAAATAGGAATTCTTTCACAAACATCTGTTTCTGCCTTTTCTCTCTGCAGATCCACTTTTGCCTTTCTAAAATCCAGCATTTTTCAAGCTATCTGTGCTAACACACAGTAAAAATGAGTTATACTAAAATGAAATAAAATAAGCCCTGATTTTTTTATTATTAGATTCCACAGACATAAAATTATTCTGTTGAAGTGCTGTAAAGGTTCCTAAGTGCTTCCTTACTCTCAGTTTCTGTCCTTAATTCCTCGTGGACTGGTAACAGATGGCTTGTAAGCAGGCATGACTGCAGTTTACGCAGCAAGTGTGGATCACTTACCCCTCATGCTCAGATGCGCACCCCTCCACAAGAAACCAGACCAAACTGAACAGTGATCTTTTAGCCTGCAAGTGTGATTCAGGCTTTGCTCAACGGTCTTTCATAATACTCTTGTCTATGCAGCTATGGCCACTAGGTGGGGGCAAAGAATAAAAACATGGCAGCCAGGGGTGTGTCCTTGTTGGGGCGGGGGAAACACTGTTAAGGGGTGAGCCAAGTGAACACCGGAAAATGGGTCTACATAGGGAGGTTTTCAGCACTACTGATTCTATTTCTTCTGAAAACATGTCATGAAAAGACTTGTGATGCCTGGTGCAGGGGTACACTAATGGAAAGGCTTTGGTTTAAGAGACTTAGGCCAATTCAAGTCCAGCTTAAAAATGCAGAAAGTTACTGTGATATGGTAATTGCATGGATGAACTGTAAGCCATTAGAGATGAGTGATCAAGAGTGTGGACTTCAAACTGGGCATGGTGACTCACACCTGTAATCCCAGCACTTTGGGAGGCTGAGGCAGGCAGGTCACCTGAGGTCAGGAGTTTGGGACCAGCCTGGCCAACAAGGCAAAACCCTGTCTCTACTAAAAATACAAAAATTAGTTGGGCATGGTGGCGCACACCTGTAATCTCAGCTACTTAGGAGGCTGAGGCAGGAGAATCGCTTGAACCTGAGAGGTGGAGGTTGCAGTTAGCTGAGATTGTGCCACTGTACTCCAGTCTGGGCCACAGAGTGAGACTCCATCTAAAAAAATAAAAGTGTGGAACTTCAGGTTGGAATCTTATCTCTCTATTTGTGTGTCCTGGGCAAGACATTGGCTTCTCTGAGCATCAGTTCCCTTAGCTTCGAAATGAGCATAATCATTTCTTAGAGTTTTGGTAACTCACTCAGCAATTATTTTGTGGAGCACTCAGTAGCATCCAGATACTGGGCTAACACTGAGGGTGCAGTAGTGAACAAGAGAGAAATAGTTTTGCCTCTCCTCGGACCACAGGACATTATAGCAGAGTAAGCTTTGAATAATAATAATAATGACAGTAATAAATTAAAGTACTGTGATCAAACATAAGATATGGTCAAGCACAAGTGTCAAAGCTCATATGTCAAATCTTTTAGCAATCCTGATTCTGATTTAACTAATATCTGAATAATATTTACTGTTTACAGTTCGTAATCCTCTGAAGCCAGCATTGTCCACGTCATTAGAATTTTGCTTATGGATTTGTTTCCTTCCTCAGTTTTCCTATGTATTCTTTACGTGTAATCAAATGCATCGTTTACTTTTTCTTTTTTTGAGACAGAGCATTGCTTTGTCACCCAGGTTAGAGTGCAGTGGCACAATCTCAGCTCAGTGCAACCTCCACCTCCTGGGTTCAAGCGATTCTCCTGCCTCAGCCTCCTGAGTAGCTGGGATTAGAGACATGAGCCACCACGCCCAGCTAATTTTTGTGTTTTTAGTAGAGATGGGATTTCACCATGTTGTCCAGGCTGGTCTCCAACTCCTGACCTCAAGTGATCTGCCTGCCTGGGTATCCCAAAGTGCTAGGATTACAGGTGTGAGCTACCGCGCCTGGCCCATTTACTTTTTCCAGAAGGTTTTAAATCAAGAAGGTGAAGAAAAAGCCTCTACTGAGAGATAATAAGGCCAAATTAATCCATTTGTTTGTTTGTCCATTTGGTGTTTATGGAATATCTTTTGGTTGTTTGGCACTGAAGACATGGAGGTAAAATGACCACTTTTCAGTAGGAGGACAAATATTTAAATATGTAGGTGTCAATATTGTGGGGTTAGGCATTATAATAGAAATTATGATAGGTAAAATTCTTTTGTGTGTGTGTCTTTTTTTTTTTTTTTTTGGTAGAGAAAGGGTCTTCTTGCTGTGTTGCCCAGGCTGGTCTCCTGGCCTCAAATGATCCACCTGCCTTGGCCTCCCAAAGTGCTGGAGTTACAGGTGTGAGCCACTGCACCTGGCCGTGGGAGGCAAAATTCTGAGATGGCTCACAGATTTCCTGGTGCTTTGGTGTATGCCCTCCCCTCTGCATCTGCATTCCCTTCCTCTTGAGTGTGGGTGGGACCTGTGAACATGATGGGATATTACTTCTGTGTTTAGGGTACTAACCAGTTGACTTTGAGTTAACAAAAAATGGCATTATTCTGGATGAACCAGACCTAATCAAGTGAGCCCTTAAAAGGGACTGAGCCCTTCCTGAAGTCAAAAGGGAGTCAAAGTGTGAGAGAGAAACTTTCCTGTTGACCTGGAAGATACAGACTTCATGAGCTCTATAGCTGCAAGAAAATGGGTTATCAAGTTCCATGTTAGCTTGGAAGAAGACCCCAGATCTAGCAACCTTGTGAGCAGAGGACTTAGCGAATCTTTACTCAGACTCCTGACCCAGGGAAACTGTGAGATAGTAAGTCTGTGTTGTTTAAAGCCACTAAATTTGCAGTAATTTGTTACATGGCATAGAAAATGAATACAGAGGTATATATAGATAGCCATGACAGAATGACCTTTCTTAATTGTGCAAACAGATCTCTGCTGGACTATGTGGGACTGTGAATCAAACTGAAACTTCTGGATGCAGGTGGATTGTGAAATTTGTGAAGTATGAACTGTTGGTAGATTAAGGTCAATGGCAAAGAAACCAAGCATTTGAAGACTATTTCACGGATTATATATTTGTATTGTTTTAATTACATTAATATTTAATAATTTTATGTGCTCCATATAGTGCTGGGAGGGGGTAAAGGGAAACAATACAAAGATGTGTAACACAGACCTTGCCCTAAAGAAACTTGTTCTTTATTCAAGGAGACAGTTGTGTCAGCTGGCTACATTACAATAACTCCAAATGGAGATCTAAACAATTTACTGGGAAAGTATAATTCAGTCTGAAATGAGTTAGAGAAGCCTTCATTTGTTGCATTTGAACTAGGGCTTGAAGGATGTCCCCACTGATGCTGCTGGTTGCCTTTCTAAAAGCCATTTTCTCCTTCTTTCCTGGAAGAACTCTGATGTTTCTGGGGTGGGGGGTGGGGTGGCGGGATCTGTGTTTCTCCAGCATGACTCAAAGATTGATCCTGTTTGGCCTAAACCATGGGGTGGCTGACTGGGCCAAGCAGTTTGCCACGTGTTTTTGTAAATGAATTTTATTGGAACAAGTCACCCAATGGTTTATGTATTATTGATGGCTATTTTTGTGCTACACAGGGAGAGTTGAGCAGTTGTGGCAGAGCCCATATGGCCCACACAAAGTAAAATATTTACTATCTAGCCTTTTACAGGAAAAGTTTGTTGACCTCTGGTGATATGGTTAGGCTTTGTGTCCCTACCCAAATCTCATCTTGAATTGTAATCCCCAGGTGTTGAGGGATTACACCCTTGTGGGAGATGATTGGATCATGGGGGTGGTTGCCCTCATACTGTTCTCATGATAGTGAGTTCTCACGAGATCTGATAGTTTTATAAGGCAGTTTTCCCTGCTCTTTCCCGTGTGCTCACATTCTCTCTCACCTGCCTTCATTGAAGTGAGATGTACTTGTTTCCCCTTCCACCATGATTGTAAGTTTCCTGAGGGCCTCCCTAGCCATGCAGAACTGTGAGTCAGTCAAACCTCTTTTCTTTATAAATTACCCAGTCTTGGGCAGTTCTTTATAGCAGCGTGAGAACAGACTAATACACCTGGTCTAAGTCATCATGATAATTTCAATCCTCTTTTCAGTGCCTGATTTAGGAGTGGGAATGCAACACAAATTGGCCAAGGAAATAGGATGGGATCGTTGCTGGGGTTTTTTTAATAGACAAAAAGAGGCTTTCAAGAAGTTCCTGCTTCTCCTGCTAGATGTGTTTTTGACTGGATGTGATATTTGAAACTGCTAAAGCCTTTGTGACCTTAACGAGAATTAGCCTGAGAACAAGGGCATGTACTGAGGATATCAGATTGATACATTGAAAATAACTTTTGTCTCTGACAGTGTCTTTGAGTTGCCAAATTAGCCATCTCTGGAGCCATCTTATCTCCAGATTTTTGTTCTGTGGTGTAATAATTTTCAGTATTGTGCAAGCCAGTGGAGTCAGGGTCTTCTTTATTTTTTAATTTTTTTAAGGGTCTTCTTACTTGCAGTCAGGTTCAGTCATAGTGATTCTGATTTCAGTAAATGGGGAAGGAGGAAAGGATGCTACAGGTTTAAGAAACAGCATGAGCAAAGTCCTAAAGCATAAATGAATATAGCTTGGCTGGGTATAGCAAGTATTTGCAGGACAGGTAACAGGGCATATGGGGGGAAACAATGGGAAGCTTGGAATCAGACTGTAAGAGAGCTAGAATGTGAGACTAAAGATTTTAAGATTTTGGAAATTTATGAGAAATAAGGTGTCATTGGAGCTTTTTGAGGAAGAAAGTAACCTTTTTCAACTCATATTTTAGGAAAGTAACTGTAGATGCAGTGTAAAGGAGTGGTCCCCAACCTTTTTGGTACTAGGGTTCAGTTTCGTGGAAGATTATTTTTCCATGTGAATTGCGTGGGGCAATGGTTTCAGGATGAAACTGTTCCAACTCAGATCATCAGGCATTAGATTCTCATAAGGAACATGCAACCTAGATCCCTCGCATGCACAGTTCACAATCTTACTCCTGTGAGAATCTGATGCCTCTGCTGATCTGATAGGAGGTGGAGTGCAGGCGGTAATGCTTGCTTGCCCACTGCTCACCTCCTGCTGTGTGGCCTGATTCCTAATAGGCCACAGACCAGTACTGGTCCATGGCCCAGAGTCTTGGGGACCCATGGTGTAAAGAATGGATCAGAGTGGTATAAAGTATAGGTTAGTGAAGATAGGCTTCGTTTTGCTTCACTGAATACCACTAGCCTAGAGCAAGACCTCTAGCTAGAGCAAGTCATTAGCCAGAGTGTGGTCCCTAAAACAACCGTATCAGAATCACCTGGGAACTAGTTAGAAATCCAAATTATCAGGTTCCACCCCAGAACTAGTGAATCAGAAACTCTGGAAGTGGGACCAACCAATCTTTTATCAAGCCGTCTAGGTGATTCCAACACACACTCAAGTTAGAAAACCACTGCTCCAGGCAGTTCATAGACAGCTGTAGAATAACTAGGGAGGCTTTCTTAACAAAGTGATGGCATCTCTATTTATCTCAGAGGAAGGTACAGAGTAGTTTTCCCGGGAAAAACACCAGAGTAGTTTTTCAGGGAAGTTGTAATAGTATTTGTACCATGTGGGTTAATAATTGGGGAAGTATGGAATATTGCTAGCAATACACTAATTATATTTTTGAAGAAAAAAGAAAGTATTCCTGTCTTGTGCTGGCTTTAAAGGGGGAATGCTTCCAGATTTTGCCCATTCATTATGATATTGGCTGTGGATTTGTCATAAATGGCTCACATTATTATGAGGTATGTTCCTTCAATACCTAGTTTATTAAGAGTGTTTAACATGAAGGGATGTTGAATTTTATAGAAGGCCTTTTCTGCGTTTATTGAGATAAGCATGTGGTTTTTGTCTTTAGTTCTGTTTATGTGATTAATTATGTTTATTGACTTGCATATATTGAATCAGTCTTGCATCCCAAGGATGAAGCCAACTCGATCATGGTGGATAAGCTTTTTTATGTGCTGCTGGATTTGGTTTGCCAGTATTTTATTTCGGATTTTTGCATCGATGTTCATCAGGGATATTGGTCTGAAGTTCTCTTTTTTGTTGTTGTTGTATCTCTGCCAGGTTTGAATATCAGGATGATGCAGGCCTCATAAAATGACTTAGGGAGGACTCCCTCCTTTTCAATTTTTTGGAATAGTTTCAGAAGAACTGGTACCAGCTCCTCTTTGTACCTTTGATAGAATTCAGCTGTAAATCCATCTGGTCCTGGGCTTTCTTTGGTTGGTAGGCTATTTATTACTGCCTCAATTTCAGAACTTATTATTGGTCTATTCAGGGATTCAACTTCTTCCTGGTTCAGTCTTGGGAGGGTGTATGTGTCTAGTAATTTATCCATTTCTTCTAGATTTTGTAGTTTATTTGCACAGGTGTGTTTATAGAATTCTCTGATGGTGGTTTATATTTCTGTGGGTTCAGTGGTGATATCCTCTTTATCATTTTTTGTGTCTATTTGATTCTTCTCTATTTTCTTCTTTATTAATCTAGCCAGAAGTCTATATATTTTATTAATTTTTTCAAAAACCCAACTCCTGGATTTGTTGAGTTTTTGAAGGTTTTTTTGTGTCCCTATCTCCTTCAGTTCTGCTCTGATCCTGGTTATTTCTTGTCTTCTGCTAGCTTTGAAATTTGTTTGCTCTTGGTTCTCTAGTTCTTTGAGTTGTGATGTTAGGACGTCGATTTGAGATCTTTCTAGCTTTTTAATGTGGGCATTTAGTGCTAGAAATTTCCCTCTTAACACTGCTTTAACTGTGTCCCAGAGATTCTGGAATGCTTTCACACCGTTGTTGGGAATGTAAATTAGCTCAACTATTGTGGAAGACAATGTGATTCCTCAAAGACCTGGAACCAGAAATACCATTTGACCCAGCAATCCCATTACTGGGTATATACCCAAAGGAATATGAATAATTATATTATAAAGATATATGCACATGTATGTTCATTGCTGAACTGTTCACAATAGCAAGGACATGGAATCAACCCAAATGCCCATCAATGATAGACTGGATAAAGAATATGTGGTACATATACACCATGAAATACTATGCAGCTATAAAAAGGAATGAGATCATGTCCTTTGCAGGGACATGGATAAAGCTGGAAGCCATTATTCTCGGCAAACTAACGCAGGAACAGAAAACCAAGCACCATTTTTCTCGTTTGTAAGTGGGAGCTGAACAATAAGAACACATGGATACAGGGAGGGGAACAACACACACTGGGGCCTGTTGAGGGTGGGTGAGGAAGAGCATCAGAAAAAATAGCTAATGCATGCTGGGCTTGATACTTAGGTGATGGGTTGATAGGTGCAGCAAATCACCATGGCACATACTTACCTATGTAACAAACATGCACATCCTGCGCATGTACCCCAGAGCTTAAACAAAACAAAAAACCTTCACATTAACACCTGCGGAGTACTGGCTGATGACTTGGCTTTAAGTCTATTAATAGCTGGCCTTGTCATCTAAGTTGAAAGGGCTTACAAAAATCTAAACCCCTTTGAAATAAATAAGGTGAATGAGGGTCAAAAAGAAAAAGAAAAAACAAAGTATTAAGGTTACTGGCTCATTTGTATTCTGAATTTAAAAGCCCCTTATTTTATGAATGTAAAACACATCAAGTTAATTATTCCCTTGTTTTTCCACTGTAGAGTAATGACGTTACATACATCAGTGACACTGTACATTTTAAAGTCTATTAATTTTATCACTTCTTGGGTCAGAGGAGAAACTTGTTCTTTAGCAGCCTCTGCTGACCTCTTTCAGGAAAATATTTATTGAGCACCTTCTTGAAGAAAGTCAGTTTGTAAAGATAACAGAACTGTAGAGTGATCCTGATATGGTTTGGCTATGTCCTCATCCAGATCTCATCTTGAATTGTAATTCCCATAATCCTCACATGTCATGGGAGGGACCTGGTAGGAGATAATCGAATCATGGGGGCAGTTTCCCCACATGCTGTTCTCGTGATAGTGAGTGAGTTCTCATGAGAGCTGGTGGTTTTATAAGGGGCTTCCCTCTTCAGTAGGCACTCATTCTGTCTCCTGTCACCCTCTAGAGAGGTGCCTTGCACCATGATTATAAGTTTCCTGAGGCCTCCCCAGCCATGCAGAACCATGAGTCAATTAAACCTCTCTACTTTCTAAACTACCCAGTCTTGGGTATTTCTTCATAGCAGCATGAGAATAAACTAATACAGCTCCCAAGTTTTTCTGCAAAGTATATGGGTTTGAAATAGAATGGTGTTTCACAAGTGAGGAGTTAGAAAAAGAGACCACACACCTAAGAATGTCTGTTTTTTTTGGAAAATTTTTATCTATTACAAAATATACTAGGAGGATGTTTACAAAGCTCATTAATATTGCCGGAGATCAACTTTTAGAATTCTTGACCTAAAGCAGGGATACAGAAGTTTCATTTCATATGCTGACTTTGATTGAACAGTAAAGATTGCTTAGAGTCCTGTTTTTGGGGAAAAACATGTCTGAGGCCCTCTCTGGGCTCAATGAGTGAGAATTCTGTGATTGATTGATTTCTGTGATGGGTGCTGAAATGAAAGAAGTTACGTTATAAGCATTAGGTGAATGTCATCCCTGCCTTGATTTCCCTCATTTAGTCAGATGGGATGACTTTAGTTATAAGACAGAAAATCAACTCAGGCTAATTTAAGCATAAAAGGAAATTTATTATCTCAGGTAACTAAATAGGCTGGGCTAATGGCTTTTAGCTCATTTTGATCTGGGAGTCAAATGACACGGGACTGGGTTTCTGTCTCTTGGCACCTTTGATAATGATCATGATGATAATGTTAATGACAGCTAACACATATAGCACTTCAATGTTTCAGATGCTTTTTATAAGCACGTTACATTTACTAATTCACTTAACCCTCAAAATGAGTCTATGAGGAGATGGTAGTATTATCACTTGCATTTACAGATGGGGAAAGTGAAGCATAGAGAGATTAAGTAACTTGTTCAGGAGTGTGCAAATGATGGACTCAGGATTAGTATCCATGTAGTCTGTTTCTAAAGCCCATGTTCTAAACCAGGCTTAGGCAAACTATGTCCTGTGTGCCAAATCCTACCTGTGCCCATTCTTGTAAAAAATTATTTTAAGTAACTTTAAAATAAATGTATTTGTTTGGAACACAGTCACACTCATGTATAGATTGTCAGTAGATGATTTCATACTGCAATGAGAGTTGAGCAGTCACAACAGAGACTGTATGGCCTGCTATATTAGTCCGTTCTCAGACCGTAATAAAGAACTACCTGAGACTGGGTAATTTATGAAGAAAGAGGTTTAATTGACTCACAGTTCTGCAGGCTGTACAGGAAGCATGGCTGGAGGCCTCAGGTAACTTACAATTATGGTGGCAGGTAAAGGGAAAGTAAACACAACTTACTGTGGTGAAGCAGGAGAGAGAGCAAGCAAAACGGGAAGTACTACACACTTTCAAACAGTCAGATCTTATGAGAACTCACTATCATGAAAACCGGAAGGGGGAAATCTACCACCATGATCCAATCACCTCCCACCAAGTCCCTCCCCCAACATTGGGAATTACAATTCAACATGGGATTTGGGTGGGGACATAGAGCCAAACCATATCATACCACCCCCTGGTCCCTCCCAAATCTCATGTTCTTCTCATGTTTCATAGCACAATCATGCCTTCCCAACAGTCCCCCAAAGTCTTAACTTATTCCAGCATTAACTCAAAAGTCCAAGTCCTAAGTCTCATCTGAGATGAAACAAGTCCCTTCTGCCTATGAGCCTGTAAAATAAAAAATAAGTTAGTTACTTCCAAGATACAATGGGGTTACAGGCATTGGGTAAATGCCCCCATTCAAAAAGGGAGAAATTGGCTAAAATGAAGGGGCTACAGGCCCCATGCAAGTCTGAAATCCAGCAGGGCAGACATTAAATCTTAAAACTTCAAAATAATCTCTTTTGACTCCATGTCTCACATCCAGGCCACACTGATGCAAGGGGTGGGCTCCTAAGGCCTTGGGAAGCTCTGCCTCTGTTGCTCCACAGGGGAAAGCCCCCACTGCTGCTTTCTTGGGCTAGCATTGAGTGCCTGCAGCTTTTCCAGGCACATGGTGCAAGCTGTTGGTGGATTTACCATTCTAGGGTCTAGAAGACCATGGCCCTCTTCTCACAGCTCCACTAGGCAGTGCCCCAGTGGGGACTCTGTGTGGGGGCTCTGACCCCACATTTACCCTCTATACTTCCCTAGTAGAGGTTCTCCATGAGGGCTCTGCTCCTGTAGCAGACTTCTGCCTGGACATCCAGGCATTTCCATACATTCCCTGAAATCTAGGTGGAAGCTCCCAAACCTCAACTGTTGCCTTCTGCACACCTGCAGGCCCAAGACCACACAGAAGCCACCAAGGCTTGGGTCTTGCACCCTCTGAAGCAATGGTCAGAGGTGTACTTTGGCCCCGTTTGCCATGGCTGGAGCTGGAGTGATGGGATGCAGGGCACCACATCCCAAGGCTGCACATAGCAGCAGGGCTGTGGGTCTGGCCCAGAAAACCATTTTTCCCTCCTAGGCCTCCAGGCCTGTGGTGGGAGGGCCTGCCGTGAAGGTCTCTGAAATGCCTTGGGAGCATTTTCCCTATTGTCTTGGATATTAACATTTGGCTCTTCTTTACACAAATTTATGCAGCCTTAAATTCCTCCCCAGAAAATGGGTTTCTCTTTTCTGTTGCATGGTCAGGCTGCAAAATTTCCAAACTTTTATGCTCTGCTTTCCTTTTAAATATAATTTCTATTTTCAGGTCATTTCTTTGTTTATGCAAATGGGCATAGGCTTTTAGAAGCATCCAGGCCACATCCTGAACACTTTGCTGTTTAGAAATGTCTTCTGCCAGATACCCTAAATAATCTCTCTCAAGTTCAAAATTCCACAGATCTCTAGAGCAGGGGCCCAATGCCACCATTCTTTTTGCTAGAGCATAGTAAGAGTGACCCTAACTTCAGTTACCAATAAGTTCCTCATCTCCATCTGAGATCACCTCAGCCTGGGCTTCACTGTCTGTGTCACAATCAGCATTTTGGTCACAGCCATTTAACAAGTCTCTAGGAAGTTCCAAACTCTTCCTCAACTTCCTGTTGTCTTCTGAGCTCTCCAAACTCTACTAACTCCTGCCCATTACCCAGTTCCAAAGTCGGTTCCACATTTTCAGGTATCTGTATAGCAGTGCCCCACTTCTCTGGTACGAATTTTCTGTATTAGTCTGTTATTACACTGCTACAAAGAACTACCTGAGACTGGTTAATTTATGAAGAAAAGAGGTTTAATTGACCCACAGTTCTGCAGGCTGTACAGAAAGCATGACTGGGAGGTGAAGGGGAAGCAGCATGTCTTACATGACCAGAGAATAAGGAAGAGAGAATGAAGGGGGAGGTATACCACACTTTCAAATAACCAGATCTCCTGAGAACTCACTATCACAAGAACAGCAAGGGAGAAATTAGCTCCCATGATCCAATCACTTCCCACCAGGTCCCTCCCCAACATTGGGAATCACAATTTGACATGAGATTTGGTTGGCGACACACAGCAAACCATATCACCTGCAAAGCTTAAAATGTTTACTATCTGACCCTTTATAAGAAGAATTTACCAACCTTTGCTCTAAACAACTGTGCCATATTGGATTCTACCATTCCTAGGCTTCATATGGTGGCAAGATGGCTGCAGCTGCTCCTACTCCTAATCCTTTTCTTTTCACCTTCATAAAGAACATATCTAGTTCCCCGATTCCTCAAATGAAGCCCTAGAATTGAGTATTGCTTGTCCTGATTGGCCTGATTTAGGTCATCACTAAACTGCCCAGCCCCACTGCTCCATCCCTGAAACTAGGAATGAAGTCAGCTTCATTCACGGTGTATGGCTGGAGGTCAAGAAAGAGTATTCCATCCTAAGATGACATCTAGAGAGTTTACTGTGGGAAAAACATCAGAATTCTGGGTAGTAAAAACAAATATTGATTGTATTAATAATGGCCTATTTAGTACATTTGCTTATTTAATTACATGAATGTAAATATTTGATGTAAATGGAAAAATTGGATGGAAATATTTCAGTAATGTGCCCAGATAGCTATGCAGGAAGGCAACTTTTCTACCCCCATCTCTCATGAGAGGCCAGTTGCTAATTAGTGGCTATTCTTTCTAAGGATTGTCCCAAAAAGGTCACTGAAAGTGGGAGAGTGAGGAAGAATTCTGAAAGGAGAGAAGTTAAACCTATCCCCAACTGCTAACTTGAGCACTGCTTCCCTTTCAGTCAAAGCTGCTGCAACCTTTGTAACTTTCCTTTATCCTGTTACGTATGCATTTCTTGGTTCCTTCCCTTGTCTAGCTGCAAATATGGCACTAACTTAATATGTTTTTCATGACTCACAGTCGTCATAAATATACTGTCCTTGGTTGTAATGCAGTGAGGCGTTTCAGGGCTCATGACATGCATTTGGGGCTGTTTTCCCCAAAAATCCTAACTTATGTTGTTAGGGTGTTTGGTCCCTGTGTTAGCCTTTTAAATATCTTTTTATGAAGTATAATACACAAACAGAAAATCACAAAGAACAAATCTAGAACTTAATGAATTATCATAAAGGGAAAATCCTTTAAAATGGTAAATTTGTAGTGTGTCAGCCTCCCTGAAGCCCCTCTGAATCCCTCCACCTGGTCATTCTCCCTTCTTTCCCTTAGAGACAACCATTGTCGTTAATTCTAAAGTAACCACTTTCTTGCTTTTCTTTATAGTTTTACCACCTAAGTGCCACCCTAAACACTATAGTCTTGTTTTGCACATTTGTGAATTTTATGTAATTGTAGTTGGAAAACATATATTCTTTTGTCTGATTTCTTTTTCTCAACCTCATATTTGTAAGATTCATAAGGTTGCTGTGAAAAATTATCATTCATTCCTTTTCATTGATAGCATTCCATTTTGTGGGAAGAACATATTGTTTTGTTCTACTATTGATGGTCATTTGTATTTTCTAATTTTAGCGTTTGTGAATAGTGTTGCTATGAATTTCTCTCCTGGTGTACTATATGTGCATTTGTTGGATATTTACTTAGAAGTTGGTCATAAGGTATAACATAGGGTATTATATGTATTGCCATATGTTAATATTGATTGATTTCATTGATTTCTATATTACTGGATTATAGAATCTGAGTATCTAATATTACTAGGTAATAACAAAGAGTTTTCCAAAGTGTGCTGGGTTATAATCTTGCCACTAGTGTTTAAGAGTTCCAGCTGTAATATGTCTTTGCCAACATTTGTTAGTGTCAATCCTTCTCATTTTTTATGTTCATTGATTCTTTTGAATATTGTCTTTTGTGAATTGCCTTCAAGTCCCATACCCACTTTTCTACCAGGTTTTTTTTTTTTTTGTAAATATGATTTGGAGAAACTATTTTTCAAAGACAGAGGTCTATTCTCTTGTCTCCAACTCCATGATATCTGTTGCTAATGGTCCTTGTACCTGTGATGCCTCCTCCTCTTTTGCTTTGGGTGGTCTCCTTCCCCTGTATCCTGGGGTCCTCTCCTCACTAACATATTCTGATTCTGCATTTTCCCTGGGTCATCCCCTCCATGAAGACCACTACACACTGATGACTAACTCTCCATCATATTTAGTGACATTCCAGGGATAGATCTTTTTATCTTGAGGCCTACTGGGGGATCTCTCTTCACCTCTCTGCTCCACTGGCTTCTCAAATCCAGTATGTCCAAAATTAGACTCTATCTTTTCCTCCCCCTTGAACCTACCACTGTTTCTTTATTCTCCGTCTCTGTTCATGCCTTTGTTTATCATCTTAGCTATCAATCTAGGCATCTTCATCCACTTCTCTTTCTTAGCACTCATCAAATCACTCTCTAAGTTATATTGATTTTACTTCTTCAGTTTTTCCCTCATCCCTAGTTCAGACTCTTATAATCTCTCTCCTGGACCACTTCAATAGCTTCCTAAGTAGGCTCCCTGCCTTCAATCTTGTCCACTACAAATGTATCATTTACAGGTTGCCAAAGTGATCTTCAAAAATGTGATTCCAACGATGTCAATTCTCTTATAATCTTCCAGCAGCACTCCACAGCCTGAGTGAAGTCTAAGCTCTCTAAATGGCCCTCTGCAATCTGGGCCCTGCTACCTCACTAGCACTTGAGACAGTCTTAGCCAAGAGTCTTTCCTTTCAGCAAAATCAAACTGCTTGTGCTACTCAGAAAGAGGTAGTGCTTCTTAACCATTGCTCATGTTTGTGCTCCCCGATTGGCCCCGGTCATCTTTGAAGGTCTAATTCACTTTCATCTTCAGGGGATTAGATATTCTAACTCTATGTACCCATAATAACCTATGTATATTTCTGCTATTGCATACACCATGTTGTATTTAAGTCATCCTTTTGGGATGGCATTCGTATTAGATGTTATTCCTTAAGGACAGGGATTGTGCCTTGTTTGTATCTTACACTGTGACATATGATCAGGTATGGAATACTTGGTTGCTCAGGTGAAGGCAAAATAATATTTAATCTTGTGGGTAAATGATATTTAAGGTGATAGATAAATGCAGTGAGCCCATTTGTGTAAACATGGATGTCAGTGAGGCTTGGTGTGAGGCACTTCCCCCAGGGCTACTTGCAGACCTGTCTTTGAATGGTACACCAGGCAAAAATGCTGAATGTTCCTGGATAGGAATTAAAACTTCTTATCAAGGATGTCGACTCATTGGTTTTAGGCACATGGAAAAATAAAGACAACAATAACAACGAAATAAAACTGATTTTAGAAGTTCAAAAGACCTGGTTTCTATCCTGGCCTTGGAATAATTCTTCATGTAACCTTGGGAAGTTGTCACCATCCTTCTGGTCACAAAAGTGCCTGAGTAAGTTGAAATGTCTCCAAAAGCAATAATGTTTAATTACTGCTCACCACCTGGACAGTTATGTAATAATGAGCATGTAAAAAAGGAAGTCGTTACAATCTTATGTGGAGTCATATAACCTTATTATCAACAAAGCCAGTGGAGCCTTAATTTGTAAATGGATCCCCAATCCTGATGTAAAATACAATAAAAAAATTTACAATCTTTGCTTCCAGGTTGGGTCCTTATGCAGCTGGGAAGCATCCTCCATTTCTACAAGGATAATGAATTCCGAGATGATTCCCTGAGAGGAAAGAAGCCTGTTAGTGGGACACTGAGGCTGTGTGTGTGTGTGTGTGTGTGTGTGTGTGTGTGAGAGAGAGAGAGAGAGAGGTCACATTAGGAAGAATTTATTGAATGCTAGAGAACATGGAAAAGATATAATTACTGTTCTTGGTGAAGCCTCCCCAGAGTTTCTCTTGGGACACAGTGGGATTCATTTGAGAACAATGGAGTTAATGAATCAACCCCGTGCTGGTCAAAGTGAAGAGCTTCTTTGAGTCATGATCCATTCCTGAAATGGTATTTCATTTTGTACTTTGAAAAAATCAGCTTTTTGAGCTGACCTTTCTTGTTCCATGATGGATACTGTCTCGGTTTCTATGATATTTGTCTGATCTTCAATGAATGTATTAATTCTCGAGTTTCAGCTGATTCTTTCATCAAGAAACATCACAAATTACCTCTATTAGTCTGTTCTTGCATTGCTATAAAGAAAAACCCAAGACTGGGTAATTTATAAAGGAATGAGGTTTAATTGGCTCACGGTTCCGTAGGCTGTACAGGAAGCATGGTGCTGGCATCTGCTCAGCTTCTGGAGAGGCCTCTGGATACTTACAATCATGGCAGAAGGCAAAGGGGGAGCCAGCATGTCTTACATGGCAGGAACAGGAGCAAGAGAGACAGAGGGGAGGTTCTTCACACCTTTAAACAACCAGATCTCGTGAGAACTTACTCACTATCACGAGAATAGCACCAAGAAGATGGTGCTAAACCATGCATGAGAAATCCACCTCCACGATCCAATCACCTCCCACCTGGCCCCACCTCAAACACTGGGGATTACAATTTGACATGAGATTATGGTGAGGACACCGATCCAAATCGTGTCAATATGTAATTAACCTTTCTGCCTTTTCAAAAATAATATGAAAAATAAGAACTATTGTCCTTCTTGTCAGGGAGGAAATGAGGGGTTTAAGTAAATGCACCATTGACCACCTTCTGCCTTTTTCCTGTTAGAGTCCAGCATAGACTGAAAGGCCATTCCACAGTATATTTCAGATCAGTTCTGTATTGTGGCTTGTATGTAATATGACTCACTTTACTTTCCTTTACGGAGAAATAGATTGTCTTTAATATGCAACTATGATTGTTTGCTGTTCTCTTTATATATTCAGGCTGAGTCTTCATAAGACACCTGCATTTGGAGTTGAAAACCAATGGTCTAGATGAAATATGACTTTCAATTATGCCACAGTCAGATAAGCTGAAATAAGAAAGCCACACTGGAGGAAGTCAAGTTTATCTTATTGGAGTGCATTGGGCATGTAGAATAAAATCCAGCATTCACTCAGCACACAGCCCCACTGACCCTATTGTTCATCCCCCTCCAATTTATTGTTGTGTTTCCCAGCTGCCCACAGAGCTTCCCCTGCAATATTGTGGACACCCAGGCAAATGAAAATGCCAATCTTCTCCCATCCCTGTCTTGCTGTATTAGGCATGTGCTCAGCTCTGAAAGATTTCTTTGGGGGTCTTGCCTTTCCCTAAGAACATCTAGGGGAAGGTTTGTCTCACCTCTTGTTTCCAAGTGGGAGGGTTGAGAATAATAGCTCTTGTCACTTCCCTTTGCCTTGTTATGGGGAATATTTAGTGCTGCAGCCTGGGTGTGGGGGCAATATCTTGGATGTGATAATGTTGCTCCCTGCATCAGTGAACATGGTATTGATTGTAAGCTGTCAACCTTTCTGCATGCTTTGCAGCGTCCCAGAAGGCTAACTACTGCAGGGAAGGTAATGCATCAGGCAGGGACACATATGCTCTATTAACTAACACTGCAATCTAAGCTTGATTGCTTGCTCTTAACACATCTTGGCTCACTGGCTCCCAATTTTTTCTTAATTCCCTGACTCCTCTGAGCAGTCCTCTGATGCCCTGTTTGGATCTCCATATATCATTCAAACTCCCAATGGCATGCTGCTCATCTTATAAGCTTCCTGTGGGCAAGTGCTGTGCCTAACTTCCTTACATGTTTATTTGTTCATTCATTCAACAAAACTTTTGAGCACCTACTATGAGCCAGACAATGTTCTGTGCTCTGGGGATACAGGAGTGGCCTAAACAATGATGCGGTCCTCATGGAACTAAGGGTGGTTGAGAAAGCATCTCTGAGGAGGTGACATTTGAGCTGAGTGTATCAGTATATCCCCTGTGGCTGGACTATAAGTATTTGCGAAGTTTGGAAACCATATTTCCTCATTTGAGTGTCTCATAGCCTGGCTATTGGAGAAGCTCCTGATATGTGAACCACGCTAAGTCCATGCATTATTATTTTTCAGATCATGCATTATTGTCCACTCACCTTACCATGTCTCCTTATTTCTCTTGGTCTGCCTTCCTACTTTTTACTAATCAGTCATACCAGAGTGTTGTGAATTCCATATATATATAGCATATGCTGTTTTGCCTCCACTCTCCTATCCTGATGTCTGGAATATGCTTTTTCCTTTCTCTTCTCCTGGATAACTCACTCCCTTTATCTTTCAGATTTCACCTTGGGAATCACCTCCTCTGGGAAGCTTCTGGTCTGGATGAGTTGGTGCTCCTTTGTGTCCTCCTGGCACCCAGACACATCCATCATAGTGCATATGTTTTATAGGATTAGCAGAACTGTAGCAAGAAATGTGCACTGAATGCATATTTGTGGGCCAGGCATCCTTCTAAGAGCTTTGTGCATATTAAATCATGCAATCTTCACAGCAATTTTATGAGATAGATGTCGTTTTTATCCTTATCTCATAATGAGAAAATCGAGGCACAGAGAGGTTGTCATTTTTCTAGGTTGCTCAGCTTTTACATGGTGGAGCTCAGATTTTAACCTAGGCAGGCAGGCTGGCAGGCTCGGTATCCTGGGCTGTTGACATTCCACTGCCACCATTGCCTGTGAGTTTGTCTGCACCTCCCGCTATCTGTGAGCTGTGTGAAGATGGAGCTGTCACTGCTGCTTCCACACACCACCCTGGCATGGGCTTGGCAGGCAGTACATGAACAATCATTAACCATTTAGTAAATGAATGAATGAATGCATGAGATTCGCCCAACTGAGCAACCGTTTAGAGTTCCAAAATGTTGCTTTTCCTTTTACCAGTGAGGAAAGCCCCCGTTCCCTTCTACTCCAGCTTCCTGAGTCTTCCATGACTCCCACAAGTATGTATTACTCTGGCTGGAAGGGAGGGCATCCCTAGCCAACCAGAGCAAGAATCACAGCAATCATGGCTTGTTCCTACAATTTCTGGGTTTCTGTCAAATATGAGTTATGAAGAAGTGTCCTCTCCACTCTTTCTCAAACCAAATACAGCAGCCAAAATGATTGGAGTGGCAACTGAGAGGGCTTGAGATGGGCAAGCAGGAGCTGTTCAGTGGGCACTGTTCACCCAGGAAAACCCAGGTTGACTTTTTGGGGAATGAGCAGCAGGGGCGGGAAGGCTGGGAGTGGACTGGGATCTGTCTTGGCAGTGGCTAAGCCCCTTCTTCTGGCCTGACAGTGATCATTGCTTTGATTGCAGCTGAGGCAGGGATCAGCAGAGATGGCAGATCATGATGGTTCTGCCACCAGCAGTTTAACCAATGGGGCATGGAATATCTAAATTGGGGGACAGTTAATCAGTCATAATAAGGTCAAAGTCAGAAGTTGGAGACCTGTGAGCCACTTGACTTCACTCTCTGCTTTGATGGCAGACCAAGCTTGTATTCTTGGTCAGCTGTCAGGCAATATTTAGTCACAGAGAAATGGCGTGTTTGTGAGTATCCACGCTAGGGAAAATAATCAAGCCAAGGTAACTCTGCATTACCAATAACTGTGATGGAAGAAGTATAGGATCTGGAACAGGATAGATCTAGATAAAACTTCCTGCTACGTCATTTAACCCTTTTGAGTCTGTTTCTCGCTATAAAAATGGAATAATACATCTACCTATCAGGTGATAACAATGATTTAAAACAGTGCCTCTCCCAATGCCTGTCATTACAATAACTGCTCAGGAAATATTGGTTTCCTTTTATTCTTTCCGTTTACTTTACACTTAAATACAGTGCTTAAAATAAGGTTTAATAAATATTTGTTATTGGATGAACAAAAGGAAAAAGGGGTAGGCTAGTTCTAGTATGTCGAAAATGTGTTTCTAATGGAAGGAGAGAAACATTGGCTTTCTGTTTCCATGCCATATGGATTTTGCTTCATATTCTGGTATATGTTGGTCTACCTATTGGAAACACTGTATCATGCTTTGTTGAGCAAATTTAGTTAAAATTCTGCTTAGATGACACATTCTGAGAACCTTTTCTTATCACTCATTAACTATTTCTTCCTCTGTATGACTTCTGCCCTTCATAGATATCTCATTGTAAAAATGTTTACAGTATGCAAATATGCACTTTCTCCTATGTGAGTGTCATCTCTTGGAAGGCAGGGGCCAGTGGTTTAAATATCTTAGTAACTCCAGCCCCTTGTCTAGAACCTGGTTGCCTGACACATCCCAGGCAACCAATGAATCTTTAATTCATTGAGCTTATGGGTCATTACTGGGACTTGTTTTCTGATCAGTAACTTCCATCTACATGCATACACACACACACACACACACACACACACACACACACACACACACATAATGTATGATGGGGATAGTGGATAAGAACTTTAACTAAAACTGCCTGGCTTTGTCACTTGTGAACTGTGTAAATTTGGTTGTCATTCATCTTTGTTTCTGTATCTATAAAATAAGAACAACAATAGTATCTGCATCTGGAGTTTTAGGGGTAAATACGTCAATACATGTGAAATTTGTAGAACAAAGCCTGGCTTATAATAAGTGCTCAATAAATGTTAGCAACTATTGTATGTTAGAGCTGTATTTTAACAGCTCTGGCTTTAGAGTCAGATACCTTGAGTTGGAGTCCTGGTTCCATCTCTCTCTGGCTTTGTGCCCTTGGCTAGGTTGACAACTTGAGTCTATTTTCTCATTTGCAAAAGGGAAATACCAATGCCACCATGGAGTCTGGGAGAGGAGATAATGAGATGAGGCATGGAAAGCAATAGTATATTACCCATCACTGTTGTTGCTATTATTATTTTATGGTGCTTTAAACCCATCAAAATAGTTGTAAGTAAATGGATTTCTTGTTCTCCCAATAACAATTCTCTGAGCTAGGATAGATGTCTTTCTGGCCATTTTACAGGTGATGACACTGACACAGGAACTGAGTGGGTAGCTTAAGTTCCTTGGTTACCAGGAGCAGGACCCACGTTTCCTGTCTCCCAGTCCCATCCTTTTTCCACTGACCAGGTTGGTTGCTCCCTTGGAAAGCAGTCCCTGAGAGCTGACTTAGAAGTTCAGGGGGAAGAGGTGGATGAAGGCATGTTGGATGCACAGTGAATCAGGTTGCAGCGTGAATGTTTCTCAGTGGTGTGTCTAGACTTCCCCCATCCAAAGACTAACCAGGCCTGACTCCATTTCACTTCCAAGATCAGATGAGATTGGGTGCATTCAGGGTGGTATGTCCAAAGACTGTGTCAGGGGATTTGTTTTGGAAGTGGGGTGGCATTATTGAAAACACACCGGCTTCATCCACACATTCATCACGGAAGAGGGAAAATTAGTAAGGGTTCCACCATTCAGGCTGTGGACTATAGTGTCATCCCTAAATCCTCATTATGAGGCCTACCAGGGCTTTCTTGAGCCCTGCAGGCAGCTAGCAAAGGGACTGAAAAAGAAATGAGGCATGGGGTTGTTGGGGGAGGGAAGCTTTAGGCAGTTGCTCTGTAGGCTTGAAGGGAGGGAAATTATGGCTTTTAAAGTCCTTAGAAATTGGGCATTTGAGGGTGTACCTTTTATTATAATGGACCCTAGAATGTTCAAAGGAAGTTTAGTGGAGATAGCTGACTTATTTCATTGGGCCACTGAGCTAGCAGAATTTTAGCTTCATCTTTGTTCCACCTTGCAATTGTTCCATCTTATGTATGCTGGTTGCCTAATAGATGTTGATTTGGTTGAATTAATTACAAGATCAATGAGAGGTTTAAAGGTGCTTTTTTTTCAATGGAAGAGTAAAGGCAGGAGCCAAACTTTAAGGAGTTAAGAAGCAACTTGATCCCCACTGCCCATCTGCCTATATATATATCCCACTTCTTGATGCTGGCTAGTATCTTCCTTTTTGTTTTTTCTAACTAATCTTCCTCCTCCTGACAGAAGAGTACGAATGTCTACCAAAGTTCAGCTTTTTGCATTACTTGTTTTTAACGTCAGGAACTGAATGTTGCACAAGGATGGTTTTAGTAAAAGCTAAGGATGGCGTGGCTTCCGTTTTCCTTCATTCAACTGACACTCTCCAGTTGTAATCTGATGGCTCTTACCAAGCAGCAGGCCTTGTGGGGTAAAGTAGTACAGGGCCCTTAGAATCGAACCAACTGTTGCAAGGTAGCAAATCAGCCTTCAAGTAGTTTTTAGTGTCAGCAGGAAAACAGACTGACTTCTATGTGCCACTAACTAAGAAATATTGCCAGTACTGGGGCTGAAAGATCACACATATAAAATACCTAGTTCAGTACCTGGTAAAGAACAGTTAATTTGTGAAACATCGTGGTGGTTATTGCTCCCTGAGGCCTAATCTCTAGGGCTTTCCCCTCCTGTTCCTGTCCAGGAGTCTTGGATGTTTGCTCTAATGCATCCTTTGCAGGGGATGGAGGAGAGGATGGCTGCCCTCTGCTCTTTCTTCTCTGGCAAACTCATCCTACTCTGGATCTCAGTTTGTACATCTATATGCTAAGGGTGTTGGACTAGTGTAGGGGCTTTTATTTGGAGTTCACAGATAAACTGCAAAGGGGCCTATGAACTCCTTAAACCATGACAAAAATTATTCCTGTGTGTGTTATGGGCAGCCCTGCTGACTCTAATATGTGAAGAACCACCATCTTTGATGCCCCTAAGGGCATAAATCTTCTGTCATATCAGTTACTCAGGGTCCCAAAGTTAGATACACATGCTCCTGGTGGTTCACAAAATGATTTCAGGTGGTATGTGGGTGCATGTTTGTTACATTGATAATTATGTGATTAATGTTAGGGAAAAACCTAGTATATCAGAGTTGAAATTTCATGCATATTATTTCTTTGGAGGAGGCTAAGTCTTGCTTTTAAGAAAAGGTGACTTAAAAAAATGTTACATGAGTAATAGTACAAATGTGAGTTGATTCTTAAGTTTGAGATACAATGATTGGTCCCAACCCCCGACCTGGTACAGACAGAGGAGCTGCGTCCGGAGAAGTGGAGAAAAGGCCATAAAGGAAGTTGGTGGTAAATGTAGGCCAATAACCCAGTGGCCTTCTGCAAAATCATCATTCTCTATGACTGGCAGAAGTTTCTGACTCTCTCATGTCTCCTCCAAGAACACTGTCCCAGTCAGGACAGAAATCTTGCCCAGAGAGTTTACACCTTAGCCACTTTACTTGAGATGCCTAAGGCGAGGCTTTCCTTGCAGGAAAAATGAGAAATACTGAGAAAGTCTCGTCTTTGTTCCCATGCTCCCTCAATTCTGAGACGTACTTTTTCACATTTTAATGTTCCTGAAATTGGGCTGCATCTAACAAAACTGTTTTTACCTAAGGTGACAGTTATTTCCTTGCCAAAAAGCTATTAGTAAATGGATAGTAGCTTAGAATTGAGATAAAATGATTCTTTCACTATTTTTTCCTCCTCCAAAGCAAATTACACTTGAAAATCAGGACTTCTAATACATCTGTAAACTGAAAGAAAATTTCCCTTTCATTGAAAAACTCTCATCTCAAACCATTTACCCTGCACTAAATGGAAGTTAGGAGAAATGAGTCATCAAGACAGATGTAGAGATATTAACCCAGACCCAGTTTTCTGGACTCCACCCATCTACTTTCCTAAGTTTATAAATCCTTTGCATGCATTTAGTGCCTTTCCTAGGGGTGTGCCACATAGAACCTTCTGGAAATGGCTTTCTAGAAGTTATAAATCTGGATCCTTAACTGGGGAAAAGGACGAACCATCTTCCACAGCTTCAAGTGGACTTCATTCACTTCATGTCACAGCTGCTTGATTTCCCCACAGTTCATTTCTGTAGAAGAGAGCCTTCTGGTCTGTTTTTCTAGATGGCGAGCTTGGGGTGAGTTAGAAGTGCCTGATTGGACTTCACAACTCAGCGTTTTTATTGGCTATTTTTGTTCTAGGTACAATGGAGGTTGATGGATTGTTACTTTTGGTTACCAAAACCAGGAGGAGGGGAGGGCGCTGCTTAGGAGAAACACCCAAAAAGAACAGACCAGCCTTTCTCAGGGACTCACGGGTGGTGGCACTGCTTCCAACTTACTGCTTCATTTAGAACACCAGATAATAAGCACCCAGGACTTGGCCTTTAGAAGTCAATGGAATAAATAAGCTGGAAAAGGTTGAAGAGAAAAAAGCCAAGGAACATGTAAGTAGAGGATTATATGGAGCCATTTAAGAGCACAAAAAGCAAGAGTAACAAGGCAGCAGATGGAATTTGGCCCCGCCTGGCCCTGCCAAGCTCACTCTGGGAAGCACTGTGTCGAAAGTGCTCTCTTTCTGTCCCCTGAAGCATTCAGGTTCCCTAGCCAAATTCTCAGGCTGTTTCTATGGAGATTACAAAAAAAGAGCATAGCAGGGTTGATGTGCCCTTTCCTTGTCATTCTGCATCCTCTTCTCAGCTTCATGCAATAAATCTCTGGCTTAAATGAAATTGTTCAAAGGAAAATGGAAAAAAAATGGTGGAGGGGCAGGAGATACTGACTAGTTCTGGTTTTTCACAAAACAAGAAGAATTTGTCTAAGAGTAAACGGTGTTTATTTTTTGTTGATTTTTTTCAATCAAATGGAATTACTTAATTAAAAAAAACTTATCTCTTTTCTCCTTAAATACTACAGACAACCTCATTTTATCGCAGCAGACACCTAGGAACAAAACACTGGACCCACCAGAGAAAACTGGGCAATAAAAGCATCAGAAGTTCAAGTCAACTATGGAAGAATTACTGTTAGCTGGCAGCTTTCAATTCTAAACAGAAGTGTCCCAAACCTATTGGGTTTGACAAAAGTTTCTTAGAACTGGGGAGCTGGGAATGTTGGACTCCTTTTAATTCTATTCCAATCATTTCCTGCTTAGGGAAATTAAAGTCAATGCATCAAATGAAGACCCAAAGAAACATTTAAAAACTTGTTTGACTAGTATTCAGTATGTGAGATTATTAAGTAATAACTTGTCCACCTAGTTAACCTTGTCCTGGAATATATATAGGTTATTTGTAGCCGCCACTGCTATAATATTTTCTGAAGGATGCCAAGCTGTATGCAAGATCTTTTTGCTAAAGTCCAGACTGTCGACACTGATCTCGTCTTTTCTCCGCTTGCCCCCCACACACACTTTTCGGGGTTTGAGGATAGCCCGGGGCTTGCTGTTTTCCCTCGAAGCCTCAAGGGTCACATCACGCTTGGTGTTTCTGTCGAACATCCTGAAGAAGTTGTTGTAGGAGCCTGTCATGATGACACTGCAAGGCAGAGAGCAAAGGGAGTGACCGAGTATTACGGAGAAAGGCAATGACCTATCTTCATTTTCTTGTCTTTTTGGAGCAAATGATGCCATGTTATTGCCAGCTTATGACACCATAGGTTTTATTAAAAACAAAAACCAAAAAATGAGAACAGGCTCTGCAGTGTGATTATTGGCTTTTTGTTTTTTTGTGTTTTTTTTTTTTTTGAATCACTGAAAGCAATAGGATTTTTGGCTGGGTTTGGAAATGAGGGATGGTGAGAACTCTCCTTGTAATTTGCTTTTGCTCAATAGATTCCTTTTGGTTCTTTGGCTCAGAAAAGGTGTCCAGTGGTTTTAATGATCCCAGTCCTACCTACCTCCCATCAGGAATGTGAGACTAGAATGAGGTTTGTTGAAGTAGACACACTTTTGAAAACAATAAGCAGTTGTACGTGTTTAAGGTTTGGCCACTGTCAACAGGGTTCCTGGGCCGTCTGGCCTCTAAGGCTTCATGGCATCAGTGCAGTGAGGGGAGAGATGCTAGTGGCATCGTGCACGAACCAGGGGCGTGACCTCTCACCTGCTGAGAACTAGCTCTGAATTCGGCCTTTTTAGAAAACTTATCTACGAAATGGATGTAATCATGGTCTTATCTAGGAAACAAGTAAGGAAATTCAAATTTTAAAAGAATCTGGGATGGAGAAATAAAAAGATTTTATATGGTTTTTTTCCCACACTTAATGGACAGATGGTTTCCACATTTTTATAAGAGTTATCCCCTCTTAGGCATAGCTGCAATCGATCAGGAGAGTGGCGAACACCCAATGTCTTCCAGAGGCAAGGTACTGAATGTTTAATGGTGACATTTCAGACACGGTGACAAGCTGAGGTGTGGAGGGAGAGATTCCTTGGGCCAGGGCAAGTATCCCAAGTGCCATCACACGGTGGTTCCCCTGGAGTGGGGGGGCTCCTACTCATTTCTGGGTGGAGCTCTGACTGGCTCCTTAAGATGGGAGAGCAGGAACTCTCGTGTATTTCTCAAATGATTTGGGATGTGTAGAGAGGTGAAGGAAAAAGCTGACAAGATTGGGCCACAGCAAGGGGGATGTGTTTTTGGGCACGTTGTCACCTGTACCAGGTAAATTAAGCAAAGGTTAGATTTTGTTACTCTGGCTCATCAAACTGATACTGTGAACTGTGTCTGTGTACTCGAGTGGACTGTTATCACCTTGTCAGGCAGGGCGCTGAGGGCTTTGCCTCCATGATCTCGTTTCAACTTCTATTATCCCATAAAAGGGTTTTACAGAGAAGTAATTTGCTCAGTGTCACATTGCTACTTGGTGGTAAAGTCCACCCTCAAACCCACATATGGTTGACTCTGGGGCATAAGTATTCAGCCGGTTGACCTCACTGCTTCCCATACTTTGACGTTCGCTTGCCCACCATGACCCGACTTATTTTTAAACAAGTAAGAGATTATTTTCCAAAAAAAAAAAAAAAGACTACCAACCTTATCTGAAAGAGAAATTAAACTTCCCAGTTGTGATGTTATAGAAAAAGTGTTGATCTTAGGATTCAAACTCTAAACTTGTTACTTTTGTCTCTATTACTACTTTATGAGGTTGGGCAGATTACTTTATCTTGCTAAGCCTCAGTTTCCTTAACTGTAAAATGAGAATGATGGAAACAATCTTGTTAGACTGTGGTTGGGATTAAATAAAATGATGTGTATGAATGTGTTTGGTATATAGTAGGTGCCTAATAAGTGTAATTTTTGAATCAAGGCTAAAATAGAGGAAAAATTTGAGCAATAATAACAGATATGTAAATAATAATATATGAATAAATAAATACCTATAAATAAATAATAAAATGAGAGGGCTGGCTTTTCCCCATGGTGGATTTTGTTCTTATGTCACAGTTGCTTTGCTCTCTGTCCTATACCAACTGGTCAGTGTGACTTGGGTCCTTTGCCACGTGGAGACTCCTTCCAAGCCTGCTAAGGAGGGGATTCATTTTGGATCAGTGGCAAAGAAAGCCAAGAAACAGGTGGAGTGTGAGAGAGAGACAGTTCATATTCACTGAAAGCTTGAATGTCTGAATGTCTTGCCACAACAGAATTTCTATGCTTTCAAACACTATTATTGGTGCCACCTTCATCAAGGAACGAAATCAGCCCCTGGTAGCTTGCACTTAGTTCTCATGGAAGTCAGAGAATCATTTGTATTTGTCAAACTAAAAATGAACTATTGGGAGGTATTATGAAGCACTGTTCAAATCAAAGGCCTTAAAATAGTAATAAATCACTTTGAGGGAATGTGATAAATGAGGTCGACTAGAATTCAGTTAATGAACCACCAGGGCCGTTGGCCAGGTCTCCACTAGCAGCTTCAAGGGATAATTTTTGATCTGGAAAGCCTACTTGGCAGTTGGCAGTAATCTGAACTGTTCAGGCTGGAATTTGCTGGTGGATAAGTGATCTTCATTTAGGCATGTTGACCTAGTGCTGGAGGTGTCTTGTGTGAAAAAGATAGGACTTTGTTATTAACATTAAGGTGTTATCTGTGCCAGTTCAGAAACAGGATTCAAAGGCCTTACTACATCCTTCTCTTCTTTCCAGGCTTGACTTCAAGGGTCACTAGGGGCCCACATTATGCATTTCAGCCAGGTTTTGGGGCCCAATTTTGACCTCCCTTTGGCTGTACTCTACTTAGGATAAATTCCCTGAGCCTCTTCAAGACAATCTTTGGAAGGTTCTTCAGCCACAGAGCCTTTCTTACCTGTCTGACCCATTCCACACACACTCAAATTTATCAAAAATGCAGTCATTTTCATAGAGGGAACATAGCTTGCTGCGGAGGTAGTCATGAACCTGGAGAGGAAACATATCGAGAAGGTCAGTTATTATTTTAAACAGTAATTATTTCTGCAAACACCTCCTCTTCCGATGTGAGCTGTTAAATCTTTCATTGTACATGCTCTTTGAATCAGATGGCCTTGGATCTGAACCTAGGCTTGGCCCTTTTAGCTGTAGGACATTAGGATGGGTTGATGAGCTTCTCATGTAGATGATATGGATTAATCAAGCTTGCTTGTATAGACAGTGGCATCCAGTAAGACTAAATAAGTGGTAGATTCTCATTTTCTAAGTTGATTTGCTCACAGGCATTAGAGATCACCATTCATGCAGTCTTTTATTCAACAAATATTTACTGAATACCTACTACGCACTTGAGATGCAGCAGTGAGCCAAATATCCTTGCAGTGCTTTTGACCCAGTGTCAGGTGACAGATTATATAACCAAGTAAATAAATAAGATGTTTAGATGGTGATAAAATCATAGAACAAAAGTGTATGGAAAAAGAGCCTGGGAGATCTTGTCGGGGGTGTATTATTTTGTACAGGGCAAGTAGTCAGGGCTTCACTGGATGAGGTAGCACTGGAGCAGAAGCCTGCAGGAGATGAATGAGCCACAGTGATGTCTGGGTTTGGGGTGAGGGGAAGGCTCTCCAAGCATAGGAAACAGCAAACACAAAGGCCTAGAGGCAGGAATCCTGGAGGGAGTGTGGTGGGAGAGTGGTGAGTAAGCAGCTGGGGGAGAGGATGAACAGTTTACATAGGCCCTTTATTCTGAGGAAGAAGAGACCTCACAGAAAGGATTGCTGAATCTGCTGTGTTGCAATGGATCCTAAGGGTGCAAAGGCAAAGGGAGGGAGACCAGTTATAACCTGAGTGATAGATTCTGGCCTGGACCAGGGCATCAGCAGTGATGGGGACTGGTCAGATTCTCCTTTTGTTTAGAGAAAGAGCAGATAGGACTTGGGTCAACTCTGAGGTGTGGAGAGAAAAACAGGGGTCAAAGATGACTCCCTGATCTTTCTCCTGAGCAAGTGGAAGGAGTAGGTACCATGTTCACTTTTGGGTACAATGGTTTAGAGATGTCTACATGTGGAGCTGTCAAGTAGACTCTGAGGTGAAAGGTGCTGTCCTGGAGTATGTGGCGATTCTTTCCTGGTTTCTCTTTTCCAGTGAAAGCAGCCAGCATGGTTATCAACTAAGAGTGAGCAGGAGAGAGAAAGGGTTGAGAAACAGTGTCAGATTTCTGGAAGGCACCAGGGGACACTTGACGTTGTTGGACATGTATGTCAAATAAGGCTGATCAAGCATAGTTTAATATTTTTCTCCAGCTACATTCAGCAACTCAGCTGTAGATGCCAAATAGACGAATAAGGTTCAGAGAGTAGTAGCCTGGGTTCTCTGTTTTGAAGGTAATCCTTCCTGAACCCACTAGCACAGAGTGGCAATAATAACGGGCATACCCAATATGCTGGCTTGTCATTATTAGCCAGGTGCTTTATCTGTCAAAACCTCATTTCATCTCTAAAGCCATCTTATGATGTAGGTACTTTCATTCTCTTTACTTTAATGGAGCATGAAGCACAGAGATATGACATCATTTGTCCAAGATCACACAGAAAAAGTGACAGAAGGGGAGGGAACTGAGCCCCGGTATCAGGCTCTGGAGTGCACACTCTGAGCTGCACTAGCAACCTGCCTCCAGCTTGCTCTGGTGGGTCCTCAGTCCTTGACAGGAGCTGTGATAATGAACTCAAGTGAGGCTGAGAGAGAAGGAGATAGAAGTGGGTGAAAGCAGAGGGAGGCTACCAAGGGCATTGGTGTTTAAGTTAAGAGTGATGATTCGATCTCTTTTTTCCTGCAACTGCGGCTCTTTCTCTTCCTTCGACTCCAACAGTTCTGCTGGATGCAGAGCTTCAGGCTCTTCGTCTTGGGCAAAGGAATGAGGTCAGGCTCAGTGTTGGGCAAAGGAACGAGGTCAGGCTCATCCTATGTTCCATTAGATGTTCTGGGTGTTTGAAAAGCTCTGAGTTATTTGGACAGAGGAAGTTATTTCTAACTCTGCAAATTAATTTTCCCCCACCTTTACTCTCTCACTTCCAAACAGTTCCAGGCCTTGTCAGGGTAACAGCTTCAGTGCTTTGGTGACAAGGGAATACCCCTACAGCAGTGCTCTTGGCATTGTTAGGTGCATTTGGGGGCTGCAAGGGTGAGGCTGTGTCCTGCCCTTACAGAGGCATCTCTGCTATAAACTAACTCATTCACCTTCCCTAGGGGGCACAGCAGTAAAGGTATATAAACTGGGCAGTGGCAAGCTTTTTAAGGTCTAGTTCCATATGCCCGCTTTGTGATGAACCTTTCCTCATCTGTCACCATTCACCTTTGGCATTTTGTCTTATTACTCACCTGCAGTGTTTCTATAAGTGTCAAAACATGTGTGCTTTGGAAGTCACGCCCATTAGCAGGAATGACATTGCTGAGAACTCTGTAAATAATTCTTGAAAGATAGAAGTTGGGATAGACTCAAGGGAAAACCTAGTCTGAACCATTATTTCTCCACCATACCTAAGGTCTGGGTAGCTCCTATCTGCCTCCAATTGACAGCATTTAAAGAAAAAGAATGTCTACTATGAAGGTATGCTGTATTTATGTTTTGTTGCATAGAAAAAAAGTCTTCTTAGGCAAACCAGAGGGACCTTTTTCTACTACAGGAAAGAATAAAGTGAGATGTATACATGAGCAACCTCTAGAGCTTGGAGCAAGAGAGAACTTAAAACTCATTCTATTTGATATTCTTTCTTCATGTTCCTAATATGACTTTTCTATGATCCTATTAATTTGTGCATGGGATTTTTGATGCCAGACTGAGTGTCCCAATACAGTGTTTCTCATATTTATTTGTGGGAGTCCAGTGTCATATAGTTAGTGGACTGCTATGAGGCAAACAAAGAGCCAACTCTATTGGTCCGTTCTTATATTTCAAGTGTTGAAAAACTTTTTCTCCAAAGGGCCGGATAGTAAATATTTTAAGCTCTGTGGGCCGTATGGTCTCTGTGACAGCTACTCAACTCTGCCATTGTGCATGGAAGCAGCCATAGAAGATATGTAAGTGACTGTACATGGCTGTGTCTTAATAAAATTTACCTACAAAGACAAATTGGGGACTGGTTTGGAACACACGTTGCAGTCTGCCAACCCTTGTTCTATGGAAAAACTTGAAAATAGCTAATCATACTTAAGTCTGCAGCCTTTTATTCACAGAAATGTGATTGAGATCTGTGAATGCATGTATGAAAATGTATAATAGTAGCATTACCTGTCTCCTTGCCCAGGGCAGGCATTATTAACTGATCTTTCATTAACTAATTTCTTTCCCACTGGACCTCACAACCTATCATGGTGTTCTGGAGGCTCACTGAATCAGAGTTTGTTTACCATCATCTTTAAATTACTTCACGTAAAAGCTAGCTGGCTGTGTTCTAAAACTAGCTTTGTCCTAAATCTACTCTTCCTAGTTAAGGCTCTCCAGCAGCCACACGCGGGTCCTAGTTCCCACTGCCCTTTCTTTTGCATTAAGGATTGGAATCCTATAAAGTTTGTCTTATGCAGCTGGAAGAGGACACTGAGGTGACTCTAGTCCTGGGCTAAAGATGAAGGGCTGCAAATGAAAGCTTGGGGGCAAGTGATGTGGAGCCAAGCCCTGAAGTCAAGGTAGGATTCAGGAGACAGGAACACTAAATAACAGGGAGTACGATGGACCACAGGGGAAACAAAGCTATCTCCAGTACATATATGGCTGTGAATTCTGGCTCCCAAACCTTCCTCCAGCACCTGCTGGAACACAGAGTCATCAAAGTCTTCAACCTCCTCTCTGAAGCTTTCCTTCTTCTTCCTCTGACTGGAATTTGGATCTCCTCTGAAGACACTCAAGTGGTAGCTAGAATTTTGCTGTCACTCCACATGCCAGTGTTGGGTAGCTGGGCTCCTTGTTGCTCCAGACAACTATTCCTATTTAAAGTCTTCAACTCCTTTGAAGTCATGCCATCAAACTAAGCTTCCTGCTACCTGTCCTTCTTTCAGCCATCAAAAGTTCTGAGTCCCTAATCCTCATCCCTTGAAGCAAGTTTGTATCTCTGTCTCTCTTCCATTACTATTCCTGCCACTATTTTTAGTTATTCAGGCACTCTAGTCTCTCTCTTACTTGGTCTCATCATATTCAATGTGTTTTGTCCTTTGCTTCCTTGGTCATATTATGAACCTTGTCATTGCTGTCCCTGTACCTGTCATTGCTATCCCTGTTGCTATCGTTACCTCCTGTGTTTTTAGTTCACTCCTTCTAGTACGTTGATTCTATCAATTCTTAAAATTCATTATTTCCCCTTTTCCCCACCTTCGATTCAGCAGTACATCGTTACAATCAATCACTCCTTTAGCATATATATTCAACAAGCTTGCCTTTCTTGCTCTCTCTTTCCATTGTACTCATTTGGCAAAACTCCATCACTGGTTAAATCTTACTTTCTACCCTCTGTTTACCTGTACCAAGCAGGTGAATGTGGCTGGGAAGAAACATATAATCATACAGGTTAATTTCCCTTTAAAGCAATTATATAAATTTCAAATGGATCCCTGAACTACCCTACCACCCTACAACATTTCTCTTAGATGAGTACTTTACCACTTTTCTTCCTTCCCATTCAGCTAATGACCTTACTACTTTTTTTACTAAAGAAAACACCTACATGTTCCCATCACAAAATTCACAAACCTACTTCATCTATATAAGAAAACTGCTCTCCTTCCTTTGATAGATGAATTATCTATGCATCTTACCATCTACAGCCAATTCTGCAATGGACTCCATCCCCTCTGGCTTCCCCCAACGGCTTTGCTCTTTCAGCGGTCTCTCTCTCTAATGGTCGCTCTCTCTAGTGACTTATTCCTATCAGCAGAAAACATGCTGTAATAAATTCCTTCAGCCAGAATCCCATTTCAGCTACCCTTCCATTTCTCTGTTCTCCTTCAGAGTAAACTTGTTGAAACAGTTGTCTGTCCTCATAATGTTCCCATCTTCAATTTCTTGAACTCACTCCAATTGGACATTTATTCACACTGCTCTACTGCTGTTCCTCTGTCATTCAGGTTACTGATAATCTCCACCTACTAAATCCAAGTTCGTAGTCTTCTGTACTTGATTCAGCAAAGCATTTGGCAGTTGATGACTTCTTTTTCCTTAAGACATTTTCTCTATTTGGCTTCCTAGTCACTCCTCTCATCTCACTGGCTAGTTTCCCCAAATCTCTCTTGCCAAATCCTCTTCCTATTCTCAACTAGGTCATATTTTCTGACCTCTTCTTTAATTATACTAATTGTCTAGAAGATCTCGTCCAGTCCTATGGCTTTAAATACCCTCTACATACTTGTGAGTGTCAGATTTATATCTTGAAGCTAAATATATCCAGACTCACATTGAAGTGTCTACCTGCTGTGTCTGTTTTGATGTTTAATTGGCTTAACAGAGCCAAAACCAAACTTTCGATTTTCTCATCTAAATAACTTGGCAACTCTACTTTTCTAATTGCTCAGGACAAAAATTTTGGAATAATCCTTGGTGCTTCTTTCTTTTCCTGTTATATCCCACATCAAATTTGTCCTCAAGCCTTCTTGCTTTTACCTTGGAGATATATCAAGAATCTGGCTACCTTCATTGCTAATACACTCATCTAAGCTACTATTGCCGCTTGCCAGAATGTTATAACTATTCTCCTGTCTCTTCCAATGTCCCTCCCACAGTTTCTCCTCCCCAGCACAACCAGAATGTTCATTTAAAAATGTCAATGATGAAAATGACCTGGAATTAGATAATGGTGGTTTGTGAGTAAACTAAGATCATTGAATTGTGCACTTTGAAAGGCTGATTATTATGTACATTATATCTCAAGGAAAAAATGTAAGTCAAATCCTTCTGTCTAGAATCCCCCACTTCTTTTTATCTAACCCCAAATAGCTTAAAATAGGGTTAGTTTATCTCCAGCACTTGATCTTTGCTTTCATTATACTCTTGCTTGGACCTGGATTTTGCTTCTTTAAGTCCTCTCTACTTCAAAGTCTGGTCTTCCTCTTTCAACAAAACCACCCTATACAATGTCTTTTCCTTTGTTTCCTTGCATTTACACCATCCACCCAACACTTAAATCCAAAACTTCCACACAGTCTTCTTGATTCCCTCTCCCTGCACATTTGATCAGTAAGCAAACCTCACTGACTCTTCATCCTACCCATCCTTCCATCTGCACGCTACCATCACCAGACCAAATTGCCATCATGTCCTCTTATCTAAATTGTCTGTTTGGCAAACTGCAAAGTGAAACACACAGTAAAAAGTAAAACTCACAATGTTATTTCCTGGTATAAAACTTTAATGGTCCTCCATTGTACCCAGTCTACAAGCAAAACAGCCTACTGTATATTACCAGGGCCTAGTGATCAGCCCCTTGCCTCTATCTCCAGGCTCATCCTTCTGCCTTTGTGATTCATATTCAAGGTGTAAGCACCCTGAACACACTTCATTTCTCTTGACACCAGGCCTTTGAACACACTGTGTTTTTAATTATTACACTGTAAGTTCTGAGATACATGTGCAGAACATGCAGGTTTGTTACATAGGTATACATGTGCCGTGGTGGTTTGCTGCACCCATCAACCCGTCATCTACATTAGGTATTTCTTCTAATGCTAGTCCTCCCTGAGCCCCCCACCCTCTGACAGGCCCCAGTGTATGATGTTCCCCTTCCTGCGTCCATGTGAACACACTATTTTAAGAGCATGCATTTCCTGACTAGTTCATGGCAGTTAAGACTCAGTTTAAGGGTCGCTTCTTTGGGAAAACCTTTCTCACCTGGCTGGACCATCTCTTGCAGAGATGCACACTCAATTCCTTGTTCATCATCTGACTTTTCCACCAGATGGTAAGCTGCATGAGAGCAGGACCATTTGTTTACCTCTATAGTATCCATTCCACATGAAGTGCTCTGTCCATATCAATTAAATTAAATTCTAGCCTCTCCACATGCACCTTTATCTTAAATCCTGTGGCACTTATAGCCTGTACCATTTTACTGAATGTATCACCATGCATTGCCTTCCATTTTGCTGCACTGTAAACCTTTGGAAGCAGGGGCTGACTTAAAAGCTCATGAAGGGAATGTTCAATATACCTATGGGTGCCTGGGGTTCTATACCTGGTAAGTCTCGATGGGGCGGTTTTCCATGTTGAGATCCCAGACTTTAACGGTCAAATAGTCCCTGGTCATGATATACCTCCCACTGTGGCTGAACTTCACATCCGAAATCGAAGAGATAATTTCAGAGAAAAATGATCTGTTGCTTGGATCTTCCGGCTCTTCAAAAACTGCAGAACAAAAGCAAAACAAGACAAATTTAGCAATCCTTATCAACTGACTCTAACATGTTTGGACTGGCTAGGAAGCTAACAGTGTAACTGAGAGTCTTAAGTGGGGCTGGTGTCTGCAGAATGTACGTTGCTAATAGAGAACTGTCATCTCTCTGGTAGTGGAAAAAGCTGTCATTAGTTTCTGGATTTTAATTCTCATGGAAGGACTGGCATGGGACCCATCCCATCATAGATCTGGCACTGACAGATCTATGTATCTAACTCTGATTTCTGTTTCCCTTGGTATCTGGGTGTCATTGCACAAAATCTGGAGTCATGTTAAGATAGTTAAAAAAATTTGTTTTACAGCTTTAGTGAGATACAATTCACATACCACAAAATGTAGAGTTCAGTAGTTTTTAGTATAATCACAAAATCATTGCTATAATCTAAATTTAGAATATGTTCTTTAACTCCCCCCCAAAACTCCATATCCATTGGCAGTTACTTTCCATTCCCTGCTCCTATAGTACTAGGTAAACACCATCTACTTTCTGATTCTCATTCTGGAAATTTCACATAAATGGAATCATAGAATACACGGTCATTTGGGACTGGCTCCTTTTACTTGGCATAAAATTTTCAAGGTTCATCCATGTCGTAGCATGTATCAGGTCTTCATTCTTCCTATGGCTGAGTAGTATTCCATTGTATGAATATACCACATTTTGTTTATCCATCTTATGAGCATTTGAGTTGTTTCCACTTTTTAGCGCTAGGAATAACACTGCTATGATTATTCATGTACAAGTTTTTGTCTGGTCATATGTTTTCATTTCTCTTGTTGGCTCACGGTGTTTAATAGTGAAACTTTGGCCAGGTATGGTGGCTCATGCCTGTATTCAGCACTTTGGGAGGCCTAGGTGGGAAGATCACTTAAACCCAAGATTTCAAGACCAGCCTGGATAACATAGGAAGATTCTATTGCTATAAAAAGTTAGCCAGGCATGGTGGGGCATGCCTGTGGTCCCAGCTACTTGGGTGGATGAGCTACTATTGGGCCACTGCACCCCAGCCTGGGCAACAGATCAAGATCCTGTCTTCAAAAAAACCCCAGCCTGGGCAACAGATCGAGATCCTGTTTTCAAAAAAGGAAGAAATAAAAAAAGTGGCACTTTCTTACTGGACTGCCTTGGGTCTAAGGCTGTCATTTACTTGTTGTGTGACCTTAGGCAAGATACTTCTCTGTGCCTTAGGTTTCCTTATATGTAAACTGTAGCTATGATGTCTTTTTAAAATTAACAAAACTTCTAAATTTGTATAAACTTAATGGGTACAAGTGTGGTTTTGTTACATGGATATATTGCATAGTGGTGAGGTCTGGACTTCTAGTGTAACCATTAGCCAAATAGTGTACATTGAACCCACGATGTCTTTTGTGTGGATGGTCTATTTGCACTGATATCCAGGCTCTTATTATCTCTCTCAATAGCTTCAGCTGATTTCCACTTACAGGAAAAAGGCATGGCTTCTCAGTATGTTATTGGAGCCCATCACAAACTGCCTCTAATTCTTTTCTACCTTGATTTTAAGTTGGATGTATAGAGTATATCTCGATGTTTCCCACTTCTATTCATTGCCTGATTCTTTCTTCACTGATCCAAATACTCTTTGATGCATATACCTCATCTACTACATATTATTTCACCCCAAATGATCTTTTCTTTTCTCTGAAGCCCTATCATGCTTGGTCTGGTCATTTATTTAGTATTTGCTCAGGTACTCTCTTACAATGGAACTATCATTTTTCACATTATTATTATTATTTTAACAACTCATGAGTTTGTTTTATCTCTTCAACTAGGACATAAGCTTCCTGAGAACAGGATTTTGGTCTTATTTTCGTATTCAGAGTCTTACTCACAAATGTTCAGTGAATATTTGTTGCTTCACTGGAGCCAAAGCCAGATAAATTAACAGATTCTTTGCCTTCTGGGTGCTTAGCATGTATAGTATTCAGTTGAAACATATGCATTTGCTGACATTCAATTATTTTTGACCTACAAAGAAAGATGGCAATTGTGTATGGCTAAACCTAATAAGGGTTTATATCACAATTTTAGGCTGAACCAAACACTGGCCTGCAGGTTGCTGAGTTAACTTATCCTCCAAGACTACTTCTTTCCTGCCTGCTCAATGCACTCACATAGTCAGTAATGAATTCTATATAAAGAACCCAAGTATATAATTAAGTTGCTGAATTAAACCGTGAACTAAGCCAAAATGTTAATTTTCACAGAACCATTGAAGAGAATAGCAACAAAAGCCCTGATCAATCAGAATTGAAATTGCAAAAATTAAAAAAAAATCATTGAAACAGAAAAACATGGTTCGTTACAGCCTCTGACCCAATGTCTTAGTCTCTGCCCTCATCTTTTGGGCTTCGGCTGAGTATTAGTGAAGGCCCCTGGATTCTGATTGGTATCTTCATAGTTGAGAACTAGATAGATAGTTGAAACTAATGTGAAAATTTTCTTCCTAACAGCTATCTCATTAGTATTGGAGGCTTGGAAATTCCAAGTAAAACACCTGATCCAGAGGCAGTAAAGTGGATGGGCTTAGCAAATTGTGCTCCGGAGTCATCAATTCCTGCCTCTGTCAGTTACTAGCCATGATCATTTTATTTACTACTCCAGCTTTAGTTTTCCCAGCTGCAAAAAGATGAGCCACATTGCTTGGCATATAAGCTTGGTACGCAGTAGGTCCTCAGTATATGCCATCACTATTTTCATTTTCAGCATGCACTGCTTCTGTGCTGGCCAGTCATATCTCATTCAACAAGACTCTTGAGAATTTGGGACCAAGGAGTACAGAACCTGCGGACTATTTAAAAGACATAAAGAATGTTTAGATTTTCTCTTCTTTAAACTCAAATCTATTTTATAATGTTTAAATTGACAACAAAATTGTATATATTTATGGTGCCTTTCAATGTTATACATAGGAATCTGTTTCCCAAATACTTGGCATATTGGGAAGCCAGTGTAGCAACACTGTAAAGCCTCACAATGACACCTTCACAAGATGGATGTGAAATGAAAGATGACAATTCTTCAATCAACCTACCACCATTTATTTGTGGAGTGCCGGCTTTAGGTAGCACACAGAGGGCAAGGTACAGATAACATACCAGCATAGCACTTTGTAGTTCATGACATATCTATGTATATTCAAATTTTAATAGCAACTCCAGGAATTATTTTCATTCCTTGGGTAATAGCATTTAATAGTATTAATAATTACTGTTGATGGGAAGCTTATAATACTGCAGGCCCTGTGCTTTACATGTTTTATTTCATTTAGTTGTTAAAACAGCCTATGAAGTAGGAATTATGATTCTTCATTTTATACATGTGGATAACTGAGGCACAGAGAGGTTTTATAACCAGTCCAGGGACACACTGAGATAGAGCTGCATTTTGAACTCACATCTATCTGACTTCAAAATCTTTGTTCTTAATCATGATGCCATGTACAAGACCTTGCTGAGCATTCATTTATAAGTTAAGTGTCTTGTATGCACAGGCACACACATATGCACAATATAGTATATTAGCTAGAGTCCACAAATAAAAAGTATTTGGATATGTGCCAGGCCCTGTACCAAATGCTAAAGACACAATAATGAACAAGACAGATCCAGCACTACTCCTAGTGAGCTCACAGGATAGAGGAGGGGACAAATGTTTAGCAATCACACAAATGTGGTTACAGTTGTGAATAAGTGAGATTTTACTGTGTTATCAGAGGGAAATCATGCTGCTATGGAACTGGCTAGTGGAAGGTAAATGGAACACCAGTGTGTGTTCCATAAAATTTACTTCTCATGCCCCCTGCAATATCAGAGATGTGCAAAATTTGTTGAACATGTAGTACAACAGTATCTGGTGCCTGAGTGATAGAACTTGAGACAAATCAACACTAGCCTTTCTCCTGGAGACCCTTGGCTTGGCATGACAGTAGAGAATCTGCTGACCTGCAAGGTTTCCAATTAGCTACCAGAAAATAGAGACATTGAGAGGAGAGAGGAAGAGAACTAAGGGAGAGACAAGAAGAGCTTTGCTCCCTTTGTGAGGAAGCAGTCTTGGTGAGAATCCTGATAGCGCAGTCCTAGCCACTGGGGGTATGTCAGGTTCACCAACAGGAGCGTATGTCTTGGAGACCCCAATAGTAACAGTAACAACAATAATGACATTTGCTACCACTTCTTGGTCCACAAGCTTTAAATACATTATTGCATTTTAATGCTCAAACTTCTAAGGAAGGTACTATCACTCTTCTCATTTGTAGATAAGGAGACAGACCAGGAGGAAAGGTTCAGTAAGTCACCAGGATCATGGAGCTAGGCAGTGGTAGAGATGGGCTCTTGACTCTGCCCATCTGTCACACCACCTCTGCAACGGGGCCTTGCCTTGCTTTGTCAATACTGTTTCCCTGTTCAAACAAGTCAAACCAGGATTCCTCACATTCTAGATATACCTTGTATATGCCCACTTTGGTGCCTCTGTTGCTCCTCACCTCTTCCTGTGCCCATCCAGGTACACTGGAAAGAACATCAGACTCAGGGATGCTGGGCTGGAATCCAGGCTGGGCACAAGTCCAGGCTGGCTTTTGATAATACCTATCATCTACTGAGCTTTTGTGCTGTGTGCTCTACATGTATTAACTCACTCACTCTTCATAGGTTTTAGTACTTTTCCACAAATTAGTCTAATCAGTCAACTCAGGTACAACTCACAGCTAGTAGGAACAGAGGCAGAATTTGAACTCAGTATACTTCCAGCTTATGTTCTTAACCTCTGTCCTACTCTCTCTCATCTGTGTGGCTTTCAGCAACTGTCAACTCTCTGACCCTGTTTCCTTCTCTGTAATATGAAGGAGTAAGTGTTGCCTACCAGGTCCCTCCCAGCTCTTGGATTCTAAAATCTATGAAATTCCACTGGCTTTTCAATTTCCCTTTCCTAATCCCCACTACTGTAGGTAGCCTTTCCAAAGTGACTTCAGCAAAATGTTCAACCTGTGATACGTCAGGCATTCCAGATTCCAAAGTCAAAGAAGCTTGGGAAACCTTGACAATTTTGGGAGTTGACAATGCAATTACCCTATTGTTGGGGCATTATAGAATGTTCAGCAACATATCTGGCCTCTACTCACTAGATCTGCCCTGCTGACTCCATCTGCCCACATGTGGCAACCAAAATGTCTCTAGATATTGCCAAATGTTCCCCAGGGGGCATGACTGCCCCTGGTTGAGAATCACTGCTTTAATCCTACTTCAGAGTATTATTTGATCACTTTCTCCCCACTCCATTTTATTTTTATTTGGCAAATCATTTGCAGCTCAGTGTTTTTCTAGTACAGGCTTCCTCAGAATACACTTTGGGTTATATTGCTATAGTCAAAAACAACTGAATACTGCCTTTAAAATTCCATAGGCTATCTTATGTGCCTTGTGTAGATGTGTTTTCTGTTATAACATGTACAGATATGAATAGATCTCCATGGAGCTGTAAGTATCTTGTGGGAGCCCCCTGAAAGGGCTCAGATGACTGGGTAAATAAATAAGGTTCCAGAATCTGGGGAAAATCTTGAATTCAGTTATTCAAGAATTCAAAAATAAGAGAATTAAGAAGAAGACTGCCAACTTTAGAGAAACCTAAAGTGAAACAGCATTCATTACAACTGGAGCAAGGGCAGAAAGGAGGCATGCAGTGAGCTGGTTGTGGACTCTGGGGATAGGAGAAGAGAGAGATTAGGTAACCATAGGTGCAGGCTGTTGCTGGGTGTGGCTCCTTTCTCTTGACCTTACACTGGACCTTCATTAATTTCACAGGAACTCATGCCCATGTAGAGGGGTTAGGAGGGGACCAAGACCACTAACAGCTGATCCTGAAGGCCTGTTCACTCTGTCTTAGATGGTGTGGTGACTAACAGTATAGGTGGTTCCAAACACAGTGGCCTGGGTTGAAACTCCAGCTTTGCTGCTTATAAATGATGGAGCTTTGAACAAGCAGCTTGACTCCTTCCAAGCTTCATTTAATGGAGATAATAGTAGTACCTATGTTCTAGGGCGGTTGTGAGAATAGACGAGATCTTGCTTGTGAATCACTTAGCAAAGTGTCTGTACCCAAAACAATAGGGAAGGCAGCAGTAATGCAGAAGTAGGCATTGCTTAAGGCAAGCTTGGTGTGCAATGAGTCCAAAAGCCTAGTGTTTTTCCGTTTGAGGCAGATCTTAAGAACCAGTTGTGATACTGATTTCTGGGTTTTCTGTCTGGGCTGTGACACAGACACATACTAGCTTGTTTCTGAACTATCCCTTGAAATACACCTTCTTGGTCCAAGTGTCTCTCATTTCAATGTCACCCCCACCCTGGCTGTGATGACGCGGGCAGATGAGAGTGAGTGTACAGGAAACAAGCCAGGGGGACATGAGGGTCCGCTCACGATGAAAAAGGAACGGGCTCGGAATCATGCGCAGGGCTTTAAATTGCTCACTTTTGCTGACATTTCTTCTACAGGGAAGCACGGCTGGCACGTTCTTCCATTTGGAGACATGGTTGACAATTTCTCCATAATGGGGACACAACTGGCAATTTTCCTACAGAGTGAGGCAGATGGCAATTTTCCTTCAGAGACATGCAGGCAACAGTTTTTCCCCTGGAGAGAAAAGCCTCGCCAATTGAGATGCAGCCAGTAATTTTTACTATACAGAAGACACATCCAATAATTTTGCCCAGTGAGAGAAACGGCCAACAATTTTCCCACAGAGGGTAAGAACTCCCTCGGACTGACAATACTGGCCTTTATCCAGCTGAGGACAGCGAGAGAAGAGGTTTAAGATTTAATTAGTGGCTACTGTGCTACCACGGGCCTAATGACATAGTCTCCAGACACAGATTGGAGACTGCAAATTTAGATCGTATTAAGACTCAGATGAAGGATTCTGAATTGGGAAATAGTGAAACCAAGATGCTTAACCCTTGCAGTTTGCTTTTCATATAGCCTTCCATTAATTCGACAAACAATTGTTTGACAGTGACACTTTAACAAGACAAGGCATACAATGCATAGCGTGATGAAGAATGAAAAGTTAATCTAGAAGAAATTATATTGGTCCCTAAGTTTTACATAACTTTTCAAAATAATTCTGCATCTACTGTACTTCTTTTACAACATGTCTTCTAACAACTAATCATTCATTCAAAGTTAAGAAATAATGAATCAAAACCTTTTTTTTTTCCCAGACAGGAAAAACAGACCAAAAATTCACAGTGGGGAGAAGTGAGGAGCAAATGGGCTGGTGTGATCAAGAAAGACTTAATAAGAAGCTGAGCCTTAAATGATCAATAAGCACTGGATAGATAAGAGGTTAGTACATATTTTAGGCTTTGAGGGCCATTTGGTCTCCATTACAACTGTTTAACTGCCTTTGTAGTGTGAAAGCAGCATAGACAACATGTAAACAGATGAGCATGTATCCCACACGAAGGCTTTGCATATGGACATTGAAATTTCAATTTTGTATAATTTTTATGTGTCATAAAACACTATTCTTTTTTGATTTCTTCAACTATTTGAAAATGTAAAAATACTATTCTTTGCTAGAGTTGTAAAAAAGAAAAGTTGTGAGTCAGACTTGGCTGTATGCCATAGTTTGCTGAGCCCTGATAATGGTGTTTGAGGGGTAGGAAGGGGCATCCTATCTAGACAGGGGAATCAGCATGAATAAATGCCTGGGGTGATCAATGCATTTTTGTGGAACAGTGGGCCCCTAGGACTGGTAGCACCATGAGATCATGTAGAAGGGCTGGAAGATGAGATTTCTGCTTAAACTGCAAATTTCTTTCCTAAACTACATCTCTCAGGATGGTACATGAGAATGAACTTAGGAGTCAGACATATTGGGGCTAGAACCTGGGCTTCATCATCTCCAGGTTGGATTGTCTTTGTCAGTTTTCCTTATCTTGTTAAGACGCAACTTATCTTTAAAATGTAGACATCAATATCTTATTTGCCTGGTTATAAAAATGAAAAGAGATAAAAGCAAATAAGACATGTAGCACAGGACAGGCATGGTGGCTCACACCTGTAATCCCAGCACTTTGGGAGGCCGAGGCAGGTGGATCATGAAGTCAGGAGCTCGAGACCAACCTGGCCAATATGGTGAAACCCCATCTCTACTAAAAATACAAAAATTAGCTGGGCATAGTGGCGCATGTCTATAGTCCCAGCTACCTGGGAGAAGAATTGCTTGAACCCAGGAGGTGGAGGTTGCAGTGAGCCAAGATCATGCCACTGCACTCCAGCCTGGGCCACAGAGTAAGACTCTGTCTCAAAAACAAACAAGACATGTAGCACAGTGCCTGGTACACTGTCAGAAGTCACCAAGCCCATATCGAACATTTAAAGAAGAACTAATGTCAATTCTACTCCAACTGTTACAAAAAAATAGAGGAGGGAATACTTCCAAACTCCTTCTATGAGGCCAGTATTACCCTGATACCAAAACCGGACAAAGATATATCAAGAGAACTATAAGCCAATATCCCTGATGAATATATACAAAAATCCTCAACAAAATACTAGCAAACCAAATTCAACAATACATTAAAAAGATCATTCATCATGACCAAGTGGAATTTATCCCAGGGATGCAAGACAGTTCACCATACGAAAATCAATGTGATATGTCATATCAACAGAATGAAGGAGAAAAACCCTCAAAAAACTGGATATAGAAGAAACGTACCTTAAAATAATAAAAGTCATATATGACAGAGCCACCGCTAGTATCACGCTGAATGGGGAAAAAACTGAAAGCCTTTCCTTTAAGATTTGGAACACGACAAAGATGCCCACTGTCACCACTGTTGCTCAACACAGTACTGAAAGTCCTAGATAGAGCAATCAGACAAAGGAAAGAAAAGGCATCCAAATTGGAAAAGAAAAAGTAAAATTATCCTTGTTTGCCAATGATATGATCTTGTATTTGAAAAAACTTAAATATGCCACCAAAAAACTATTAGAACTGAAAACAAATTCAGTAAAACTGCAGGATACAAAATCAAGATACAAAAATGATCTCAACAGCAAATAATCTCAAGAAATTAAACCCATTTACAACAGCTACAAATTAAAAACCAAGGAATTAACTTACTTACCCAGAGAAGTAAAAGGTCTCTACAATGAAAATTAAAAAACACTGATGAAAGAAAAGGAAGGGGACACAAAAAATGGAAAGATATTCCACATTCATGAATTGGAAGAATCAATACTGCTAAAATGTCCATGCCACCCAAAGCAGTCTACAGATTTAATGGAATCCCTATCAAAATACCAATGACTTCACAGAAATAGAAAAAACAATCCTAAAATTTATATGAAACCACAAAAGACCCAGAATAGCCAAGGCTATCTTAAGCAAAAAACAAAACTGGAGGAATCACATTACCTGACTTCAAATTATACCACAGAGTTACAGTAACCAAAACAGCATGGTACTGGCATAAAAACAGACATATAGATCAATGGAACACAAGAACCCAGAAACAAATCTGTATATCTACAGTGAACTCATTTTCAACAAAGGTGCCAAGAACATACACTGGGGGAAAAGACAGTCTCTTCAACTATTTGTGCTAGAAAAACTGGATATCCATATGCAAAAGAATGAAACTAGATCCCAATCACTCAACATATACAAAAGTCAAATCAAAATGGATTGAAGACTTAAATCTAAGACCTTAAAGCATGAAACTACTATAAGAAAACACTGGGGAAAGTCTCCAGGACATTGGACTGGGCAAATATTTCTTGAGGGATACCCCACAAGCACAAGCAACCAAAGCAAAAATGAACAAATGGGATCAAGTTAAAACATTTCTGCACAGCAAAGGAAACAATCAACAAAAAGAAAACCCATAGGATGAGGGAAAATATTTGCAAACTACCCATCTGACAAGGGATTAATTACCAGAATATAGAAGGAGCTCAAACAATTCTATAGGAAAAAAATAATCCATTTTAAAAAATGAGCAAGTGATATGAATAGATATTTATCAAAAGAAGACATACACATGGCAGATAGGCATACAAAAAAGAGCTCAACATCACTGATAATTAGAGAACTGCAAATCAAAACTACAATTAGATATCATCTGACCCTAGTTAAAATGGCTTTCATCTAAGAGGCAATAATGCTGATGAGGATGTGGAGAAAAGGGAACACTTGTACATTGTTGGTGGGAATGAAAATTCGAACAACCACTATGAATAACAGTTTGGAGATTCCTCAAAAAACTAAAAATTGAGCCACTATATGATCCAGCAATCCCACTCCTTAGGTATATACCCCAAACAAAGAAAATCAGTATACTGAAGAAGTGTTTGCGCTCCCGTGTTTGTTGCAGCACTGTTCACAATAGCCAAGATTTGGAAGCAACCTAAGTGTTCACCAACTGATGAATGGATAAAGAAAATGTGGTACTTATATACAATGAAGTACTATTCAGCCATAAAAAAGAATGAGATCCTGTCACTTGCAACAACATGGATGGAACTGCAGGTCTTCATGTTAAGTGAAATGAGCCAGGGATAGAAAGACAAACCTTGCATGTTCTCACTTATTTATGGGAGCTAAAAATCAAAACAATTGAGTTCATGGAGATAGAGAGTAGAAGGATGGTTACCAGAGGTTGGGGGGCAGGTGGAAGTGGGTTAATGGTTAATGGGTACAAAAAAATAGAAAGGATGAATAAGAACTAGTATGTGATAGCACAACAGGGTGATTATAGTCAATATTAATTTAATTGCACATTTAAAAATAAAGGAGTATAACCAGATTGTTTGTAACATAAAGAGTACATACTTGAGGTGATGAATATACCGTTTACCCCAATGTGATTATTACTTATTGCATGTGTGAATCAAAATATCTCATGTACCTCATAAATATATACACCTCTGTACCCATAAAAAGACGTCAACAAGTTCTAGTGTCACACACCATTCAAACAACAGGTATTGAGTACCCAGTGTGTGTAAAGCACTATGATAGGTGCTAGGGTTACAAGAGTGAGCAAGAGATATACCATGCCTATGCTCCTTCAACAAAGAGTGGGGCTTCTTATCTACCATGGCTGGGGCTTCCTCTCATCTCTGTCTCTTTTTTTTTTTTTTTTTTGAAGCGGAGTCTCGCTCTGTCACCAAGGCTGGAGTGCAGTGGCGCGATCTCAGCTCACTGCAACCTCTGCCTCCTGGGTTCAAGCGATTCTTGTGCCTCAGCCTCCCCAGTAGCTGGGATTGCAGACATGTGCCACCACGCCCAGCTAATTTTTGTAGTTTTAGTAGAGATGGGGTTTCACCATGTTGGCCAGGCTGTCTCCAACCCCCGACCTCAGGTGATCCACCTGCCTTGGCCTCCCAAAGTGCTGGGATTACAGGAGTGAACCACCATGCCCAGCCATCTCTTGAAGAAGGAAAAGTTGCTCAATTCCCCTGTAGTAGGCAGAATAATGCCACTGCCCCCATCCCCAAATATGTCTACACCCTAATCCCCAGAACCTGTGACCACGTTATGTTACATAACAAGGGGGAATTAAGGTTGCTAATCAGCTAACCTTAAGACAGATTACGTTAGATTATCTGAGTGGGCTCAGTGTAATGACCACGGTCCTTATAAGTGAAATAGGAAGGCAAGAGGGTCAAAGTCTGAATAACCCTATATGAGAAAGACAAGACTGGTCACCGCTGGCTTTGAAGATGGAAAGGTGCCATGAGCCAAGGGAGGCAGGCAGCCTCTTGATGCTCGAAAAGGCAGGTAGCCATTCTCCCCTAGAGCCTCCAGAAAGGAGCACAGCCCTGCTGACACCTTGACTTTAGCCCAGTGAGACCCACTTCTGACTTTTGACTTCCAGAACTGTAAGGACGTTAATCAATTTGTGTTATTTTAAGCCACTAAGTTCATTAAGTATGTGATAATTTGTTACAGCAGTGATAGAAAACTATCCTCCTCCGTTTGTCAACAAAGGGAAGGCTCAAAGTTCATGAGCTCGCCCTTCAACTCTGCAAAGCCACTGTTATTTCCCTGCACCCCAGGGCCAGTTCCCTTTCAGCAGCTGCCCCTATACAGCTGGACAGGGAAGGCAGGCCAGAGCGGGCTGCTTCTGGGCAGAGGCCATGAGAGGCTCACTGTCCAAGGGAGCTGGTGAACCCCAGCTCAGCCACTCTTTCCTCCCAGCATTCCTGCTGCTGGTGCTGTACACCCATAAGCCGACACAGTTCAGAGAAACCAGAACCCAGCGGCTGCAAAGGCAGAGCAAGCCAAACTCCTCAGAGACATCAGGGCTTAGCAGCAGAACATGAAACGACCGGCAATCCTACCATGTGCTAAATATTTGAATCTTCCCAAAGCAATGCCACTTTGTGCTCAGACATCTACAGTGACTCTGTGTGGCTGATAGCCAACAGTCCTACCCCCTTGTCCTGGTTCAGGGGCTCCATATCAAGCCCTAGGTCAGCATTCCAATATTACTCTCTACTTCATTCTGCTGAAATGCTCCATTGAGGTCTGACCCATCTACTACTCATTTGCACCAGAGTTGAAGAACTCCTACCTCCAGGGGCCAGGCAGGTAGTGAAATAGGTGACACATTCATGGGTAGCAATAGGGAACAGTAGGGACTGTGGCAAACTAGAGTGTCCACACCCTATAAAAGGGGCAGTTTCCACCTGAGGTCAGCAGTTCGAAGCCAGCCTGGCCAACAAGGCAAAACCCCGTCTCTACTAAAAAAAAAAAAAAAAAAAAACAAACATTAGCTGGGTGCAGTGGTGTGTGCCTGTAATCCCAGCTCCTCCACAGGCTGAGGCAGGAGAATTGCTTGAACCTGGTAGGCGGAGATTGCACTCCAGCCTGGGCGACAAAGCAAGACTGTCTCAAAAACAAACCCAAAATACAAACAAACAAACAAAACAAAACCATAAAGGGGCAGTTTCCACTCTGCTCCGGCTGAATGTGGCCATGCAGAAATGGGGTTCCAGCACAGCCAGACTAATTTGTAAGGTCTAAATTTTTTGAGGAACTCTAATTTTTTCATGTTAGCAACTAACTAAAGAAACTTGAGTGTGTGATCAAACATACGTCCTCTGTAAGCTATGCAGGCCACAACCTGTGACCTGATTAACTCCCTGCAGTGATGATGGTGATGTCTGTGGTGCACTGGCATGTGCTGGGGCTGGATCCATGCTCCTTCCCTAACCTCTCCCTGCTCCCCTGTTTCTCTGGCTCCTATTCAACCTTCAGGGCTGTCTTTTTCTAGAAAACCTTCCTGGACAATCTCGGCCCACTGCATCCTTTCTTCCTTACTGGTTAATTTGGCCACCTTCTAATCTTCCTCCTATTATTTTTAAATATTATTTGTTCAGGATTCACAATGAATTAAAAAATTTTAGTTCAGGGAATTGGCCCCACAGAAAGGCAACACCAGTGATAACAAGAGCACCTGTTACCTGCCAGGCACCATCTAGGGTAAGAATTATCTCTATATTATGGCTGAGGAAACAGAGGCTTGGAGAGACGGGGACCCAAAGGACCATATGGTCTCTGAATGAGCCCAGCATTGGAAGGCTCATTATCTGTGGGGTTAGAACTTTCTTACGAAGGAGACTCAGCTGGAATCTGATCTAAAGAAAGGGGAAGCGAAAACCTGTGTTTGGCTTAAGGTTCGCCTGTCAATCTAAAGACTGAATTTGGGCTAATATGTACAGACAAGTTCATTAATTGTGGGTCTGTTTGTCTTTCTTTTGTGAGGAATAATCATTTATTAGCCAAGCGGGACTGGTGCCTTTTTGAGAACTGTCATTCTGGAAAGATATTGATTGAAGGAGGCCTCTGAGCACATTCTCTCCAGCAGGCAGCCGTAAGGGAGGCGGCTGCAGTCCAGACAAGATGATGAGTTGGCAGTGAGCATCTCGACAGGAGCCTAATGAAGAAATCTGGTAACAGCGAGGGCTGGCTTTATGAGCGCTCATATTTGGTCTTTCACTCTCTGCAAGGTTGGTGAGTGGCAAAAGTGTCCATGGGCCTCTACCTCCCACTGTGGAATTACACATTCCTACAGCCAGTGGGCTCCGGGAACCCAATGGCAGCATCCCCAGGCCCCTGGGCCCACTCCACACATCACAGGCTAGAGACTTCTTGTCTGCCTCCTTTCTCGTGTCTCTCCCCTGAGATAGCATGCTCTCCCCTCCCTCCTTCCCTCTCATAATTTGTTCCCAACAGGTAGCTTTGTGCAGTTACTCCAAGAGAAGCCCGAACTCCCTGGGGAGCCTCTGCCCAGGTGGAAGAGCCCTCGAGTGGCTATTATTAGGGGTGATTGCTGGGAAGCTGGTTGCCATGGCACCGCAGAGGCCAGTGCTGAACTCCCAAGCTGCCCCGTTTCCAAGGCTGTCTACATAATCACTGCAATGAGAGGCACAGGCACAGAAAGGGAGAGAGGAGCAGCTCCCCACTGACAGTGATCTCCCTGCAGAGCAAGGTGAGCAGTTCACAGCTGAGTATGACAGCCCATCTTGGCATGGGCCAAGCGCTGCCTGGAGGGACCCTGGTGTGGGCTGGTCACTGCTTCACTGTCTTCTCATGGATCAGGCAGTCTGCCTCTGTGTTCCCAGTACTGGTTTTCTACAGGAAAACACTGCTCCTAATCCACTGATCCATTTCTTAAAGGTTCCTGGAGTTTGCAAACATCGAGTAGTGATAGTCTTCCATCTGCCAGGCACTGCACTAAACTCTTTATGGAGACAAAGAAATGATGCTCAGAGAGTCATTTGCCCTTGGTCACAGGCTAAGAAGAGGCAGAGCTAGGACGTAAACCCAACTCTGGCTCTATGGCATCTCATATAGCATCATTTTTCCCCCAGTCTTCTGACTAGAAAGGGTGGCCCCTTCAACCTGGTGCTGAGAACAGACACTGGCGGCCCCACACCTCTGAGGGCATGGTTCCAGCAAATAGAAATTGGACTGGCAAGGATTAAACCGCTGGTTTGGGCTTCATTAGCTATGTGATCTCACCAACCACAGAGAATTAACCAGAGTGGAGCCATCTCTTTACGGACTTAACACAATGTACTGGGGCAATGTGGAGAACAGTCACTGAATTTATTGAGCACCTACTACCTGCTCCAGACATACCATTAACACGTGGGCTATCCTTCCCTTCCACAGTCACTCTAGAACTTGAGGCCACTGTCCTCTGATGCAGAGAGAAGAAACATTTTATAATCACTGTAGACAATAAAGGCTTTATCTGTTAGCAAGCACTTTTGCTTAATGACTTGGTCATGGGGAAGGACAGACAGTTTGTACTTGGTTCTCATTTTGCACTTGGTTAGAGAGTAAGAGGCCTTTCCATCTCCGCTGCTGCTCAGGTACTTCCTCCCAGTGTACTCTAGCACTCCCCCAGCAGGTTCTGTAGAAACACAGACCCCAAGGCCTGGGCAGACTCTACCACAAAAATACTTGTGTTCCTCTGTGCTCTGCCTAGTACATGGCTTCCCTGGCTACCTCTCCTACAGGCCTGGGGAGGCAAAGATGGGAAGTGTTTATAGGTATTATCTATTGACAACATTCAACTTTAGACCTTGGTTCAAGCCCCCTCTACCTTTGCCTAGATCTTTGACTTTGTGTAAACAACATGCTTTTTCTGGGCCCAATTTTCTCATCTGTAACTCCAAGTTTATGAATTGTTTTGATAATAAAATACTAAAAAATATTGAGTGTTTACTGTGGACCAGACATTTCATTGAATCTGCACAACAATCCAGTAATGCGTGTTCCATTATTGTCCCCATTTTACAGAGGTGGATACTTAGCTGTACAGAGGGTAAATCCAAGGAGTTAAGTCCAAGTTACCCACACCTGGGCTTGTCTGACCCCAGAACCAGCGCTATTGACCACTATGATATACAACCTCTTTCTATCTTCGTTAAAGCCAAGTTTCCAAGCCACAGGAATCTCACAAATACCTATAACCGGCCTTTATAATTTATGAACCTCAACAGAGTATCTGAAAGCCACCTAGTGGCTGGAAGTTGCTCAGTAGGATTTGAAATTCTCTAAAAGGCAAAATCATTCCCATATTCCAGGCTCTGCTCCCTCTCCCCCTTCCACCACCCCTTGATATTCTTTCTGAAAAGTTGTTGAGTTGGAAACAATCACTGTCTTCTCTGAACTTCTATAGAGCAAGGTTCCCAAGTTGTGATCAAGACACAAAAGTCATGGGGCAGAGCATCATAAAATATTGTGACATTATCTTTAAAGTAGCTTGTATATAACTCAGTATACCATTTTGTACTGGGGTCTATTATATAGACCATACAAATTTCAGGAATACTTCCAGGAGAAAAGTTTAACATTGAGACAATTCTGAGTTTTAGCTTATAATTCATAGCCTTAGTGTATTCTGAGATACATATCACCTTTTATCTGATATTAGATCTCATCTCATTCACTCATACATTCAATAACTACAATTTAGTATCCATGAAATGTCAGGGATGGCCCTTGGAATCTTCCAGTACTTAACAACCTCCCTAGGGGCAAGCAACAGTACATTGGATTAACACAAATTTGTGGTTTTGTGGCCCCACAGTGACACGAACACAAAAGATTCTCAATAAACAGAAACTGAAAAATGCTACGCGTCAGAACTTTTGGGTACACATAGGATATGCTGAGGATAAGAACATTTGAAATCACTATTTCAACTGTCTAAAACAATATTCAGCATAAACACTTTTTAGTCAGCATTTTCTCTTTCTGATGATGGGAATCTAAATTTCACATTCAATTGAAAATGAACTTTATATTAGAAACATTTCATAATTTTATATTCTCTTGTCCCACCACGATAAGTGTACAAAGGCAGTAATTGCATAAGTCTGTCTATCCATTGTGCTTAGCACAATACTTTGTTAACACTTATTGACCAATTCATTGCTTTGTTTGATTTCAGTCTTTTTCCTAAGCTTGATGATTCTATTTTTCTCATATGTAACACTTCAATGACAATTTCACTGCATTACAGACATTTTCAAATGGCACAAAAATGTCAGAATATGCTATTTGACCCTGGGATTAAGGATGCCCATACATGAGATCAATCCTATTTAAATCCTTATGTTCAGGTTAAAAATAGAAGATAAAGGCAAGTATCATTATGAGCTTCGTGGGGATAGCATTCCCCTGACCTCTGCTGTCTCCAGTCTGTGCTTGATAAGGATGGAAGGCCAGCAGGTGCTTTGAGTAATTCAGCAGATAAAGAGACTTGTACTGATGGGGCTGGAAGCTGCTTGAGTGGACAGCAGATCTCACAATTCAGTTATTGATGCTACCTACTGAGCTGTCAAAATAGAATTATGAGAACTGCATGGGGGGCTTGAATTAACCGATATACTTAAACATGAGTCAATTACACACACGAGAGATCCCCCCTTCTCCATCTTACAGGGCCATGCAAGTCGTGAGGATGGTTGTATTCATTATATGATGTAAGAAAAAAACCAATCATTGTCAGTGTTTCAGACTTAATGTTTTCTAAACCCTGATTTCCTCAGCTGCAAAAAGGAAGAGATACTGCAAACTTACTGGGTTTTCAGGAGGATCAATGAAGATAAATCAATGAGAAGGGGCTCTATAAATAGCAAAGGGCTAAACAGCAAAAGGTACCAACTTTTATCATTTTATGCCTTTTAAAAAACATAAATCTGAGAGTCCACAGAATTTGTAAATTTCCCCTGCAAACTGTTGTTGTGAACTCGCTCTATGGTGCCTTCATCTAGGTCTGTGCTCAGGCCAAAAAGCTGGGAGCTGTCCTTGGTGCTTTCCTTTACTTCACCCTCTACATCTTTTTCTTTAAAAACAGTTCTATTAACTTTACACTCAAATTACGGCCCAAATCAATTCAATCTCACCATTTCCACTGTCACCATCTTAGTCTAAGCCATGCTCATCTCTTACCTGGAGCACTTTGATAGCTTTCTGACTCTTCTCCCAGCATCTACTCTTCCTCCTGATGCTTCATTCTTAAATAGCCACAGAGTGACATATTAAAAGTATAATCAATCATCCTCTTTACACCAAGCCCTCCTGGATTTTCTCTTAATACAGCAATATCCAAACTCCTTACCATTGCCTACAGGTCTACCGTATGGCCCAGCCCCTCAAGTCCTTTGCACAGAATACAATGTGAATGGGGGCTGTGTGGTGCAAGGGGACTGCCCTGTATGTAGCTCTTCCTGCCTCCTCTCATGCTATTCCTCCTTATGGTACTGTACACAGCCCAGCTAGCTGGTCATCTTTCTGCCCTGTGACCTGCCAAGCACAGTCCAGATTCAGAGCCACTCCATTTGCTGTTGCTTCTTCCCCTGAAACATTTTCACTAAATCTCAATCTTATTTATGTGTGTGTTGTTAGATTCCTTCTCCTTCAATAAAGTGCTGCAAGGGCAGGGGGCATGATTTTCCTAGTGCCTGGAACAGTGCCTGGGACATGTGAAGCAACAATAAACATTTGTTGAATAAATAAGTAGCAGTTGATTACCTTTACTTCATGGACTTCTCTTTCTTTTACTTTGCCTGCAAACACCAAAACTTATGTTCTAGTTTTCCAATTTGTAAAAATATTGCAACTTTTAAAATCTTATTTTGTGCTTTTTTATTGCCATTTTCCCACTTGTGGTGCCTAGGAATGCAATTTAATTTTAACGTTCATGTAAGTTAAATATAACAAGGTAGGTATTTTATTATACTGTGTGTGTGTGTAATGTATTCTTAATGCTAGAAATGAGCAAACAGTGGGTCAACTACTCTTTAGTGTTAGCTTTTACATAAGTGTAAAGAGAAGTATCAGATGCAAATTTATCAGATTGAATGACTATAGTTGTTTACCTCTAAAAGCATTTCTTCAGCACTTTCACTGTCCTAAATGCTGAGGGGTTTGAGAAAAGAGTCTAGCCATAATAATGGTCCCATCTAGTGAGAGAGACCAAAATAGAAAGAGGTAATTAAATGTATGGTATTAAGTGCTCTGAGACAGGGCATTTAATCCTATCTGGGGGTCCAGGAAGTCTCCCTGGAGGAATGTGCCTTAACTGAAACTTGAAGAATGTGCAGGCAGAATGATGGCTCCCCAAGGATGTCAAAATCCTAATGCCCGGAACCTGGGAATATCTTACCTTACATGGCAAAATGGAATAAAGATTGTGGATAGAATTATGATGCTAATCAGCTGACCTTAAGGTGGGGAGAGTATCTTGGATTACCCAGGTGGGCCCAGTGTAATCACAAAGGTCCTTAAAAGTGGAAGAGAGAGGCGGGAGAGAGACAGAGAGATGTGATATGAGAAGGACTCATCTCCTTGCTGCTAGCTTTGACAATGGAGGAAGGGGCCATTAGCCATGGAATGTGGTCAGCCTCTGAAAGCTGAAGAAATTGAGGAAACATTCCCCCCTAGAGCCTCTAGCAGGGAACACAACTTGATCAACACCTTGATTTTAGACAGTAAGACCAATGTCAGACTTCTGACCTGCAGAACTGCAGGATGATAAGTTAGTGTTGTTTTAAGCCACTACATTTGTGAGAATTTGTTACAGCAGCCATAGGAAGCTAATACAAAGAGAGAGAGGTGAACTTTGATTTCACTGTGGAGGGAAAAAACGGGCTGTTGGAAGATCTATTATATATAAAAATTGTATGATAAAATTCCCACCTTGTTATGATACTTATATGAACGTTAAAAGATTCATTCCTTGGCACCACAAATGGAAAAATGGTCATAAAACACAGACTTAGATTTTAAAAGTTGCAACATATTTATAAATTGAAAAAATGGAAGATAATTTTTGGTTTTTGCAGGCAAAATACAGGGAATAGGAGGCCAGTGCCCTCCCTAGGCTCTAACAGGCCAAAGTCTCTTTCTGGGGAAAATATTTCTGGGCATTTCCTTGACTGGGTTCTCCTGAACCTAGAATTCAGGATGCCCCCAGGTGCTTGTGGCTGCTTTGCTAGTGATAGCTTGTTACAGGGCATGATAACAGGTAAGTTGGCCTAAAATGTCCCAAGGCCAGAGCCATCTATAACCCCATGGCCAATCTTTCCCATTCTGCATGTCTTGGGGGCTGCAGCCATGTGTGGGAGCCAATTTTGACCTTCACTGCTTTCTCATTCAAGACCCCAAGTGAGGGAGAGGGCAAGACCTGGGAAGGTGTTAGCTACTAATGAATAACACTCACTTCCAAAATTAATAAGCCTTCTGGTTCTTAGCAAAATCCACTCAACTGGATTCTCCAGGATGACTAATTGACAGAACTGGTTAAATTAATCAAAAATGGAAATGAGGATGGAAGAAGGGGGAAGGGATTCTATTTTTATTCGATGGCTTGGGCACTGCCTGCTCTGTTAATTGCTGCTAAGCTTGAATGGGATAGAGCAGCTTCAGACATGGGGGTGAGGTGGGGGTGGTGGTGGTATCAGTGAATTCTGCTCCTTGCAGCAAGGCTTTTGGCTTTTCTCCAGAGTGAGAAGTGTGTGTCTCTGTGTGTGTTTGCAATCCTGCCATCAGGCAAAAGCATTTTAATAAAGGACCTTGTCTTTTTAACCTAACCAAGCTCCCCTGAAATAAATACTGTTAATTATACCTCAGATCAATACTGAACCCCTTTTGGAAGATGTGCCAAATCTCAGGGGAGTTAAGATTCATTGCAGTTGCTGTCTCAGCTGATGTCTTTGGACACATTCCATCAGGGACCTGGGGAATGAGCCACAGGTTTATTAGGGAGCTCTAGTGGCTTACTTACCAGGGGTTGGCAATTAAGTTTGTAGATGAGGGTGAAGAATGAGAATGGATTTTATGTTCTGTGTAATGGCAGAATTAATTCTGTGGTTGAAAATGGTCAGGCTGGGGAATCCAGCCAGATGGGGATTGTATAAAATGGACTCTTGTGAAATTATCCTTCTGGATTTTAGAAAAACATCATGCTCTTTGTCCTGTCAGATGCCCAGGAAAGGAATAAATCTTCTGGAAGCAGACCTACATGGGTTCAAATCTTAGGTCCTCCACTGTGATCTGGGGCAAGTTTCCTCACCTCTCTGTGCCTCGTCTGTAAATTAGAGGTACTAATACCAATCTTCATGGGTTGTTGTGAGAATTAAATGAGATACAGAAATGTTCAAAAATAGTACCCTCCCCCTCTACTGTCCCACCTTTGGAGGACAATGAAATTTCTGTTTTTCATTGTTGGACTGGGCATCAAACTTTGCCCTCTTCTCATTGGAACTCGGGCTGTTTCTCCAATGACCACACTGTTCACAGAAACATCTCAGATTTTTTTTTTTGAGATGGAGTCTCACTCTGTTGCCCAGGCTGGAGTGCAGTGGCACAATCTTAGCTCACTGCAACCTCCACCTCCTGGGCTCAAGTGATTCTCCTGCCTCAGCCTCCTGAGTAGTGGGGATTACAGGTGTGCGCTACCACACCCAGCTAATTTTTATATTTTTAGTAGAGACAGGGTTTCACCTTGTTGGCCAGGCTGGTCTCGAACTCCTGACTTAAAGTGATCTGCCCGCCTTGGCCTCCTAAAGTGCTGGGATTATAGGTGTAAGCCACCGCACCTGGCCTAACATCTCAGATTTTAAGGTCTAAAGTGCTTATGCCATTTACCCCTCAGCATGAAAAAGTCAGACTGCCCCTGGACAGGAAGGCTGCTTTGGTGTCATCTGAAGGAGGGGATTTCTGTGGCCAATCCTTGGGCTGCAGACTTGCCAGTGCAGAAGGGTCTTGCTGCTAGAAGAGAGTGTCTACAGGCAGTGGACTTGCTGGTAGAGCCAGTGCAAGGGATTGGTGCTGCAGGGCAGCCCCATCGCTACTGCTGAGGTGAACCCTGGCTCCTCGCCCTGGCCCTCAAGACCTTCTCTGGCCAGATTCAGCTTCTGCAATTCCCCAGCACTAGACATTACCTCTCAATAAGATGGAAGCTCGAGGGGCAGGTGAGGAAGAAGGAAGGTCTGCCCAAACCACAATGGAATTAAGATGCTACTGCAGAACCTACCCTGTGCCACCACACACAAGATTGATTGCATTCAGCAAATGTGTACTGGGAACCTACTATGTGTCAGGCAGTGTGCTAACTGCTTTTACTTAAAGTAACTAATTAATGGACAAAGACTTCCATGAGCCCACATCCCATGATCACTTCCCCCCTCTCATCTTTCTTGCCGTCTCAGAAGCATTTGATATAATTGATCCTAATGTATTTCTAAATCACTGTCTTCTCTCAGCTTACATGTGTTGGTTTTCTGCTCACTTCCCTGGTAGCTCATACTTGATCATCCGTAAAAAGCCACCTCCTCCTTTCCCCTACCCTATTGGTAAATGTCGGTGGGGCCTTCACCTCATTCCTGGGCCCTCAGTTATTCTCTATCCATACCTTCTGCCCTAATTGACATTATCCCATCCCATGGCTTAAAATAGCTATGACATGCTCATGATTCCTAAATTTATACCTCCAGCTCAGACCTCTCCCCAGACTTCCAGACTCATGTTATCTAATTGTCTGCCAGACTTCTCTAATTGGATGAATCACAGACATCTCAATCTGGACACATCCAAAAGAGAATGCTTGGTCTTTCCATGCCAAAACTGTTCCTTCCCCAGTCTCCTCATTTCAGTGTATGGTACCGTACAGTAACTCAAGCACCAAACCTACCAGTTATCTTAGATTCTCCCTTTTCCATCACCTCTTCACTGCCAATCTCTCAGCAAGTCCTCTTAGCCTCACCTCCTAAGGTGATCCTGAATCTGCCCACTTACCACCACTTCACTGTGCCCACCCTGGTCAAAGCCATTATCATGTCTCCTCCAGACTGTAGCAACAACCTCTAAATGGTCTCTCTGCTTTCCAGGCCTGGCACCCCTCGTCTGAGAACTCTTTTAAGATCATAAACAGTATTCACTTCCTTCTTAGCACCATCTCATGGTTTCCCATCTCACTTAGAGTGAAATGCAAGTGCTCTGCTCTGGCCCATAAAGCTCTCAATGATCTAGCCCCAGCCTACCTCTCTGGCTTCACATTCCTTTTCCCCTCCCTCTCTTTCTCCCTCCCTCTCTTCCTCCCTCCCTCCCCTTTTCTTCCTTTTCTTTCCTTTCCCCTTTCCCCTTTTTCCTTTCTTTCCTTCCCCTCTCCCTCTCCCTCGCCCTCTCGTCTCGCTCTGTTGCCTAGGCTAGAGTGCAGTGGCACAATCTTGGCTCACTGCAACCTCTGCCTCCCAGGTTCAAGCGATTCTCCTACCTCAGCCTCCTGAGTAGCTGGGATTATAGGTGTGCGCCACCACACCCAGATAATTTTTGTATTTTTAGTAGAGATGGGGTTTTGCCATGTTGGCCAGGCTGGTCTCGAACCTCCTGGCCTCAAGCAACCCACCTGCCTCAGCCTCCCAAAGTGCTGGGATCACAGGCATGAGCCACCATGCCTGGCTGTGGCCTCACTTTCTATACTGTCCCTAGCCTACTTGTATCCATCCACTGATCTTTTTTCTCTATTCTTTGAACACACAAGTTTCCTCCTCTGTTAGGGCCTTCACACTTAGATGTTGGCTTTCTCTTTGGATCCTTCTGATAACAGGTCTCAATTCAAAGGCTTTGCCACATACCACTACTTTCTGACCCTGCTAATTTTCTTACAGCTTTTTTATCATGTCTGAAATGACCTCGTTTATTTGTACATTTGTGTTTTCTCTCATCCCTCCCCACAAGAAGGTATAGTCCCTAAAGGCAAAAACCAGCAGGTGTTTAATCAATCTTAGTTGAATAAGTAGTTTTTGGTGTTCTCTTGAAGAGCTACAGGTGGTCTGGCTCAAACCTCAACTTTATCACTTGCTCTTTGGTGGCCATAAGTGTATCTTTCCCCCTTTTAGCTAGTTGCCTCATCTCTAAGATGTGAATAATGGCAGTATGTACCTCATAGGGTTGTTATTAGGATTAAATGAGCTCATGCATGTATACTTGGCTTACTTCCTGGACACAGTAAAATGTCATGGAAGTTAGCTGTGAATAAGGCTGTTGACATTACTACTTTTATGATTGCTTCTGCTCTTCCTGCTCCCACACTTAAAAGACACATGTGGTAGGGAAGCAAGACAGCATCTTCACTCCAACCATAACACGATGCTTATACTATGTGCCAGGCATCATTCTAAGGCTCCACGGGTGTTATTTAATCCTCACAAGCACCCTATAAGGTAAATACTTTCATGACCCATATTTTATAGGTCAGTAAGTTGAAGCACAGAGGTTAGGTAACCTGCTCAAGATCACCAATTAGGCCATGGATACAAGCTGATAGTGGCTGCTCAACTATGTTGATTTGCCTCCTCTGTTTTGACCCAGTCCCTGAATTCACTCACTACTGTCAGTTTGGTTTGACAGAGGGGAAGAAACAAAACAAAAATGTCCTGGGCTGTGCTTACAGGGAACATCATGCTGGGCTCCTCACCGCCTTGCCTCATCCCAGTACCTATGACAGGGGCTGCTGGGGTGGGCAGGGAGTTTTGATCTTTCCTGCTGTCTCCACCCTGGAGGTAAGCCACCCGGTGGGGCTCTTCAGTCATTCATCAACTTTCTTCAAGTTATAGAAGTAAAACAACAACCTTGGAAAGAATCTAGAAAATAAGAGAACTGCCCACATTTCATGGCCCCTGACCTCATCCCTTTCATATAGCCTCTGCTAGTCTTGGTCCACATATACTTATCCTGACCTTGCTGCATTCATGGTGAGATTATCATTTTGCATGCTGCTTTAACATTCATAAACATTTCTCCACTTGCTCCATCTTTGTGTCCCCAGGTCTTTGGCAAGTCAAGTCTCTGTGGCCTTTCAAGGTATCGCTTTTACTATTCCCAGTCCCACTTGAGGATTTCACCTGCTGCTTTTATGCTGCTAAACCACACCCTACTTATTGGGGAACCTCTCCCTTCAAGACTGGCTTTTGAATAGGAATCAGGTACCTCAATGCCTCTAAAATCAATTAAAGTCTGCTTTGTTCAGAAAGAAAGCGTTCTAGCTCCACAGGAAAGCCTCCAGGCATACTGTCCTAACACACGTGGACAACCTGCCTGGTGAAACTGTCGAGACCCAATGCACAGGTTTCTATCATCCTGGTCCTTTGGTCCTTTGTCTAGTTTCTCTCCTGACTTTAATAAAAGTTATGCTCATTGTGTGCTTCCAATGTGTCAGGGGCTGTGCAAGAGCCCTGTGTCCATGACCTCTTTCCACTCTCACCTCCTGGAGGAAGGTGTCAACATCAGCACCTGCCCAGGCTTCTGGCGGCAATGAGGCCTGGAAACAATGTCTGGAACTGCTGGCTCCAGGGCTTGTGTTCTTGATGACTTTTATGTCTTTCCTCCTACTATGGGCTGAGTTGTGCCCCCCCCCATTCATATATTGAAGTCGTAACTCCTAGTACTGCAAAATATAACTGTATTTGGAGATAGAGCCTTTCAACAGGTAATTAAAATAAGGTAATCAGGGTGGGTCTTGATCTAATAGGACTGGTGTCCTCATAAGAAGAGGAATTTTGGACACAGACACTGATGGAAGGCAGTGTAAAGACACAGGGAGAAGACAGCCATCTACAAGCCAAGGAGAGCAGTGTGGAACTGATCCTTCCTTCATAGCCTTCAGAAGAAACCCACCCTGCCAGCACTTCATCTTGGGCTTCCAGCCTCCAGAACTTTGAAAAAATAGTTGAATTGTTTAAGCAGTGTAGTCCATGGTACTTTGTTGCAGCAGCCCTGGTAAACCAATATGTCTTTTTTCACCTGTCTTTTCCTATCTGCCTGCCTTTCCACCACAGATGTTCTATGAAGCCCCACCAGGTGCTATGTAAGTATTGTACAAATTCAGTAATTAGTGAGATAAAGTCCCTGTCTTCATAAAGATTGTATTCCAGTCAGCAAGACAGAGGCTAAGTAAAGCAAACAACTATAATGGAGGCTATGAAAGAAGTAAAGAAATAAAATAAAGTGATGAGATTGAGAGATGGTAGGTGCAGATGGGGTGGACAGAGAAGTTAACTCTTAGGAAGTGACATTTTCTCAGAAACTTAAAAAGTCAGTACAGGCCAGACAGGTAGAGTGCATGGGGGGCGGGGAGAATTCCAGGCAGAAAAGCATGTGCAAAGGCCCTGAGGTGGGAAAGGGCTGGATGTATTGGAGGTGCAGGAAGCAAGCCAATGTGGCCAGGCTACAGGGAGCTGAGCCTGGAAATGTTGGCAGAGACCAGATTTACAGGGCACGTTGGAAAGGAGTTCAGGCTTAATTCCTTTCATTCCCCAGGTTGGTGCCCATTACACCTGGCCAGTTTCTTCACCCAGCCACCGATACTCATGCATGGAAAGGGGAAAGAATAATCCACTCTAGCTAAGTACTGCTGCCATCAGCACCCTATTGTTTCAGACATCTAAACTGCAAACACAACCCTGTCACTACCGCCAGAAGTGGTAGAAAAAAATAGGCGAGGGAGAAAAGGAATCATCCTTTCCAACCCCTGCTGAGTATGCAGAGTGAGGGACATATGGAAATTAATAAATGCAGCTCTGATAACACGGTTCTCCTCGGCATTTTGATTAAATGCTGTTGGTTATTAAATACTCTCCTTCTCAGAGCTCATCTCCAAAAGCCAATGTTGCTTTTCATTTTGAACTCTGATGAACTGTCTCAATTCTGATCACACACCTCGGCTGAACTGCGGTTGACTGCAGGCTGCCGTTTGAGGAGGATGGAGAAAATCAATATGAAATGTCAGGCGAGGGGTCAGATTGAACTTGTTTTCCCAGCTGGCAGGAGCTGGGGCCCGTAGCCGCAGCAGCTGAACAAAAGGAGATGTGCACTGAAGAAGGTTGGTTCTTTGAAGGAGTCAGGAAAATGAATTTCATTTGCTTCTTAATTAGATTAGTAGGCTGGCAGCTTGCAATTCAGAACTCTGTTGGTGTTGGAATAGGGAGTGGGAGGACAGGGCTGGGCAGAGGCCTGAAGGCCAGTAGCTGGTTCCTCCGCCTCCTTCAGGACGGTCACCAGGGCTTTGCTTCTCTGGGGCTGTGTGGGGCTGAGGCTGGAGGGAGAAGCAGCTTCTGGGGCTCCCTGGGTGTGTGGCTTGACAGGCTTCCTGCTTCTGTATGACTGCATGATTCTTCCCTGGGCTCTCCCCATCTGCTTCTCCATCCTTAGGTCTCAGCTCAGCAGTCACTGTCTTGTAGAGTCCTCAACACCTCTACTTGTACCAGCACATGCCTCTCTTTTATACATGTATTGCAGTTGCAATGCTATATTTGTTTCTATTCTCTAACTAATACATCTTCTCTCCTTAGACAGCGTGGTTAATGTTATGTATTAGCTTGACTGAGCCATGGGCTGCCCAGATATTTGGCTAGAAATTCTGGGTGTTTCTGTAAAGGTGTTTTTGGAATAGTTTAACATTTACATTAATAGACTGAGTAAAAGAGATTGTACTGCCTATTGTCAATGGGCCTCATCTCATCAGCTGAAGGCCTGAAGAGAATAAAAACGCTGACCCTCCTGCAAGGGAAAGGGAACTCCTCTGCCGGACTGCCTTCGAGCTGGAACATTGTATTTTTCCCCCCTTGCTTCTGGAATTGAACTGAAACACTGGTTTTTCCTGGGTCTTCAGCCTGAGGGTTTTGTTTATTTATTTTTTTGAGATAGAGTCTTGCTCTGTCGCTGAGGCTGGGGTGCAGTGGGGCAATCTCAGCTCACTGCAACCTCTGTATCCCAGGTTCAAGCGATGCTCCTGCCTCAGCCTCCTGAGTAACTGGGACTACAGGTGTGTGTCACCACACCTGGCTAATTTTTGTATTTTTAGTAGAGATGGGGTTTCACCATGTTGCCCAGGCTGTTCTCAAACTCCAAACCTTGGGTAATCTGCCCACCTCAGCCCCCTAAAGTGCTGGGATTACCTGTGTGAGCCACTGAGCCCGGTCTCTGATGGCTTTTAGATTAGAACACCACCATCGGCTCTCCTGGGTCTTCAGCTTGCTGGCTGCAGAGCTTGGGACTTGTCAGCCTTCATAACCATGTGATCTAATTCCTTATGATAAATCTCTTAACTTACACACACACACACCCCCTACTGGTTCTGTTTGTCTGGAGAACCCTAATACAGAGAGTAAGCTCTAAGAGGGAGGAAACCAGGTCTGTTTTTGCTTACCCTTGTGTCTCCACAGTCTGATACAGTACCTGACATAAAGTACGTGATTAACAAATATTGATTAAATAAATGAATAATGAGGCCTCCTATATCTGGCAAGAGGGTTGGGGTTTCGAACATCTTATGTCTGCAGGCCTAGAACCGGGGGAATCCAGGGTGAATAATTGTGATAACTGCTGCCATCATTTATTGACTCCTTTGTGCCTCGCAGAGAGGGCTAGGATCTCACACACATGAAATTTAGTTCTTGTGAACAACCTGCCCTATGATGCCGTCCTTAATATTTCTACTTTCAAATGAGGAATCTGGGGCTTAAAATGATTAAATAACTTGCTTGAGGTCATGCAGGTACTGAGTATCAGAGCTGAGTTCTGATTCCAAAGCATCTGCTCTAAATCACTCTAGTTTTTTTTTTTTAACTTTTAAGTTCAGTGATACATGTGCAGGTTTATTACATAGCTAAACATGTGTCATGGGTTTTTTTGTGTGTGTTTATTTCATCATCTAGGTATTAAGCCTAGTACCAATTAGTTATTTACCATTCTAGTTTTGAAACCTTCTAAGGCCTTGCCCTTTTTCTATCTTGTGTTCAGTTCATCAAGCTTCCCAGTCAGTTGATTCCCCAATATCCAGAATGCATGTGGATCTGTCTGACTCCGAAGCTGAGGCTAGTGTCAGCCACACTGGGCTATGGGGATGCCAGGGCTTCCTGTGCCATCCCTGGCCTCCACCCTGGGTTGGTGGCCCAGAAAGCCCAGTTCTGCCTTCACTCACCAGAGAGGCCCTGCCTCCTTAGACAGCTCATGTCACCTCACCCACAGCATGTCCGGTACTGAGTCCCAACCCTTCACTCTCTGGGAGAGAGTTAGAGACTTTCCATCCATCCCCATTCCCACTTGTTATTTATGTCAACCCTTAGGCACACATTTATTAAATATTTCCTGACCCCTGCTTATGTGTCAGGGGTTCATATAATGTGACCAAGTCAGATTCAGTTCTCATCCTCAAGGCGTTTACTATCTACAGGGGAATGACATTGAACAATTCATATCACATCCATGTATGATGAATGCCAACCTTTAATGTCACTAATGTCACTTATAACACCCATAGTTATTTTAAAAGAAAATGTTCGTTTTCCCCCTTCTCTTTCTTTGGATTTCTATAGCCACCATTCTTTATCTGGGTTCCAAATTATCCTTGCATTGAGACTAAAGCAAAACCTTCTAACTTTCCTACCTTTATTCACATGACCACTGTGTTAATCTTCCACAAAACACAATTTTTATTAACTCTGCTGTCCAGCAAAATGCTCTCAAATTACCTCCCACATACTAGAAACTGTGCTTCTCCAACCGGGGTACCTGTATATATCCTTGGGGGTCAGGAAGAGGGGAGGATACGGGGGTATACTAAAAAGTACAGGAAGCCATAGGATAAATGTTACATCTTTTAGAAACACTAGTTTTGTTTAAAATTTGGGAGTGGGGGTAGAAACATAATTATTAAATTAAAGTGAAAATAGATTTTATATGGGGTAAAATGTAAAATTCACATGAATTTTTAGAAAGAAAAATAAGGCTTCAAAGAAAATCTGTTGTGGTCAGCACCTCCCCCAGGGTCGCTCGTCTCTGCCAGGCATGGGCTGTTTTGCCTTTGCTGGTAGGTTGGGCCAACCCAGAGCACATGGGAGGAACTGGATTCCTCTCTGTGCCCTCCTTCCATGGCAGCAGGGTCCATGGCTTGGCCCCACCAGAACTGTATTTGGTGGAACAGCTTAAGAAGGACTGGTTACTATGGGAACCAGACTCTGGGTATAATATAAGTACTCACTGAATGCATGAATACATGACAGCATAAACTTTGGAATCTGATCTTCAAGGATCAACCTGATATGAACCATCATTGCTATTTAACCTCATTAACCCAAGATTCCCCTTTCCCCCAAGCCTGACACTTTTTATTTAACACCCTTCAAATGTTCCATTACTTTAGTAACTTCAGAATTTTGCCCATTCTGTGGTTGCTGCCAACAATACTCTTCTTCCTGTTTCCCACCTAACCAAATCCTACTTGTACTTCAACACTCAACTACTCAGCCTCTGCCTTCCCTGTGAGGTCTGTTTCAAATGTCTCAACCGTCTCTGAATGGCCTAACCCATAATTATCTCCACCATTCACTTGAATATTAAAACTAAACTGCCTTATACATTGTTCCTGAAATGCTTCCTGGGTGCATCTTGCCTCATTAGCCAAATTTTAAATTCCTTGAGTATAGGAGATAAGTCTTACCTTTCCATTGTACCCCTCAGAGTTCTTTATTGTAACAAATACATTGTAGATACAAGAATATCATGCAGTATCTGTGACTGAATGAATTGTAGTCTAGATCAGTGGTTCTCAACTGGGAGCAATGTTTTCACCAAGAGGGTATTTCACAGTGTCTGGAGACATTTTTGGTTATACAACTGGGCTTGGGTTATTGGCATCTAGTGGGTAAGGCCACAGATGCTGCTAAACATCCTACAATGTATAGGACAGCCCCTTCCCCGAAACAAAAAACTATGTAGCACAAGATTCAATGGTGTACTGTTAAGAAATGCTTATCTATATTATAGTGGCTTCCTAACCTCTCTCCTTGTTTCTTTGTTCTCTCAGCCAGAATTTAACCTTTATCCTTCTGCCTTCCATCTGAACAATTTCCCTAACAACTAATTATGATCATACTACTCCTCTGGTTACTTTTGTGGCCGTTCACTCACTTTGATGAAAAAAATTTGGGTTTTAAAAATCATGGTCATTATGACATGGCTCTGGCATCCTATAGTCACAATCTCTCCAAGAAGCCACCAGCTCCTTCCCCCAGCTGCTGTTCTAGATGGCTTTTATGTTCTCAGTCTCCCACACAGTTCAGCAAGTCCTGTTAATTTTATTGCCAAGATCTGTGCAGTACTGTGCAGGTTACATGGATTAAAAAAAAAGAGATGTGTCCAGAACCCATCTGCCCTCTCAATTTCCACTCACCTCTTTGTCCAGGCCACCCTTCAACGGTCTCCTAACTGGTCCCCCTGCTATTCCTCAAAGTCATTCTCCCCATGGCAGCAAGCATGATTTCCTTAACACATAATTTGGATCACATCACACTGTTATTTAAACCCTTTTCTGATGAGGGTCATGTCTTATTTATTTTCATCTCTGGATGTTTTGGAATCGAACACAAATGTTCATCTTTACTGAAATATAAAATACGGAGCTGACTCCCACTTGTAGTTTCTTTACTCCTAGTGTGTCTGGTGTAGAAAGGGAGATCATAAGCTTCCAGGCTCTCCCCCAGCACACTGGGGCCAGTGGCCATGCCCCCCACCTCCCTTCAGCTGCTACTCACATTTGGTGTGCCTGTCACACAGGGCAGATGCCCGCATGTCACACAGCCGGATTGTCCCTTTGCTGCTGCTGTACACAAAGGTGTTGCAATGATGGGGGTGGAACTCGGCTGCTGTGATCACCTCCGTGAGCTCCTCCATGTTGGCTGGCTTAATGTCCACGATATCTGGCACAGACGAGTCAAGGAAGGAACCAGGAGAAGGAGGCAGGAACTTGGGGAAGGGGAGAATTAGCAATGGCACCATCTTATATTAGTATAATATGTCAACATTTGCTATGCACATGGTAGATCCTCATCATAAACTTGTCCCAGGCAGATGAGGCTCAGGAACTTTAAGAAAATAGCCCAGGGTTACCCAGTAGTCAGAGGCAGCATTAGAACTCAGGTCTCTTGACTCCTCATTTGTGTTTTATCCTCTATAAACATGTAAAAGACATCCACTCATGACCAAAGTTAACTGCTTGTGCAATCAGGCTAAAATGTACCAAGTTGCAAAGATTTTGCTTCTCATTTTATAATAATGATTAAGGTACTAGTCCTATTATAACCAAATAATTCATTTTATCGGATTCCTTAATTGGATTATTGGGCTGATAAGTGATATCTATAATAATAGAGTGCATATCTTCTTTCATGAAATCCCTAAGCCCTTCTTTATAATATGTTGATGATAATAATAATAGCTGCCACCAATAATTGAGCACTAGCTATAGGCCATTCACTGTGCAAAGCATATCATGTACTTTATCTCATCTAATCCTTACAAGAACTCTATATAATCAGCGTTTTCCTCATCCTCATTTTTTCAGGGGTGGAAACGGATGCTCCACGTGCATAAAGAAACGTGCTTCAAGTCACATGGCTAAGTGATAACACTAGGATTTCATCCCAGGTGCAAAGTCTGTGCTCTTTCATAATTATGCAAAATTTCTCTCATGTATGATATATAAGACTTCTAGTCTCTGTAAGTTGTGATCTGCTTTTCAGCTTGTGAGGGAGTTTTTAAGTATCAGAAACAAGCCATCCAGTTGGAAAGTTTTAGGGTCCCATGGAAAATATCCTTAGTTTTATCATCTGGGTTTTTTTTTTCTCAGTATTTCCCTTTCTGATCAAGAATTATACCTCTATTTTTTAAAGACCATATCCTTGTATATTGGAATGAAACATTTAGCCTTTTATTTATGAAGGTGACTCAATGAAAATAAACCCCTTCAGTAGGATGTCTGGCATGAGTGAAGGAGTGGGTTTGTATAGATCTCTTCAGACCTCCACCCAGAGCTTGGGGGATCAGGACACAGAGGGGCCGAGGTGCTGTCTGAGGACCCAGCAACATCCTGCAAAGAACAAGCCTTGTGATGTGGATGCTGTTACACAGTGAAGCTGACCAACAGGACTCCCACTTTTCCTAGATTTTCCCACTCGTGAGCCACCTTTGTGATTTTTGCCCTATCTGTGCATCATCAGATAGTACTTTTTACTTAACATTTTTCTTTCAGATCAACTTTAAATTGATTCACTTTTTTCTTTACTTAGCTTTATCTAAACAGTAATCCAATGTTCATAAAATCATGGGTTTAATAAGGTAGCTACATTTTAAGTAATGTGCATAAAAATTGACATGTAATAACTGCAAATGCGTGTGCCAGGAATTTATGCACCACATTTTGGACAACAATGTATTGAATCAACAAGCAATAACTTGATATAACTGCCCCATTAGACTGAGATGGATGAAAGTCTTGTATGTTTTTCATTAAGCTAGTAGCATAGTCCCCTCCTTAGAGTTTAGATGCGGTACAAGCAAATGCACTGATATTTTTAGTCCTGCTAGCACTAACAAAGTAATCATCTATGATCAAACATCACTATGCTCCTGCTACAACATTCCGATATGCAATTTGTTGCAACAATGGCTTTGTATTTGGTTGTGCCTCTTTCCCCTTCATTATCTCTTATAAACCCTATTGGGTTCTTTCTAAAATTGGCATGAGACTGAGCTAACAGTACATGTTACTACAATTTCTCCTACCAAACCCAGATGCAAATATTACTTGGGTCTCCGGGGCATGTGAGTCTCCTGGATTCACAAAATACTACCTTTCAACTCAACTTCTGCCAGAGTTATAAATATGATTGCAGTTAGCATCACATGCTGTGGAGCAAGAGCCTGTGCCCCTCAGGAGGAGGCTCTAGGCTGCAGCTCCGGTGCTCTCTCAGCCACTGACCCATGCCCTGGGCTCTATGGCCATGACGTGGCATTGGGTAAACAGAGGTTAGTTTTCAGCTGCTGTTAGATTTCCTCATCCTCCAGAGCAAGCCTTGATATCCCACTGTGCCTGTGAACATGTTTCTCTTTTCTCCAAATAGGGAAAGAAAATCTGGTGTCAGCTTTCTCAACCTCTACCAGTATAGCTCTGAAAACAAGCTGAACTGGAAGGGATCTTCGCTGTGTGGGAGGGGGAGGTGCTACAGCTACAGTTATTTTTTCCCACCTAAAAATAAAGCCCCAAAGTCAGAATGTGCAAAAACAAAGTGCCTAAACATGTCTGTGAAACCAGGCACATCCTCCACCATCAAGGATGCCAGTGGGGCTGTGCCCACGAGATCTGCCCAGAGCTGCCATCTCTGGATCTTTCCTTCCTTCACTGGACCTTCCAAGCCTACCCACCACCCAGCCCTCATCCCCAAGCCACTGGCTTCCTATCCCCAGCAGGTCTCAGTCTTCCTTTTTGAGTAGAGGGCTTGTTTAGTTTGACTCAAAGGGGTTCCAGGGATAAACCATGATTATCCCTCTTTTTAATCACTGGGATGATGAAGTTAAGAGGAAGATATGGCCAGTTGCTAATGCTGATCAGGGGCCAGGCCTGCCCTGTGCTAACGCTTTCCATGTGTTGTCCCCCTTGCCCCTCATCTCAGCCTTATGAGGGCAGGATTATTAACAGGTCCATTTTACAGCCGAGGGAACTCAGATAAATTACTCAAGGTTATGTGACACAGTGGGCAGAGCTGGGATTTGAACCCAAGCTTGTCTGACTCCAGAGCCTGGGTTCTTTCTCACCATGCCACTCTGCCTCCCTTGAGGAATGGCCTCACAAAGCTGGCCAAAATGTGACAATTTTGGTTCCTTTGAAAAGACCCCCAGCTAATCTGAGAGGGCAGCCCCATCTCTTCTGGCTTTAGGCTTGTGCTCTCTTAATTTACCTACCACTTTGGTGACTGCATTTTCCAGAACCAGAATTTTTATGTGCTCTAAGATTTTTTTTTTTTTTGAAGCAGAATTTGGGACACAAGCCTGATAAGGGATTGTTTGGATTTTTACCTGCTGGAGGATTTGGTGAGTTCTAGAAACATTTGAGAGAAGTCTAGTTGCTAAAAATTAAGTGAGTTATGGGGATGATGGGAGAGGATATTCAACATCTGTATCCTCTAGAAACCCGGGCATTTTCCCCTGCACAACTCTAAAGGGCGATCCATGTTTCCAGCATATGTAATTTTGCCCTTCATGTTGGGAGGGAAGGAGAAAGAAGATAAGCAATTCGTGGCTCCACGTATAATCTTGAAAATGGAATGATGCATTTTGACAGTCACTTTTATTTTTTTTAATCCTTTGGAGCTCTCTATCCAAATTATTTCCCTGTTGTCCCAAATAACTAGATGGCAAAAGCAAAACAGAGCATTGAATTCATGGCTAATATACAACCCCGACAGCCAACAGATTGCTATTAAATTAACCCTGGGGCTTGACAGATCTGTTCTTCTTGACCTGACTGCTTACGGCGTTTCTTATTAATGCTGAGCCCAGGCAAATTACATCTGCTAACAAAAGGGGTTAATCTGGCTCTCTGCTGGGACTCTGGAGGCAGCTCTGAGGACAGGAGGGGGCATAGCCAGCTTGGCAGCTGAGCTCCATGCTTGGAAGGCAGAAAAGGGGAAGGTGAGGGCAACGCTGTGCCAGGCAGTGGCCTAAGGCATCATTTAAAACAATAATTGAAGACACCAGGAGGTCACTCCTTAAGGGATCCACTTCAAACAAATGAGAAGCCAGAGCCATAAATCGTTCATCAGTGTGGGATGAGGGAATGGAGAGGGTCATGGCAGGATGGTAAGAGGTAGCATGGGGGCCATTCAAACATCATTTCCTAATCCCAAGTTTAGAAAAAGCTTTTTATGAAAACAAAAGTCCAGCATGATATTAGAAAAAGATTGACAACTTAAATAAATATACAGAATAAGGAAGTGATTAGATGAATTTTTATATATCTCATTAAATTGTTTTTGCAGTGAAATTTCCAAGTCTGTAAAAACCATAGTGCACAAAATTCTAACAACAGTTTGATGATGTCATTTAAAACTTATACTCTGAAAATGATGAGCTAAATGGGAAGACACTAAAACATTAGTCATAGTTCTATCAGGGTGGGTTTACGAATGGTTTTTCTTTTGATTTCAATGATCAGCACAATTTCCACATTTTCTTTTAATAAAATTGTATTTCAGGCTGGAAAAAATCTTAGGGCCAGGCATGGTGGCTCGCACCTGCAATCCCAACAAGTTGGGAGTCCAAGGTGCGTGGATCATTTGAGCCCGGGAATTTGAGACCAGCCTGGGCAACGTGGTGAAACCCTATCTCTACCAAACATACAAAAATTAGCCAGGTGTGGTGGCATGCACCTGTAGTCCCAGCTACTGGGGAGGCTGAGGCAGGAGGATTGATTGAGCCTGGGAGGTTGAGGCTGCAGTGAGTGGTAATTGTGCCACTGCACTCCAGCCTGGGTAACACAGCCAGACTCTGTATTGAAAAACAAAACAAAAACTTAGGATACTTTCCATACTTATGATGTGTATTATTTTGGGTAAGGAAAGTTAGGTACAAAGTATATACAGTCTGACCAAGACCACGTAAAAGATATTACACACACACACACACACACACACACACACACACACACACACACACACACACACACACACACACAGAGAGAGAGAGAGAGAGAGGGAGAGAGACAAGGGCCCATTCACTCATTTCTTTCTTCGTGTATTCTGTAAGTGTTTTCAAAGAATCTACACCCTGCCAGTACTCTTCTGGGTGCAGGAGATACAGTAGTGACCAAAGCAGGCCCCAAGCCCCCCTGATCCATGGAGCCTATATTCTAGTAGGGAACAGTCAATAAACAAGGTAAATGAGTATTATACACAGTATATTAGGCAGTGATAACTACTAAGCAGTAAAAGCAGGAAAGGGAGAGAGAAATTATGTCTCTATATGTCCTAGATTGAATAGAAGGAAGGTTCTTGGCATTGTATGTTCCCACTCATAAGTGGAAGCTAAGAGGATGCAAAGGCATAAGAATGACACAATGACTTTGGGGACTCAGGGGGAAAGGGTGGGAAGGAGGTGAGGGATAAAAGACTACAAATTGGGTTCAGTGTATACTGCTTAGGAGATGGGTGCACCAAATTCTCACAAATCACCACTAAAGAACTTACTCATGTAACCAAATACCACCTGTTCCTCAAAACCTGTGGAAATAAAAAATTGTTTTAAAAAGAAAAAGGCATATGGTATAATCCCAACTATATACAAAATAAAATAGTCTGTGAATATGCCTGATATATAAATGGATAGAAAAAAGTGTGAGTCCATATCCTAAACTAGGCGAGCTCCCATAAGGACCATGTAGCAAGTATTTTCAGCCTTTTGGGCCTTTGCCACCACTATTCAAATTTGCAGTTGCAGCAGGAAAGCAGCCATAGATAATATGTAACTGAAAGGGTGTGGCTGTGTTCCAACAAAACTTTACTTACAAAAACACTTTGGGATAGATCTGGTCTGTGGGCATAGTTTGCCAACCTGTTCTAACCTTTTAGCAGAGTAAGAGGTGAATTGTTTATTGCTAAAGTAATTTACCAAAAAATAACTTGTATTAATGTATTATTTGTATTAAAAATAATATCAATAAAAGGAATGTCCTAATGCAAAAAAAGTGGATTAGGAACCTGAACTTCTTCCCTTAGGAAAGTTAAAAAAAAAAAAAAAAGAAGAAGAAAGATTCTTGGGTAAATCAGGAGTTTTAAATTGTTTTTGGCTTTTTAAATTTCTTTTATTTCCCCCTGAACCCACATTGTTGAATTAGCTAGCACTAAGTTAAAACTGTGATGCGAATCCAATGTATAGACAGTAAAATTGGTAGTAAGATTTTTGGTCATTTTATTTTCCCCAAATCTCTACAATGAATACATATTAAACAAAGAAAACAATCAGCATTAAAAAATAGCAGTTTCCCTGGCTTAAAATCATCTGTGAGAGAGGTGCGAGACCAGGAACCTCATCTTGATGGGTAAAGTTTGAGACAATATTGTGAAAAATACTGTGATTGTAACAAAATGGGGACCAGAGATTGGGATTCAGTTTTGATTCTATCTCTATTTTGCTAAGAGAATTTGGGAAAGTCATTTTATCTCTCTGGGTTTCCATTTCTTTGCCTATAAATGGGTGTAACCCTATCAGCCTCTAAGAATTTTGATTATTAAACAAGATAATGGAAAAGATAATTTAAGTGGTTTTACACTGGAGTGAATATTCCTTCTTCTGAAGGAAGCACATATTTCTCCAAGGATAGGGTTTATATGCATCGCCTTTGTGAGGTGACTTTCATATGCCTCTGTCCCATTGCTGCTGATTTTGCTAATACTGACATGCGTATTTCCCCAATTCCTGTCTAAGCCAATGGAGGATAGGAGAGCCAAGTAGGACGCTTTTCTGCAGGGCTGAGTATTATAAACATTGGCCAAGCTGAAGAGTGGAATCTATGTTTACCAGGGTAAAGTACCCACATTCAAAAGCAGCTGAGGCTTTTCATATCCCACTTAAAGTCTGCCAATACTGAAGGTAGAAAATAGTAATATCTTTGTGTGAACACAGCGTATTTGTTTGATGAGTTTGATTTCCTTTTAGGGACATGAGTTGCTTTGAGGTCTTTTTTCCTTTCCATGGTCTAAATTTAATCTTTGGATATTAAGCAATGATTATGAAACATAAAGATCTTATTAGCTGAAAGGACATGTTGCTTGATGATGAGACACTGGAAATCTCCAAAGAGGACTCCAAGGGATATTCCTCTCTTAAGAGCTTAAAAAAAAGCCAGTGTGTAAATATTCATGGAGTGTTTGCCAATTCCTAGGCTCAATATGAGGAGACTGACAAAGAGACATATGGTGTCATATTAAATATGTATTGGGCAGGGTGAAAGCCACTGAAGCAACAACAGGGGAGAAACTTGTACTAGACCCCACAGCTCCCCTGGAAGCCTGCCTGGCAGAATCCCACTGAATTAAAAGGAAGCTGCTGTCCATGGTAGTAATGAGTGCTAGAACCTGGAAGCCAAGAGTTGAGGCTACCTGGTCCCTTAATTAGGGAATCGACTCTAACAGGGCTTCAGCTTGGTTGACAAATAAAATGAAGCCACTGTACAGGGTTGTTAGGACCAAGGTCAAAGTTGAAGTATCCCTAGAGTCCAGCTGGCTTCTCCCAGATAAGTCCTCTATCTCATATTCAGAGAATGGAATTCTGAAAGGTGAGGCTTCTGCTACCCTTCCCAGCCTTGCTTACTCCATGCTCCACTTCACTCTCTGGGCTTCAAAAACAGTGGCCTTCTTAGAATTCCTCCAAAATGTCATACTCTCTCCTGCCACAGGACCTCTGTACATACTGAACACATGTCTCCACACCTCTTTGCCAAGTTAGTTCATGCTCTTCCTCTTTCAGATCTTAACTAATTCTTTAGCAAAGCCTTCCCTGGTCTATAGCAGGATTTTAAAAAATGCATTCATAGAACCATATTCCCTGTCTTCACAGAAATCATCTCAGTTTGTAATTATATACTCAGTGTATTTGATGAACATTACTCTGAAAGTGGCAAATTTGTTTTTTCCCATTTTCGTGCCTGGCACAAACTAGGTGCTCAATTTATCATCGTTGAGGGCTAGTCTTTATTTTTACTCGATATGGGCCTATTTAATAGATCCCAGGTTGGACAAGGTAAGAACTCAGGTCAGTTCATTCTTAGTCCTGCAAAAAGAGTTCAAAGGATTCTAGGTATACCATAGTTTTCATAAAGAAGCAACATCTTTTAATATAAATTTTCATTTATTGCTATTGTCTCTTGCCCTAGAAAACTACTAATCTATTAATGAGTTGTTATAGTCCTGATGTAGTTAGCCTATTAAGACGAAAGTTTGACTGCTTATGTGGGAAACTGTTACACAAGACAAGGACAGACTGGCTATGGATGGAAGGGAGAGAATTCATGACCAGATATCATGAGGTTTAGAAATGCCTTGCTCTGATCTGATGCTAAACACAAGGCCCTAGACCTCAGAGTTCCTGCAAACATCTAGTAACTAGGGGGCAGCATCTTGCAAAGGACACCCAACTGCAGAGCCAAAGGAAGTGTCTAGAATTGAAAAGACAATCCAGATAATAAAATTAGCAGAATAAAAGCTACCATTCTAATGTTCAACTTTTCTAGTTTCCTTGTTCTCTCAATAATTATCATGATTGTGCTAGTCCTGTTTACTGAGCATTTGCTTAGCAAGGCACTACCCTAAATGTGTGCGTGCGTATGTGTGTGTGTGTATTTAATTTTCATAATCCTCTCATGATAGGGCTGCTTTCTACAGATGAACAAAATGAGAAATGGAGGCTTGGATAGATTAAGAACATGTTAAAGCTTATACAGCCAGAAAAGTGGTAGGGCTGGGTGAGACCTCTATCACTTGTTGGACTCTGAAGCCTGAGTTCTCAACCATAATGCCAAAGTCACACCAAATGCCAGTCACAGGAAGTCATGACTGTTTTCTAACCATATCTCCAGATCACTTGTCTCACTATTTACTTAATACTTTACATACACTTACTTTGTAATCTAAATAGATTTTGAATATCTATGAAATTGTAGGATATGATGGTTATGTTTTTTGACGTTCATTAAATAAATACATAAATATAAAGACCAAAAAAAAGTCTATGTATTGCTTAGAAGCACATTGCTTACCACCCCCAGTAGTAGCCACACTATGCTTTGGGAATCCCAAATTATTCTATCCTGAACCATGTTTCTTCTGTCTCCTTTGTGAATAAGGGGCATTGTGGAAATGAGACCTGCCTGGTGGCTGGTATTTTTCCGAGACTGTTTTGAAAGATGGCCGCTTCCTACTCCAGAGGTGGCTATACTTCAGTGATGAGAGGCTCAGTGCTTAGGGCGGTCTGGCTGAAAAGAACTATATAGATATCACTTATCATCGTTCTCATGATGACAATGATTATTTTACATATGGCTGCTTTAAGGGTGAATGGCACGGTCTCATTTGTATGCCAGCATCTGGCAGTCTGTCACACATCTGCAGAATATAACCTAAACTGCGCTATTAATATTTCCCCTTTGCATTCTCCCCAAGGCGTCTGTCTCCCAAAATGCCTAAAGAAACTCCCCTCCCCCTTGAAGGCCTAGAGGCAAAATTCAGAAAACATGTCACCTAGACTGGGGAAGCAGAAGCTCAGAGTGACAGCCAGCTGAGCCTGAGCAGATTTCTGGCTCTTGGAATAGATGGAGAGAGAAAAAGGGAACCACCACCCACACTCATTCTATTAGCAGCTGCACTGCCAGGCAAAATCTGTAGGCAGGCCCAGACAGCATGTGGAGTCTGTTCCGTGATCAACAAAATATGCCAGGCATGGTCCTGATGGTCAGTTCTCATTATCTCCAAATATATCTCATAATTGCCACTACCTGATTAAAGCTGCCTTCCCTGAAAGCCCTTGGAGACGGTTGAGTGCTCTCCATGGTGGAGACTAGCTAGCTGTGTACCAAAACCGGGTCTTTTTATCCTGGGCACACAGCCAGACTACATTTCCTAGGCTGCCTTGCAGTAAGAGGTAGCCACGTGGCTGAATTCTAGCCAATGGAATGCATGCTTTTTTAGGGCATGGATCAGAGGAATCTCCCACTTGTGATCTTCCATGACCTTCCCCTTTTACAGTCCTGCTATAAACATGGTAACATTGGGGAGCTGCAAATGAAAGAGGCCCAAGTTTCTGAATTACTGATTGGAGGAGGCTGCCTGCTGATGGAGATCATCAATATCAGACTTCATACGAAAATAATCTTTTATTTGTTTGAGCCATTATGGGGTGTATTCTATAAACGAACCTTCAGAGCTTTACTATAACTCTTAAAATTAAATTTCCAGGTTAGATTTTATGAACTGTCTACTGGATAGCGCTACTTTGATGACCTACTATTATTTCGAACTTGACAGGTTCAATAATTTTCTGTATGTCAGAGTGTTCCACGTACTGGAATACAGCAATAGTTCATACAAGGCCCTTGCTCTTGTAGAATTTACATCCTAATATGAGGAAACCAAAAATACATAAGTAAAAAAATTTCAAATCATGGTAAGTACCATGACAATAACAGGGATAGAGAGTTATTGGTAGCTACTTAAGAGTTAATGGGAAAAAGTACCTCTGGGGCCTGAATAGTGACATGTAGCTAGCCATGTGAATGCTGCGGGCAAAATATTCTAGAAAGAGGGAATAGCAAATGCAAAGAATGGAAGAATAAGGTTTACTTAGGAACAGAAAAGTGATTAGTTGGCTGAAATGAAGTGAATTAGGGAAGCGTGACAAGACTCGATAACAAAGATGGAGACAGGTTCCAGATCATGCAGAATCTTATAGGCCAAGTTAAATAACTTGGATTTTATTCTGAGTTCAGTGGGAAGCTACTGGAATGTTTTTTATCAGGGAAGGAATGATATTTGAATTACATGTTGAAGGGTCCGTACTGTATAAAAGAGCAAGAATGAATGGAGACCAGATGAGATTATTGCAGTCACAGAGGTGAGAGACAAAAGTGGCTTATGCTAGTGTAGGTAGGTAGATAGGGATATATGAGTTGATTTGACACATATTTTAGAGGCAGGGCTCACGGATAGATGGAGTTAGAGTAGGGGAGGCTGGTAAGTGGAAGAGAAAACTCCATATTGATACCTAGGTCAATTGTTCAGTTACCTGGGTTGTTCAGTGCCATTCCTCATAAATCTCATGCCTTAGGTTTGTGAGAAATTGAGCACATGATAGGTATTCAATAAATGACCAATTTTTACTATGAAATAGAGGGTCAACATAGTGGGGGTGAAAATACTGGCCCAGATATTCAGCATTTTTTTTTTTTTTTACTTTTCTATATATTTTTTATTTTTATTATTTTTTTGAGATGGAGTCTGGCTTTGTCACCCAGACTGGAGTGCAGTGGTACGATCTCGGCTTACTGCAACCTCTGCCTCCTCAGTTCAAGAGATTCTCCTGCCTCAGCCTCCCAAGTAGCTGGGACTACAGGCGCCCGCCACCACGCCTGGCTAATTTCTTTTTTGTATTTTTAGTAAAGTTGGGGCTTTGCCACATTGGCCAGGCTGGTCTTAAACCTCTGACCTGAAGCAATCCACCTACCTAGGCCTCCCAAAGTGCTGGGATTACAAGCATAAGCCACTGCGGCCAGCCGACTTTTCTATATTTTAATTAAACAGGAGATAATGATACTTACATTATAGGGTTGTTTTATCAAATATGTCCTTGGGGGTAGAAATTATTAATATAAAGAGGCATGATGGGGGCTTGAGAATTGTTAGCAAAGTTCTGTTTCTGGATGTCAATGCTGGTCATAGGTGAGTTCAACCTCTGAAATTTCATCAAACTGTATAATTATAATATGTATACTGTACATTTCATCAAACTGTACAATTATATGTATACTATACATTTCATCAAACTGTACAATTATAATATGTACTTTTCAATATGCATAATATACTTCAATGAGGTAAAAAATGTAATACTATAAAGTTCCCATTGCAAGTGCTTGGAACTCAATAAATGTCAGTCACTATTATTTTCACTATTATGAGACAATGGAAACCAGTATGTCTGTGGTCCATGCTGTCCATACAGATTTATGAATCCTTTAACAGAGAAAGAACCTGAACTCTAGGGTCTTATCCTATTGTTGATAAAATCACCTCTAATTTTAATTCGTGACATATAAATGCCTCTGTATGAAGGAATTGAATCAGAGTCCCAATCCAGAGCTAGCCCTGGCCTCCCACTTGTAATAACAATATTTCCCTAACTTTATTGTTACGATTAAAGAGTCTCATAGGTGCCAGTGTATTTTAAAAGGGGCAAGTTCTCCGCAAATGCTAGGTGTTGCATTTCTATTCCATATTTTCTCCCAGCCCACTCGTACCTGAATACTCTTAATTCAGGCCAGTTGATTCTTGATCACAAAGAAAGGATACTAAAACTTTGATTGGTTATTTCAAAGTTCCATAGGTTAATCCTCAGGTCATCAGCGGACATGTAGGTTTCATAGTCGCTGTTGACGGATATGGAGTTGATGTGATATGTATGTGCGTTGGCAAATACTCTTCGTGGGGTGGCCTCCACCATCAGGTCCATGGGTCTCAGGACAGGCACCTGGGATGCAAGAGAAACAAATCACTTCAGAACCAAAGATCTTCCATAGGAAAAGAGTGTGCATGCTAATATCATTTATTATCACACACAAAATAATAGCCACATTGAAGAAACTCCAAGTTAGAGAAAGAAGGGGCTAACAACGAATCACACATTGTTCTTGTTCCGTTCTGTTCCTCCTCTTTCAAAAGATATCACCATCACTTAGCCCTGGTGGGAAATTTCATTCTTTATAAATTCTAAACATTTTTCTAAGCCCCTCCAGGTAGCCTCATCTCAGGGGAACTTGGCTTCCACTGTGGAGTCATTACCTTCCAGAGACATTGTTCTTTTTTTTTTTAAACATGAAATCTATTTAAAAAAGGGAGTTGTGGGAAAATTTTAGAAATGTCTAGTTCAACTTTAATCTAAATTTATCTTTTATGTCTTTTCATCTCATGGCTTTGGAAGCTACACCCCTTCCTGGCTTTGTCCTTAATCCTTAAGGGCATTTTGGGAAACTTTAGCATCGCCCAAGACTCTAATTGTCCAAATTCAGCCACTAATATATAGGGAACCCAATGACATCTGACTGAGAAAATCTTGGTTTATATTTGTCTTAGAGTGCGAACCAGGTAGTGTCCACTTTTACATGCAAAACTGTCCCAGAACATTAATGATATGGTCACCTTACTGATACATAAATACTTCTCAGTAAGTATTTGTTGAATGAGTAAGAATACATGATTAAATGATTTCTTTCTGGTGGATCAGAGAATCGGCAACTAAATAGTTTCCCACATATGACTGTCTTTCTGGCAAATGTGAACAAAGACCTATCACTCTTCCTCCTTTGAGTTCTGGGTGAACTGGCTACAAAGAAAGAGAATAAGAACACTAATGCCTGAGAGGGAACAAACTAAAAAAACACCCAAGACAGACAAAACCCCACAACACAGGTGTGGTCCCTTAATAGAAACAAGATAATAAAATAACCAAAGCTATTGTCTTTTTAAGCAAATCATTTCTTGCAACTGAGTCTGGACTGATTTGATACCAGGTGGTAGATTAAGACTTCAACTTCTGGATTGGCTTCAACCCAGGTGGCGAGGAGAAGAAAAACAAGAGTTAAATTTTCTGAAGTGCAGTCACCTCACCAACATAACCTTTTAGAAAAAAGAATTCTCCCAGTTCAGACTTGAGGGACTTTAACTCACCTATGAGGGAGTTTTTAAATCAAATCAATGATTCAGAGGAAACACAGAATTCTAGACAGATGTGGTACTTGATAACCCAGAAACCAGAGGTGACTTGAGGTGTGGCTGTAGAAGGGTCAGGAGTCCTCTGAATACTAGGAAAGGAAAGGGAGGGAAAGTCTTTGTGGTCCCCCGTCCCAATTACGGATAAGGGCCTACAGATTAAGTGTGTGTGGCAGTGAATGGGAGACCAGGGTTCTGATCAGATTCACCACTAACCAATAGGCTATGAGGTCTGGGCAACTAACCTGTTCCTCCTAAGCTTGAGCTCAATTGCACTGTCTACAAAACAGTGACCATGCTCCCTGTGCTCTCACTATCGCAAAGGGTGGTTTGGGGTTTTGTTGAGATGATCTGACCTCCAATGCATCCTCCTACCCACTCTTTCAACAATATTTACTGAGTGCCACACAAAGTCCTGGAGTGTTCAACTGGTAAGCAGAACCAGACACAGGTCCTGGCATCATATACCTGTTCTTGTCAGGGGAGATAGACATAATTAAAAGGGCTAGGTGCGCAAAAGAGAGGATATACTGCCAAGAGGGATTTAACCTGCTCAGGGAGAACTGAAGAGGCTTCCCTGAGAATGTATGTATTGGAATGTGAAAGATGGGTAGGGTTTTAACCAGGCCAGGAGGGGAGCGGAAGGGAGAATGTGTCTGAGGGATGTGCAAAGGTCCCGTGGTAGAGATGAACAAGGCAAGAGTGAAAAACTGATAGGTCACTGTAGTCGAGACAGAAGTAGTGATGGGAGCTATTGTGGGAGATGAGGTGACAGGCTAGGTAGGAGGCAACACCCCCCCAAAAAGTTTTGCCATGATTCCAAGTGAATAGGGAAAAAAATGAAAGGATTTGCAATGATTGTGCTATAATCAAATCCAGGTTTTGATTAGATCAGTCCGGATGTACAATGGAAAACAAGTTAGAGGACGAATGAGGTAGAATTTTTAAAGTGAAGATCATACACTTTTGGACATCAACTAAGGGCATGCCTGAGTTAAGGCATTGTGATGGATAAAAAAGTGACTTTGCCCTGAGAAACTCTACACCAAAATATTTATTGGGCATTTTCTCTGTGTCAAGTATTCTTCATACATAATCTCAGGTAATTCTTTCAAAAACTCTGTGAAATAGGTACTCATACAAACAGAAAACTCAGGCAGAGAGAGGCTAAGTCGCTGGCCCAGGGTTGCCCAGCTACAGGAAGCATAGCTAGGTTTAATTCGGGGACTGGAAAGTGAATGTTCTTTCCACTGCACCACATCACATTGAAATATCATACAGGGTAGGTATGATAAATGCTCTGAAAGTGACATAAATTGCCAGGAGAATTTATGGAATAACTAGTGTTACTGGTAGTTATAATGGTAGTGGTATTCATAGTAGTGTGGTAGTTAAGAAACCTCAATTAAGTGTTGTAGGTGTTCACGATATTTGAACAGGGCATCTATTCTTTCAGAAATGTGTGCCATGCTTTTATAGTTTGTCACAAAGGAGCTCCCCACCTGAAGCTTTTGGTTGCTACCTGGTTCCTCTGCCGTCAAGAGGTACCAGAGCTCAAAGCAGGACCCCAAGGGTCACAAAAGAAATGGAATCTGCAGGACTTCCTGTGGCTCCTCCTAAACTCTTCCCCAGGCCTCCTCAGTTACCGTGCATTGTCTGCAGAGATTTCTTGTGGCTGTGGCGACATGGAAGGGAGCATGCAGCCAGGAACAAGAGGCATTACAGAGTGGGAGCTGCCAGCCCACAGCTTCAGCTTAATGTGATGGGCCTGCCTGCTAATTCAGGCTGACATATTCCATGATGTACCACTTAATGGGGAAGGGCTCCGTGTAGGTATCTGGGGATGGAGCCTCTAATGCTTTGCTCAGATAAGACAGGGGGGATGGAGAGCTAATGCCGCTCATGGTATTCCAACATCAGTCCCAGGCCTACGTCAAGGCTTGTCTGCTGCCCAGTGACTCCCCTCACAAGCAGAAAGAGGGAAGTTTGGTGGTTCAAGCAGGACACGATGGACCGATTAGGAAACCACATTGAGACTGTGTTTTTCATCTGCTCTGGCCACATACTCCTTTTGAGGCCAGGCAGGAAGGAGATCCAGACACTATTCCCTGAGTCAGGTCCACAGTCAAGTGTTAAGGTTGTCTCTGGAAACATACATGGAGAGCTTCTTGTGCCAGTCACTGCATTTAGAACCCCTGACTCCCTGCCCCACCCAACTCCAAGGTGTTATCTCCTCCAGCGCCCTCAGTAACCAACCTTCCAAGGAAGATTCCTCTGTTTGCCCCATTTTACAGGGGAGGTGGGGGGAGGTGGAGTATCCAGTCCAATGTCACACAAAGAATAAGCTGGGGGCTAGGATCTGAAGCCAGTTAATTTGGTTCCTGAATGAGCACATCTAGCCACTACTGTGAATGAAACTATTAGGTTGAAATACAAAACTGCCATGTTTGCAAGTCAAAAATTGTCAAATATCAGCAATCTCATGTGGTTTAACCTAACACTTTGGAAAGGCTCTGTGGTGTATGGATGTGACATCAAATCAGGGAACATTTTGCCTTACAGCCTCTTCCTAGGACATCATCTGTGTGTGGTGGGAGTCTTACAGTGGGAGGCCATAGTGTCTAGGCCTCTCCTCCTTCATTATTCTTGGTATTATATGCTTGCATCCTCAATAATATCATGCTGAAAGAACTATTTCTGTGGATAAGCAAAGTGTGAAAGTGAGTAGCCAGGGCAGTTCTTGAAATCTACAGATGAGGACATTGAGGTCTGAGAGGTTAAGCACCCTGTCCATGGTCACCCTTCCGGGGTTGCTTGCACAGCCTAGGTCTCTGCTTCCTGTCCCAGACTTCTGCTCCCACACACCATCTGCCTGAGCCATCCTCCACAGGACCAGAATGCCCTTTTGCCAAATGACAAAAGCAGGGCCAGACAAAATTCAGATCAGGCCAGGATGTCTTAAGTCAGTTCAAACCTTGTCTGAGCCATCTTGGCAGAGTCGTTGATGGGGCTAGGATCAAGGCGGAGACAAGGGATGTGCTGAGTGAACAGTGATCAGTCCTTGGCCCTCTGAGCGGTCAGTCCTTGGCCTATCTGCGGGTGGTTCTGTGTTGAGCAGCTGGAATTCAGTGATGTCCCCCGATTCAGGTGCTTCACCCTCCTCTCTGACCCTGGTTGAGTTTCAGCTCATTCTCCTAGGCTGCTTTCAAAGGATGCGCATCCCAGCCCTGTGTCTTGCCTGGACACCCAGTATTACATTAGAATATCAACCGAATAATGTCCCAAGCCCCAAAAGAGCAGCCTGAATCTAATCTGCAATAAAGCTTATAGAGATATATTTCAGTTGTAATATTCCTGGGAAGCTATTCCCCCCCAGAGAGTGGCACGGCTTCCCCACTCACTTCAATCAGTCCCTGCTCAAATGTCACCCCCTCAGGGAGGTATTCCATGACCATCCCACCTCAAATTGCACAGCCTTCAGTCTATCCTCTTCCCCAACTGACTGCTTAGAGTTTTTTAAACACTTCAGCAGTTCCTCAGTGAATTTTCATCGCTATCCTACGATTAACTTGGTAGATGTTACAATCCCTATTGCACAGATGAGAAAGCTGAGGCAGAAAGGTGAAGTTGTCTGAAGGCTCACAGTGAGTCTGAGGCAGGGCGAGTACTCAGGCCTGGCACTCCTGCCACTCCTTGACTCAGGAATCTATACCCTTAGTCACTTAAGGCACGCTCAGATGCTTGGGAGGCAGACAAGTAAATAGATCTTTCAGCGATGGCGATCACGCTGCCATGGAGGTCATCAGGCACTGCCCAGGCAGTATGAACCAAAGGGGTCCTGCCTGGGGATCCCAAGGCAGACCTCAGAAAGGAGAAGACTACCAAGCTAGGCAGGGCTTGAAGCGTGGGTGGGAGGTCCCCAAAGAGAGGTGGGGGGTAGGGAGGGGAGGGAACTGGGCTTCAGTCAGAGGGACCAGCAGTGTGCAAACTCAGAGGAGAGACAGCAAAGTATACACATAAAGATGGGTAACTGTGCTTCTGGGGTGAGGTCAGTGATTTAGTTATTCATTCAACAAATACTTACTAAATCCCTCCTTAATAGCAGACATATTCCAGGGGCCGGTGCCACAACAGTGAATTCTCTGTGGGACATAAGTTCTTGTGTGTATGTGTACATGAGGAAAACCTGAGTTGGGTAAGGGGCTAGCAAGCGGGAGGTATGCTCTTTGAGGTGGGGTGGTCATAGAAGGCCTCTCTGAGGGAGTGGTGTATGAACAGAGACCTGAATGAAGTGAGGGGGGAGCCATGCAGCTCTGTGGGGAGGAGCATTCCAGCCAGGGGGAACAGGAAATGCAAAGGCACTGAGGTTGGAGTGTGCTTAGAGTACAGGAGGAACAATAGCAAAGAGCTTTTTTTTTAAAAATTAAGAAATGGGGTCTTGCTATGTTGCCCAGGCTGGAGCGCAGTGGTGATTCACAGGCACGATCCCACTACTGATCAATATGGGAGTTTTCACTTGTTCTGTTTCTGACCTGGGTAGGTTAACCCCTCCTTAGGCAGCCTGGTGGTCCCTCACTCCCGGAAGGCCACCATATTAATGTGAACTGAGTGTGGACATCCTAACAGCATAGGGCACTACAGCCCAGGACTCCTAGGCTCCAGTGATCTTCCTGCCTCAGCCTCCTGAGTAGCTGACTACAAGCACGTGCCATGTACCTGTCAGCAAAGAGCTTTTATGGCTGGAGAGGAGTGATAAGGAAGCATGGCAGTTGGAGAAGATGTTGGATCAGTAGTCAGGGCCGGATCACCACCTTCACTGTGCGGGTGAGGAAAGCTCAGGGAGGTGTGGCTACCTGTGAGTAGCTGCCTGATATGGGACTCTATCCTCCCTCACCATTCCTTCTGTCTCTGCTCACCCGCTTTGAGTCTTCCTCCCCCAGGTTCTTATTATCTTTCCCGCCTCTCCTCTTGGGAAATACCAGATCATCTTTCACTTCCCAGAACGCATTTACTAACAAAATGAATGTTGCTGTCATTTGGCTTATTTGGTGACCACACCAGCAATTCTTCACAATCTTCCATGACACCTAAGTGGGGGTTGGCGGGTCACAGTGCCTTGCTTCAGAGACATGCAATTAAAGCAGAGTAGAGCCCTAGAAAACAGGAAGCCCCTGAAGCCTCCACTTTAAAAAACACATGTGAAAAGGCACAGCAAGGGGAGGCCATGGGGAGGACTCCCCTCAATGCGCCTTCATGAGAGGAGTTTTTCACAGAGAAAAAACAACAGCTGTGTTTACCATGGCAACCTCCAGCAGCTCAGTAAATTGACAGATTCAAGGCAAGACTCGGAGAAGAGAGAAGAGATGGCCAGATAGGAGATAAAGTACAGAAAATATGAAGTCATGGAGAAGGAAGAAAAGACAGATGTCTGTTTGTAGGATGTGGATGGATTTTAGCTGTTTAGTAACTCTAGGTCAAATCTCATTGAGGTGAACAGACAAACCTTTGAATACCATTGCTTGTTACGTACAAGCATAATCAATTATGTTATGGAAGGAGCATCCACGTTCTCCTTCCTAAAATCAGATCTCAGGAGTACCCACAGGGTAGGTTCTCCTTACTTTTGCAAAAGAAAGATATAGAAAATGTACCTTAACTTATCCTGAATCTTACTAAGGTGTACTATGCAATTCATAAACACTTCTGAGAGGGACATTTGCATGATACTTTTAATCAAGGCCCCATAGACGCCCCCATCCCCAGCTCATTATGATACGTACAACATAATCAACATTATGGGGTCTTTTGAAAAAATTGCTGTCAATTTAAATCCACACTTGCTCCATATCTCCTTGTTCGTGTTCAACAGATGCTCCCCATTCCCCTCTCCAAATAATTGAGATTACATTTAGACTGACAGTATATATCAAGGTCATGGGGTTTGGTGGGTTCTGTATCATCAATTAGGAAGTGCACATAGGAAGGTTATAACCACACACTGGCCCCAGATAAGGCCTTCAATAAACATTTATTGAGCATCTACTACATGCTGAGAAGTTGCCACACAGAGTATCCTTGAGAAGCTTAGAGGAGGTAGGCAATATGTAACCCCCTCCTTCTTCTTACTCAAACCACCCCTTTTGGGAAGGCTGTTTGACCTAGAAAAGACAAAGATGAGAGCGGAAGTCCTGGGTGTCCACCTCATCCTAGGTATACGGAAACCCTTACCCTGGTGCTCTGGGACCACAGGTTTGAGGCCCAGTGGAGAATCTGAGGGTGAATATGTTATCCCATCTTGAGGCACTAGACGGTAAATCTCTCAGAGGGGCTTGGAAATTCCAGATTCCGGCCTCACTTCAAATTTATCACCTTGCCTTTTCACTGGGCTTCCTTCAAGAAACAGCCTTCATGACTTTTTAGTAACAACTGGGACCCAGACTTCATTTTCAAGGAAGAGGGAGTAAGTTGTCATAAAAATGGGAGAGCATTGGGTCCTCCTGTAAATATCTTAATTCCAAAGAATACAGCTCAGTGGTACAGAGCAGCTGTCTTCAATGAGAATACCATTCCCCTAGGAACAGCAGTGGTGGATGACTTCCAAGAACTATGTGAAAAAGTTTTAAGGAAATTCATTTCTTCGTTCCTAACTTCCATGTTCTCCTTCCTAAAATCAGATCTTCTCAGGAGTACCCACAGCCTAGGTTCTCCTTCTTCCTTTTTCAAAAGAAAGATATAGAAGGTGTACTTTAACTTATCCTGAATCTTACCAAGGTGTACTATGCAATTCATAAACATTCCTGAGAGGGACATTTGCATGATACTTTTAATCAAGGCCACAGAGACGCCCCCATCCCCAGATCATTATGAGATGCATTTCTAATAAAATTTTACTTTTTATATTTATTCATCATTTGTCAGAATTATATGTTTATGTTGTTTTGATGTATTGTGTTCTATTAATAGTCAAAGCAACAACTAAACCCAGAAGATAATTTTAAAGTCTTACAGTCATATATTCATAAAAGAAAAAGTCTATTTACATCTATATTTGTCATAGAAATGATCAAAAAAGCTTTTAACATGATTTAGGGGAAATGCAATAAAAATAGATGTTTGAAGAAGAAAAAAATAATAATATAAAGCTTTTGACTTAAAAAAAATTTGTTCACATATTCTTTTAGTGAGTATTGGCGAATATCCAGTAATGAGGTATTTAAATCCCACTGGATGCAACAAAAAGGTGATATAAAAGCTTTATTTTAAACTGCCAATGTTTAAAATACTTTGAAATCACATTTTCTGCAATTACTTAACATTACAATGGAAATGCTTAGTTGCCTACTTTAAAATGCTCAGGAAAGTACATAGCTATTCAAAATTCTTCTGGAGGTACACAAGCACACAATTTGAATGGTATAAGAGGATTTTTAGAGTTATGTGGACTTGGGCTTGGATCCTGGCTGTGCTAATTACCAACCATGTGGCCTTGGGTTTGCTGCTTAGTCTTTCTTGATATCAGTATTCCCCTCCTTAATGTTGGGGATATGTAACATTTTCAGTAGCACTGTTAAGAGAACTTAGCACGAGGATTGACACATACCATCTAACGAAGAAACATTTATGGAGACATGATTTGTGCCAGGATTGTGCTAATCATTTATGCACATCATCTTATTGAATCTTCACAATGGCCTTATGAAGTAGGTACTAAGATCATTGTCATTTTATGGATACAACTCCTGAAGCAACACAGGTCATGAAGTTTGCCCAAGGTCATATGGTTGCCAAGGGGTAGAACTGTCCCTGGATGTCAGCTGTCTGGCTCCAGCCCCTATGGTAGCTATTATTAGCATTCTTACCATTAACTTCCAATTGTAGAAAAATGGTCCATTCTGAAAGATTGCTTGGGGAAGATTTTCTGACTTTTCTATATTGACTATGAGGTTTTAGCATCTCTTCCATCCACCAAGGGAATTCAGTCATGATTATATAATGTTAAGTTTGCTTAGGAAAAGTAGCCAGGGGAATGATTGGTTATTGGATAGAGATTAACTTTATTGAGAATTTAAAAAGATGAAAGCTCTCCTGGTTAGGAGTTTTGCAAATAGCTCCATCCTCATTGTCATGAAAATCTTGAACAATATGGACGCTCATCCAATTATCAAAGCAACCTGGGGGGCAGAGTCTGGCATTGTGTGTACCCATTATTGAAGGGTAATTCAGTGTAACAAACCAAATCGAGTATGTACAATGACTGTCAAATAAAATAAACCACTAACGAATTAAATTACTTTTCATTTTCAGTAGGAAGAATGCCAGTCATTTTTCATTTTAAAAAATATGCATCTTAATTCCATTTTTTAAAAACATGAAAAGAAGCATTTAAAGGCCTCTTGTGCTATCTATACTGATGTTTATTTTCTATAGATATATTTCTCCTGGTCCTGGGGCATTTTCCCTCAAAGAATTAGTGGAGCGTTAAACCTCGCTTTGGTCAAAAAACCTGTTTCTTCCATGGATCAATGGTGGATGGAGTTCAGAAAGCAGGAGTGATAGGCTGGCTCTGGCTTACAGCGACATATCAGAGCTGTTGTTTCCAGAATGAAACTGCCACTCACCAGCACCCCGCCAAAACCCCCTGGGAATCCTATCCAAATAATATAATTTTGAGATTTCCCTGCTCACACCCTTCAACAGCCTCAATATGTCCCTAATTTCTTCTTTTACTGGCTTTGTCATACGGATTGAAATAAGCCTGAGAAGAAAAACCTCTTTGAACCAAGTCAGGCTTTGTGTTTCAGGTCATTAAATATCTTAGAGTTATATTCTTTCATTTGACAAACATTTATTAAGTGCCAATCACTGTATTAGGTAGTATGTGTACACAGTGAACAAAAGAGATTAAGGGGTAGAATTTAAAGTCTAACAGGGAAGAAAGACATTAATGTCTCTAAGTAAATACATTGTTATAAACTGTCACTGATGCTACAAAGAGATGTATATTGTTTCATGAAAGAAAGAAATAGGGGCTCTAACTTAGACTGAGGAATCAGATAAGTTGTTTTTAAAGAAAGGACAATTCATCCCACGAAAGCAGGGCCATAAGCATTCAATCCTCTAAATCAGTGTTTCTCAATTAGGAGCGATTTTGCCACTGGGCAGTGTCTGGAGGTATTTTTGGTTGCCACAATAGAGGGGATGTTACTGGCATCCGTGTGCAGGAGCTAGGGAGGTAGCTAAACTCATTTTGATGAACAAGGTAGCTTCTCCTGAAACAAAAAATTATCTAGCATAAAATGTCAACAGTTCCAAGGTTGAAAAATCCAAGTCTTAAGGACACTCTCCTGGAACACAGTCCAAATCTACGGTGCATAGAAGAAACCAAGTACTAACTTCTACAATAGGCCAGCAATAAGTTTCAGTTCATGAAGATGTTTTGGATTAAAAGGTACTTCATATACAAAGATATATACATATATACATAAATATATAAAATATCTATGTTTAATATCTATATTTCAAAGACATATAAAATATATATTTGAAAGACTTATCCCCTATGGCCAGCTGTAAGAATAATAAATGCATAAAAGCTGCCTGGGGAATTAATGTATATATTTTAAATTCAATGCATCAAAAATGGTTTGCATGGCAAAAAATTTCATGCTCTTTGTGTCATTGACTTCTTTTGGCCTGACTATAAAAAGGAGAGGAAAGATACCTTTTTCTCAGAAGATAAACTCGCTAATTACCAACTCATGCAGAAACCTGTAATTCTGCCAGTTTTATCTTATTTTTTCCCCAGACACTTACTTTTTATGCCAATATCACTATTTCTCAAAGTGTGTTTCCCTGTTCACTGCCTTTCCTGTTATTTCCTTTGATGTTTTACATTGTGTAATGCCACAAGAAAAAAAGAGACATCTTAAAATACCCCAGTAGAGGAAAATTTCAATTAACATTTATAGCTGGGGAGAGTGGGATTGGGAGAGGCGGTGGTTTAATTTTTGGTTAGTTTGGTTAGGATTAAGCACAAAAATTGTTTTTGCTGTTTTTTAACTGTTATTGATGAAGTATTACTTTTTCCTATTATTAGGATAAATATCACTGAATCTTTGATCTCCGAGGATTGACCAAGCCTCAGAAGTATCACACTGCATTCTGTCATTTATTACTGTGGAATATACAGAACCAAGAAGATAAATACAAATTTGATATTAACTTCAAGAATCTTACAGCTGGAAGTTACCTGAGAAGTCATTTACATTAAAAAGGTCTGGATAAACACAAAGATGCATTTCTAAGAATTTAAAAAACATGGCCTTTCATAGATATCCATAGAATGTCAGTTCTGCCTCCCACCAACAGATGGCAGTAGTAATTACTAGCAACACTTTGATTTAGAAACAAATTGACTTAAGATTGACATTTCAGGGTTACATTGTCTCATTCCCAACCTTGGCTGCACATCAGAATCAAATAAGACCTCTTGTTAAAAACTGATGCCTGCCTCCCCGGGGTGCTCTTTTGCCCTTCTGCTTCTGCCATGGGGTGATGTAGCATGAAGACTCTCACAAGATGCTGGCACCTTGATATTGAACTTTCCAGCCTCTAATACTGTGAGAAATAAGTTTCTTTTCTTTATAAATTACCCAGTCTGTGGTATTCTATTATACAAACACAAAATAGACTAAGACTATGGGTTTAAAATGATTTTTATAGTTCTATACTGATTGAAGGTTTATGTTAATTTTAAAAATTCTGATTATTTTTATAAACATAAAAAGAAAATCACTTATGGAAGATAAAAATGACAGGAAAAGGGTTACTATTTATGATATACAAAGAGTTCATGAAAATTAGTAAAAAGACAAACAGCTCAGTAAAAATATGGGCAAAAATAGGAATGAAAAATTCAGAAAAAGGGAAAAGAAAATGACCAAGACATAAATAGAAATATGCCCAACTCATTAGTAAAGAGATGTAAATTAAGATTTTTTAAATCTTTAACCTTATAAAAGATTAATCTGATGAATCTTTTAATTTTTAACCTTTATGCATAAAGAATTTACTCTATGCCAGTCACTGTTATAAGTCTTAAAACTATTAATTCATTTACACTCATAACAATTTTATGAGGTAGGTATTCATATCATCCTCTTTTTACAGATCAGCATATCTGAGACACAAAGCAGTAATGTGTCCTAGCTAAAAGTACACAACTAGTACTTGCTGGAGCTGAGACAGGTACTCAGTATTTCTAGCCAAGGGAGTCCTAACTCTAAACCACTATACTATGCTGCCTCTCAGTTGGAAGTATAAAAAGAAAAATATAACATTCTATCCTGGAGATGGAATAAACAACAAGCATTTACTCATGGAAGCATAAACTACAACAAGATTTTCAGAAGGTAATCTGGAAGTAGCTGTTAAAATAACATATACATCTTTTAACTTAGTAAACCTTACTTTAATGAAATCCATCCTATAAAAACATCCGTAAATAACAATATACAGGCATGTCCCAGAGATACTGCAAGTTCAGTTCCAGAACACCACAATAAAGTGAATATTGCAATAAAGTTGGACAAATTTTTTTGGTTTCCCAGTGTATATAAAGTTATGCTTATACTATACTGTAGTCTATTAAGTGTACAATAGCATTATGTTTAAAACAACAAGGTACATACCTGAAGTAAAAAATACTTTTTGCTAAATAATACTAATGATCATCTGAGCCTTCTGTGAATCATAATCTTTTTGCGGGTAGATGGTCTTGACTCAATGTTGATGGATGCTGATTGATCAGGGTGGTAGTTGCTGAAGGTTGAGGTGGCTGTTGCAATTTATTTTGTTTTATTATTTATTTATTTATTATTATTTTTTGAGATGGAATCTTGCTCTGTCATCCAGGATGGAGTATAGTGGCATGATCTTGACTCACTGCAACCTCTGCCTCCTGGGTTTAAGCAATTTTCTGCCTCAGCCTCCCGAGCAGCTGGGATTACAGGCACGTGCCACCACGCCTGGGTTATTTTTGTATTTTTAGTAGAGATGGGGTTTCACCATCTTGGCCAGGCTGGTCTTGAACTCCTGAACTTGTGATCCACCCACCTTGAACTCCCAAAGTGCTGGGATTACAGGCATGAGCCACCGCGCCTGGCTGGCTGTTGCAATTTTTAAAAGACAACAATGAAGTTTGCCATATCGATTGACTCTTCCTTTCATGAAAGATTTCTCTGTAGCATATTATGGTGTTTGACAGCACTTTATCCACAGAACTTCTTTCAAAATTAGAGACAATCTGCTCAAGCACTGTTGCTGCTTTATTAACTTTATTAACACTGCTTTATTAATATTGATGTGATATTCTAAATCCTTTGTTGTCATTTCAACAAGATTCACAGCATCTTCATCAGAGTAGATCCCACCTCAATAAACCACTCTTTGCTTATCCATAAGAAGCAATTCCTCATCTGTTAAAATTTTACCATGAGGCTGCAGCAATTAAGTCCCATCTTCAGGCTCCATTTTTAGTTCTAGTTTTTTTTTTTTTTTCTATTTCCACCACAACTGCAGAGACTTCCTCCACTGAAGTCTTGAGCCCCTCAAAGTCATCTACGAGAGTTGGAATCAAATGTTTCCAAACTCCTACTAATGCTGATATTTTGACCTCCTTCCTTAAATCATGAATGTTCTTAATGGCACCTAGAATGGTGAGTGCGTCCCAGAAGATGTTCAATTTACTTTGTTCAGATCCATCAGAGGAACTATTTTTGGTAGCGATAGCCTTTCAAAATGTATTTCTCAAATAATATTTCTCAAAAATGACTCCTTAATCTATGGGCTGCAGAATGGATGTTGTTAGCAGGCCTGAAAACATTAATCTCCTTGCACTTCTCCATCAGAGCTCTTGGGTGACTAGGTGCATTGTCAATGAGCAGTAATATTTTGAAATAAATCTGGTTTTCTAGGCAGTAGGTCTCAACAGTGGGCTTAAAATATACAGTAAACCATGCTGTAAACAGATGTGCTCTCATTCAGGCTTTGCTGTTCCATTTAGAGCACAGGCAGAATAGATTTAGTGTAATTCTTAAGGGCCCCAGGACTTTCAGAATGGTAAGTGAACATTAGCTTCAACTTAAAGTCACCAGCTGCATTAGCCCCTACTGAAAGGGTCAGCTTATCCTTTGAAGCTTTGAAGACAGCCATTGACACCTCTCTAGCTATGAAAGTCCTAGATGGGATCTTCTTCCAACATAAGGCTCTCTTGTCTACACTGAAGCTCTGTTGTTTAGTGTAGCCACCATCACCCATGATCTTAGCTAGATCTTCTGGATAGCTTTCTGCAGCTTCTACATCAGCACTTGCTGCTTCATGTTGTACTTTTATTTTATGGAGATGGCTTCTTACACCTCATGAACCAACCTCTGCTAGCTTCCAAATTTTTTATTCTGCAGCTTCCTCCCCTCTGTCAGCCTTCATAGAACAAAAGAAAGGGCCTTGCTCTAGGTTAGACTTCAGCTTAAGGAAATGTTGTGGCTGGTTTGATCTTCTATCCATACCACTCAAACCTTCTCTATGTCAGCAAGAAGGTTATTTTGCATTCTTATCATTTGCGTGCTCACTGAAGTAGCATTTTTAATTTCCTCCAAGAACTTTTCCTTTGCATTCACAACTTGGCTAACTCTTTGGCACAAGAGGTCCAGTGTTGGGCCTGTGTTGGCTTTCGACATGTCTTCCTCACTAAGCTTAATCATTTCTAGCTTTTGATTTAAAATGAGAAACCCAAAACACCCCATAAGAATTCCAACATTAACATCAGAGATTAATGATCACAGGTCTCTATAACAAGGATAATAATGAAAACATTTCAAATATTACAAGAATTACCAAAATGTGGCACAGAGACATGAAATGAGCACCTGCTGCTCGAAAAATGGTGCTAATAGATTTGCTTGTTGCAGTGTTGCTACAAACCTTTAACTTGTAAAAAACATACTATCTGTGAAGCACAATAAAGCGAAATGTAATAAAACAAGGTATGGCTGTATGTCTGAGAACACGTATTGTAGCATTGTTAGTTATAGCAAAATTTAGAAACAATGTGAATATCTATCAATGGAGAAATGATTTAATGTCATAGCTTACCTATGCTTTAGAATATCTGCAGCTCTTTCAAGGAAGGTAAATTGGCCTGGAGGGATGTGTATATTACTGAGTAATATGTCTAGTGTGATCTCAGTTTTGTAAACAAAACAAAGTCATATCTGTTCATTCATTAATGTTAATATACGTATTCATAGATACAGAGAAAGGTATGGAAAGACATACACCAAACTAGCAACCTTAGTTACCCTGAGATATGGAACCGTAAATATAGTATTATTTGACTGGATGCTATAAACAAGCATTTCTTTTGTAAGAAAAGGAAGGGAAGACATCATGTTTAATGTTTTGTCAGGGCAGGATTCTTAAGATTCTTCAGTCTGCGCTGGACTCTTCTTGGGAAAACTTAAGCATCTTTAATGAGCACAACTTTCTCATTCCTGTGAGCTTAATATCTGCTTTACAGAACTGTCCACCTGTTCCCAGAGTGGACAGGGAGTCAGCCCATTCCCTTTCTTTGCACAACAGCACTTCAGATACTTGAGGACAGCTCTCAACCCATCTCCTCTCCACTTTCATAGATTATACCAAGACTCAGCCTCCAATCTTCACACCTCAATAATGGTGAGGGCCACTTGGCCTCCACAAATGCTTTGCTTCACTGAACACAATCTACCAGCACAGGCATTTATTATTCCAAAGAAGACATGTGCTTTCTGTTTCTGTATGTTAAAACAGACTTCCCTTTGTAATCGTCCATATCATATCATCAAGTAAAATTCCCAGGTCTTTTTTCAAATGAAGTAATATACCAAGTTGAATCTATTCTATCCTATTTGACTGTTTTGAACTTGAATGTGATTTCCTAACCTCTCCTCCTAGATCTGTTGCTTTCTCTTAAAATGCAGAGGTAGGAAATGGTATGTGTGTGAATGTGGGAGATGGTGGTAGGAATCTACTGAACAGTAGATTCTGGATAATTGGATTTTTCTGTCTAATAAAGGCTATTGGTCAGAAGATGAACAAATGAGTTAGGGAGGTGGAGAAGACAATGGCAATGTTCTGAATTCAGGCATGAGGGTGGGAGAGACCGTAAATCTTCTCTTCCTCAATGGCTGAGCTGAATTTGAATGTAGTGATTCTAGAAAATAAATTGTTATATGAAGTGGATGAAGATGAAATAACTCCAGAGAAGAAGGTTTGCTGGTTCCAAGGAGAGACAGCAGGAATAGGCGCGCACGCGCGCGCGCGCACACACACACACACACACACACACACACACACAGGAGATAAAAAGTAAACAGGATGGGATGAGCAAGAGAAGAGAGTATCTGAGAAAAGAAGCAGAAATAAGACTCTATAGAATAAAAAGATGCCAAGCTTTCAGAAATAAGAATGGAGAAAAAGAAGAAAGCAGGGAGGTGAAGTAATATTCTAGTCTGGGCTCTTTAGATTTTAAGAACAGAAACCTTCCTAAACTTAAAAAAAAACCCAAAAGGATTACTGAAGTACAGAAAAATATTACAGACCATCGAGACTGAAATGGAGCATATGAAATAGAACAGGGACTTGGCAAGCTGTTAGGAACCTCGAAAAATGTGCTTTGTTTTTCTGTTTCTCTCTTTGTCTGTCTTGCTTAGGGGCCACCTGGTCTCTTAAACGCCTTCTCTCTGCATGTCTGGCCCTTTCTCCTCTTTTTACCAATGACTTCATCTGTTTACCAGTCTGAATATGGCCTCCAATGAGTCACTCCAGCCCAGATTTTATAACACTTTCAGCCCAATTGCTCAGTGCTATCAGAAAGGAGAGAAGGAAACAAGCAGGCAGAGAAACAAAGTGGGAAGAAGGAAGCATCAGAGCCCTCTAATTGGGTCTCATCCTTGTCCCTTGGACATCCCATATTCGTAATCACATCCACACCTTTTCCTAGGATATTCCTTTGTTCACCTCACTTCTATCCACCCATCCATATCCCTAAATCATCCCAGAACCTGACTGCTGCAGTTAACAGAGCTCATCTCATTCCTCCTTTCTTATATGTACCCACTGTGATGAAGAATAATTGGATACTTTTAAGAGTCCTAAAGAAAACGATTAATTCTCTAGCTTCCTTCTTCAACCTGTCACTATTTTGACAACCCTCCTGGAATCATTTTGTAACTTGAGCTCCTAGTGTTTTAATCTAGATTTCTAACAGTGTCTTGTATAAGGAGGGCAAAGCACAAGTGGTCACTATTCCCTAGCTAGAAATTTTATTTTGTTTGGAATGTTATAACTGCCTTTCAATCTTCTTTAGGCAATGAACCCATTTATGTAATTCTCCCTCATAATTTCCCCCCACTTCCCTGCCAATCTTAGAAGTGCTATGAGCCCTTTTCATGGCAATCACATTCTTTTTAAAAACTAGATCCTCAAACCATATTAGAGTAAGAATTTATCCTGAACTGAAGAAAATTACGTAATTACTTCTTCTGGAACAACACACTATTTGGGGTGACTTATGCCTGGTCTACTTTTAAGTAACACTTTCATGTTATTCACTAAAACCCTGAGATCTTTTTTCTGCAACTTTACTTTGGCTGTGTTTCCACTTTTTACACATGAACTGTTGAGTTTTCTCCCCACATGTCCCAGCACTATGCTCTGTCCTTTTAGAACTCTGAATCCTATCTATTCCCTTCAAGTTTTCAAGGTTGTCATCCATTTCTGTACTGCTTTCTGACCTCTTTGCCCCCAAATGTTGTGAACTGCATTGCCATAGAATGGAAGGAAGCAGGGCACGGGTGGCATGGGGGGAGGTTATTGCCTTTGAGGACTGTAGACTCCATTAATTCATTTTCTTCCTGAAGGAAGGAATATAAATTATTTTCTCCAATAGCCAAAGCAGAGGACCTTTTTAAAAAACCATCAAGCTCTGAGGCTAACAGAAAGGAAAGGAAAACCTAAAAAGAAGGGAAAACTAATCATAGAGAGGGAAAAGAGAACAAATGTGCAGTTCATTTAAAATCACTGTAGTTGAACATCAAATTATGGTACCTGACTTCCACCTATTTTACATTCTATTTAGTATTTATTTTGCCTCTAATCTAGGAATACAATTATGTACTGAATTGCATCACATATGCATTTAATATGTGAATTCAACTATATATGCTTAGAATAATATGAAAAAAGGAAAGAAGCAAATTTAAATAATGGGTCAGAGGTCCCAGGGAGTATGAGATGGGGGAGGGGAGTTAATCTGCTCTTTCTTCAGACCAATGGTCTGGGTGGATCTCATCTCTGAGCATCGTGGGATGTTGAATAAGTTACTAAGGTTTAAGGAAGTATATTTTTCACAAATGGCCCTTCATATTGTTTGCATAGTTTATATTCTACATTATTCTTTATATCCTATATATTTATATGTATATATTATTCTATATAGCGTTAATAAAAACAAACAAATCTTATGGGTGATTTATGGGATTTTTCAAGAGTATTTTTACCAAACCTGGTGCTTGCTTTATGGGGTGACTTTGGAACCTAACCTCTGTAAAACTGCCACTTTAATGACCCTTTAAAAAGTGCTTACTGTCCCCTGTATGCTTTACATACATTACCTCCTTTAAGCTTCACAAAAATCCTGCATAGTTGATACCATACATATTTTACAGACTTTAAAGAGCTGAGGCTCAGTGAGGTTAAATGACATAGTAAGTCATGAGGTCCTCGGGATCAGCAGAACTAGGATTCAAATACCATCTGAACCTTACAGAGAATGGTCAATACCATGACATTTTTTTCTGGTGACGTTACTATATTTCAAGTATAAAGAAGATTTATGGATTATCTAGATCTTTAAACATGAATTCCTCTTGTGTTAGAGGGAAAATAAGGCTAGCTTCAGGTTTCTCTCTGCAGTAAACTCAATGTCAGAATCATAACCAAAAAATGTTCACAAAATTATGACACTTTTATATCTTTCAGGTTGTGATTAGCATAGGAGTAAAGCTCATAAGCAGGCAAAAACTCAGTGAACACAGTATCTGTATTATTTTCCATCACATCCTTGGCATCCAGGACACAGGACATTACACAGAACAGATATTCAACAAATGTTTGTTGAATGAATTTAAAATAATTTAAAAACAAAATCAGATTTTTCTCATTCAGAGATTCCTAAACTGGCTTTTAAAAAAATCAGAATCACCTGAGAGTTCTTAAAGAGCAATAGAAAATACAGACTTCGAGATGAACTCAGTTGGTCTGAGGTGAGGCTTAGGTATCCTGATTTTTTTTTAAAGCTCTCCAAATAATTGAGGGAAAATTAGAATAGTGTTTTGTAAAACTCAGTCCTTTTAGTACCCCTTCAGATTTTCTTATCTGTTTTACGTGTTCTATTAATTATTTATTTATTTATTCATTTATTTATTTATTGAGACAGAATCTTGCTCTGTGACCCAGGTTGCAGTGCAGTGGCACAATGTCGGCTCACTGCAACCTCCGCCTCCCGGGTTCAAACAATTCTCTTGTTTTAGCCTTCTGAGTAGCTGGGACTACATGCATGTGCCACCAGGCCTGGCTAATTTTTATATTTTTAGTAGAGACGGGGTTTCATCATGTCAGCCAGGCTGGTCTCGAACTCCTGACTTCAAGCGATCCGCATGCCTGGCCTCCTAAAGTACTGGGATTATAGGCATGAGCCACTGCACCCGGCCCACTTAGTATTTTCTTTAAACTGATTTGCTTTTAGTTAACTAACTTTATTTTGATAGGGAACTTTACACTGTAACACATGGAAAACCAGTTTTCTATGAATTGTCAAAAAAGAAGAAAATTATAAAAATAAATACAATAAAAATTGCTTTTAAATTCTAGCCAGATAGAGTCATCTGAAAAGACAGAGTGTAAGGTCAGTTCTCAGTTTAAAAAAATCAAGATTTGTAAGTGTTATGAGAGAGGTTAAAAAATATTAACATCAAACTGAGACTTTGGGCTTGATGTCATCAGAATAATTTATAAAGCAAGAAAGGAGGGAATAACTTCCTCAATTATGTGATTCAATATTACTTACAGTTGTGTCTTACATCAACAGAAACACATATCCTAGACTTTGGGAAACACAATGATATACACAAAGGTAGTATGTTAGGTGATTCATGTATGTTGATTTTAAGTATTTATAGAAAATGTACTGTGTCAGGCAAAATATTGGGTCTTGAGAATAGAAAAACACGTCTCTGTCCTTAGGTTGTCCAGTGTTATTTCACATACCTTCTCCCCATTAAGAACCGCTAAATGGTGGGTTTGATGAGTTATTTGCATAAACAAATAGAGCTGGGACTCCTGGCTGGACACTGAAGGCCTCTGTCTCTCACCCATATGTAACTGCAGCTTTCAAACCTGGTAAAGGGTAGGATTGTCTTTTACATTTGCTTCCTATAATCACGACACAGTAGTGCCTAATACTTACTGTGGGCTTTCTGTGTGCCACTCCACCAAACACATTGTGTAATTTATCCCATCTAATCCTCACAAGTACTGCATGAAGCAGATACTATAAGTGATGGCTGACTTCACTTCTCAGATGAGAAAACTGAGGCACAGCTGTAAAAGGAGACATTATACATCCCAGAGAGCACAAAACTACATCCTCTGTTTTACCTGACTGGCTGAATCCCTGCCTATGGCTTTTCTTCTATTGTATTACCTGCTATTGCTATTTAAATCCCATTTCCTTATCCTGGTGTGATCAGAAAAGGAGCATGTGACTTCAAGAGTGGTCTCATTAACTTCTGGTTATTAAAGAGGAAAATGTGGAGGACTCGGGGACAGGTACAGATGGGGACGGTTGGACTAAGAATTAAGTAAAACGATAAGCAAAACAAAGGGAGAGAATAAAGGGAATATTTCACTAGAGGTTAAGAGAAAAATAATGAGCTCTTTTTTAAACACAAAAGGAGAATATAAGTGGTGAAGACGGAAGCCAGGCTGCTGGAGCTTGGCAGGGGGTAATTTATTGATCGACAAGTAAGAATGTGCCAAAAAGAAAGACATAGGGAAGCAAAATTATTTGCTGCTGCTTTCACAATGGGAGACATCCAAGGAGGCAAGAGGAGATGTAAATTTCCCAGGGGAAGAAGATTATGAAGCAACATTCTTGTTTTCGAGTCCTCAAAAGGCAAAGCATTGGTTTTTGATGTTGAACAAGGATCAAACCACACAATTGCCCCTGGGTACTGACAGACATCTGAAGCTGTTTGGGGTACAGGAAACAGAGACTAAATATTCCTGAGTCTTGAGTAGAGTCAGAGAAGTCCTGAATTTGCTCAGGGAAGGGGCTCAAAGGGTTTCTGTGGATTTTCCTAGAGAAAGGGGTAGAGTCTGGAATTAGAGGCAAAAAAATAGCTCTCAAGGATACTGCTGGAGACATGGGGGTGGGGGGAATGCTTGAAAGACACAGAAAGGGTAAGCAGACTTTGTTCGCATGTACCAGATTAAAGTTACATTATCTATCCCAACACAGAAAACTGCTTGCAGAAACTGAGACGGATAAAGACAGCTAGAGAAAATGGACACCATAGTTTGGTTCAGCATGCAAACAAATAAAGATGGCAGACCAACCTCCCTCCCTCTATAAGTAGTATATGCAGCTGTTTTATTTGAGTATTCATTTAACACTTTCTTGTTAATTTCCAAGTTCTATAAAGACTCTGACTCACAACTCTCTCCGACGATTTATTTTTTCCTTCACGAGAACTCTCTAGTTTAAAATGACATTCTATTCTAGATATATTTATAGGCATGTAAATTTTTTTGTCTTGAAATATAGAAAATGGGATAAACCCAGATCCTGAGATATGACACCAAATATAGGGAGGCATTTTTATTTTTTAAGGTTGCAGGGAAGCTTAGTTTACAGACTGTTTGGAATTTTATTCTCTCAACATATATGGCACTTGCAAATGCTTCTGTTCATACATTTTTCTTTCTTTCCTAGAAGGGACCAATGCCAATAAAGCTCATCTGTCTGAGTTATGGTTTTTTCCTTCTGATAATCAGCAAGAATTATGCAAAGGCACAGTGTTGTTATCAAACAGAAATATAGAGCAATCTAATTCTACCTGATAATTTGGCATGGCACATTGTTTTTCCAGAATCTATCTTACCACAGATGCTGGTGGGATGATTTTTATAGGAAAGCAGTCCAATTAAAAGGCAAATTTCTGTAAAGTAAGTATTAATGTCTAATGTTGTATCTTAATTTGCAAACGTTAACTGGGTTAATAATGAACTTGTGCTGGAAGAAAAGATTTTTTTTTTTCCCCTTAGTGGTCAAGACAAAGGAGAAAATATCAACAGAACTTTTTTTGGGTTTGTTTTTATCTAAGGAAAAGTAACCGATTTAGAAGATTTTTTTTTATTGCTACTAGAAAATAGACATAAAGTCTAATATTCAATAGTGGATCCTTTAACCTGAGGGGAAATGCATGGCCCAGGCTGAGAATTCTGCATTTTTGGTGACTAATGATTGAAGCAGAGAATCTAAAGGAAGATTCAAAACTAGACTCTTGACTTTAACAGCTTTCCAGACAACTGTACCTGCCATCAGCCCAGAGGCCCCTCACATGAGACTTAACTGCAGCTTCTTCCCTAGAAAGGAGTGACTCCTGAGCATGTAACCTTTCTTAGCTCACTGAGAACTTGAAAGTTTACTGAGCTTTCAAAAACAGGCATTAGAGGGTGAACTCACTTACCTCCCTTTATCCACAGAATCTCAAACTGACGATTTCTTTTTCATCACCATCTTATCTGCACTTGCAGTTTCCCATTCTCAGGGGCATTTTCTTCCAGCAAGGGATAGAAATATTCACTAAGAAGTCTTACATGTTGAGGTCAGTATGTCTTAGGCAAATAAACTCTGACCATACGACCAAGTTAGAAGTCTCTTCCCTCTTATCTGTCCTTTTATAAATGTATTCTTCCATCCAAAAGTAGCAACTGGAGTCTCCCACTTATCTCTCTGTTCTGAGCATTCCTGATTTCCATCTTGGAGCTAGCTACATATTATTGAATGGTTAGTACTAAAAGCCAGATACTGTGCTAATATTTTTTTCTGATAACAAGTCCTATGAGATACTTTAAATAATATTATCCCTACTTTGTTGATGATAAAACTGATATGGTGAGAGCTTAAGTAAAAGGCTCAGAGTCATACAAAGACAGAGCTAGGATATGAACCTGGAGTTGTCACTCTAAAGCCCTAGACTCTCTCCCATGACGATTTCAACTATGGGATTTCTGCCCCTATTACACAATAAGTAGAAATAAGTCTGCCCAACGTTTCTCCTGGCAGTAAGAACATTTTGCTCACAATTTTGAACAAACAATTATTCTGTTTTAAAGTATCCATGTGACTCATTCCCTCAGCTCCTACACCCCTTTGTGTACTGTCTTGATGCACTTTTTGGGTCTGTTCATATATTTCCCTTCTGGTCCTAAGGAATGTAATTGACAGCTCATACATCTTGGGTTGTGTTGTAATTTTGAGAATATTCTTCCCTTTAAAACACACCAAGGTGGAATAAAATGTCTCCTCCATCATTGGCAGCAGGAATATCTGGGCTGGACAAACATGTGGCTCTCTTTCAATGTAGGTGCCAAACTCCCTCTCAAAAGTTCTGGGAACTTAGTTTACATCTATTCTGAAGAATGAACCAGTCTCCCCCAAAGTAGTATCCACTCTGTTTAGAGTAGCCCAGAAGAAGCACAAGACTTAGTATTTCTTGAGCTTTGCTGTACAAGTTAGTAGTTACTCAGTGTTGGCGCTTCTCCAACTAGGATCTTTCAGGCTTTCACATTCAGCTAGATACTTGGTGGTATTATATTATTATTATTATTATTATTATTATTATTATTAGAGATGGAGTCTCGCTCTGTTGCCAGGCTGGAGTTCAGTGGCACGATCTCAGCTCACTGCAACCTCCACCTCCTGGGTTCAAGTGATTCTCCCACCTCAGCCTCCAAGTGGCTGGGATTACAGGCATGCGCCAGCACACCCAGCTAATTTTTGTATTTTTAGTAGAGACGGGATTTCACCATGTTGGCCAGGATGGTTTCAATCTCCTGACTTCGTGATCCACCCGCCTCAGCCTCCTAAAGTGCTGCGATTACAGGTGTGAGCCACTGCACCCCGCCGATACTTGGTATTTTATACAACATAAATTGTGATGAAAATCTGAGTATTGCCCAATCAACTTAAGCTTTTGAATCTTTATTGAGCATCTTCTGACTTGCTATCTTTCATTCAATCTTTGTTTTTATGTTCCCCCTCACCCCGCTATAAATACCCTGGTATCCTGGACTGTGGGATAGCAGGTTAGTTGCAATTGGTCTGTCTCAGAGATTTTTGCCCACTGAATGAAAAGAAAATGGCAACAATAACAGCCATGATTGTTATGGCAATTACAAGGTAGAGAAATCTAGGATGAAACATATAGCAAGTGCAATATTAAGCATGCTCCCTGTTAAAGTCTGGGAAAGCCTTGGTGGCTGCTATTGTTAGATTAGCAGTAAATGCTGTTAGCAAATGCCATAGAAACAAATTGCCCCTTTCTGGAGCCAGTGGGCATTTGTCTTTGTCGTTCCTCTGGGCATGGGGCTCAGTTTTCTTTGCATGGACAGCAGAGGAAATCCTGCTTTGGAGGAAAGCAGCAGCTCTTTTTTATGGTTCTGCACTGTTAACCAACCTCAGTCACTTCTCTCTCTCTCTCTCTGGCCCACTGCTTGCACAGAAAATTGAGGTAATGATTTATATGTCGTAAGCAGTTCTGACAGGTGCACTCTATCTTGGCTTCCTCCTGCCCCAGGACGAATCGGAAGCTTATCTTTTCCTTTGTGTAATAGGGAGCTGTCAGGTTCTATGACCCTCCAAACAATTCAATCACTCATGGGCGGATTCACCTTGGAGGGAGGACGCCTTGATATTGGAGAAACCCGGTGGAGGCCATGCCCTGACATGTATTGAAACAATGGCAGCTGGGGGCTAGAGGGCAACATGGCCAAACTGACAAAATGTCATTTACTTCCTAAATTTAAACTCTTCTGCCAGGAACTATCTAGGCGGCTTTTCCATGTTGGTGAACATCCTGTCTTCGGTGCAGAACATTTAGCTATCTGGGCAAAGTAGGGCTGTTCCAAAAAATGACCTGTACAGAGAAGCGAGGGCTTGCATTGCTCATGGGGAAAAAAGCGAGTTCCTTAACAAGACCTATGGTGCCCAGCATGATCTGGCCATAAGCTGCCTCACCACCTGCATCTTACTGGTACCACACATCCCCTGCACTCAGCTTCAGCCACCTGGGCCCTCCTTCCACACTGTGTTTTTCTGTGCTACCTCCTACCTGATGGGCTTTGTGCATGTCACCTCCTCTGCCTAGAACATTCTTTCTGCTCCTCTTCTTACTTTCCTCCTGCTGTGGTTTAAATATTAATTGCTCAGGAAATTATCCTCTGCTCTCCCTGAAAAGATCAAATTCTCCCCATCATCTGCTCTCCTGTACACCATTCACCTTTCCTCTAGAGGCCCCATTACACTGTCGGCTTTACATTAGGAGCATTTTATGCATGCTTTTTCCAACCCAAAGAGATGGCTAGCTCCATGAAGGCAGGAACCTTATCTTTCATGTTCACTTCTATAACTCCAGGACTAATCATAGTACCTGGCTTACAGTAGGGACTTAATAAGTGCTTGTGGAATTAGTTTTTAAAATGCATAGCAAGAAACCTAGGTGGTGCTTATGTTCTTAATTGGTTTGACCGTCAAGTAGTGCAACGGCACATCTAATTGGGACTGGTGTGGCGGTCACCTCTGAGTCCATCTGTGTAAAGGATTTTAGTATGGGAAGGAATAATGATAACCAAGTGTGGCTTTGTTTTGTCACTTCTATCTTAATCTCTAACCTTATAACTCCTGAACTCCTGCCCTGTTGTCTGCTTTGACGATCTTATGTTTCCCTCATAGGATGCTTTTCTTAGATGCTCTTCGAATTTGGAGAGCCTATGATTTAAAAATTCAAGCTTTCAGAAGTTTCTAAACATCTGTATATTTGGTTTTGAACTGGCAAGATAATTGGACAGAGTTTTCGCTTTGTATCTGGATGTTTTCGCATTAAATAGTCAGTGCCCTTATTTAATTGAATGTTGCAGAACTCTCACTCCCTGAAAATAATGAGGAAGTGAGGTCACAGGGTAGAGAAGAAAATGTTGAGAAAGAACTCAGGCAGTTTCTAAATACACAATGGGATTGACTGTAATGTTAGGCAGGGGCAAATGAAGTACATGCTGTCACCATTTTTTTTTGTTTGTTTGTTTGCAGTTCAGGATTGCTTTATTTTTCACATTAATGGTATCATGCTATGATCTTATACTTTTTAAAAAACTCGTCCCTCCCTCCCTCCCTCCCTCCCTCCCTCTGTCTGAGACAGGGTCTCACTCTGTCACTCAGGCTGCAGTGCAGTGGCCTGATCTCGGCTCACTGCACCAGGCTCAAGTAGTTCTCCCACTGTAGCCTCCCAAGTAGTTGGGACTGCAAGTGTGCACCACCATGCCTGGCTAACTATTGTATTTTTTGTAGAGCTAGGGTTTCACCATGTTTCCCAGGCTAGTCTTGAACTCCTGAGCTCAAGCGATCCACCCACCCCAGCCTCCCAAAGTGCTGGGATTACAGGCGTGTACCACCACTCCTGGCCCGTTGTGACTATTTTCAAACCAAAGATTCCTAGTCACTGGATTACAAGCCCCATGAGGGCAGAGACCATACATGTCCATCATGACTATATGTATGGAATCCTTTTTAAATAAGTGGCAGGGAAGATTAATGTTAGGTTAGACAGAAGGAAACATTTGTGAACAGTGATTTGTTTTGGATTGGCTAATGGTTCTTTTCTGCTTCAAGAAGTCTCTAAAGTAGGATAAAGCCCCCATGGCTCAGAGGGTTAAAAGCCATTGCTGTTGGGAGGCCAGGTAACATGGTGGTTAAGAGAACATTGATGCAAAAATCCTCAAAAAAATACTGGCAAAATGAATCCATCAGCACATCAAAAAGCTTATCCACCATGATCAAGTGGGCTTCATCCCTGGGATGCAAGGCTGGCTCAATATACGCAAATCAATACATGTAATCCAGCATATAAACAGAGCCAAAGACAAAAACCACATGCTTATCTCAATAGATGCAGAAAAAGCCTTTGACAAAATTCAACAGCCCTTCATGCTAAAAACTCTCAATAAATTAGGTATTGATGGGACGTATTTCAAAATAATAAGACCTATATATGACAAACCCACAGTCAATATCATACTGAATGGGCAAAAACTGGAAGCATTCCCTTTGAAAACTGGCACAAGACAGGGATGCCCTCTCTCACCACTCCTATTCAACATAGTGTTGGAAGTTCTGGCCAGGGCAATTAGGCAGGAGAAGGAAATAAAGGGTATTCAATTAGGAAAAGAGGAAGTCAAATTGTCCCTGTTTGCAGATGACATGATTGTATATCTAGAAAACCCCATTGTCTCAGCCCAAAATCTCCTTAAGCTGATAAGCAACTTCAGCAAAGTTTCAGGATACAAAATCAATGTACAAAAATCACAAGCATTCTTATACACCAACAACAGACAAACAGAGAGCCAAATCATGAGTGAACTCTCATTCACAATTGCTTCAAAGAGAATAAAATACCTAGGAATCCAACTTACAAGGGATGTGAAGGACCTCTTCAAGGAGAACTACAAACCACTGCTCAAGGAAATAAAAGAGGATACAAACAAATGGAAGAACATTCCATGCTCATGGGTAGGAAGAATCAATATCATGAAAATGGCCATACTGCCCAAGGTAATTTACAGATTCAATGCCATCCCCATCAAGCTACCAATGCCTTTCTTCACAGAATTGGAAAAAACTACGTTAAAGTTCATATGGAACCAAAAAAGAGCCCGCATCGCCAAGTCAATCCTAAGCCAAAAGAACAAAGCTGGAGGCATCACGCTACCTGACTTCAAACTATACTACAAGGCTACAGTAACCAAAACAGCATGGTACTGTTACCAAAACAGAGATATAGATCAATGGAACAGAACAGAGCCCTCAGAAATAATGCCACATATCTACAACTATCTGATCTTTGACAAACCTGAGAAAGACAAGCAATGGGGAAAGGATTCCCTATTTAATAAATGGTGCTGGGAAAACTGGCTAGCCATATGTAGAAAGCTGAAACTGGATCCCTTCCTTACACCTTATACAAAAATCAATTCAAGATGGATTAAAGACTAAAAGGTTAGACCTAAAACCATAAAAACCCTAGAAGAAAACCTAGGCATTACCATTCAGGACATAGGCATGGGCAAGGACTTCATGTCTAAAACACCAAAAGCAATGGCAACAAAAGACAAAATTGACAAATGGGATCTAATTAAACTAAAGAGCTTCCGCACAGCAAAAGAAACTACCATCAGAGTGAACAGGCAACCTACAACATGGGAGAAAATTTTCGCAACCTACTCATCTGACAAAGGGCTAATATCCAGAATCTACAATGAACTCAAACAAATTTACAAGAAAAAAACAAACAACCCCATCAAAAAGTGGGTGAAGGACATGAACAGACACTTCTCAAAAGAAGACATTTATGCAGCCAAAAAACACATGAAAAAATGCTCATCATCACTGGCCAGCAGAGAAATGCAAATCAAAACCACAATGAGATACCATCTCACACCAGTTAGAATGGCAATCATTAAAAAGTCAGGAAACAACAGGTGCTGGAGAGGATGTGGAGAAATAGGAACACTTTTACACTGTTGGTGGGACTGTAAACTAGTTCAACCATTGTGGAAGTCGGTGTGGCGATTCCTCAGGGATCTAGAACTAGAAATACCATTTGACCCAGCCATCCCATTACTGGGTATATACCCAAAGGACTATAAATCATGCTGCTATAAAGATACATGCACACGTATGTTTATTGCGGCATTATTCACAATAGCAAAGACTTGGAACCAACCCAAATGTCCAACAATGATAGACTGGATTAAGAAAATGTGGCACATAGACACCATGGAATACTATGCAGCCATAAAAAATTATGAGTTCATGTCCTTTGTAGGGACATGGATGAAATTGGAAATCATCATTCTCAGTAAACTATCGCAAGAACAAAAAACCAAACACTGCATATTCTCACTCATAGGTGGGAACTGAACAATGAGATCACATGGACACAGGAAGGGGAATATCACACTCTGGGGACTGTTGTGGGGTGGGGGGAGGAGGGAGGGATAGCATTGGGAGATATACCTAATGCTAGATGACGAGTTAGTGGGTGCAGCGCACCAGCATGACACATGTATACATATGTGACTAACCTGCACAATGTGCACATGTACCCTAAAACTTAAAGTATAATAATAATAATAAAAAAAAACCACAGCGTTGCACACACTTAAAAAAAAACAGTTCCCAGAAATCCTGAAGTAAATAAATTTGCTTAACTGTGTTTAAGCTAGGGTTTCCTATATTACTTGAGCCAGAGACATTTGTGCGAGACAGTGTGTGTATGCATGTGTGTACCACTGCTTTTAACAGTTTTCTGGTAAAAAGAAAATAAACTCATCTGATCACAGCAACAAATTACAAGAGCATGACCCACCTTCTTCCACCCAAACAAACACAAACCTAACACCTTTCAGGTAGAAAATTCCTTTCCTTGTTGCTAAACCATTCTAAGGAAACCAGAGAATAAAATATATTTTTCTGTTGAAAACCATCTCCTTTAACATGAAACCACCCTTGTAAGTAGTTTTCTCCAACCAAGATCTTGTTTTTATGCGTCAAAGACAAGATAGTATCTTGCTATGCACACTAGCCCTAGGGAAATATTTAAAATATTTTTCTCTGGTAAGGACTGGTATTTAAAATGCTTACATCAATGCATCAGTCGAAGCCCGGCTTGCAACATACTAGGATCAAAGTGATCATGTCCTGTATTGAGTTGGATTCCAAATCCATTTGCACTAATTATTTTCTACAAAAATCCTAATGCATAATGAGCAGAGGCCCTAGAAGTCCTCTACTGATTTCAAATTAGTTCTTTGCATAACCTAGTAGCAAAAAGGGATCTAGGCATGTATTTTTGATCTTCTATTAGTAAAGTCTAGTTGAAAAATAAATAAAAGTCAGCTCTTTACTTTCTTAACATTTTTAGGATTCTTGAGCAATGCCCTGCTTGGGTGTTGTATGCCATGTACATGCCTGCACGCACCCACACATGCACGTGTAGTTTCGGGGACCGGAGACACACCCATTGCTCTAGCAACAGTGAGCTCACACTTCAGAAATGGGACCCGGTGTGGGCTGAATGTCTTTCCCATTACGCTTATAATTCAGATAATTTCATCTGAAAAATTCAGAAAATAAAAGTATTCTCTCCTTCAATCATCCAATTATCCTTGATTTTTCACTTCCTTTGAAAAGTATACAGAGAGCCCTTTAAATGAAAAGATGGGAGAATCACTCTAATAACTTCTCATTTGAGAAAATCCTATCTGGGTCAGTGTGAATCAGGTTTGGAATGGTGACAAGATCCTTACTTGCAAAGCCCTAAAAAGGCCAGAACTCTGCCCTGTCAACCTTCCCACATCTCTGAAATTCAGACCATTTAACAACCAAGGTTAGGGAAAGACAATGTGTCAGAGCCTGGAACACTATCAGGCTTTATGGCCAGGGAATCTCAAGATAAATGGCACCAGAGGCCATGGAAACATCCAGATTTTCTTCTGTAATGTGATTCTTTTCTTTTTCTGACACTAGTGGACGTCTCAGCTTGCCACTGCCATTGAGTGTACATATGGGAGGTGTCCTTTATTAGTTCCTATCACATTCAAGAAGCCATGGACACCTTCCAAAGGGTTTGGGAGCAAAAGACAAAGAGAACTCGATCCTAAGCCAGGTATAGGGTTCTGCTTATATTTACGTCTATGTTGGATCTAATTACTACATGGTAAGTGCAGCATAACAAAGGTACCTTTGGGATGAAAGAAAATATTTTATTGTCAGTGAATACACTCTGAATGCAAGGCAGCGTAGGAGAGTCAGTACAAAGGCAGATTCAAAGCATAATGAATTGCTTGTCTCTAGATGTAATACTACTTCAAACTTTTCAATATATTCATCATGCTTTCCTGAAACTCCTAGTCTCTAGGTAAAAGACAAGATGGGAAAAAAAGAGGAGAAAGGGATTAACATAAACTAAGTGTCTATTGATGGCAAGATATTATGCTAAACACTTCAACAAGTGACTTTATCAGCCCAACCTCTGTAAGAAAGTATAGTTATTATTCTGGAGTCAGCTTGAACCTGGTTTAAAAATATGGCTGTGCCACTTAGTAGCTATAGACATGAGCATGTCACTATAGCTCTCTAGATCAAATGTCCTCATCTGCAAAATGGGAATAACAATAGTACCCACTCCACAGGCTGCCGTCTGGGCATAGTGAGATGGTACCTGCCTAGCAGAAGGCCTGGCACATAATACATACTTAATAAATGTCTGCAATAGTGTTACTTTTATAGCACACTGGCAACTAAGTGGGCTGTCCCCCATGACTTGACCAGGAGTAAGAAGGGGAAAGAAGTTGAGTTATAAAAGGCACTAACAGCTCACAATCACAGAATCATCATGGATGCTCATTCTAAATCAAATCACTCTCTTAGTGTAAAGGCAACCACATTTTGATAATAATGTTGTCCTCAGACTGATCTATACAGAACCTTGAGGCAGGAGGAGACAAGAGGAAAAAGGAAGGGATTTTAAAAATCAAATCTGAGAATCTCTACTTTTGAGTAGAGAGATCATTATGCCAAAGGGTCTCAAACCCATCTGATCTTCAGGATGGCCAAGAATATGGCCGAGAAATACTGGTGGGTGTCTTGGCCATACTCCTGGAGATTCTGAGTCACTTGGTTGGAGATGACTTAGATGTTCCCAGAGTCTGATGATCATCCAGCTTTGGTAAGCCATGACCTAGTTTCATGTACCCTTCCTACCCCGCCTTCTCCCAAAATTAAACAGAAAGCCCACCTATGCCCAAGGCACCAGTAACTTTTACAATCTCCTTGAAAAGTTGTTTTCCAGCCCCTACTTACTCATATGTGTTTTGGCTTACACTGAATATTCAGATGCATATATTAGGCATTCTATTTTAGTACAATAGGCAGGACAGCAGCTTGGGTTTTAGAGTCATAAAGACATGCACTCAAGTCCAAGCATTACCACTTACTAGCCGTCTAAACTAAGGCAAGTTCCTTAACTTCTCTGGCTTCAGCTATCACATCTCTACAATAAGGATAACATCAGTGCCTATGTTACAGGTTTATCTTGAAGATTAAATTAGCCAATGCATGCAAAATGTTCTTGGAACATTAGCATAAATGTTAGCTTCTCTTTTAATTCCAACTGAAGTAGTTCCTTTGGTTGACATGGAACTCAGTTATCATCATGTCTCTGAACATTAGGCAAAAATATTAGCCAATGAGCAGAACAGAAACATCCCAAACCCTCATCCCCCAAAGGCGAAACATGTCAAAACACAAAGGCTTGTCAGTGAGGGTAGTGGCTAAATTCTCGTGGAGGGCTTTCCGATCCCATAACTGAAACCCCATGACACAGACAGATACAATCAGATAATGATGACAATCAGTAATGATAACAGAAATTATTATTTATTTTCATAAACACAGAGTATGTGCGTCCCGCTGAGTTACACACATCACATGCCAGCATTCACTTTCGAGGCAGTCAATCAATGAGAGATCTCAATATCCACCCGCCGAGGCAGGGCGGGGAGGATAGAGCGAAGGTTGAGAAATTACCCGTACTAGAATGACACATTCACAAAGTTAATCTAATCCAGGAGCCATTGGTGCCATTGCAAGCCTGTGAATATGGAATAGGCTTGATTGATTTTTCACTGCAGTAGCTAAACATGCCATTGTTATATGCAACAAATGTAAGGAAAGGAAAGATGAAACCATAAAAGGATTGGATATGAAGTCCCCAGAGCAGCAATAAATCACAAAATGAAGTCTAAAAAATTAAAAATGGTAGAGGAAGGCTGTATCTATGTCCTAAGAGGCCTCAGTTATCAAAGCATATACCGAAAATTAAAACCTGGGGCAGTAAAGGCTGATCCTGACTCAACCAATAATTTGCACTAAATCTGGCCTGGGGTTCCCCCTCCTCCCAGAATGAGTATTACGACATAGGTACCTCAGAGGGAGCAAGAAAGCCTAAAGGCTATAGACAGACAGAACGTGCTTCATTCCCAGTTCTGCCTGTTTCTAGCTGTGTGATCCTGATTAGATACCTGACCCCTCAGAGCCAGTTACCCTCTTTTATAAATGGGATAATCACATCCACACCACTAGAAAGAAAGAAATGGCAATGCACATCCTGTATGCCTCAAAGGATCCCTGGGAGCACCAAATGAGATGCCCAACATGAAAGCCCATCTACCCTCCAGATGCATCATGGAAACTCCTTCCTAATCCCATCTCCCTTTGTGCTTCTTCTGAACTGCCATGGTTATCTTCTGCGCTTTTCTCAGGACAGTTATCCTTCTCCATGATTTCTCAAAGTGTGGTCCAGGGACCACCTGCACCAGAATCACCTGGGCATTTTCTGGGAGGGGCCTTGTCAAAGATGTCATTTCTTAGAGTCCAACTCAAACTTTCTGAACCAGCATCCCTAGTGACGAGGCCAGAAATTATGTTCTAGGCAGAGTCCCCGGTGACCATGAGGCACACAGTCATTTAAGAACCAATGATTGAATTCATTTTATGTTTCAGCCACTTGTAACTTGTCTCCTCCATGCCCCCTAAGGACAGAGTGTGTGTTTCATTCATCTTTGTAAGAGCCACACTTTGTAGTGCATGCTTAGTACAGTGTGTAGCATAGTAGCCACTGAGATACAAAATACATGGAAAAGTCCTGTACATCAGATGTTGTCATCCTCACTGTTGTTTAAATCAAGTGCCATGCCATAAATAGTGCTAATAATAGTAAGGAACAGGAGCTCTGGAGTCAGACAGACTCTGGAGCTCTGGACTCCATTCTTGGCTTTGCTGTTTACTATTTGCAAGGCCTTAAGTCAGTACTCACCTTTCTGAGCCTCTGTTTATACACCTCTAAAATGGGCAGGATGCCTAAGTCACAGAATGATGATAAAGAAAGGACATCAAACAACTGCGCCCCAAGCCTGTCACTAAGAAAGGCTGAATATGCACAGCTGCTACTATTAGTAAACCTAAACCAATAGTCTGTTTAATCAGTTCTCTAGGAAACAAATCAAGTAAACTGTTTGACTCAGAGGATCTCTCTTTTGGGAAAACTAGCTAGTCTTTTCAGTCAACTTGCCTAATCTCATGACCTTTTAGCAATGGTCCTCAGGAAGTCCTCATTCAGGAGTCAGAGCTGGTAAAACTGAATGCCAGTTGGCCAGTGTCTTAGACGGTGCCTATGGTTGTGTCCAAATTGCCACCAATGGGATTTGCTAACATCAGGGTCATTTTAAGTGGAAAAAGTTTAGTTCTGGAGATTCATGAGACTGTGAGTGTCTTGCGCTGACAGGAGGACAGAAACAGCCATTGTGTAAAATATGATGTCATTTGATCTTTCCTTTAAAACTCAGTGCATCCCTTGTGTACCCACCCTGTGGCAGAAAAGCCTCTGCAGCCCTCACCCCCCGCCTTCCACCCCACCAAAATCAAGCTCGTATGTTAAGAGAGCTTTGATAAAACATTCTGAGAGACATCAATCAATAATAAAACATTCCTGCCCCATGGTCAGGAATATTTTCCTAAAAAGCAGAGCTGTAGAGAATAAGAATGAAAAACATCAGATTTGGAGTCATGCGGACTAGGTTTGAATTCCAGCTCTTCCGTTTTCTAGCCATGAGATTTTGGGCAAACTTCTTGGCTACTCTAAAACACGGTTTCCATTTCTGTGTAATCTGTTCACTTGACAGATATTTACTGAATGTCTACCATGTGCCGTGGATTGTTCCAAGTGCTGGAGTTGCAGGAGAGAACAAAACAGAGTCCCTGCCTTCATGGAGCTTACAGTTTACTGGGGGTGAAGAGGAGGCAGACAGCGAAGAAAATGCTAGACAGTGACAAGAGCTAAGCAAAAAAGGGCAGAGAGAATGAATGGGAAATGTGGGTGTGCTCTTTTCCATAGGATACCCTAGGAGGGCCTGATAGGTAGCACTTGAGCAGAGACTGAAATGAAGAGGAGGCTATGGCTTCAGATGATCTGGAGAGAAAAATAGAACCTACCTGAGAGAGATATTATGAGGACTATGTGATATTAAGGATATAAAATCTAGCATCTGGCACATAGTAAGCACTCAATAGATGGTTGCTATAATTATTTTTATTTGTTGTAAGGCATGTTTGAATAAAATCCATTAGAAAAATTGTATTCATCACATCACCTTCATTTTGGGAAGGTTATGACAAGTCACAGCTTGGGAGCTCATATTTATAACAGGTAAAAATGCCGATTTCAACCTGGCCTAGGTTCCCAGGGCACTGGCAGCTGATAATAATGAGAAAAAGAATACCTCCAGGCTTACCCTGCAGGGAGAAGTATGCTAAGTGTGATTTCTCACCACCCAACTTCCATTTCAGGCTGATTAAGTCACTTTAATGATGAGTTCCCATTACCTAGAAAGAGCTCTAAGGGTCTGTTACTCCTGGGCAGCGGGAGGTTGGGGAAGAAGGGCATGGAGGGTCTTCTGAAGTAAAACTGCATAGGGACCTCAAGGCCTTTGTTTCTCCATTGCTGAGGTCAGAGATCTGGAAAGTCAATGTGTAAGTGTGTGTATGTGTGTGTGTGTGTGGCAGGGACAGTGGTAGCGGGGAGTGGTGGGGGGAGGGAGAGAGAGGGAGAGGAAGAGAGGGAGAGGGAGAGAGAGAGAGCGATCGATCGATTAATCCCCTCACCTAGAATAATAATGGCACTAATTATTAAGACAAATATTTCAAATGCCCAGATGTATATGTCGAAGTTTAAGAGCCTAACTCTTGATTTTTAGTCCCAGGCCTGGAATAACCAGTTGAGGGATACTGGGTAAATCATTTTCCCTCTCTGAGGCTGCATCGGATTGAAGGGCTCAGGTCCCAGAGCAAAGTAGATCAAAGCTTGATTCTCAGCCCTGCATGATCTTGGGTATTCTGCTTAACTGCTTGGAGCCTCATCTGTTAAATGGGCATTTTAACACCCTTTGAGGTAGCTAGTGCAGATAGAGAGTGCAGCGTGGTGCATGGTATATGGCAAATGATCAATAAGTGCTAGATACCCGCATTTTCACCTGCTAAATACCTGTCCTGCCCTCCTCATTGGCTATTCTGAAGATGAATCAAGGGACTAGGTGAGAAAACGCTTGTAATATAAATGGTACAACTGTAAGGCATTATTATTAAATTATTACCATGATTATTGCTTTATGTTAAGTTGTGATATTGAGCAGGGGATATAGTTTTCATAGACATGCTTCTCATGGGCTCTTTTGGTAACGAGATTGATTTTGAAAGGCTATCTTCTATGAAAGATATAGTCACATTCTTGCTTTGAAAAGCTGAGTCTCTCAGCGCTGAAACAGAACAGGTTCATTACACAGTAAGGATTAATTAGCTGTTGGGTATTATTAAATGTTCTCACTCTCAATACCTACATAGAACTGGAAACTATGAAAGTGAGCAAGAGGTAATCATAGTACAGGGAAGGGAAAAAAAGACACAATTGCTGGCAATGCACATTTCAAGAGGAGAGCGTGTTAGTAAATTATAGTCTGATTAATATCACGTCAGCTCATTCTCTGTTTGGAGTCATTGTTCTGAATCTAGTCTTCAGGGTTGCCTGCTTTTTTTTTCTTCTACCACTGGGATCAAAAAGAAAAGGAAGCTGGACTTTTCAGTGTTTAAAGAGTGCTGTGGTGTGGATGTTTACACTGAAATGCAGGATATTTGAGAGTCTACGAAAGGAGAGGAGGTAAATACAGATACTGGTATTTATAATTATATAGCAAATATAACATGTCCCTCCGAAATATAACAGAGGTTATATAGCAAATATAACATGTCTCTCCGAAAAATAACAGGTTCATAAAAATGATAGCTCGGAAAAAAAAAATGATAGCTCGAATGGGCCTTAGGGACGATAGAGTGCAGTGACCGCAGACCCCCTTGTCTCAGCCACCAGGGTCAAGTGTTGAAAATGCAGATTCCTCTGGGCCTCCTCTCTGGAGTGGGTCTCAGGAATTTACATTTCCCAGTCCTCTGCTTGGCAGCTTAGAAACTAAGCTTGGAGGGAAGAAGTATAATTCATCAGTTAGGTTGTTAGGTTACACAGCTGGTTAGTAAGAAAGCAAGAACCAGAGTTGGAATTTTCCAACTCCCAGCCACACCTCAGGGCCTCCTTCTCTGTTTCATCTGAAGTCCACTTCATTGGCATCACTGGCTTGGCATGGGGAGGATCTCTGCTCTCGTGGAAACTGAATAGACCTTCTTTGCTCTTTATCATAGGGATGGAATTCTCCCAGGGGTTAAGCACAGATATATGAAATCCCATAAGATGCCATGGACAGTAGGATTCCACAGTGGGGTCTACAGATGTCATCTGAGAAATTCCATCCACATAGCAAACAAGGGCAAGGTAAAGTCTGGGCAGAAGTTCACGGTATAAACTCTACGTGGCACTTAATCCAGTTGTTTTCTCCATAAGATTGCCATGTCTCGAGGGGCAAAAGACAGTCTTATTCCCATTATATTGCCAGTACGGTGTTTGCCACTTAGTAAATCTCAGTGAGTAGTTTGTAGAATAAATACAACAGTATAAAAAGTATAAAAAGAAAAATAACTGAATTGTCTCATATATATAGGCCCACTATCAGTAGGCGGTAGTAATAGCCATGATGACGATGATGTTATTAATACTAAAACAACAGAAAGGAACTAACATCATTGAGTGCTTTTTGTGAGCCAGCACTACACAGGCTAAGCTGTTTCTTACACAAAATAACTTATTGAATCCTCACAACAATTCCAGGAAGCAGTGACTATCATCATCCCCGTTATATAGATGAGACATTGGAGGCACAAGGTATTCAAATATAGCCACATGCCACATGATGTTTTGGTCAATAACACTGGTTCCATAAGATTATAATACTGTATTTGTACTGTGTCTTTTCTATGCTTAGATATGTTTATATACACAAATACCATTGTGTTATAATTGCTTACTATTCAACACAGGAACATGCGTACAGGTTTGTAGCCGAGGAGCAACAGGCAACGTAGTCTAGGTATATAGTAGGCTATACCATCTAGGTTTGCATAAGTATACTCTATGATGTTTTCACAACAATGAAGTCACCCAATGATGCATTTCTCAGAATATACTCCCATCATTAAGTGATACATGACTGTCATATGCCCAAGGTCACTAGTGGAAAGTAATGGAGCCAGAATTCTAACCCAGGCTGGACTGACTCAACAATAATACTCTTCACTACGCTACTTTCCAGCCTCCAAAACCCCTGCACATTCAGAGCATCGAGGCTGGATTTATGCCAAGTCCACCCAGACTGATAAGGTGGACTTACATGGAGGTTCTCCAGAGCTGAAAGCATAGGCTGATCAGAGGAAACAGAGTCGCCAATGCTTGTGAGCTCAGAAGCAGCTCAACTGAAGACCATGTGCCCATTAGGACAGGGTAAACACCTAATAGTCTAGCACGGTGGTCAGCACAGAGTCTATATTCAAAAAGTAACTGCTGAATAAGCAGATGTATCAATAAATGAATTATTAAACAAATAAACAAGTGAGCTAATCAAGCATACAATGACCATCTCATTTTGGCTTTCAAACATAGGGCAAGAACCTCTTTTCCTCACATCTACTTCACTGTCTCCCTTCTTACTTTTGGTCTTTAGCAGAGCTGCTGGTGTCTGAAATCACGTATTTTACACAGTTTTACAAGGCTGTTGGGGCTAGGGCTATCCCAACATGTGCCTGCTTTATTGCTCACATTGAACATGTTCATAACTGAGCTCATCATCCAGTCCTAAACCACTTTACCTTACATCTAGAGACCCTTCCCTTAAAAGTTCGCTTTGAGAAATCCGTTTTTAATGCCACTTTCCTATGAGAACTTTTCTGGTCTCCAAAAACCACAGCTAATTTTTTCCTCCTTTTATCAAATTGCAACTCTCCAACACTTTCTCAATGCATTTATCTTACTATATTTAGTGCCATAATCATTTGTATATTAGTCTTACAAATCCTCTTTATCAGGCCATGTATTTCTGAGGAACAGGAAGGAAGCCACTCAGACTGAGTAGAGATCATATATTGAGGACCAGCCATAGAGGAAGGGTTTTTCATCCTTGCACTTCTTCCTCATAAGTCCATGAGCAGTAGGTACTGTGTTCACTGTTTTGCAGATGGAGAAACTAAAATTAACTTGCATGTTGAAAGCTCAAAAAGGTTAAATGACTATTCGGAAATTTGGGTAAGTGGCAGAATTTGAAGCCATGTCTGTTAGATTATTAAGTTTGTGTTCCGAATCACAAGACTGCAACTCGCCATCTGGATTCTCATCCCTGTACCTTGAGTACAGAAGGTGCTCAAGACATTTTAGATAACGTGAACAACAGAGGCTAAGATTATAGTAACGTCTGGCAGTGGCCATGTGGGCAAGTCTTCTGGGACAAAAGGAAAAGCATGGATTTGTAGTCATTAGAAGGCTTGGCACATTTCCTGCTTCTCCATCTGCCACCAGAGAGAGACTGGGGTAGGCTGAGTCTCTCCTACGTTCCCTCACCGGCCCATTATAGTTGCAACCTACAGTAACAACCAGCACATGGCCAACCTTAGGAGACCTGCCCCTGACTGTGGTGGCCAGGGCAGCTGTTTGCACTCACCCGCAAGGTTGTGATGGTGGCAGGATCCCGGAGCCGGCCCTCCTCATCTTTCAGATTGTAGCCTTCTGGCCTCTTATCACGCTCGCTGACTTTCCACAGCTTCACAGTTTTATCTGTAGTGGGCAACCAGATTAAGTCAGAATTATAGTGAAAAGCAAGCTCATAGGGGAGTTTTCCTGGGGGCAGTGGGGAGAGGAAGAGGTAAGGATGGATAGAATTGCTACAGAAGCTAGCTCACATAAACGGTTGCCGTGCATAAATCCCATGTCATTTGAAGGCAGAGCTCATATTTCAAAACAAAAACATACATTATGCTGGGACAAATGGATTTCCCTGATAATGGGCTCTTAAATCTATAGCTTATACCTTAATTTAGCTCATTCAATAAAAGCATTTATTCAGCATTGAATAATAAGAGTGCAATATACACAGAGCTTACAATGTAACTAAGAATTTTACATGAAAAATTGGTTTGACAGTCATAACTCTGGAAGCAGGTGCTATTATCTCTATTTTAGCATCTCACCTCACTAACACATTGTCCTTACCATGTCCTAAAAGGCCCTTCATGACCTGCCCTCTCCACTTTCTCCACCTTTCTGACCTCCCTGTCCACCCTCTCCCTGCTCACTCACTGTGCTCCAGACACGTGTCTTCCCTACAGCTCCAGGTACACATTAAGCTCACTAAGCCTCGGGGCCTTTGCACTTGCTGTGTCTTCTGTCTGGAAAGTCCTTTACCCTCTTTTTCATATAATTTGCTCCTTTACTTTCCTCTTGCGCTTGCATCCCAACTTTAGAGAGGCCTATGTAAAACCTACCTAAAAATGCTGTCCTCAGAACCATTCTCTATCTCCTCTCTCCTGCTTTATTTTTCTTCATGATACCTTTTACTACCTGACAATTGGTTGATTATTTATCAAATAACTATCTGTCTCTTTCACTAGAGTGTAAAATTGTTGAAGGCAGGGATTCTATCTATCTTGTTTATCACTGTACCACCAGCACCCAGAACAGTGCCTGGCACACAATAGCTGCTCAATAAACATTAGTGGGGCAAATGAACAAATCTCATCTACCTGCATAGTGCATATTTCTAACAATATTCAGGGAAATAAAATGGTAAGGAGATACACTGAAATGTTCCTTTCCTTTTGCTGCCTCTATGGAGTCTCCAGCTGGAAACTACCTTTCTCACCTTTGTACTGCCCCAGCACTTTATACAACTTGATGACACCTGGCATTCTCCATAGCATTAAAACAGAGAACTCCTCTCCCTACAGAACTCCCATGAGAACTCCCATCCCTACACGTGTCATGCAGGCCAAGGAAATGAGTAAAAAGGGCTAAAGGATCTGTGGAGCTGGAATGGCGTGCCCTACATGCAGGCTTTTAATTCAATTTTTTTTTTTTTTTTTTGAGACAGAGTCTCGCATTTTCACCCAGGCTGGAGTGCAGTGGCACAATCTCAGCTCACTGCAAGCTCTGCCTCCCGGGTTCATGACATTCTCCTACCTCAGCCTCCCGAGTAGGTGGGACTACAGGCACCCACCACCACGCCCGGCTAATTTTTTTGTATTTCTAGTAGAGACGGGGTTTCACCGTGTTAGCCAGGATGGTCTTGATCTCCTGACCTCGTGATCCACCTGCCTCGGTCTCCCAAAGTGCTGGGATTACAGGTGTGAGCCACCACACCCGGCCTAATTCAATTATTTAAGGAGACAAGATCAGGCAAACAAATCATGTCTGCTGGCCACATGCCTTGGTGGGCTTTCCTTATCAGATCCAGTGTACATTTTTTATACTTGTTTTAACATATCTTTTTGAAGGCAGAACTTGGTTGCCTTCTTTGTATCTTCCTCTGTCTTGCACAAGGTAGGGTTTGGAATCAGACAACCTCGGGCCCAATCCCCACTCTGACGCCAGTCACATGGCCAAGGACGGGGATTCCCACTCAGTAGGTACATAACCCTTCCTCCCTTCCCTCCTTCCTTCCTTCCCTCCCTCCCTTTTTTCCTTCCTTCTTTCTTTCCTTCCTTCCCTTCTTCCTTCCCTTCCTCTCTCCTTTCTTCCCTTCCTCTCTTCTTCTTTTTTTAAATTGAGATAGAGTCTCACTCTGTCACCTAGGCTGGAGTGCATTGGCGAGATCATGGCTCACTGCAGCCTTGACTTCCTGGGCTCAGGTGATTCTCTCATCTCAGCCTCCAGAGTAGCTAGGACCATAGTCGCATACCACCATGCCCAGCGAATTTTTCTATTTTTTATAGAGACATGATTTTTTCATGTTGCCCAGGCTGATCTCAAACTCCCAGGCTCAAGCAGTCTGCCCACCTTTGCCTCCCAAAGTGCTGGGATTAAAGGCATGAGCCACCACACCCGACCATAACTAGTATTTCTTAAGCAACAAATACGATTGCCAGATTTAGCAAGTAAAAAAATATAGAACCACCCAGTTAAGTTTGAATTTCAGATAAGCAAAAAATAATTTAGTATGAGTATATCCCACATAGTTCAATCTTACAAAGAAAGATGGTGCCTCAGTTTCTTTATTTGTAAACTGGGGAAACAGTATCTTCCTCATGGGGCTCTGATGAGGATTAAATAAGTCACAGCATGGAGAGTGTTTAACACAGTATTAGGCTTCTAATAATGGTCCGCAAATGACAGCTTTTATTAGAATTAGCAAATTGGGCAACTATTCTGCCATAATAACATGTTGCTCTGACAGCTTTAGCTCCAACCCTCGATGATGTCAGCACATCCTATTTCTTCTCCGTAACACTGTCAGGGGAGAAAAGCCGTCCCTCTGGGAATTCCTTCCTCTTTTGCCCCTTGCTTCATTCCTCCACTTCTCCTCACCTGACTTTTTGCCAACACCTCCCACTTCTCGTGCCTTTGGGCGGACAGATCTTCTGAGCAGGAGATGTGGATCACAGTACCATTCGCCTTGAAGCTGCCAGAAACAAATGCCTTGTTCTTGGAGGTCTTAATGCACCACATTGTGAAGTGGGCTTTCAGCAGCAAATAAGTGCCCCATTTTCTTGTATCTGGGCATCACTTGGGCTGCTCATGTCTGACACACTGGCAAGGCTGCTAAGTGTATGATTTGTGCGCTCTGAATTGTGCCGTCACCCTGGCTTGTGCTGGAGCGAAAGGAGATCCTGCTGCATACCGAACTGCTTTTTAGGGTGAGAAAATGAACATGGGCCATATTTATACAGTCACGTGATTAGCTCTTGATCAGCTGTGGCTTAGAACATCCCCAAAATTTTAATACCAAATTTTTTTTGTTGCGTGGCTTTGGAATGTATCCCATCCCATTTGCAAAGTTAACATCGTATATTTTTCTTATCATGAATGATACATTGCTATACAGAGAAACAGAGAAATCATGGGTATAACATGAAGAATAAAAATCACCTACAACCTCTCCAGTCAGGAACGATCATCGTCAACATTTTGCATAAATCCTTATAGTACTTTTTCTATGTACTTTGGGGGGAGAATACAAATCTGTAATATTGCATATATAGATTTTGTATTTTCTCATTTTATTTCCTTCTTTTTATTATACAAGCGGTACATGGAATGTTTATTAAAATAATCATAAAGGTAAAAAAACTCTCTTAATTCCACTAGATAGAGATACCTATTATACAAATTTTGTGATTTCTTTTATATTTATGTATACAACTATGTAACTGTTTTTAGTAAACATAATATGGCATACTTAGTTTATAGTATGCATTTGCCTAATCATATTTATCTATACCAACGTCTATCCCTGCAAATATATTTATAGGGATAGAATATATTTGTATACTATAACATATTGTATATATGATTTATAATAGTGAGAATTTGTTAACAGCTAAAGGACTAATAGTAGGAGGCTTACTAGTAAACTACAGAAGAATCATACAAGGAAATACTATGTGGTCATTATGATATTTTAGAATATTTAACAATTGGGAAGATATTCCTATTATTAAGTGTTATATTAATAAAAACCTAGTTACAAAAGAGTTTGCAGAATATATCATATTTCCGTTAAGAAACAAACAAATTTATTTGTATCTTTTTGCTTTTTACTTTAAAAGACTTAACAGTGGTTCTCTCTGGATGGGAACACTTTTATTATTTTTGTTTTTCTGTATTTTTTTTTCCATGAACATGTACTAATTTCATAGTGAGAAAAACAAATTCAGTATACCCCACTTCTCATTATAGGTATTGAAGTGGAAGCAGAAAATGAGGTAAAACAATGTATTTTTATGTCATAAATAATTTGAGAGTCTAGATTCACAATTGAATGTTGGTTTTATTTTTTATTGAAATTGTAAGTTTGAAAATATATTCTAGCAGAAAGTAAAAATTGTTCCTAACTATAATAAGATAAGCAATATATTTTCTTAAAGATAATTGATGGTGAATTCAATCCAATTCCCCATGGTTGGGTTGCCTGGAGTCATTCTTGACTTTATTATCACACTTTTTTTCTTGACTCAGTATCTTGAAGCTTTGTGAATAAAAAAGTCTAAGGAACATGTGGCTGTTAATGAGTAATGACTTTTTCTTTCTTCTTGCTGGTTCTCTGAGTAGTTTATCATCGCTTGTGGCAGCTTTTAAACACAATCTTATCATCTATCTTCATTTTCTCTTTTGTACAGTAATTCCAATTGTCTTCCATTAACTTTTGCATGTTAACCTATTTGGCCTAAGGGGGATTCTCAACCTCAATATTAGTATAAAAAAGAAAATTACATAAGAACATGGGAATTTTTCTTAGAAGAATCATTTTGAGATGCTGTTGGCATATGAAACAGTATCCCAAATGGGAAGATAATATCCTTGTTAATCAAAAAACTATTTAAAAACTCAATTAACAGAATATTATGCTATATAATTAATCTTCATTGCATTTCACTGATTTTTTCCCATCCCCCCGCCAACAAAGTAGTTAATAAGTCCTTGAGGTTTTTTTTTTTTTTTTTTTTTTTTTTTGAGATGGAGTCTTGCTCTGTCGCCCAGGGTAGAGTGCGGTGGAGTGATCTCGGCTTACTCCAAGCCCCGCCTCCTGGATTCACGCCATTGTCCGGCCTCAGTCTCCCAAGTAGCCGGGACTACAGGTGCCCGCCACCACACCCAGCTAATTTTTTTGTATTTTTAGTAGGGACGGGGTTTCACCGTGTTAGCCAGGATGGTCTCGATCTCCTGACCTCATGATCTACCCGCCTCGGCCTCCCAAAGTGCTGGGATTACAGGCGTGAGCCACGGCGCCTGGCCAAGTCTTCGAGTTTGAAATGCAATAATCAATAGGCTAAATTTGAGAATATAAAGTGAGTTAGCTACAGAAGACAATCAGACATTTTTCCTCTGCCTGAAGTAATTAAGTCAAAATCATCAGAAGTCTCTTTTATTCCAAGTAGTAGTGTTGAATCTGCAAAGCCTATTAGTGAAACTTAAATAGCAAAATTAAAAGGAAAGAAATTGAAACAAATTTATGTGGTTTGGCTTCCAAGAAATCAGGATTGCAAAACATAAACAGAACAATAAATATAGTTATGAGAAAGAATCAAACTACTTGGAGTCTGGAAAAACAGATGAGTAGAGATCTGGTCATGAGAAGATGAGATATGCTTGGATAATCCTAAACCAGCTGCGTCCGAATTGTCATTTTTTAGACTTCTATGCTGGCTTTATATCTGAGAGATTTGGGGTTCAAATGCATTAAATAACTTTCCGCTTTTTTCCATAAGATTAATATGAGACTCATTGTAAAACTTTACAAATTAAAATGACAAAAGGAACAAATTGACAAGTTACCCATACTGCACAAAAATTAATCATGATGAACCTTATGTTGTATTTCCTTCCAGTCTTTAAAAATATTCATGTATGTTTGATCACATTATTGACATTGTATTTTTTCACTTGAAATATGAACATTTCCCTTTCTTTTTAAATCCCTTGCTTCTTGCTTCTCGATTTAAATTAAAATGTACATTCCTCATAGACTCACATATGAGATAAAATGAATCATTCTCCAACTCATTTTCTTGGGAGAGGGTGTTTAATTTTTAAATACGAATCCTCTTAATTGTTATGCTATTCAATTAGCACCCTTTAACATGTGACTTTATGCCAAGTTGTTTTGAGCTTAGATGGCTTCTTTTAGCAAGGATTTAAGAACCTGGAGGTTAGGTAATTCCACTGTATAAAGACTTACTCAGTCATTATGTAATTTGTCTCTCTATTCAATACCCAACATCCTCTGTCTCTGACCTATTTATGTCAACTCCTCCTCATCCAACAAATGGTGTTAAGTATGGTGGGAGATAGGGAAAGAAACCCTTTCTTGATCAGTTTTTTGATAAAGTCCCTATTTCTTCTTGCCTTGTGCTCCTATCTTAGAAGTTAATTTTTGTCAGAGAGACACACAGCCATCTGCTTTACAGACCCTAAAATATATTCAGGGATTAATAACTTCTATTCAATATGCCAACCTCACAGAGACAGCATGTTGAGTTTCCTGAAATGTATTCCCAGAATAACATTCAGTGAATCTTAAGACAGGAAGTCACATTCCAAAAACACCTGCAAATAATCTGCAGTAGTTGAAAATTGCAGATAATGGGTCTCACATAATTGGGTCATAAATTTAATATTTTAAAAAACAGTAGTTACTATTTATTGAGGGCCGAATCTGTGTGTGCCAGGCACTCTGCTAAGCATCTTGCAAATGTTATTTCTAAGTTTTTCAACAGCCCACACAGTTCAAAGGAAATTGAGGTTAAGAGAGATTGAAGTATATACTTTGGCCGACTGTATCTCTGAAAATACCAAACAGGAATTCCACCTACCATTAGTAGACAGAAGAAAGTAAGCTGCATTCTGCTGGGGGAGCCATCTTATTTTATTGATTTTTTCTTCTATTTCTAAACTCTTCAGGTAATCGAACTCGGGTTCATGGCTCTGGAATGTGCTGTAAACATTGTATTCACCCCTACGATGAACCTGATTTTTACTCTGTAGGAAAGGAAAAAAATACACAAAAGATTAAATCACAGTAGCCAACTGTAAAACTCGCCAACTCCCTTTTTTTTCCAGCAGTCATTGGGGGTGGGATGAGGGCAGGGCCATGAGGATGAGGGCAGGGCCATGAAAGTCACTAGCACCTCTGAAAAAAAAAAAAAAATATATATATATATATATATATATATATAATTATACACATGAACTTCTGTACTATCATATAGTATACATAATACATACATAGAAATATATTAAAATAGAACAAAATTTTAAAATCAATATAAATAGAAGTTCTAATATTTTCTTTTTGCATCCTAACAGATGCTGCAGTCACCCTTTGGAGTGAGTCATCCCACAGTGGCATTCGTAAATACTTACATCGACCCCTTAAAGAGAGTACAAAGTTGTAGCATCTATGACTTTCATTGGCCTTTTAAGATCTCACCTGATTCTCATGAAATCTCTGAGGTAGGTGGGGCAAGGAAATGGACAAGAGGCTCAGATATTAAATGACTTCCCCTAGGTCTCACAGCTCATAAGGAGCAGATTTGGGCATCAGATATGCCCCTGCTCCTTTTTTTTTTTTTCCAACATGAGTGACAAAGCAGATAGGAGCTCAGGGATGCTACCTGCATCATTAAGGAATGATGAGACTTTACCTCTTGGCTTTCCTCTAGCGCTGATTATGCAATGAGCAAACAGCAGGGACTACATACATGATGAGAGAATTAAACACAAGGGCAAGGGTCTGCAGAAACGGGAAGAAAAAGAAGAAAGGAAGAGAGGAGAAAAAAAACAGGATGTGAAAGAAAGAAGGAGAAGAGGAGGAAAGTGGAAAGGGAAGTTTTATTTCAGATATTTTAGGTCCTTATTACCAAGAGCTTCAAGAAGCAGGCTTTGAAAAACTCAAAAATTCAAATATGAGTCTTATTAAACATTTGTTATAAAAGCTTGACTCTTAATAAAAGGGTTAATTTCCAAATGTATATTTCTAGGTGGATATAAAATATCCAAACCCAAATCTCAACTTACTGACCAGTGAGAGTGCTGAACCCTGGGTGTGTAATGTATTTGTGCAGACTCTCTGGGTGTGTGCTTCCTGAGAATTCACTCCTGGAGCTCACCCACTGAAGTCAAAAGCAGGTCTGCCCTAGATGATGTCACATGGGTTTGTTTCTGGGATTTAGTGCTCATTTTAATCCCAAGACTGGCCACAAAGCTTAATGCTTAACTGCAGGTTCTTTATCCTCATTGACATTTATTTTTTATTGAACAAAACTACCCTGCTTTAGAAAATGTGTCCCCCATCATTCTATGAATGAATCAGGCTTCCCAAATATTTCACTAAATTAAAATAGGTGAAACCTATAAATAGCTAACGGAAAATGTAGAGCAGAATATTACTGGCAACATGCTGCCTTGGGTAATTTATGCTAAATAGCTCCTCCGGTTCCTCTTTATCATCACTGCGAACCTAATTGGTTGTTGTTTTTTTTTTTTTTTTTTTTTTTTTAAGAAAAAGCTGGAAAAGGAGGTTTGAAAATGAGTGTTCAAAAGACTTTAAATGCTGACATACTTGGTACTATCCTGCTCATTTGCAGAGAGAGCCAGTCCACCTTAACAATACATTTATAAGAGTGTTGATTTGCTACCATCCAAATCAGACTGTCAAGTGTGTGTAGTATGTGCCAGACCAATTAGCACTAGGCAGCTCTGGAAAAGCAGGAAAAATTCCAGGTCATGAAGAGCTATTAGTTTCTACTTGCCAACCACATTTTCGTGTTTCCAGGGCCAATGGAATAGGCTGGATGCCTGATTTAATGCTGAACACTTGAATTTATATGGAACCCTGAGGGATTACGATGCCCTTATAGAAATTAATTGCAAATAATGTGCAATTACCAAATATATCACCTCTAAATGAGGCTTTCCTTTTTTGAGGGGAGGTGTACCGCAAATGGCTTTGAGGCACAAAGCAGGCTTTAAATTGCTAGGGAAGTCTCTTGCGAAACCTTCCTCTCACACTGGGCCTCCCTCATGCTTCCCGAGTGCCCGGTGAATCTCAAAGGCAGGCAGTGGCAGATGGGAGAGCTACTAGAACACAGACTGGCCTGCTGGAAGCTCGAAGACCATGCCAGGGGAGGCCAAGGAAATCAAATTGGGCCATAATTCCATTTTGACAAACAGAAGCAGACACCAAAAACTCAATTTATATGAAAAAGAGAAACAATTCCTAGTGAAACCCATGTCTCAGAAAGAAATGGGTTTATGAGAGTCACTGGAAGTTAGAACTCCTGCTCAGAAATGGTCCTATATGTAGCACTCAGCTCCAGGGCCCTCTGTGTCACCTACAGTGATACTGTGATGTGTGTCATAAGCTTTACTCAGACGCTAGTTTGTGGCCTTTTACCCCCTTTGGTGAGGCAAGCTATCATTTTCTTCTCTGCTGTCCCAAGTTGTCCTCTTCACATGTGTTGGCAAATAAACTATGTTTTTTTTCCTCCTGCATATTCTGGCAGCACCTGAAATCAAGGGAGACTGAATTTCAATGGCTCTATGACAGATCCCACTGAAAAAGGAGGAGTTACGCTCAACAAGCACCCATGGAATTTTGCAGGTCAGGCGAGAAGTGAAGTTGTTTTGCAGGTGTAACATCCAGGCATAGAAAGATAAGACCATGCCCAGAAAAGGCTCTCTTTTACAGGGCTTTTATGAGTCTGAATGTATAACAGTTGATGTTAATGACTTTTTGGCAGTTTTTAGTTTTCGAGCAAAGCAGCAAGGTTAAGGGCGACACATAAGGATTAAGGAACAGTAGGAGGCCTCCTTTAAAAAGTGAAGAAAATGGGCATTTTGCATTCACCACCACTTACCTCCTGTTCTCGTTGAAATATTACAACCCGACCCCCCTTGTCCCCTGTCGCTAGTAATTCTCCCGTGTGGTTGAATTCTACCGTAGAGATAATGTCAGCTGCAAAGAAGAAGACAAAGGCAATTTAAGTAACTGCACACTTACTTTGAAAGGATAGATAATAGATATATTTTTCTGTGCATTTAAGGGCTTAGGGCTTTGTCTCTGCAGTGGAATTTACAAGGATGTTATGTTCCGGGTTTTAAATGCCACCAGAAGTGGCACTTGGGAAGTAAATTTCCTAGATGCTCACACTGCACAGTGGTCTCCTGGAACATCTGGAGAGAATAAAAGGGAAAAACACATTTATACCCTTTTAAGGAAGAGAAAAATAACTTCATGATGGCTGAAGGAAATGGCTATTTTCTTTGATGATTTCTACCAACCACAGACCCTTCGTGCATCCACGGCCTTTACACCAAGAATCTTCCCCACACAGGCTTCAGTTGTGGCTATTCAAATCAGGGCTGGGGGCTGCGATGAAGCAGGGTTAGGATGCTTGAAGCTCAGACACGGAAAATGGAGGAACAGAGCACAAAGAAATCATTGGGAAAACTCTGCCAGTCGATAATTCAAGGAAGGAACTGACGAATGCTCCAGCTTGGCCCGTGCCCCTTCTTTTTTTGTGAGCCCAACACATCCTTCTGGAAGAGCGTGCCTTATTTCAACCCCAGGAGAAGGGTGCTGAGAAAACAAGGTCATAAGGGCAGAGAAGTGAGGGCAATTTGTACTCTGTATTTCTAATCAGAGAAAATGCACAGGCACCAGGAACTCAGATCACAGATAATTGCTGAAGGAATGCCAGCCTGCCAAGTCTTTCTTCTATGCTGGTTACCCCCGGAGGAACATGGACAGGTAAATTACCTATGATTGGATTTATTAGGGCTATTTTTAGAAAAATGTCAGAGGTTAATTCCCCCACAATTATTCCCCTGCAGGGCTCCAACAATTGCTACCAAGAGTGCAAATGAGTTAAAAAAAAAAAAAAAAAAAGAGGCAGGGGAATTATGACTATGGCCTTTGACAGGAACATTCTGAAGACAATGTCTAGGTAAGGAAAGCAAAGGGGAAACAGTGAGGTGCAAAACTAAGGCAATTACCCCTGAGTAATTCTGATCTCAAATCTTACTTTTATATCATTATTTCAGGATTTTCTTTGTATGCCTGATTTATTCAGGTAAGTAGTGTAAAATTCTCCACTTCACATATAACTGTTCTTTTCCATGTATGAAAACGCTCCTTATGGTCATTCATTGTGCAGAAGTTAACAAAAATAAGGCATAAACCTTGGTCACTTTCAAGCTAGACACATTTAAAAGAACAATTCTTGATTTCTTGTTTTGACTTCTTAGATAATTGACCTCATAGATAGCAAATACAAAGGCCTGCAGGGCCACAAAGTAACATAGGTGAACTAGAAGGACTATGTATGTCTCCTTTAAAGGGGCAGGAGGCTATTCAGCTTAAGCTGATTGGGGCCATGATTGCCTGTATTGCCATGTATTGCCTGATGTTCTCATTGTTTAAATATATATAGGAAGCTGGAAATCAGGACTTTTATGCAAAAATCTCTTAAAGTTTATACATTGGCAAGTATTTTTTCCAATGCCATGAGAATGAAAAAGTTAATCATATCTGTGGGCTGAATGTGGTTTGTGGGTTATCAGTTTATGACTTCTAGTGTACAGAGTCTTCATTTGGAATAGGCTATCTCATTCCAATACTGATGCTCTTAACTAGAAATCTAGTTCATTTTCTCGAGAAGACTCCAGTGAATACTACCTTAAGGAAACACAAAATAAGCAATATGGTTACTAAGTTCTAGATGTAAGTTTAGAAGATCCATTTATGTAACCAATGCCCATGAACTGAGAAGAAAGTCCAGCCAGTGAGAAAGCCAGACACCTCAAGTGAGTTATTTGACCACTTTCCTTTGTTATAGTTTGCCCATCTTAGCAAACTACTCCCATGTTTAGACGAGAGAAGGCATCTACTTAACATTTGCAGTTGCTTCAGATTGCCCTGCTTGAAAGTACCAGTGCTAAGTTACGCTTCTAACATTAACCACTGCTTCTGGCTTTTCAATGAGTGGTTAGCAAAGGGTTATTCATGGGGCTTCCAAATTTGGGTACAGCCTAAAGCGGGCATGTCTATTGCTTTTCACTTTTTGTCTTTGGTCAGGTACAAAGGCTGGTCCAGTTCAAGGCTCTTGAACTGCTCAAATACAAACATTCTCAGAAAGAAAGAGTAGCAGGAAATAATGAGAGGGTGGTGGGAGCCAGGCCTGACGTTTACAATGCCTGGCTCTTGTCTCAGAGCTACGTTCTAAAGTTCTGCTTACATGCAGTCTATGCCCTTTCACTGGACAGTGATTAATGCAGAACACTAGAGTTCTGGGTGGGCTGCAGGGGCCTTACAATGAGAACTAAAGATGGGCCTTTCCTTTTGGTGAAGTTGGGTATCAGAAGAGAGTTAAGTAGCTTTTCCCAATGTGAGCTCTTGGCTCAGTTGCCAAGAAGATATTACTCCAAGGGCAACACTTGCTTTCCCAGGGGATGACACATACATTTTCCTTCTTCCTAGACTCTGAAAATGTCTTTACTCTCACTTTAAGACCCATGCAAGTCAAAACAAGGAGGGATTCAAGTGGAAGTCAAAGTCACATGATTTAAGCCAGTATTATTAGAATTCTGCATTATGGAGTATTAGGCATGGTCCCAGGTAATACAAATATTTCCTTTGTTTTCCAAGTGTTATTATTTTGCAATGCTATGTCTCCCTCAAGAACCTTGTAAGAGAAAGGGTGCTTTGCATGGCAGGATTTTGAAATTCCTTAGTCCTCTTGCAGAGTCCTTACCTTTATTTTAATTCTACTAGCCAGCTTCTCTGTACATGAACCTGTTTATATCATGCTATTGTCTACTTCCCTTCAGAGAATAAGCCGTGGCAGCTCAAGTTAATACTTGTTTTGGACTTTCATGTTTCCTGACTCATTTATCATTGCTAAGCCAGTAGGTGTAACTGGAATACTTTACTGCCCCATCCATCTCTGCATATCTTCATCTATGACTGTTTAATAATTGATGCAAAACTCATGAATCACTATACATTACAATTTCAAGATACTGAAACTTCTGACACAAATACTCTTGTGTTTGCAGCACGCTCTTTGGTAAGGCAGTTTAAACTGGAAAATACACTGCTCAAGACAAAATAATTTTGTGATATGGTAAGAGGATGTAGTAATAAGGTAGCAAGTTTAGAGATAATAACGTCATTTGAAATCATGATCCACAGAAATCAATTCATCAAGTTCAACATGGCTTTCACCTTTAAATTGTAAGTTTATATGACAATTCCACATTTCATTAAATGCTCAGCCTAATCATGCTGTTGATCAAGAAACTACAAACTTGAGCATTTTTCCTGTTGTATATAGATGTGGATAAAGTACACATTGACTAAAAACAAAAGCCAGAAACAGCTAGAAAGGTCAAATGTAGTTAAAATGATTTTTAAAGGAAACCCTGGGTAGTGTGAAGTTTGTCTTGCTCCAAATCTATTTGTGCTGATTTAATTTCCACAAGATGGTGGCCTGGTAACCCCATTTCTAGCTCAATAGGCACTATTAAGGCTGAGTTTATTATTATTTTTTTAAATCAATCTCAGCATCCTACAAAAGTTCTAGACTGGTAATTTCATACATAAAGTATTATTTACCTGAATAATGGATATTGACTTAACAATGATATGCATGTGAGGCTAATGATTGTGAGGCTTACGGAAACAGAGGAATCTCCTAGTTCATCCCTATTCTCTTGCAGTATCATGCTAGGCTGGAGTCTATGCAATGCCAGAGAATTGAGTTGAGGCAGGCACCTGGATTATTAGGTGATATACAACTCACATAGCAGGGTGACTGTTTTGATAAAATGGAGACTCAGTTTAGACTTAGGATCTAAACTCAAAGTCTACAGATGGAATATCTTACTGACCAGGTCACTAGCACTGACCTCTCAACATCAATCATAGAGATGGAAATGCAAGGGTAATGCAATTTAGTTTTCAGAGCCCATTAAATGTTTTATCTTTCATCTAAGAAACATTTGGTAGATAATATCATAAAGTCATTTACCCTACTTGCATCAGCTGACTAGTTCTGCCTACTCAATACCTGGCTTTATTTCTGATGACTGGATTGGGTTTTGGTAGTTTTCGCCTTCAGCTAAGATAAGAACAGAAAATATATTTCATAGTGAATGATAATGGTGAAATGATCATAGTTACCAGGTTTGTGTTGAGAAGGTTTTGTGGGGTCACTTCTAGGCTGGGGTGCCATGATTAATGGGTAATGAATCTGGGTGGGTGGTGGGGGAGGTAGGATGGGTATCATTTGTCATCCCAGCACAGAGGCTTCTAGCTAGACTGGCAATGACTACTTTGTGGATCATTAAACAAACGGGATTCTTAGGCGTCCTGATGCGAATTACAGTTGTTCCTCCCATCCATATAAAACTGTGGTCTCCTTCTTGGGTCCTGGATCACGGTCCAAAGTCAGCATCCATTTTCTCTGATAAGGTTTACTTTGGTAAGTTTTGGTAACTGAAATAGTGCATTTGAGCATATTTTCCACAAATAGGGGGTTGGAGAGGGGATAGGAAAAAAGTCTGGTTATGGCCAAACCCAAATACTCCTACTGGGATTATGCCAAGATGACCTTGTTGAAAGATGTTAATATGTCATAAAATTTAGAAAATAATCAGTCAATAAAACAGTTTATGTCAAATGATTGCAATTTTGTCAAAGTGTTTTCATTTCAGAATATATCTTTTCTCTTTTTTTTTTTGGCAGAGCTAGCTGAGGTTTTATTTTGGACAGAAAAACAAAACAAAACAAAACAAAAAACAATTGAATTGTTTTGTGGCTGGAGGCATGGGCAAGAGGCGGGGGTCCCCAGGCAGTGAACTCCCCCGCGGGTGGGCTGAGGGCTAGGGCTGAGCCTCAGGTAAGTCTCCTGTTCCCTGTGCTTCCTTGCACAGCAGCCTCCCTCCTAGGCTTTGGGGCAGCCGCAGGAGGGGCAGGCTGGGAGGGGCTGCCGCAGCTGTTCACTTGGGCAGGAAATCAGAGGACACCAGCTTCCCATCTAGGGTCTTGATCTTCTTCACAACCATGGCCCTGGTGGAGCTGGTGCGGCTGAAGGAGCTGGAACCTGCGCCAGAGCGAGAGCTGGAGCCCAGGCCGTAGCTGAGGCCAGAGCCTGTAAGGCCCCCATAGGCCAAGCTCACACCACCTGCATAGCCGCTGGTGGTCTTCGTATGGATACTCATGTTCTCCATCTTCCAGCAGCTTCCTGTAGGTGGCGATCTCGATGTCCAGGGCCAGCTTGATGTTCATCAGCTTCTGGTAGGCTCGCAGCTGCCGCGCCATGTCCTACTTGGCCTGCTGAAGGGCGGCCTCCAGCTCGGACAGCTTAGCGTTGGCATCCTTAATGACCAGCTCCCTGCGCTGCTCGGCATCTGCGATGCCGGCCTCCAGGGAAATCCTCCCGCCTTTGAGGCCCTCAGTCTCAGCCTGGAGCCAGCTGATGTTCCGGTTCATCTCAGAGATCTCAGTCTTTGTAAGACGCAGGTCATCCCAGCCAGCGTCTGCAGCTCCTCATACTTGATCTGACACATGCTGTCGGCCTCAGCCCGACTGCGGTTGGCGATCTCCTCGTACTGTACCTTGACCTGAGGGATGATGCTGTCCGTGTCCAGGGAGCGGCTGTTGTCAATGGACAGCACCACAGACGTGTCCGAGATCTGGGACTGCAGCTCCCGGATCTCCTCTTCATACAGCTGCCTGAGGAAGTTGATCTCGTCAGCGCTTCCAGGCAAGACTCCAGCTCTACCTCGTTAATGTAAGCTTCATCCACATCCTTCTTGATGAGGACAAATTCATTCTCCATCTCTGTATGCTTATTGATCTCATCCTCATAGTTGTTCTTGAAGTCCTCCACCAGCCCCTGCGTGTTGCCAAGCTCCACCTCCAGCTTCAGCTTCTCCTGGCCCAGAGTCTCCAGCAGCCGCCTAAGGCTGTTGATGTAGCTCTTGAATATGTTGTCCATGTAGCTCCCAGCCCTCTTCTGCTGCTGCAGGAGGCTCCACTTGGTCTCCAGCATCTTGTTCTGCTGCTCCAGGAACCGTACCTTGTCGACGAAGGAGGCAAACTTGTTGTTGAAGGTCTTGATCTGCTCCTTCTCCTGGGTGCACACAGCATGGATGTTGGGGTTTACCTCCAGGTTAAGGGGGCTCGGCAGGCTCTGGTTGACTGGGATGGCAGTGATGCCTCCCATGCCACTGGCCCCACCATAGGCCACCCCGGAAGCTGCTGCTGCCCACTCAGGAGAAGCTCAAGGAGCTGATGCAGACAGCAGGCCCACTCGTGTAGGAGCAGCTGCAGAAGGCCCGGGTGCCAGAGGTGGACACCTTGTAGGACTTCTGCACCCTGATGGACATGGTGGAGGCAGGAGTGGAGGCAGGCGGGCTGAACCAGGCGGAGATTCCAGAAGGAGTGGAGAAGCTGCTTCTTGGTAGAATATATCTTTTCTAACAGGTAAAGCAATATGTACACTTGCAGAAACTTCTGTTAATGACAAGGTGGCACTTAAAATATAAAACTAAGTTTCCTTTACAATCTGACTCTCCTACAAGTAATTGTTAATGACTACACATACCCACACACACTCTCTCTATAGACAAAAGTTTATCAGAGAGAATCCAAAATTGTACTGTTTTGGCGTAGAACGTACATAATTTATTTTCTTATGGTCTTTTTCTAAATCTTCGGTATTTTCTATATTTTGCCATAACCATAAATACTTGAACAATTTTTAACTTGTAAACAATTTTAATTTGTTTTCAAACTGAATGAAAGATTTTAGCACTTATCTCAGCAGCTTTAAAACTTTTTAAAAATTTAAAATTTATATATAGGCTGGGCACAGTGGCTCACGCCTATAATCTCAGCACTTTGGGAGGCTGAGGCAGGTGAATCCCTTGAGCTCAGGAGTTCGAGACCAGGCTGGGCAGCATGGTGAAACACCATTTCTACCAAAAATAAAAAAAATTAGCTCGGCATGGTGGTGTATGTCTGTGGTCCCAGCTACTTGGGAGGCTGAGGTGGGAGGATCACTTAAGCCTGGGAGGCGGAGGTTGCAGTGAGTCGAGATCATGCCACTGCACTCACACTTGGGCGACAGAGCCAGACTTGGTCTCAAAAAAAAAAAAAAAACACTGTATATCTGTATATCTATATATCTATGTATGTATGTGTGTGTGTGTGTGTGTGTGTGTGTGTGTGTGTGTAAAATTAACTTTTTGTGGCATCCGGTTCTACAGGTTTTGACAAATGCATAGAGATATGTATCCATAACCACTATCATGATATAGAACAATTCCATTGACCCCAGAAAGTTCCTTCATACTGCTCTTTTTAGTGGACAATTCTTCCAAAAGAAGTAAAATTATGGGAATAAAATGAACTGATAGATATAAGGGCTTGTAAGAGTTCAAAATGCTGTGTAGATACAGTGTCTCTATTGATATGACTCAACTTGATTTGGCACCAATAATTATTTTCTTAGTACACAGAGTCAAAGATTTTTTTTAATCTTTCTGTCTAGATGTTATTACTATTTGGGATTCTGTTTGGGTGGTATGGAGCTAAAAATAATTCATCAATACACTTTTGCCAACCTGCACCCAAGCTACGTTATCCATGAAGTATTCTACCTTTTCACCTATGCCCTTGTCTTTAAATGGAACTGTGTTTGAGTTCCTGATTCAGTAGCATTACCTTCTTAACTTGACACTGCTTCTCACACTCATTTAGTTTGGTACTAAAGACGGAAGCAGTAAATACACAGTTCTGATTACACATGCCACATGCTTGCTATCCTTGACCTACTGTGTATAATACATTCTGTTTGATCCAGAATTGTTTCCTCTGTCATCCAACCAGTGTCTGGTATTTGGATACTGAATCTTCTTCCTTTCATTTAATTAATTCTGTGCATACTGGTTTTATCTTCAACCTGGTGCTGGTTTACCTCTTAGATGAAAGAATACAGATAGAAGGGTCCAATAGCTCCAAGTCCCAAGCTCTTATCACAATGGCTGTTTCCTACTTAACCATAAGTGCAGTATTAAAAAATGGGCACTGCTTAAATGTCAGTCTGACCCTGTAGATCAAGCCCATTAATGGCATGTGTTGTGTCATGGCAGATACTCTTGGTTGGCTACTCCTACTCAGTGTCTTTCTTCCTTGCCTGCCTCCTACTGTCCCACTGTAGAGGCTGGAAAACCCACATACTTGCTTTTTAGCCTCCCTTGTGGCTAGGGGTAATTGTGTGACCCAGATCTGGCCAATGAGGCATACAGGAAAGTCTACTGGGGAAGCAGGAGGGGGACAGAGATTCTGGGAAAGAGTTTTCTTCCCTGAATAAAAGGAAGTAAGTGAGGGGAGGCCTTCTGACCGGACTCTTCCTTGCTTCCTGCCTTTGTTTGTAATTAAATGCGTTCATAATATGTGGGGCTGTGACAGCCATCATGTGACCATGAGGTAATAAGCCTATGGACTTTAAAAGGCTAAGAAGCTGAGTATGACAGATGGGAGAATGGGACAATATCTTTGATGACACTGTTGAACAACTAAAACCTACCTTAAGACAGCCTATGTCTGAAATTGTTAAACCCTGTGGTTTAAGCTACTGTTAGTAAGTTTTCTGTTATATTCATCTAAATTCATGCTACTATACATGTCTTTCCATCTTTGTTTTCCTTATAGCACTTTGCACAGGGCCAGGTTATTAATGCGTGTTGAATTGGAAACTCCCTTGCCTTGCAACATATTTGCACAAACTCTCACATGCACATTTCCACTTTACTCTACCACACAACCAATTTTCCTTCCCACTTGCTTGATTCCTAGTATTAAGATGATTTGTGTTTTTCCTCCTTCCCCTGCTGTGGAGATGGTGTATTTATTTTTCAACCATTCAAATATGAAAGCAGCTTACTGGGATAGAACGCCAACCCCAATTTATTCACGGTGTTCATTGTAAAATTATGACTTCAGAGGGACCTAGCCACACCCTCTTTAGGAGCCAAGCTTTCCCTGCTAATATGCAGGAAGCCCACCATGCTTGCTGAGCTGTGAAAATCCAGATGGTGGGAAGCAGGTGAGTAATGAATGCCATGCTGTTCCCCTTAAAATGCACACAGCTTCCCCAGGCTGACCAAATCTCCAACACTAAACAGGTTTGAATCAACCCAAGGACATGTGGGTTGATAAAGATTGCCTTTTATTCAAAACAAGTTCCTGCAACATAGAAGCCTAGAAGATAAAATTTTCCCATAGTTGGAACAAAACTTGCCTAAAGGGCAAAGGAGTCTTAAAAATTATAAGTCTCTGAGTACAGAAAAATCCAGTGGGAAATTGATAGCAGTCCAGAGTTGCCTACATGCCTGTGTGGTTTACAGTGGAATCTGCTGTCAAGGTGTTTACCATCTGTCACCCAATTTTTCAAAAAGCAGAGGAGTAATTAACTGCTCAGGCAATACAAACTCTGTCAATCATTCAGATCTATTATCCGCATGACATGGGACATCTATGGCTGACCCCAAAGTCAGCAGGACTCCAGGTCCAAAATGAGAAAGTTCTCACATCTGTGGGGAAATGGGAGTTCTTGGGCAGGCCCTGTGCTACCTGCTACCCAAACACACATTTTATGGCATCTGGCACATGTTTGGTCAGAAATTTTGCTTTGCCAGATGTTCTGAAGTCAGTAAGACATGGTATCCACTTTGTGGAAGCTAAAATTCCCCATATTTTGGGACTGGCTCAGGTATCACTTCCTTAAGAAGCCCTGTGTGACTTCTTTTAAGCCCAACACAGCTCCCTTTATTATGCAGCCTCATTGCTCCCCATACTTTGCCTTTATAAGTTATCACCACGAATCGTTAGCATTTATCACAATGATATTAGAATCATTTATATGCCTGTTTCAGTCTCTTCATTGTAAACTTCACAAGGAACTTGTTCACCACTAAACCCTCAGTGCCTAGCTGAGTCTCTTAGTATATAACAGATGCTTCTCAATCTTTTTTTTTCTATGCTCACAAGTCATCAAGCAATCGATCTTTTTTCTTTAATGGATCACTGAATGGGCACTGAAGAGAGCCAATACCAAAGTGGACCAACATATAGAGAATGGATAACCCTAAACAAAGTACCATTAATCAAAATATGTATGCTGGGTAGATGTAAACATTTACTTAAGGTGTGAAGCAAGAAAAAGTTCTCATTTGGAATAGTGAGTGTTTGATGATTTTAGAATGAGATACATTGCTCAATAAATAATAGATCTTGTCCTAAAAAGCCTTTGCAGCATTGGCAGGGATTCAGGGTCCTATGAATAACAGGAAGAGAAAGCAGATGGGTTGGGGGAGAGAGGATGTCCAGGTAGGGTCCTACTTGGGAGAGGGCATGGAGGTGGTAATAAGAAAGCCAAAGTGGATGAGCAAATACATCTGAGATGAAATGACTCGATTTAATGAACGCCTATTATGTGCATGTCACTGGGCTGGGTACCAGGGATATAGTAATAAACAAACACAACTGGTACTTGCCCTTGTGAAACTCTCAGTTAGAGGACTGGGAGGTAATGGGAGATTGGGATACAATTACAATGTTGGGGAAAGGTTGTTCAAAGATTCTGATCATAGAGATTTTTAAGTCAAAGAGTTTTTTTTTTCCTAGAGGGAAGCAGAAGTCCTTATCAGAACTCAAGGAAACACATCTCAGCTATATCCTTGCATGCAATAAATCTCTTTTATTTCTCTAAAGGACAAATTGAACACTAAATACAATGCATATTTTTGTTTAACTGTAGGTGGGCCTAAAGAAATGAATGAAGAATATGATAGGCAAGGATTTGATTTTTTCCTCCTAAAACATGAGGTCCCGATGTCAAACAAAATAAATATGTTGCTAATAGTTCACAAGGTATAATTATGTTACGATTGTTTTTCAAGGGTCTTAGCAAATAAAATGGAAAGTATTAGAAACAAGCGTGTCAATTATAATACCATGAATCACTTAGTATTTTTTCTCTTTCTCCCTCCCTCCTAGTTTCTGGCTAGGAGTTGTGGTATTTTGAAGAATATTATAAAGTATGCTCTCTTTTGGATAATATGCATATTTTAAAGCACTGAATGCAATACTGTACACACAGTAGGTAAGAGTAAAATACAGAATGAATAAACTAGTGTTGATTTTCATCAGCAGCAGGACCCAGTCTTTAATAAATATTCATCAGGATAAAGGCAGTATAGTAAATACTTACCGCTTTTATCTATTCACTGAAAATCGGATATTTAGAAAATCTATTATATTTGACTTCATGGTCATGTAGCAGTTTAGATAACAATGAATAATATTAAAACTAGAAAAGTCAGGAAAGATTTAATGTTAATAGGACATAAGGGTGATCTGGTTGCAACATCTGTCACCCCACTGATCTCCAGGGTTGATTTGGCTGATCCGGATGGCTAGGCGGCTGTCTCCTTCCTCCCTCACCACTCTGTGCATCCCTCCCAGAGCTGCACAATGGGTTGAAGAGCATGACCATCCCCAATAGAGGAGGACTGGTCTTCGGTCAAGGGTATATGAGTAGCTGCGTTCCCCTGCTAGAATCTCCAAACAACGTCTCAAGATTTAGGGTTAATTAATTCATTAATTGACCCATTTATTCACTCAACAAATGTACATTGAACACACCAACTACGTGTAAAGTACTATTCCAGATATTAAAGAAATATCAATTAAAAACAGATAAGATATCTGTCCTCATGCATCTTACATTCTAGTTGTGGAGAAAAGACAATCATCAATGAACATACTAAATTACATTGTATGTTATGTACTAAGGAAAACAAATAGAGCTGAGTAAGATGAACGGGACTGGCATTTGCAGGGAGGCTGCAATTTCAATAGGGTGGTTGTGACAGACTTCATGGGGGAGACTTGAAGGAGTGGAGGCGTTCACGATGCAGGTATCTGTAGCAAGAGTGTTCCAAAGAGATGAAACTGACAGTGGAAAGACCCTAAGAGGGAAACGAACATGTGTTAAGGGATCAGTGTGCCTAGAGCAGAACAAACAAGGGGTAAATAGGTAGGAGAAATGGGAGGTTCAGATGATATAGAGTCTTATATAACACAGCAAGGACTCTCTTACTAAAAGTGAAATGGGCACAACAATGTGAATGTATTTGATGCCACCAAACTGTACACTGAAAAATAGTTAAAATGGTAAAGTTTATGTTATGTACATTTTACAACAAAAAAGTGAAAGGGATAGCTGTTGGAAGGATACTAAGTAGACAAGTGACATGCTTTTACAAGACTCAATTTGGCTACAGTGTTGATAACAGACTGTAGAGGGCTGAGGTAGAATTGGGAAGTGTATTGAGATAATCAAGGGGAGATAAACCATGGTGTAGGCTGTGGAGGTGAAGAGAACTGGCTATTTTCTGGATGATATTGAAAGTTGACCTGTGAGGATTTGCTGATGGATTGATTATAGGGTTTGAAAAAATACAAGAATCAAGGATGATACCAAAGTTTTTGGTCTCAGCAACTGGCATGTTAGAGTTGCCATCACTGAGAATATTGTGAGTAAAGCAGGCTTTTTGGGGACCAGATGTTCGGTTTTATGCATGTGAAATGTGAGAGGTTTATAAGTACAGATGTTGAGGAGATAACTGGAAATAAGAATTTGGAGTTCAGGAGAGGGGATTGAGCTGGTGATATAAATTTGGGAGTTATTAGCATTCAGATAGTGTTTAAAGCAACAAGACCAGATGAGGTCTTGGGGAGTGAGTGCATTAAAATAAATGAAGAGGACCAAGAGCTGAACAGTAGGGCACTCCAGCATTGAAAAAGTTGGGGACAGAAGAAGAAAATCCAGGGAAAAAAACAAAGGGAATGACCAGTGAGATAATAAGAAAATCAAAGAAACGTAATGTCCTGGAAACCAAGTGAAGTTCAGACAAGTGACCAATTATGTCAAATACTGCTCATAGGCAAGCTAAAAGTTTAGAGTAAAACTTTAAGCTTAGTACTGTGGAGCTCACTTTTAACTTTGAGTAATGTATAGTTTCTTTGGGATGGTGGCCATAAAACTTAATTGGAGTAGGTTTCAGAGAGAATGGGAGGAGAGGAATTGGAGATGGTGACTATGTACAACTCCTTGAAGAGTAGCAAAGAAATGAGGTGAAAGATGGTAAGGAAAGTGGGATCAAGAGAGTACTTTCACAGTGTCATAGAAATAACAGCATGTTTATATGCTGGTGGGAAAGTTCCAACTGCCAGGAAAAAAATAACGACGAAGAAGAAAGAAGGTGGAATTGCTGAATGAATAAAAAAAAAATGTATAGATGAACAGGCCAGGAATGAGGACTGGTCACCACTAACATTTGAAATAAAATCTGTACAGGTTCAAACCCTACCCACAGCCAAAATCTGGATAGTAAGAAAAATGCTATTGAAATCTTCTCTTCATATAAGGTTTAACAGGATTCTTAAAACATTTAGTATTGCAAGAATTTCTCTCATATATTAGCATTTCAGAGATCCATGTGATTACTATGAATAAAAGACCTCTTGATTTTTTTTTGTTTCTTCCTCCTTACCTTCTCTCCCTCTCCCCTGACCTCACACCTCTTCTCTCTTTTCTGCTTTCCACTCATCTCTCCCTCCCTTCCCTTCTCCTTTTGAAGCTGAGAGCAGAAAGGACTCTGTTCTTTTAGCTACCTACTATCTGCCTACCAGGCAGAAGGCTGCTAACTCATATACACTTTAAAGTGATGAGAAATCTACTACAAGATCACTTCCACATGGGTAGGCTGACCTCCTTTTGGCCTTCCTTAACTTTCACCAGTATCCTTAATATCTTATAGAAACAAGTCTGTCAGAGTGGGGAAAAAAACCCTACACTCTCATCCTTTCCCTGTGCAAGATTTACAGACACGTTGTAAATGGCCAGACCCAGGTGATGGTGCCAGGAACTTTCCAAGTGATTTGTAGATCTCCCTTCCAGGACATCAGTCTTTAATGGAAAACTCTTTTAGCTGCACATTCCTTTACTGCAGAATGACTACAGGTAGAGAATTGCAACTGTCATAAAGAAGACTCACTGAAATTAACTAGCTATTGACTTGGTCTCAAGACATTACAGTCTAAGAGAAACACCAGCACTGCACAGTTTAGAAAAGCATAGTTTTTCTTTGAAACTACCATTTATTGAGTTGGCCTACTGCAAACCAGGCACGGCATTCGACCCTCTATATACATACACTCTCTTCCTAAATCTATAGATCCATCATCATATATTGGATACTGACTTTGGTCATGATCTGTGCTTTGCGTTTTACGTTATATCACTTAATTGTCACTCAAACTCCATGAGTTTTAGTATCTTCCCCCATTTTTCAGATGGGAAAATGGTGGCTCAGACAGGATAAATAACTTGCTCACGTTTGGAAGACTAGTCATGGAGCTGGGATTTAAACCCAATTGTAGTTCCAAAGCTTGTGTTCAGAACCTGCCTTTTTGTGGGCTGCTTCTTTTCCCTCCACCTTCTATTATTTCTTGTTCCTATTCTCTTCTGTCTACTATCTCTTCTTTTTTCTATATAAATTCTTTTTTCATCTTTCACTCACAGTTGTAGGTTTTACTTCTTAACACAGCAGAGTGTATCTTCTGGGCTCAATCTTCACTTTTCCATCATTGTCACACACTCCATCAAAGTTTAACTCCTCAGACTCTCAAAGCAAATACAATCTTTGCTGACCAACTGTTCATGCCATTTCATTTATCTAATATATTCTTGTCATTAATTGTGCCTGTTGACATCTCATTCTTTGAGACAGCATGTCCCTCGTGGGCAGGATCTTCTGCATTATTATAATCTGAGGACCTAGCATAGGGACTGGCATCTAGTAGGTTTGCAAAAAACACTTGTTTACTGACTAAATAAAAAAGTAAATACACAAATCCTTCAAGGCCAGCTCAGATGTCACCTATTCCATGAAGCTTTTCTAAGCTTCATTGATTGGAAAAAATTCCTTCTTCCTCACAACAACCGTAACTGTACTTTTACATGAGATCCATGACATTGTCACTTACACGTGTACTTGTTCTATTTTCCTAACTGAAATGTATTTCATTAAGGGCAGAATTCCTATTTTACTCAATTTTGACTCTACTAAGCACAATTAATGTTTGATGAATAAAAGAATGTAAAATCTGAACCTTTCTCTAATAATACAATTTAGCTCTTAACCTTTATTAGGAGATCTTGGACATCTTTGAGGATCCAATAAAAGCTATAAATCCTTTCCCCACAAATATGCATGTACTTATATTTGTGAAATTCTGCATCTTATTTTCATGGTACATCTGAATCTCTGGATCCCTAGTGGGATCTGAGACCATCACTCAATACTACCCTGCATTCAGACCTTTGCTTAAACAATTCTTCAATCTGGAAATTATCCTCTTAGGACTTATCCTGTTTCCCTTCCCTTCTAACACCCAGTTGAAAATTATTCTCTTCTAGAAACCAAGTAAGGATAGTTTACATTTAAAACTTCACTAACTTAGCTGGCATCTTCTTATCAGGCATGACTCATTTCTATTGGATTATGGTATGAATGTTGATAGATGGCTCAAATATACTTTGTGTATGTGTTATCTGTTTAACTAGATTATAAGTTCCCTGAAAACAGAATAATAATTATTTCTTTAGTAGAAAGCATCTTTTTCAGTACCTAGGATCTTATTCTGTGCATAGCAAACATGACATAAATGGTTCACAACTGGAGATTTAGGATTCTCATGGGGACAACTGACTTTGGGTTTATGTAATGCACATGACAGCTCTCTGCTTAGCTTAAAGTCACACATGTTCCATTTTTACCTACAACTTATTGTTATTTTTAATTGTTCATTGCTATAGGCTTATAGCCTGGGACACCTCTGAAATAAAACTAGTATTTGAGAAATCTAGTACCAAGGCCATTTTCAGAAATGCTTTCTCCAGGAATAGCAGATAGGAGAGGAGTAAAAATCAGATCACATTTCCATACCTCCAAGGACTCTATTTTTGGGGAACATTTCAAGTACTGATTCCAACAACCTAAGTTATTGCCTTTGGAGGATATGAAAAAGCTTCAAGCTTGAAAAAGTCCATAACTATTAAATGCGTTGGCAAAATTCCTTTCTTTCCAACACACACCATAGCAGGTTTCTAGCACTGACTGTGCTGCATTGTTTTCTGCAAAGTTCTTGGGGAATAAAAAATGATATGTCAATATTTTATCAGGTAACAGAAGGAACCAAACCATTAAGCGCTGAAGATATAGACTCAACACTGGCCACAATCTCAAATATACCTCCTGCTTCTTCAATTGAACTTGTATCAACAGTAAAATGTACTAGACACCATTTTGGGGAAGCTTCGGGGTAATACAATCTTTTGGTAGGTCATCACTAAGAAAACTTTGTGAACGGGCCCTTTCCTCCCTCTCAAACTATCCCCTGACCTCCCTCCTTACCATTTTCTAGCCCTACTTTTGCTTTCAGGATCTCATAAATTTCCTGCTTTCCCCCTTACTTTGGGGAAACATGCTTTGCCTAAACTACTCCCCCGTCCTCCCTTTTCCTTAGCCAACATCTCTTCATTTTAAAAAATTTCAGCTTGAACAGCAGCACTTCCTGAGAGTGGACTTTTCTGACAACCTATTTTAAAGTCTTCACATTGTTCTTTATAGCACTCTATCCTTTTTCTTTAATGCATCTACCAGAATTCATCATTATGTATATTATGTATGTTTTTGAGTGTTTATTGTTAATGTCTGTCTCCCTTGTAAGACTACATAATTCACAGGAATTCATAATTCACAGGAATCACAGCTGATTTTTTTTTTAACCAATGGTATTCCTGGCCCCTAGCCCAATGTTTGACACATAGTAGACATGCAAGCATTGTTCAATGAAAGTATGGTTTTCTAATCCTATCTCTACAAAAAATACGAAGATTAGCCTGGCACGGTGGCACACGCCTATAGTCTCAGCTACTCAGGAGGCTGAGGTGGGAAGACAGACTGAGCCCAGGAGGTTGAGGCTGCAGTGAGCTGTGATCGCACCACTGTACTCCAGCCTGGGTGACAGAGTGAGACCCCATCTTAAAAAAAAAAAAAAGTACGGTTTTCTAGAATATTTATTAATATTTGTAGCCTGATCATTTGGATTATATCCTCTGTTGTTCTTACACACACACGTATATTTGGTTTTCAGTTGAATTGAATGTAGCAGAACTATGGGATGATGAAAATTTGAAAACCAATAAAATCCACATTTGCTTCATTCTAGTTAATAAGGTCTATGCTGAGCTAATCATATACACGAAAACACATGCATTATAAAATGCACACACACCCTTCTGCTACTTAAATTCCAGCCCTTGTCTAAACCAGTCTCCACCCTTTCAATTTGCAGGAAGAAAGGCAATCGAACACCAGAGACTGGGTGGGAAGATCTTTGTATGCCAAGAAGTCTGACCCAGTGAACTATTTCAGGCACATACGCAGTTTGAATTGGATTGCCCGATCCCTGAGAAGGGATTTCTGGATTAGACAGTTCATTAGAGGCTGAGCCAGCTTCTAGGGCTTGTCGGTCTTTGCTCTGCATGCCTGGAATTAGCAAAGTGATGCAGTGAAGGCTGCCTGAGTGACAGCTGCCAGTGAGTCACATGAAATAATGGCTGAAATAGCAGCTACTCAGAGTCAACAACCACACCTGCAGCACAGAATCCCAAGACGAAAATGAGACTTGCTGTCCATTGAAAACTATTTACTGAGCACCTTCTATGTGCCTGACCTAGGACTTTGTCTTGAGAAATAATTCTAAGAGTTGATCAATAGCAGTCTTGTAATCCCAGGTTAAATTATAGCTTCCACATTTACTAGCTGGCAAATCTTGGGTTTATTATTTAACCTCTCTCTCTGCCCCCTACTTTATTTAATCTGCAAAATGGAGATGATGATATTATGTTGAGGATTATGTACATAAATTTATGCAAAGCACTTAGAATGGTACCTGACACACATAAGCACTAAATGTTAGTATAGTATTTTACCTAGAAGTAACATAATGAATGGTTAACAGAATGACTTTAGGTGTCAGAAAGATACCATTCATCTCTGTCATTTACAAGTGATGTGCCTTTGGGCAAGTTACTTGAGTTCTCTGAATCTCAGTTTCTTTATCTGTAAAATAAAAATAATATTGGTACCATTTTGGAGGGTAATTATGAGGATTAAATGAGATAAGGATGGGGAGGAGCTTAGCATGATGCCTTGCACATTGTAGCTCCTGAATATATATAATTTGTTGTTGTTGTTCCCAGTGGATCACTCATCTGGATCCCAGATAAGGCAGAGCAAGGCTCCACAGCTCCACATCATGGGACCAAATAGCCCAGAGGATACCAGTTGGAGTGGATAGGTCATATCTGACAAGCAGATTTATTTTATTTGGACTAGTTTATTAACATTGCAGTATTAGCCCACACAAAGGTTTCCAATATTTCGAATGAGTTTCTATCATCTAAAAAGTATAAAGTTTCATTTTAAACAATTGAGATTTTTCAGTTTCTTTAGAAAAATGAAGATTGGCAACATCAAGCTGGCATTCCCATATGGCTATTCCTGGCTTGAGTGGGGAAGCAGCTGCTCCCTTTAGAAGGGCATAGGTCTTGAATTTACTGCACCTCCTAACATTTCCTAGTGTACCCCCAGCCTTAGTGTCAAGTGCCAGCTCCCATTTACCCTCCTGAGGTTTTCTTCTACCTCTCTGCTTTCATCTTTTATGCTACTTTGCCTCTGTAGGCATCTGAGTTAGCAGCTGCTGGTCTTTACTGTTGAGTGGTATCCTCTGCAAACTGGTACCTCTCTACAGGGCTGCATGCAAGGTAGCAACACCTTTATCCACACAGCCTTAGGTCATTTGTCAGCACTGCAAGTGCAAGTATGGAATGAAAAAACAGTCAAAACTGCAAATGCAAGTGTGGAATGAAAAAACAGTCAAATCACAACTAAGGGCTGGCCTAACCAGTAAGCTGAGCACATCCTTGGAGGACAGCCTCTTACCCAGAAGTTGACTGCATGAATTCACTATTTACTCACCCTGAATCTTCTCCAGTTTCATTTAGACTGAGGGTAGAGGATACGGGACAAAGGATAGGGGTGCTATACAACAATACTTCAAAACTTAGTTAATCTAAAATATATCGTATGGACCATTAGTTCCTTAAGATGCTGTTTCTTGGGGGGAAGATGTCGAACATTGTTGGGAAATAGCTCATACACTGTCCCTCATCTTGGGGATTTATCTGGGTAAATATTGAGTTGTCCCATCAGAAAGAAGTTCACCCACAATTCATACATTAACAGATATTTACTAAGGACTTACAGATATTTATTAAGATTTTATTAAGGACTTGCCAGGCACTGTTCTTTTTGGTGTTGGAGATTCAGTATTGACAGTCAATATTAAATCTGAATATTGACAGATTCAGTTCAGACAATCCTGAACTCAGGTAACTTATTCTAGTGTGGAGTAAAGAAGACTTCACTCTCTTTCCAAATTTATCTGACTATAGAATGCTACTGAAAAATACTGCTTTATACATAGTGCATAGCCACTTGCAAATCCTATCTCTAGAGACTTTTCATGATAAAGGAATGATGGAGATTTTCACTTCTGTGAATACATAAGAGAATCAGACCACTCCAAAATGTTTTAGAGAAACAGATAATTTATTTTTTATTTCTTGAAAAGTCAATTAACCCACCAGGGCAGCCTTAATTTGGAAAGAACCACAGCCTCACCTGGGGACTCAGGCCTGGCTAAGTTTTCCGAGAATATCACATGAAGGGTTAACTTGACATTTACCTCCAAACTGGAGCTGTTTTTCTCTGCCTCTAATATGACCCTGTTGGAAATGTATTTGTTTTTCACTATTTAATCTTCTGCATCACCCACTGTTGATTAGATTTAATTAATTTATGTTTCTAATGAATTTAGAAACTTGCAGTGCTGTAGCAGGAAAATTTTCAGACAGCATCTGGCCACCAAATGGATTGATTACCTTGTCTGCAAAAGTCTTTCAAACATCTGGGGCCTGATTTTGTGAAACATCCAGAGGCTCTTTCAAAGGTAAGAAAACCCACACAGAAGAATCTTGAGGGGAGAAGGAGAGAAGGTGCTAGAAATAGGTAGGATTCTCTTTGATTTGCAAACCAGGATCCTGGCATTCTCCCAACATGAAATCACGTTTTGCTGCTCATTGGCACTGTTTCAATGGCACCAAATAGACTGATCTGAATCTATTTCGTTCAACATCATTGGATTCCACCAGGCCCAAGCCAGGCTGCCGCCCTGTGAGCTTCTTTGGCACTTCCTTCTATGTGGAAGCTCCCAGTGATCATTAAGGCGAAACATTTACAGAAAACATTCAGAGAGAAGCACTTTGCTCTCATTCACTCAACAAACATTTATCAGGAGCCCACTGTGTGCCTGACACTGAGCCACGCATACCTCTTAAGTAGCTCTTGCAACAACAATGCAGGATAGGTAGGTACTGCTCTCCCATTCTCATAGATGGGACCAAGTAATAAGTAAAAATAACAATAATCATTAAGGTTAACAGGAACACTACTAATATAGGATGTAGAGATATGCATACCCACACAGCAGGCTCTGTGTGAAGAACTTTACATGCATTAACTCATTTAACCCTCACAATAAAACCATAAGGTAGATGTCATTATTACTACCCCCATTTTACAGATGAGGAAACTGAGTCACTGTAAGCTTATGTTAACCCAGCTAGCCTTTGGCAGAACCAGCCTTCTAACATAGGCAGTCTAACTTGAGAGCTTTTTGCTATAAACCACTCAACTTTACTACCACCAGATACTATTTACCGAAGGCCTGCTATATGTTAGGTACTATCTTACAGCTTTTACAACATTAGATTTTAATGACATTTACGCCATATGCAGTGGATGCTATTATTCCCAGACAAGAAAACAAAAGCCTAGAAACATTAAGTAACTTGTTGAAGTCACAAAGAGAGTTAGTAAGACTTAGGCTAGGGCTTAACTCAGGTCTGCGGAGCTACAAAGGCCACTTTCTGCTTACTGAGTTATCTGCTGATGAATCAGAGAAAAAATGAGTGTTGAGAACTCAATAGCTTTCTCAAAGCTGCCCCAGGAAACAAACTAAAAGTCAGAAGAAGGCATAGCCTGGCTGCTTTGCACAGCCCAGCCCAGTCCAGAAAAGGGGAAGCTATAAAATATGCTACAAAGAATAAGAAAACAGCTTCATCTAACAGAAGTAGGTGAAAGATGTTGGAAATCTTATTGCCTGACTGGTTTTTCTGGCTCAAGTTCAAAGAGAAATGACTGACAAGCAAGTGGGTTGCCCACAGTATAAACAATAATGAAAAAGCCCGCAATGCTGAACATCTGAAATTTTTTGCAATGTTGCACAATCAGGTTAGTGCCTAATACATAGTATAAAACACAATTATATACAGTACCAGTGTTGAAGAAACCCAATTTGACATGTTTCTTGTAATAGAATATAGTTACTAAGTCTGGCCATTTCTTTTGATTAAAAAACTTATTTTCTTTGACTTCTCTCTTGTCTACTGCCACTACCTAAACATGAACAGGTCCTTGCTCCTCTTTGGGCCTTTGTATGTGCCTTTCTCTGCCTGGAACCTGGCTAATCTCTATTCATCCTCGATCCTCAGATTGTCATCTCTTCCTCCAGGAAGTCTTCCTTGACTTTCCTATTCTGGGTTAGATGTCCATTTTGAGCACAATGTATATTTCCTCCTATTATAGCATTTATTACACCATAAGGTAACTGTTTATTTGTTGGCCTCCTCATTGAGAGAGCATATGTTGGTTACCACTGTAGTCCCAGTGTATGGGTATGGTACATAATAAGTGTCCAATAAATATTTAATTGACTGGATGAATTGGAGTGAACCTCATAACAGCCTCTTTGTTGGTCTCCCTGTTTGAAACCTCTCACCTCCACACTTTGTGCTACATCCCATCAGTCATTCAGCTTTCCTTTAAACTTTCATAGTGTCATTTTAAAAAATCACTTCCCTTTGAACACTCACATAAAAGTCGGAATACTGATAATCTCTGGGCGAGGGAGAATTAAGTAAGAGTGGGCAAGAGAAAATCTTACAGAGTCCTAAAACTGTCCTATACCTTTATGTGGGTAATGGTGACATGGTTGTATACATGTATAAAAGTCATTAGGCTGAATACAAAAGAATAATGCTCGTTATTGTAAGTAATTAACGCCTCAGAATAAACACATGAATCCTTTGAAAGATCACTTGTGTTGATAGGATAAAATCCAGACCTCCTTGCCCCAGTTTTCATTGTTCTTTACTGATTGGCCCAATGGTCGATGTACTTGTTCAAACTCACTTTTCTAAAACACATGCCCTGATCTTCTAACAGGTCCTGAAACCCTTCTCACTCATTCCCATCTCTGTGCTTAAAATCATGTTTTCTTACCCTAAATGTTTATTTCTCTTCCTCCCACCTTACAAAATCTCCTCCCCCTCTTGGAGGGCCAGGACAAATTCATCCACACAAACTAAACAAATCCACAAATCTCACCAATCCCTTTTTTCTCTGAACCTTTGACTATTTTGTCTGTTTCATTCATTCATGCCAACATTTCCTGAGGACTGTAAGTTCCTTGAAGGCAGGGATGTTATCTTATTTTCAATTTTTATATTTAGGACAGTGCCTGGTACAATGGTAGATTCTCAATATATATTTGTTGTGAATATACCAAAGTCCTACTTACATGTCCAGACCCTGGGCAGCTATGAGTCTGTACAGAGATTAAAAAGGCAGGTTGTCTATGTCTTTTAGAATGAAAACATAGTGGTGTTAAGTCCATGGACTTAGGATTCCCACATGATTTCAAATCCAGGTTTTGCAACTCACTGGCTCTGTGATCCAGTGTACTCGATGGCCATCCCAAAAACTCAGTTTCCTCAGCTGTAAAATGAGGACTCTCATAGGTTTTTATTTTGAGGGTTACATGAGTATATGAACATTTATTTTATTAGTGAGATTTTATTGAATTTGTTGTTTTGCTAAATAATACACAATTCCACCCAAATAAAAGCTTATGCCCTTGATGTTATAATGCAAAGAATTCAGCATAGTGATCGACTCACAGGGAACACTGAACACATGGTAGCTATTCTTATCAGAGCTATTATAATCCAAATGTATAGTTGCGGTGAGAAAAATCTATAAATTAGGAGGTAAAAATGGAGAAAGCAAGCAGAGTGGGCTCGTTGTGAGATATATACATGTGCACACAAACACAGAGTGAATCTAATCTATAACAAATTCCTTAGGGAAATTCCATCACATCCCATTAACACGGTCCCAAAGGCAGGAGCTGGGCTGATCTTGACATATTTAATATCTTTAAAAAATTCTGAAACCATAATCATCTCAAAATGGTATACAAAAGCAAGTGTATCTGGGAGTTACATGCAAACACATTTTACCTTAGTTCTAGCTTACATAATTCTTTAATCATCATAATTCCTAGTGCTTCTCTTAAAACTTTTGACCTTAATAGGATGATTGACAGTTAGGAAAGGGAGAACACTGCTCAACAGGGTTTTGACAGTTAGGAAGGGAGAACACTGAGGAACAAGTTCTCAGTGTGTTTTTACACACTCATTTAAAAGGCAACAGTTTAATAATTCTAATTCATATATACTTCTATTCATGCGATCAATAATTCATAGAAATTCCTCAGCAGCATTTTTAGTGACAACAGAAAGGGTAAAATATTTCTTCTCTTCCCTTTGCCTTCCTTTCCTCACTTAGTCATGCCTGGAGCCTGGAGAGCACAGAATTTCAAGAAAACAGTTTCCATGGTGATTCTTCCTTTGAGTACCCGACTGTATTTTGCTCTTTCTGGAGTGAATTAATGCTTCTTATTGCTTTCATGCTAAATATATTGCAGATTAGATTTGATTTCCTTTGCAGTGATATAGTTTTATTGCGAAAATGGAAAGTAAAAACACAGCATGAAGAAACTATGTATTTCTGCCACTACACTGTCAGAAGGCTGGAAAAAAATCCGTTTCAGAAAAAAATAACCAGCCATAGGGAAATGGATGCAGGTATCTGGAAGCTAGGATATGCACGCATGCATCTAAATGTTGGAAAGCCTGCCTTAGAAGATAATGATATTAATTCTTCTATAAGTTGAAGGTGTTATAAGTAGACCATAAAACACTGAGTTACAAGACATATCGATTTTTAGTGTACTATCCTCTTCTCAGCACAGAAAATATACATCATATAGAACAAAGAAATCTTCAAACCCACAATATGGCACTTTATATTTTACTAAGGAGAGCTTTGTTTCCTACTAAAGCTAAATAACTGGCCTTCTTTCACTTGTTAAAATAGTTATGTGACCTTCCTAAGATTCCCATAGCACCCTGCATTTCCTGACATAGAATTTATCACATGTACTTACTATCCACTATGTCCGTCTTCCTCACTAGACTCTAAAAGGGCAGGGCCCATGTCTGTCCTGTTCACTGTTGTACCTTGTGCCTAGCACGGCACATGGGAAGCTGAAAATTATAACAAGAAATCTATGAAAGCTAACTGAGGCACTGAGGACTTTCTTGTAAAGCATCAGTGGGCTGGTGGGCTGGATAGAGATGGAATCTCATGTACATTATAAATACTCAAATCTTAGCAGTAGCTGTTGGTTTTGATAGTCAGTCCTACCTGGAGCCTTGATCATTACTTGTCTTTGAGGCACTAAGGAGTTAGAGGGAAGAATCCATCATGCCAGAGGAGGAGGAACAAAAAGCAGGCACCATCCTCTAAAGCCTCCTTCTCCACCACTGCTTTCCCACCCCCCAGAGCCTGGAGCCAAGCACTTACTGGGCACCAAACAAGCAGGAAGAAAACCAGGATTTTGGCCAATTTAAGCCAACTAGGAAGTATTCAGCATCTATGCCAAACTAGATATGACTGCCCTAGGTGCTGCTGAGGACAAAGAGTGGAACACAGGAATTTTTGGCTCTAGCGAGTTTACAGTCTCAAAGGGATTCTTTTGGGATTGTGCAGAAGGGGAGTATGGCCAAGTATAAACACACACACATACCCTGATTATTAACAATAGTGACAATATTTATTGAACAACCCATTAGGCACACTTCTAAGCACCACATATGCATGAACTCACTTGATCCTCATAGCAAATCTGTTTATTCCTATTATTTTCATTTGACATATAAAGAAATTGAGACTTTGAAAGGCTAGGTAACTTGCCTAACATCCTAAAACCAGTTAGTAGTGGAGCTAAGATTCAAACCCACACAGTCTAGTCCTTGAGTCAATATCTTAACAACAAAACCATTCTGAATCTCAGGCTCATGGGATCTGATCTGAGAAATCTACTTTACAAAGGATTTCCCATAGTCTCTTTTGCTGTATAAATTATCCAAAGTCACTTATGTTCATAAATGCTCCTGGGGAATCATCAGGATGCATAGAGGGCCATATACAGTTCTGGATTTCAAGAGGAAACCCAGTTCTGTGGCTATGTAAATGTTAGATTTGCATGGCTTCGTAACTAGGATACACATTATGGTAAGATTTCTCCTGGCTCAAGGAGGCGTTTCCATAAGAAGGGACAACTGGAGGATTACTGAATGCTAGGTTTCATCCTATAGAACAGACACACTCTAGTGTTTTGACACACTCTACAAAGGGGTTCTTTTGGAACTTCATTTTCTAAACTACCCTTCAGGAAATTCAAAATTGCTCAGCTGTATGCTGAATTTGATTCCACAAAAAACAATGACAAGAACAAGGTCTCATTGTATTAGCTCACAGATATTTCCCTTCATTTCAGAGTGTGGATTCCTACAGCTCTGTTAAACATTTATTTTAAAAAAAAAAGGACAGGAAGGATGTGGATGAAGTCTTAAAGGGTAGGATTATGAGAGGTGTTTTTTTTTTTACTTATTTAAAAATTGTATTTTTAATTGATGAATAATTGTACATATTTATGGGGTACAATGTGATATTTCAATATACATTTACATTGTGGATGGATTAAATAAAGCTAATTAACATAACTATCACCTCATATTTATCACCTTTTGTGGTGAGAATATTTTAAAATCTACTCTTTTAAGTGAAATAATAAACATTGGAGACTCTAGAAGGTGGGAAGGTAGAATGGGGGTGAGGGATGAACTATTACCTATCAGGTAGAATGTACTCTATTTAGATAGGTGCAGTAACAGCCTGGACTTCACCACTATGCAATATATCCATGGAACACAACTGCACTTGTACCCGTAAGTCCAAAAAAAAAATTTAAAAAAATTATAAAAAATAAACAAAATACCCAAAATCTATTCCTTTAGCAATGTTGAGATATATAATACATTATTATTAACTATAATCACCAAGTTGTGCAGATCTCTAAAACTTCTTCTTCTTGTGTAATTGAAATGTTATATGCTTTGAATGACATCTTCCCATACCCAATTGCTCCCCCTTCCCCTATCTCAACCCCCAACTCCGAAAACCAGCCCCTGGTAACCACCATTTTACTTTATACTTCTATGAGTTTGACTTTTTTAAGATTCCACATATAAGTGAGATCATGCAGTATTTGTGTGCTTGGATGGAGTTTAAAATTTTACTTTTGCTCTTTTGAGATAATTCTATTTCTCAGTTTTCTGTAATAAGCATGTATAATTTTAAATACCACAAAGTAACTCACTCACTTTAAAAAACTGTTTTATTTTCTCTGAATATGATTGCTAGGGAAACACTTACTTTTTTTTTTTAGATGCAATGATTTCCCAACAAAAGGAAAGCAAGGACAGGGAATGGAGAGATACCAATGTAGCAAAATGTTACCTATGAGATCTCAGAATCAGGAAGGGGAAAAATGTTTTCTTCTCAGTATTATCCATTCCACTGTGTGACTCCTATAAACAGAATATTTTTAAATAAGACCTTTTCCCCATGTTTAGTAATAAGAGAGATTATCACTTATTAAGCAGCAAAAACATTGAATAGGTGTGTTTATTTTTTCTCTCAGAAGAGAGAATGGGCTCAGAGATTATGTTCTGTACATGCTCAGAGTCACAGAGTTAACAGATCTCCGTGGGACTGCTGCACTCCACATCCTGTTGGTTAATACTTTGCTCTCCTGTCTTCGTGTGGAGCAAAATAATACTCCAACAGTTGGGAAGTGATATGGTTTGGCTGTGTCCCCACTGAAATCTCAACTTGAATTGTATGTCCTAGAATTCCCATGTGTTGTGGGAGGGACCCAGGGGGAGTTAATTGAATCATGGGGACCGGTCTTTCCCGTGCTATTCTCATGATAGTGAATAAGTCTCATGAGATCTGATGGGTTTATCAGGGGTTTCCACTTTTGCTTCTTCGTCATTTTCTCTTTGCCGCTACCAAGTAACAAGGGCTTTTTGCCTATTGCCATGATTCTGAGGCCTCCCCAGCCATGTGGAACTATATAAGTCCAATTAAATCTCTTTTTCTTTCCAGTCTCAGGTATGTCTTTATCAGCAGCATGAAAACAGACTAATGCAGCAAATTGGTACCAGGAGTGGGGTGTTGCTGAAGAGATACCCCAAAATGTGGAAGCAACTTTGGAACTGGGTAACAGGCAGAGATTGGAAAAGTTTGAAGGGCTCAGAAGAAGAAAGGAAAATGTGGGAAAGTTTGGAACTTCCTAGAAACTTGTTGAATGGCTGTGCCCAAAATGCTGATAGCGATATGGACAATAAAATCCAAGTTGAGGTGGTCTCAGATGGAAATGAGGAACTTGTTGGGAACTGGAGCAAAGGTGACTCTTGTTATGTTTTAGCAAAGAGACTGGTGGCATTTTGCCCCTGCCCTAGAGATCTGTGAAACTTTGAACTTGAGAGAGATGATTTAGGGCAGAAGAAATTTCTAAGCAGCAAAGCATTCAAGAGGTGATGTCAGTACTGTTAAAGGCATTTAGTTTTAAAAGGGAAACAGCATAAAAGTTCAGAAAATTTGCAGCCTGAATATGCAAAAACCCATTTTCTCGGGAGAAATTCAAGCTGGCTGCAGTAATTTGCATAAGTAGCAGGAGCCTAATGTTAATCCCCAAGACCATGGGGAAAATGTCTCCAGGCCATGTTAGAGACCTTCATGACAGCCCCTCCCATCACAGGCCCAGAGGCCCATGGTGAAAAAGTGGTTTCCAGGACTGGGCCCAGGTCCTCATGCTATGTGCAGTTTAGGGACTTGGTGCCCTGTATCCCAGCTGCTCCAGCTGTGGCTGAAAGGGGCCAACATACAGCTTGGGCCTGCGGTTTCAGAAGGTGGAAGCCTCAAGCCTTGGCAGCTTCCATGTGGTATTGAGCCTGTGGGTGCACAGAAGTGAAGAACTGAGGTTTGGGAACCTCCACCTAGATTTCAGAAGATGTATGGAAACACCTGGATGCCCAGGCAAAAGTTTGCTGCAGGGGCAGGGCCCTCATGGAGAACCTCTGCTAGGGCAGTGTGGAAGGGAAATGTGGGGTTGGAGCCCCCACACAGAGTCCCTACTGGGGTACTGCCTAGTGAAGCTGTGAGAAGAGGGCCACCATCCTCTAGACCCCAGAATGGTAGATTCACTGACAGTTTGCACTATGTGCCTGGAAAAGCTGCAGACACTCAATGCCAGCCCATGAAAGCAGCCAGGAGGGAGGCTATACCCTGCAAAGCCACAGGGGCAGAGCTGCCTAAGACTCTTACATCAGTGTGACCTGGATATGAGACCTGGAGTCAAAGGAGATCATTTTGGAGCTTTAAAATTTGACTGCCTCTCTGGATTTCAGACATTTGCATAGGCTCAGTAACCCCTTTGTTTTGGCCAGTATCTCACATTTTGAATAGCTGGATTTATCTAATACCTGTACCCCCATTGTATCTAGGAAGTAACTAGCTTGCTTTTGATTTTAAAGGCTCATAGGCAGAAGGGACTTACCTTGTCTCAGATGAGACTTTGGACTGTGGACTTTTGGGTTAATGCTGAAATGAGTTAAGACTTTGGGGGACTATTGGGGAGGCATGATTGGTTTTGAAATGTGGATACATGAAATTTGGAGGGGCCAAGGGCAGAACGATATGGTTTGGCTGTGTCCCCACCAAATCTCAACCTGAATTATATCTCCCAGAATTCCCACATGTTGTGGGAGGCAGCCAGGCAGAGGTAATTGCATCATGAGGGCCAGTCTTTCTCGTGCTATTCTCATGATAGTGAATAAGTCTCATGAGAGCTAATGGGTTTATCAGGGGTTTTCACTTTTGCTTCTTCCTCATTTTCTCTTGCCGCCACCATGTAAGAAGTGCCTTTCACCTCCCGACATGCTTCTGAGGCCTCCCCGGACATGTGGAACTGTAAGTCCAATTAAACCTCTTTTTATTCCTAGTCTTGGGTATGTCTTCATCATCAGCATAAAAATGGACTAATACAGGGAGATTAAACTTATATCATTAAAAAGAGAGGTGATCAGGGAAGCCTGAATTGGCAATGAGGAGTCTGACCAGGAAATGTAGCCAAAAGATATTCTCTGCATTCCAAGAAGAAACTGATGAGGACTTCGAGGCTCACAGTGGAAAGGGTTAGAGAGGAAGATTCAGCCGTGTACGAGGTGTGAGTTTGGAGAGAAAAACACAGATTAGATGTATCTTCCAGCTGAAGCTATGGACAACACACCAGCTGGCTCCTTTTCCAATCCGTGCTCTATCAGCTAATCCAACAATCATACTTTGTTATGCTTCTCATAAATAAAATGTTGTATGTGTGACAAAGACATCCCTGACAGGAGACTGCACTCCAAGTAAGTTAGAATGAATGGTGACAAAAATGGGATGTTTTCAGGTATATAGAATAATTGCCAGTTACTGGCACTTAAAATGGCTGCAAAATCTGTGGTACTACTGGGTACCTGATGTTTGCTGCAGCCTCAGGACTCTGATGCCTGGACTTTTTCAGAGTCTTATAGTATCCATTGGCTTTCTGTTTATAGTGCTAATGGAAAATTAAAATTATTTTGCAAGAGACCTTAACTATACTGTACTGTGAGTACTTTATGTGGCAGAGAGAAGGCCAACTTGCATTTCTGTATATTCTTCTCCTTTCCCTCTTCATTTTCCATGGCTTCCCATAGAGTTTAACTGACTAATTAAGAGCTTGGGCTTTGAAGTCAGATGGATCTGAGGGTCAAAGCACATTTCTGCCATCTATTAGCTGCAAAACCTTGGGAGAGTCAGTCACCCTCATTCTCAATTTCCTTCTCTGTAAAACAGTGAAGAAAATCTTTCCACTTTTCATGAAGGAGGTGTGCAGATGAAATGACATAATGCAAATAAAGGAGCTAGCACACTGCCTGACATCTGATAAATCCTCAATAAGTTTTAGGACAACAACAATGTGACACAACTGACAAGAATTTGGACAGAGTGGGTATGTCCATTGAATTTTTTTTGTCTTTCCTCTATGAGAAGTTTGCCATCTTATCATGGGGTCATATTAATTTCTCTATCTATATTGTTGGCTATAGCCTTTCTTTTTGACCCCAAAGTTAGAGCGTAAATATCTCCCACTAACTTGATGATTAAGATAAGGCCCAGGAACTCTTTCCTGTTTATGGTTTAAAAACAACTTTCTGTGGAGATTTTTGATGGATTGTAGGGATATTTATGACTCAGGCCTCCTGGAAAAGTCCTTGATGCTGACTCATTCATTATCCCAAGAAAGGAGGAGGCAGCTGAAATCATCACTCATTTATTCTGCTTCTAACTTATGGTGAAAGGTCAAAGGTAAGTCACTCCACATAGGGCTGAGTATGAGAATAAGAATTTCAATAACTTCTTTTGACCACAAGAGAAAACAGCATTTCTAATGCACATACATTGATAAAAATTTTTGCAAGGACCTCTTTAATACAAGTGCTATAGCACTGATAAATGATAATATTTAGTCTGAAGCCTCAGGCTTCCAGCTACCAATACACAGAAACTACGGTTTTTCCACAGAGCAAGTGAAAACCAAGTGACAGCTGATGGAACGGGTGGATGGACAAAAATAGAAAGGAGGCATGATTTGGAATTTCCACAGTGACTATGGCCTTGAAATCAGGAACAAAGGGCAATCTTGCAGAGGTATAAGAGGAAATATAAAAGGTTTCGTAAAACAAACCTGGAAGTGAATTCCAGTTGAAACCATGCTCATGGTAAAACATATTTTTACCACAAACAATAACAGCATTAATAGCACTGTCACCATCAGACTATATAATAGGCAACAAATACAACATCAATAAAATTTATTGTATGTGAAAAGCTTAGGAATATGCAAATCAATAGAAGTAACAATACTACTAAGTAACAAGTATTTGAGTACTTTGTGTCAAGTGCTCAGCTACAAACTCTAAATGCATTTTTTCATTTACTCCTCAAATAGCACTATGAGATTGACTCTACTTCCATATAGACTGTAGCTGGGGCACTCCAGGCTTATAGACTTTATACAACTTGTTCAAGACCACACAGTTAATGAAGGAGGCTGATTCTAAAGCCCATCTTCTGCTATTGCTGCTTCAGCAAAGTTGTGTTGAAAACAATGCTATCTATTGGCCATAAATTACTGATACACACTCGCGGCAAAAATTATTTTTACATATTTAACATTATTCTTGGCTCTAGATACAGGATATAGGGGAGAATATGGGCCGAATTTAGACTTCTAGGTCACCATGAACTCTCAGCATCACTTCCTTTACAAATGTAAATCAGTGGGAGGTGCTGTTCCCGCAATCTGGTTACTCATATTCTTCCCTAAATATGCAAGTAACCCACTCAGTGCAAGTTATGTGGGAACATGGGATAAAACTTCCAGTATTTCCAAAGTACAGGGCTTGGTGGTCAAAAAACAGTGGCAGTATGGGACTGCTAAATGTTATTTGGTGCAATGCCAACATAAATAGTTTTGCAGGATATAAAATTAATTGGGGGTGAGGGGCTTCTTCCAGTTTCAACACAGCAGATACCCCAACAGAACTACCCTTGGCCCGTATTTTAAATAAATGAATAAGCTCTCTAATTATAAATATTCTAAATGAGTAAATAGAAGACTACCCATTAACATTTGGCTTTCAGTAAGAAGTATGTGAACTAATACAAGTAGACTTGCTAAAGCTTGAGACTAGAGAGAGAAGATGACAGGATACTGAATTCCCATATTAAAGTTGTTCTAAGCTTGGGCTAGAGCTTTAGACTAACCTCCCTCCAAGTCTAGAATTGGCAACCAGTTTGAGAAGGTCATAAGTAGATCTGGGGCAAGGAAAACAAAACCACACACAGACACACACAGACACACGGACACACACACACACACACACACACGTCATTTATATGGTAGCATAGGCTATAATTACTATCATGGGTGAATTCAGCTTACCAGGACCCTACTCAAGGTCTTTGCAATATATGTGCTGGAAAGTACTGATTTTGTATTGAATTTGAGTCATGACAATAATAGCAGCAGCAGTAGTAGTGGTGGTGGTAGTAATAGTAGTGGTAGTAATAACAGCTAATATTTATTGAGCATTTCCAGGAATTGTTTTAAGTGCTTTACATATATTACCTCATAGGGTTGTTGTGAAGATAAAATAATGAGTTAGGTTGTTTTTGTTTGTTTGTTTGTTTGTTTTTTTTTTTTTGAGACAGGGTTTCACTCTGTTGCTGAGGCCAGAGGGCAGTGGCATGATCACAGCTCACTGCAGCCTTAACTTCTCTGGCTCAAGCAGATCCTCCCACCTTAGCCTCCCAAGTAGCTGGGACTACAGATGCACGCCACCATACCTGGCTAATATTTTTATTTTTTTGTAGAGATGGGGCCTCCCTACGTTGCCCAGGCTGGTCTTGAACTCCTGGGCTCAAGAATTCCTCCTGCCTTGGCCTCCCAATCTGCTGGGATTACAGGTATGAGCCTGGCCATTAGCCATTTTTAACAGATGGAGAAACTGTGTTAAATGCCCTGTATACAATATCTCGTTCAGTTCTCATAACTACCTGTCTACTTTATTATTCCCACTTTGTAGGTGAGGAAACTGAGGCACAGACTGGTTACTTACGGTCCTACAACTCAATAGGTTCAAGAACTGGAATTCACTTCCAGGTTTGTTTGATTTCAAAGCTCATGTTCTGAACTGCTACATTACAGTTTTGGTACCAGTATTACCCCTCATCCTGGCCATATTCCAGACACCCCACCCCCTGGCCATGCTTCTCTCTCCCACTCTGCCTGTCCTCGTGAGACTGAGATGCAGCATCTTTCAAACTAAGACCCTCTGCTGTCAAATTGGATAAAATCAATGTCTACCTCAAAGTGCTGGTGTGACAACCAAATCCTATAATGTATAGAGAGGATTTGCATGGTACCTTCCATATAAAGACCTGATGATTCTTATGTTTTGGAATTCTATTAGACTGGTGCCAAAGTAATTGCAGATTTTGATGGCAAAAGCTACAATTACTGTTGCACCAACCTAAATCATCACTTTTATTACCCTCCCCTTTCTCTGCCAATAGCATTTCCTTCCAGGGATCAGAAGGAAGCTGAGGATGAATTTCTCTAGAATAAGTAAGAAGGCCAAGGGTTAATGTGTAAGAGATGAACTGAGCTAGATGAGAGGAAAAGGAGAGGTGGAATTGCTTTGAATTTCATTGCTAGGAACCGTGATCTTTTTTATTATTTGTATAAATCACTTGGCTGTGAAGACACCACAGGCCAAGCCTCCGAGTGTGCCGATGATAATAAATTGGGTAGCACAATAAATAACAGGTAAAACCAGGCTGCCAAATGAAGCAGGATTTAGATCATTTAAATCCCAGGCTATGAGTTGTCAAATCCAGTTTAATACTGATAAGTGTGGGATAATAACTTTTAGCAAACAGTCCCCTCCCACCAAACCCCCCCCCCCCCCCCCCACAATCCTTCTACTCTCTTCTCCCACCCCTTGCAAACAGACAGAGAACCCTGAGGGGATTTGCAGAATGAAAAGGGATGGTATATACTGACCAGATATGAGTCCAAGTTATTACATAATAATCCCAGAGCCTCAGCTTGGGCTGAGAGCAAATAGGAAGAGCTAATAGAACGCTGCAAGGTTCGATTAGCTGCAAAGGAGATTCTAAATCAGAGCAGGTTTTATATGATTAAATTGGATGGGGGAAAAAAGAGTCTCACACTCGGGTATAATGGAAAAGTGGAAAGGATAAGGGAAATATAAAACCATGGACATTGCTGGAATGGCTATGGAGTGGCCTGAGGGTAGAGTCAACGCTGAGGGACACTTGTCAAAACAAGAGACAACTTAGTCAGCAGTTCTCAGTAGCTGTGACTGTTCTTACAAGACTCACACCCACATTCAGAGATATAGCAGCAGGATCCTACCTGATGACACTGTAATTTCAGGAATAAAGAGTCATCTATTGCTCGATTTGATGATGATGATGACCTATTTCATTCATTCAACAAGTATTTATTGAATACCAAATATGTGGTGGGCATTATTATTTATGATTACATAAAATAGACTGTGATGGTGACTGATTTAGTTTGGCTGTGTCCCCACCCAAATCTCATCTTGAATTGTAGTTCCCATAATCCCCACATGTTATGGGAGGGACCAGGTGGAGATAATTGAATCATGGGAGCAGTTTCCCCCATCCTGTTCTTATGACAGTGAGTTAGTTCTCATGAGATCTGATGGTTTCATAAGCAGCTTTTCCCTTCACTGGGCACTCATTATTCTCCTTCCTGCCTCCATGTGAAGAAGGATGTGTTTGCTTCCCCTTTTGACACGATTTTAAGTTTCCTGAGGCCTCCCCAGCCATACTGAACTGTGAGTCAATTAAACCTCTTTCCTTTATAAGTTACCCATTCTTGGGTATGTCTTTATTAGCAGCGTGAGAACAAACTAATACAGTGACAATAACTAACAACTGAGCGTTATGCCCTGCCACATATTTTACATGCATTTGCTCCTTCAGTCATCACAGAAATCTTATGATCTAGTTATTATTATTACCATCATTTTAAAAATGAGTAAACTGAGGCCCGGAGAGATAACTAACTTGCTCCAGATCTTGCAGGAAGAAATGATGCTGACATCCAAACCTCATATATCTAAAGCCCATCTGCTTTAACATGCCTCCAAATGAAGAAGTGAATCATAGCAGCCATTGTAAGTCTTGAGGACATCTCTGCCAGCTTCTTCCCAGCCCCCAGCACCACCCCCTTTCCTAGGTGTGTACATGGGTACATCCCACAACTGGTATTCGAACTAAAGTGAATGAGAATGTTCTGACTCCGGTGTAATCTGTTAATTACTATTAATACCACCATGAGGGCACAAAAGCAGGATTGCAGCTTTGTATTTTCATCCCTGCTCAGTCACTACCTAGTGGTATACATTTCTGGATCACCTTTGGCATCTCTAGTTGGTTCTTTTTAGAACCTATAACATACATTTACTCTCTAACCCAGGACTGTTCAATAGAAATAATGTGAGCCATATATAATTTTTAATTTTCTAATGGTAACATTTAAAAAATAAAAGCAGGTAAAATTAATCATATATAGCATTATATTTAACTCAATTTATTGAAATATCCTTTTAACATGTAATGAATACAAAATATTACTAAGTTATTTTACTGTCTTATTTTCATGCTAAGTCTTCAAATCCTGGTGTGTATTTCATACTTACAGCACATCTCAATTTTGACTAGCCATATTTCAAGGGTTCAGTAGCTACTGGGGACTTCATACTGGCAGAGAGCTTTAGCTGCACTGTGAATGTTCATTGACTTGTTCTGATTAGATTACAGGAGCTGTGCCTTCTAGTAGTATTTATTGGGTGTCTACTTCATGCAAAGACCTAGAGTGGGCATTTTGATACATATTATGCTTCATCTTGCCAGTAGCTTTCCAAGAAAACATTGTTGGCTCCACATTACAGATAAAGAGCCTGAAGAAAGTGACTGGAAGCTCCAAGATTGTAGAGAGTATTTACTTTTACCTCTTTAACACTTAGCACATTGCCTTGCACAGAGCATGATTCAACAAATATCTATGGAATCAATGGAAGGTTACTTGTCAAACCTGCAGAAGAGCTGGGATTTGAATCAGGTATGCCTGATTTTAAAGCTTGTACTTTTTGATCCATTCCACTTTTTTTTTTGCCACATTAGTAATATACTAATTTGCCCCTAAGTAATATACAGTGAAGAATAAACAATGCTTATTTAGTATATAAGCCTTTTATCCCAGTGAAAAAATTTATAAATGGGAAACTCCAGTCAGGTGTTATATTTATGGTGGGTGTCACCGTCTTCTTTCAGTGTATTTGGTTTAACAAATGTTGTTGGAGGCCAGGTGTGGTGGCTCACACCTGTAGGCCCAGCTACTTGGGATGCTGAGGTGGGAGGATCACTTGAGCCCAGGAGGTGGACATTGCAGTGAGCTGAGATCACGCCACTGCACTCCAGCCTGGGTGACAGAGTGAGACCCTGTCTCAAAAAAAAAAACGTTGTTAGAAACCTACTCAGACCTGGGGACTATGTTCGACCTTGAAGGTACAAAGACCATCAACACATGATTGTCACTCTCAGTGTGGTTTGGAAGATATGCCAAAGAGTGTTTAGTACAGTTAGGTGATATAAAAAATCTTAGCTTCGGGCTGGGCGCGGTGGCTCACACCTGTAATCCCAGCACTTTGGGAGGCTGAGGTGGGCAGATCACGAGGTCAGGAGATCGAGACCATCGTGGCTAACACGGTGAAACCCCATCTCTACTAAATATACAAAAAATTAGCCGGGCGTGATGGCGGGTGCCTGTAGTCCCAGCTACTCGGGAGGCTGAGGCAGGAGAATGGCATGAACCTGGGAGGCGGAGCTTGCAGTGAGCCGAGATCATGCCACTGCACTCCAGCCTGGAAGAAAAAGTGAGACTCAGTCTCAAAAAAAAAAAAAAAAAAAAAATCTTAGCTTCACAGAAAAACTAGTTGGAAGTGACTTTAAACGTCATCTTATTTTATTCATAATTTGGTACTAAATTACATACTAGCAAGATTTCACCTGGGGAACTCTTGTATTCCCAACAGTAGGTTCTTGAAAGGAGGGAGAAATACATCTTTACTCCCCAAAGTATTTTGCACAGTGTTAAGCAAATGACGGTTGAACAACTCCTAGTTAACTGCCCTCAGCTCTGTGTCTCCTTCTGTGTGTACCAAGGAACCAAGAGTCAGATTCCTTATGGGCAGAAAGCACCTTGGTCAGATGTCGTTAAAGTTCTAATTATAGACCATACTTCTCAGGGAGGATATAGGTAGGGTTCTTTATTCTAGCTTATACTAGAGAACAATAAAACTAATTATATTGAGGGTTTTTTAATCAGATTAATTCATAAATTAATTCAAATATTTATTAACTATTAGTCATTAGTTGGTGTGATTAGAACTGTGAATATGATAGTCCCTGCCATTGAGGATATTACTGTCTGGTGAGGGACACAGACTAATGAAGACATATACATTGTAATATAATACAATAGGAATTAAGATAAGGATAACATCTAAGAAGTGCATGTATTTTTTTTTAAGAGACAGGATCTCACTGTGTTGCCCAGGCTGGAGTGTAGTGGTGTGATCGTGGCTCACAGCAGCCTTGACCTCCTGAGCTCAAGTGATCCCCCATCCCCTGAACCTCTTGAGTAGCTAGGACTACAGGTATAGACCACTGCACTCAAATAGTTTTTATTTATGTAAAGACAGGGTCTCAACTATGTTGCCCAAGCTGGTCTGGAACACCAGGGTTCAAACAGTCCTCTTGCCTTGGCCTCCCAAAGTGCTGGGATTACAAGTGTGAGCCACTGTACTTGGCAAGAAGTGCATCTAAATGGAATTTAGAGAAATTAGGGGAAGCACCGTGGACAAAGCATTCCAAACCTAGTGTTAAAAGACAAATGAGAGTCAGCCTGGCCAAAGGGCAAAGGATGGGGAGGAAAGAATGCCAGGGGTGGGGGACAACTCATATGAAGACTCATAGAACATAGTACATTTGGGGACCAAGAGATTTCAATGAGACGGAAGCATGGAGTGCCAGGGCTAGGCAAAGGAAGGACACATGTACAGAATATATTAGAGAAGTAAACTTGAGGTTCATGAGGAAGGTCTTTGTGCATGATAGGAAGAGGATGCATCAAAGATTTTAAGGAAAGAAGCCACAATTATAATTTAAGCACATTTTACTCTAGCCCTGCTGCGTTTCATGTACTTCTCACATTCCATGATCACTATTTATCCATCTGCTTCCATTTCTATCCTGAGATCCTTAAAACAAGGGCTCCTATGTTTCTCTTTGTATCACCAGTACCCCAATGCAGTGCCTGCTACATACTTGATGCTTAATACTTATTTTAATGAATAATGTCTGTGGGAATCCTTTGTAGATTTGAGGGAACTCAGTCTGCTGAGGACATATTACCAGGGAGTATCCTTAACCTAGATTCCTTGGACCTCTTGAAAATACTTGGAAAAATGTGGGTGCCAATACGTGCATTGGTTTTAGGAGTGAGGGATTATCATTTTCATCAGATTCTCAAAGGAATCTAAGACCTCACAATGATTGCAAAGCACTGAATAAATGGGGATCCTTGGGAAATGTAGTTTGGGAGCCCTCTCTAGCTAGAAAAGACTTCTCAGAGGTGAAATGCTAAATGGTGGTTCTCACCAAAGGTAGAAAAATGAATAGGTGAAATGTTGATGTGACCTAACTTTTTCCAAGTGAAACAGGTGTACAAGTGATAAAAGAGAGCAGCTCTGTGGTGACAAGATAATGTTTCCAAGAAAAGAGAAAAGAATCTTGGAGATGATGGGCAATTTCCCTTATGTCTCCTAAGTTACTAAGAGCACCTGATAGTTAACCCAGTCTTTAAAGAAGAGTGCTCCAGGTAGAGGTGTAAATAAGGAGCTTTGAAACCACCATGGGAAGAGGCTGTTGTAAATGAAGGGCTCTTGGAGTCACAGAACTCAAAGAAAAATTGTTACCTCTGGAAGAAAAAGGTCTTATGGAAGCTACCTCCCTCTTTCTTTTCCATAAATTTGGGTCTGCCAAATTAATATTTTAAAATGAGATCACACACACACACACACACACACACACACACACACACACACACACAGATAAAAGTTCTTGATGGATGCCATTAAAATATATAGGGTAATTCCATCTCAGTGCTGAAAACCTGATGATTTTTACTCACACTGTCTGATTCTTTTTTCACAATGAGCATATTTTTTCACAGATGAACATGAAAAAAAATTCCATTTTGAAAAAATGATGGTAGGATAATAATGCAAAAATTAGTGTTCTAAAAGAAAGAAGATCATAGGAGAGCAGAGTGCTGCTCAAATTGTGTCTCATAGGCCACGAAGCTCACAATCACCAAAGGAACACATTAAAAATGCAGATTCCATCCCAGCTACTCAGGAGACTGAGGCAGGAGAATCACTTGAACCCAGGAGGTGGAGGTGGCAGTGAGCTGAGATCGCGCCACTGAACTCTACCCAAGTGACAGAGCAAGACTCCGTCTCAAAAAAAAAAAAAAATACAGATTTTTGGGTCCCACCCCAGTTCTACTGAATCAGATTTTTTAGGAATGGGGATCTAGGCATCCGCAATTTGAAAAATTCCCCAGGTAATTCCTATGCTTATCACAGAGATTTTGAAAAAACCTCGTTGATAAGGATGGAGTGCATGCAGTAAGGAAGGTTCTTGTCTAGCAGGCAACCCCCCTTTCTCCATGTACATATGTGCCTTGGACACTAAGAGAGTACAGGACAGAGATGAGCTTAATACAGTGTCTTAACCTAATGGAAACTGATTTTTTTCACCTTCTAAAACATTTTCTTATACATTAAAAATGTACTTATAATCTGAAGTTGGACATGTTGGTGTCAGGGGAAGGTATAAATTATGAACTGACAGTGCTGCATATTCATACAAATCCTGCCTTTCTAGGAGTGGAGGGTGAAACACTCCTGGTGTCCTTGTAGATGGCATGCTTCTTGGACACCTAAGGATTTTTCTACTCTCTCACCCCTCTACAGGGCAAATGGGAATCAATAGCTAGGGGTATAATATGAGGGGCGACCGCCTCTCGGGACGGGAGGACAGAACTCAGAGCTCCAAGAATCATGCCATCTCAAGAAGGACTGCGTCACCACCTGTCAGGTTTGTGAGAGCTGCCACTCCTGCCTGTGCTGGGAGGCCAGATTCTGATACTGACAGTACACAATTTTAGGCCACATAACTTTTAATGTAGTCTATCATGTCATATGTGATACATCCTTGAATGTCATCCTAAATTATTTTTGAAGCAGAGTACAGTAAAAATATTCTGGTTCAACAAGTCTGTTTTGACAGATCGATATTAGCCTAGTATCCAAATATAAACAGGTGAACTGAATGCTGTTTCTATGCCTTTAGGTAAGAAATTATATTTGTGTTTGTGTAGGAAGACTCGTCCGGGTCTTGGGATTTTCTTAATCGAGCCCATTAGATTATCTTCTTGTAATTATCTCAGGGGCCAATCTGTCTATGTAATGGGCTCTGGAGGAATCAAACCTTCACGTTCTTACAAAGGAAAATGTTGTGTATGTGTCAGAAAAAAATGTTTTGAAGAATTACTGGCTAACCATCTCAACAGCCGCCGGGGGGAACTTTGCTGTGATACTGCAGGAAATTGTTGGATTTGAGACTATATTGCTCCAAAGGGTATTTCTTTTTTTGTGGGCTTTTTAATAAATCTAAAATGCGCATGATGCCTGTGATGCAGGGGACTCCACACCAACTGCCTGCTTACTGTATGAAAGGATACAAAAATCTTACCGTTGGAGAGACTGCCAACACTCTGGATGGCTGGGGTTTAACTAATGACTAGCTATGCTGCTTCACTGGATTGGGCTGGCCAGTTGTTCTGGATCCTTTTACCTGAAACATTAATGTCTGAATATGGTGGCTATGCCCAACAGTTCATCATTACTTGAAGACATTCACACTATGCATTGATATTCTGATTTCTTCACCTCCCTACTTTTTTCTGTTTTTGCGAATTTTTAATTCTCTGCAGGGTAGAGAATAGATTTATAGTAAAAAGGAAACTATGAAAAGCTAAGAAATAATGAAGATATAATAATAAATGATAATAATTATTATGGGTTGAATTGTGCCCTCCCAAAATTTATATGAAGTTTTAACCCCCAATATCTCGGAATGTGACTTTATTTGGAAATAAGAGTCATTGCAGAAGTAGTTGCGATGAGGTCATTAGGGTGGGTCCTAATTCAATATGACTAGTGTCCTTATAAAAAGGGGAAACTGAAACACAGAGATGGGTATGCACACAGGGAGAATAGCACATGAAGGTGATGAAGGCGAAGGCAGAGATGGGGTGATGCATCTGCAAGCCAAGGACTGCCAAAAATTGCCTAAAGACCACAGGAGGCTAGGAGAGGGGCCTGGAACTCTTTCTCTGTCATAGCCTTAGAAGGAAGTAACTTTGCCAACACCTTGATCTTGGACTTTTAGCCTCCAGAACTGTGAGACAATACAGTTCTGTTATTTACACCACCCACTTTGTGGTACTTTGCTATGGCAGCCCTAGCAAACTAATATAGTAATACACAAACCAGGTCCTATGCTAAGCACTTTGCTTATATCATTTTACTCTCTTTAACAACAGCCTTTTGGTCTGAAGATTGTCATAAATGATTGATGGGTGGAATGGCTGGGTGGGTGGAAGAAGAATTCTTTTTCTTCCCTTTTCACCATTCAAATAGGATTTTTCAACATATGCTGGACTGAAAGGACTTGGGCAGTGATGCTGGATTTATATATTCCCTTCATGTGTGACTTCACCAAAAATTTATAAAACTATCATGTGAGGCTAAAGGAAGGCATATTCAGCACTCCCTTCACTTGTGGTACATAAAATATATTCTTTACAAAAGAAGGAAAAGGTGAGGTGGCTGCTACTCACCTAATGAGAAGGAATTGGGATTATTTTCCCCAAGCTTCCTTTCAATAGGCCCTTTGCAGTATAAGAAAGAAAACAGGCACTAAACTCTAAAGGAGAAACTGTTACACCAAGTCGTAAGCTAAAATGTGCCTCAAATATGGCCACAAAATCATTGAGCAAATATTGCTGCCAATCAACCTGCCTCCATAGTGGGTGGTTTACAGCCAGGATTACCAAGATTAAAACTAGGACCAATGACATGCAAAAGTGGGCCCAACTGACCTTATTGATTATTTCCCACTGAGAGAGAATCACAGGTTAGCAGGCAGAAATCAATTCAACTGCATTAAGTTAAGCCAAGTGTAGATTTATTCATACTGTGCCTGGAAATTATAAAGTGGCAAAAAATATTTAACTATACATAGTATACATACCAACTTACAAATATATCTTTACCATACATAGATGCTTGCTCCTTCCTCCTTTTCATAATATTTAAAAATCTGAAATAAAATATAGAACATAAGGCTGTTCCTACGTTTCCTCCCACACCATCCCCCGCCCCCACCCTTTTAAATAAAAGAGGTTATTTGTGAATGCTCTTAACATGGCTACTTCAGCCACACCCCAGATTTCAGGATGGAGTGGCAGAGCAGATACAGATATGTCTCTGCAGCCAAAGAAGCAATGAAAGTTATTTGCTCTTGAGGAAATCATCATTTTTGGCTTTTTAGATGAAAGGAACTTGGCCCTTAGGCTTCAGTGCACCGTGGGGAACACAGAATTCATTCTCTTTCCTCCTCCAGTGACAACACACAGGCTGGGACTGAAGAAAGCTTTCAGAATGAACAATGGGTGGAAAACACTGCCCTTCCAGCAGTGAGAAATGTGAAATTCCACTCCTACCCTCACATGTGTCACCAGGGAACCATCCTGTGTGCTCCATCAGCACTGGGATATGAGCCAGGCAATCATTTGTACTCAGGGACTCAGCCTTAACCTAAAAAATCATCAGAAGTGCCTAAGAAGGGTTCCTCCTCATTCCTCATATCTGAGAAACAAAGAACAACACATTTTACTGCAAGAAATTGTTTGTGGATCTGATTGAGAATAGCTTAGAGCTTGCTTTTCCTTTAAGCAGGCTATCTACTTCTTATTCTGCCTAGCCAGCTAAGATATTTATCTCCTACTTTCATGGTCATTCACAGCCACCCAGAACTTTCAAATGCATTGCTCAGGGCCTCTGGGGGTGGCCTGTAAACCAACAAAAATACTTTTATCAAACACACCATAGAGATCAGGCAGTTAAGAGACCAAGAGTCAAATTTATATTCAGTTTAGAATATAAATTGTCCCATTCCCAGTTCAATGGGAAAACACATAATTGACCAAAACCCTTTAGTTGCTCAAAGCTGGGCACTGTGGCAATAGAAGAAACCTGTGCCTTTGCAGCTCAATGTCAGTTGTCTTGACTCATTTTCCCCCAACTCTAAAATGTGCAGAGAAAGACAGACAGAGAGAGAGAGAGAGAGAGAGAGAGAGAGAGAGAGAGAGACTATAAGCATGGAATGATGTGAAGAACACTGGGTCAGCCAGTGGGCCTGAGTTCTTATCCTAGTTCTACCACTTGGCAACCCTGTGCCCTTGAACAAGCTCTCAACTCTAAAATGTGGCAGGATTTCAATCAATATTCCAAGATTTTGAGATTTTTGGCCATAAAAATGGGATCTAAAAAAGATCTGATTTGCAGGGTTGTTATGGAAGATCTAGAAAGAAAACAAATATATCAGCATTTTGTCAGCTGTTAAGTGAAAGATGAATGTTAGTTATTGTCATAGAGATAAGAGAAAAATCTTTAAGAACTTATTATGAGCAGCCTGGCACAATTATTAGAGCCCTCTAGATTGGTAAGTCACAATCTCTTTGAACTTCAGTTTCCCCACATAAACTGCTTGCCTTCTGGCATGAAGAGAAAATGAGGTAAAGAAAGTATGCTTTAAAATGATAAATTGTCGGCCAGGTGTGGTGGTGGCTCACGCCTGTAATCTCAGCACTTTGGGAGGCCAAGGTGGGTGGATCACGAGGTCAGGAGATCAACAGCAGCCTGGACAACATGGTGAAATCCCATCTCCACTAAAAATACAAAAATTAGCCAGGCATGATGGTGCATGCCTATAGTCCCAGCTACTTGGAAGGCTGAGGCAGGAGAATTGCTTGAACCCAGGAGGCGGAGGCTGCAGTGAGCCAAGATTGTGCCACTGCACTCCAGCCTGGGCGACAGAGCGAGAAAAAAAAAAAGATAAATTGTCCTAGAAATGCAAGTAATTGTTATCTAGAGAACTCATTTTGACTTTTGGCATTATGATGCACACACAGTTAGTTCTTGGCTCAATGACAGATTTTAATTGGCCTGGCTATGAAAACCTTATAGCGCTATTATGTGCTACACCTGTGATGGCCATGCAGTGTGTTAATCAAGACAATTAGGTTGGGGACCCAGAGAACGGCTTTCCACCACTGTGCATAATCCTCCTCACTTTGAAAGGGAAATTAACAGCTGCTTTATGGTCTCTCATATTATCTCACTTTCTCGGAGAGAGATCCCAAATCAGATCCACCTTGACTAAACAACACCTATCACTGGTGCATGGGATGACACAACATCTGTATTAACTTTGACTTTGAAACAGCTTTCGGACTGGGAGTTTAAAAAAAAAAGCCATATGTAGCAATCATTAGACAAAGCAGCCACTGGGTGACAGCCAGAATCAGAGGCCAGAAAGTTGATCTCTTTCAAGTGACATATTCCAGAGGAGAAAGGAACAGGAGGATGAGCAGATCAATTTAGCTCTCAAAGTATTTATTCTCTAGCCTGCAAAAGGAGAACAGGGCTTCCAGGACGACTCTGTCTGCTCCTCAATTTCTCACTGCAATCATAAAATCTTTTGGAATTTTCTTCCTTGCGCTACCCCTGCTATCCCCATTTCTTCTAAAAAGCATGAGAAATGTATTTTGTTGTTTGGATTTCTTTTCACTCTTGGGCAAAGCTGCTTGAACTGATAATTAGTGATTTTAAAAAGCAGCACATCTAAATGGTGGCTATTCACTAATCATAACATTCTGAGTTTACATGCATTTATCTTATCAAATGCTGTGAGATAAAGGTGCTGTAGGGATATTTAAACTCCCATTATGCAGATACCAAAACTGAGGCTCAGGAAGGCCAACCTAACAAGTTCATATGGCGAGTCTGAATTTTCATTCGGTCTCTTGGTTCCAAGGCTTTTCCATAACATCGTGCTGCATATCATCTGTGGAGGAAGCATTATTCAAAGGCTAAGGACTAGGCTCAATTTATTTCTGTGGCTCCAGTACCTACAACAGTGCTTGTCACCTTCTAGGTGCTTAATGTGGAATTAAATTTTAAGAGGAGCTTCCCAAATTGCTTAATATCTTTAGAATACCAGGAAAAAAAAGGTCCAGTACCCCATTCCTAATCATCCTCTGCCATCGCTGAGTCAGAAAAAATGGCTCTTGTCTCTCAATGGTAGGCAATTTAGCTGTGAGACCATCCTGGGGACATGGGTGTAGATAGAAGCAGATGGATCATGCCAACTGGAAAGATCCCAGTAGATCAGCTTTGGGCCTTAGTCTACTTTGCTTTGCTCTGGAAGAGGCCAAAATGAACTGTTCAACCTGTAATTCCCAATTTATGCACCAAAGCACTCCAGGGCATCATGGCATACTCACAGGGATGCTGCAGGATATTTTAAATTTTGAGTGAACAATAGTGATATGAAACCTCTGTCAGATAATGTGAGAATGAATAGCATGAGGGAACTTACCACTTCAACATTAGTACATAGTATATTCCCCTTAATTACAAAGTATTTTTGCAAAGCTGGAGTTTTGGTAGTTAATATAATTAAAAACAAGCACTGCATCAAAATCAATGTGGAGCAGATAATGAAGGTGACAGTATTCAATCTGATTCCAAGGTTTGGGAAGTGGTACAGACTATTAGGGACACATAATTCCATTGTAAGCAATTGTAGTTAAGAATGAAATAAAATTATTTCTTCAATTTATGTTACTATGTTTTCAAACAGTTACTACATTGTTAGTGCAAACATACTTATTAAGTAGTTTGAACCTAACTACTTAGTAAACAGAACAGTTGTGAATTTTTTTTTGGCCCAAGAACAGCATGAAAAAAATTAGGACGATACTAAGGGTGATATGAACTGAGGTACTTGGGGAACCTCTGTTCTACACAAAGCATGGTTTAACCCGAGATGTTCCAGGGCTGAACCTGCCTCTGGACTCTCTATGTGGTACAGTGACAGCCACAAAAGCAGCTCCCATCTACTGAGCTCTTGGCCAAACACAGGCGAGCTCTTAAGCATTGTAACTGCATGACCTCATTTAATCTCCAGAGCACTGTGAGCATGGGTCTTTTATGATCCCCATTTAACAGATGAGTAACCTGAGGCCCCAAGAGGCTGCCCATGGTCATTTAGCTAGTAAGTGGCGTAGCAGGAATTTAAACCCATGGCTGGTTGATTTCCAAAGCTGGTACTTTTTTTTTTTTAGAAAAATTAAGCTTTTAATTTTGAGATTCACATGCAATTGTAAGAAATAATAGAGAGTTACTATGGAACATTCACCCAGTTCCCCCCATCACAATGGTAACATTTTGCAAAACTATAGGACTATATCACAGCCAGGATCTGACATTGATACAGTGGAGATACAGACAATTTCCATCACTATAAAAATCTCTCCTGTTGCCCTTTCATAGCCACAACAGTTTCCCTCCAGTCCCCACCCTTTCCTTATCCCCTGGCAACCATTAATCTGTTCTCCATTTCTACAACGTTCTTGAAATGACGAAATCATAAAAACGGAGAACAGATTAGTGGTCACCTGGGGTTAAGAAGAGGTACATCCAATAGTACATAAGCTTTTGGAATTGGCCTTTTTCCCCCTCAATATTTTCTGGAGATGCATTCAGATTGTTGATTGTATCAATAGCTCATTCCTTTTTAATTGCTGAATAGTATTCCATGGTACGGACATACCACAGTTTGATGTGCTATTCACACATCTAAGAACATCTGGGTTGTTTCCAGTTTTTTGGTAATTATGAATAATGCTGCTATAAACATTGTGTACAGGTTTGTATATAGGTTTTTGTGTGCACATACATTTTTTTATTTTTTAAAGACAAATACCCAGAGGTGTAATTCTTGGGTCATATGGTATTATAGTTTCATGTTTAGGTTTTTAAGAAATTGCCAAGTTGTTTTCCAGAATTTTTTCCCTAGAATATTCAGAAGGTCCATTTTACATTCGTATCAAAAATATATGAATGATGGACTTTCTCTGCATTCCAGCACTTGTATTGCTACCATTTCATTTTAGCCACTGTGATAGATATGTATCTCATTGTGCTTTAATTTGCATTTCCTTAATGGCTGATAGTGTTAAACATCATTTGCTGTGCTTATTGGTCATCTGTCTATCGCCTTTGGTGAAATATCTCATGTCTTTTGCCCATTTTCTAATTGCATTTTTTTAAATGCTGTTTTGAGAGTTCTTTATATATTTTGGTAACTAGTCTTTGTCCGACATGTGGTTTTCAAATATTTTCTCCCGGCCTGTAGTTTGTCATTTAATCCTCTAAACAGAACCTTTTGCTGAGCAAATGGTTTAATTGTGATGAGGTTCAATTTATGGACAGTGCATTTAGCATAAGAACTCTTTGCCTAGCCTAGATCACAGTGCATGTAGCATAAGAACTCTTTGCTTAGCCTAGATCACAGTGCATGTAGCATAAGAACTCTTTGCTTAGCCTTGATCACAGTGCATGTAGCATAAGAATTCTTTGCTTAGCCTAGATCACAGTGCATGTAGCATAAGAACTCTTTGCTTAGCCTTGATCACAGTGCATGTAGCATAAGAACTCTTTGCTTAGCCTTGATCACAGTGCATGTAGCATAAGAACTCTTTGCTTAGCCTAGATCATAGTGCATGTAGCATAAGAACTCTTTGCTTAGCCTAGATCACAGTGCATGTAGCATAAGAACTCTTTGCTTAGCCTAGATCCTGAAGATTTCCTTTTTTTCTTTTCTTTTCTTTTTTTTTTTTTGAGATGGAGTCTCAGTCTGTCGCCCAGGCTGGAGTGCAGTGGCTTACTGCAAGCTCTGCCTCCCAGGTTCACGCCATTGTCCTGCCTCAGCCTCCCGAGTAGCTGGGACTACAGGCGCCCGCCACCATGCCCGGCTAATTTTTTGTATTTTTAGTAGAGACGGGGTTTCACCGTGTTAGCCAGGATGGTCTCGATCTCCTGACCTCGTGATCTGCCCGCCTCGGCCTCCCAAAGTGTTGGGATTACAGGCATGAGCTACTGCGCCTGGCCAATTTCCTTTTTTTTCTAAGAATTTTATAGCTTCACATTTTATATCTAAGTCTGTGATCCATTTTGAGTTCATTGAGATTAGGTTGAGATTAATTTTGTTAATCTCAAAATTAACAGTTCAGTTAATTTTGAGTTCAGTTGCACCAGTGCCATTTATTGAAAGGCTGTCTTTCCTCCGTTGAATTGCTTTTGCAACTTTGTAAAAAACAAACAAACAAACTGAGTTGAACATATTTGTGTGGGTTTGTTTTTGGATTCTTTATTCTGTTCATTGATCTATGCCTGTATCTCTCTGTTAATGTTACAGTCTTTCATACTATAGCCATATAATAAATCTTAAAATCAAGGAGACTGATTCTTCCCACTTTATTATTCTTTTAAAAACAATTTTTAGCTATTTTGGTTCCTTTGGTTTTCCATATACATTTTAGAATAATCAGATCTGTATTTATAAAAATCTTGGTGGGATTTTGATAGCGATCACATTAAACCTATATATCAATTTGGGAAGAATTAACATCTTTGCCTCGTTGGGTAGACAAGTCCTATGCCTTTATAAACACTTTTTTATTTTAGGACGAACTAGGGTAACAAATTCAGTTGCTCAAAAGAGGCCGCATGTACCAGGTTTAAGAACATGCAGCCTTCTTGTGATAGTAGATTGGATATAGAATATTTCTGTACTGTAAGAAAACAATAACTCAATCAGACATTAAATGACCAGGAACACTTGACCTCAGCATTAGAAACATAATAAGGAATGGTGGGCACTGTGGCTTGCTGGAGGAAAGCCATGTCCCCTATGAATAGAGCAGTTGCTACTCAAGTCTTCTCATGGTTAAGAACATGGGCACAGCATTGCTATGGCTTATATATTTTCAACATAAGCCAGAAATCTATTTTTAAAAAAATCTAAAACGTTGGCACCTACTTTGAATTAACATAAAATAAAACAGTTCAAATACACACGTTGGTACGCTGGATCCAGCAGCCTCTCTGTGGTCTCAGAATTAGAGACAACAAAGAAGGTCCCCACCCTCAGGGAACATACACTCCAGCTGGAGCAGCAGAGAGACACCACAAAGCAGCACTGTTCTGCTCTCAACAGTAGGAGCTGAAGAGCATGCAGGGGGATCCTGAACTCTGCCCTAGGAGGTCAGGGATGGCTCCCCAAAGAAGTGGATTTACACAGCAACTCCAAGGAGAGACATTTGGAACCAAGCTGTAAGCACATTAGGAAAGAGTAAGGGATACTTTCCAGAGAATCCAAATCGTGGCATGAGGTACTCTTGAGAAGGTTAATTCAGTTGATGATTCAACATGTGTTATTTAATCCATTGCCTCCAGAGCAAACATTGATAGGATTAAATAACAGTGCAGAGCTCTGCTTCCGGGCATCACAGAACATAGCGGGGAAGAGGTCATAGAGTTCAGTGTTTCTCCAAGTGTTATGTCACCTGTTGGGAATTACAAAGCTAAAGCTTTCCAGAGGTGAACAGTTTTCTGATGCTCTTGGAAGAAAATCAGAGCTCCTTCTAATTACTCACAAGGACCTATGTGGTCTGGCCCTGCCTGCCTCTTTCGCCTCCTCTTCTCTCCTTATTCCTGTCTTCTTTCTGTCTTTGCAGCATATCATGACTCAACGCCTTTGCGTTTTGTCATTCTTCCATTTATTCTTCTGTTTATTCAAGAACTATTGATTGAATAGAAATAAATATTCTAGGTATTGGGAATACAACAGTGAACAAAGTCAGCTCAGTTCTTACCCTCGTGGAGTTTACATTCTAATGGGGGAGGAAGACACACATAGATAATATCCTGCCTTGTGTGATGAGTTCTATGAAGAAATATTAAACAGAGTTAAGTCATAGGGAATAATGGTGATTGCCCCCAGAGGGTGGGGGCAGGTCTTCTGGTGAACATATGAGAAGAACTTGAATGAAGTGATGGAGCACAACACAAAAGCACATGGGCTTTTCCAGAAAGAGAAAACTACAAGTACAAAGAGCCTGACGCAGGAGCACATTTGGCCTATTTGTGGGTAGCAAGAAGGGGAGTGTGCTAGGGCAGAAGAGTGGCAGGAAATGGGGGTAGAGAGGAGGCCAGATCATGTGAAACTGCAGGCCTTGGTTAGCACTGTGGCTTTTACCCTCAGTGTAAGGAGGAGCCACGGAGACATAATTTGACTTACAGAGAACAGATGGTGGATAGAAATCTGTTACAAGTTTATTAGAAAAGTCCAAGTGAGAGATGGCGGCAGCTTGGACTAGTGTGGTAGCAGTGAGGGTGGGGAGAGGCTGATCAGCTTGAGACACTGTCAAGGTAGAGATGTAGGGTTGCCTTGCACTTGCCTTGGAGTATGAGAGGAAGGAGTCAAGGATTACTCCAGGGGTTTTGCTCTGAGTGATATATTTATTGAGATGAAAAAAAGCAGTGCCTGTAACATCACAATGTTGGCTCCTTATCATGATTCAGGTCTCAATAGAATGTCTTCTCTTTGGAGACATCTTCCCTGACCACCCCTCATCCTATCAGCGCTGCTCATTTTATTTCTCAGAACTTAACACATATCTGAAATTATCTTATTCATTTTATTTGACTCATTTATCATCCGGATTCCCCACTGAAATGCAAGACCTAAGAGAATAAGTACCATGTCTGCTTAGTTTATTGCAATATCTTTAGTACCTAATTCATTGCCTGGATCTTGAAATAAGATCAGTAAAAGTTTGTTGAATGAGGTTTGCAATGTGTGAGATAAGTTAAGTCTCCAGGTTTTTGGGGTGTGTGTGTATAGTTCTTTTCAGAGCATTTAGTTAATGGATTAAATAGTATTGATTATCTGTGGCAGGCACTGTGCCAGGCTCTGGGAAAACAAAAATGAGCAGAAAAAAACATTGCCTGCAGCCTCATGGAGCTTCCAGCAGCCTGGCAGAGCCATAGTAAATAATCTCACAAACAGACTTTCACTGTGCTAAAAACTCTGAAGGAAAGACACATGGAGGTATGAAAGCGTGTTATCTGGGGATCCGATCACTTCAGGGAACACAGGTGAAGCTTCTCTGAGCTGAGATCCACAGGAGAAGCCACTGTGGGCCTCAGGGATCTCTGAGAAGCATAGATGCTGTGGCTATGACTTCAAATTTTTCATGGAGCTTCTTGTGGGAAGAAACACATTTTGGCAAAAGCAGAACTAGTACAACCTTCTCATGCACTGGGGCTTAGCTGGGTTCAGAACCTGGATAAGATGAACAGCTGCTCCATGACAGAACTAGGGTCTTGTATTTATCATGACACATGTGGGTAAAACCAGAATGCTACCTACTTAACAGGGCTGCTACGAGAAGGAAAAGTTATTGTCCATGAAATGCTTAGCACAGTGTCTGGTACCCAAGAAGTGCAAAATACTTGGTAATAATTATCATCAGACTTCAAATTTGTGAGGGTATAATCATGTGAATACTGTCCCACACACAGAGAATAGACAGTATAGAACCTTACACAGAGCAGGACCTCAATAAGTGTGTATTGAATAAATAAGTGCTGGTTGCCTTGATGACACACCATTTTGAATCTGACAAAACATTTTCACCAAAGATGGACACAGTAAATAAGTAGAAATGAACTAGGCCAATTCCTTTTGTCAGCTGTCTCAGGATTGGTAGCTGACATTAATTATTGATATTACAGGGAGGGAGATTCTTGCCAGCCAAGGACACTTGGCAGCTTGAATGTAAGGAATTCGGTCTGATGCTCGGTTTTAAACTAAAGATAAGTGAGAAGTGGGAGGACCCAGAGGATTCGATGATTTTATCCATCAATAGTACTTGCCATAGGAAGGCTCAGCCAGAGTCCGGGGATAGCTGCTACTGAAATGGCATTTTCCTTTTCATTGAAATCCACATGCTTGATTTGTGCATGTGACTTCTCAGCTGCTACCATAATAGAGGAAGTGGTTTTGAATTAACACTAATCAACCTGAATCTCCAGGGGCAACTTGTACCTGAAAACCTCCAAGTCCTTTGTAAACAGCAGTTAAGCTTCCCTGTCTCCCGAGGGATGAGCTTCTGGATTTTTGCTTAAATCAAGCAGAATTATAGGAAAGAGGTTGCAATTATGAGCAAAGTGGGTGTCAGACAAGATAATTTCTCATCATAAATCCAGGCTTGAAAAGGGCCAGAAATAATCTGAAAGTCCCCAAGATATTTTGCCCACCAAAGTTCTGCCACAAGCCCCCCCGCCCCACCACGTGTCAGGTGAAGGATGATTGGAAATTACAGCAGCCATTCTGGAGGGCAATTTAGCCATAACTGTTATAATAAGCAGACCCTTCAACTCAGCAATTCTGCATCAATGCGTTTTTACTAGAGAAATCCTGGCACATGTGCTGAGGAGTAAGCAAGTACCCCCATTGCTGTGTCATCTGCAGAAGTGAAAGTCTGAGAGCGATCTCAAGGTGTACTCATCAGGAGGAGAATGATTAAATAGGTAGTGGAATAGCATGCAGCAACTAAAGAGAATGAAGTTGACCCCCATGTATTGTCATGGAAAACTAAGATTGTTAAGTGAAAAAAGCAAATTTGCAGAAGCATATGTGCACTATGCCATATGTAGTGGTTTTAAAATACATACAGAAGTTCTTTGATACTCTTTCCCTTATGAGAAGCAGCTTAATTCGCCTCCACTTGAGTTTGGGCCAGACTTAGTAATTCATTTCTAGTGGACAGAATATGGCATAAATGACAAGGTGCCACTTCCAAGACTAGGTAATAAAAAGGTATTGTGGCTTCCTTCTTGATCTCTCTCTTTCATTCTTTTACTCTCTCATCACTCACTCTAGAGGATGCCAACTACTGTGTTTTAAGAACACTCCAGGAACCCTGTGGAGAAGCCCATGTGGCAGCCTCCTGTCAATAGCCAGTGATGGACAGAAGACTCCAGGCAACAGCTGTGTTGGTGAGCCATGATGGAAGCACATCCTCCAGTCCCAGTCAAGCTTCCAAATGACTGTAGTCCTGGCTTAGACCCTGACTACAACTTCATGAGAGATCATGAACTAGAACCCCCCAGAGCTTAGCGCCCTTGGATTGCTCACTCTAAGAAAGTGTGAGAGATAGTAAATATTTGTTATTTCAAGTCACTGTTCATGGCAGCAATTGACAACAATACACCGCTTATATAAACATAAATTTTTAAATAACTTAACAATACACACACGGAGACAAATGTTTAGAGAAAGGTCTGGCAGGAGATGTGCCATAGTGATGAAGGGGTTACCTCTGAGAAGTGGAGAGGAGAGGGATGGAGGGTGGGGATAAGATTAGCTTCACCTGTTGTGTCTCTATTTTTGTTATACATGCATTCATACATGCATTACTGACATAATTTTAGAAAGCACTGAAAGGGAAGAAATACAATGTAAAATTCTACTACTTTGGAATTTCATGGCAAGTCAGATAAAGCTGAGGTTTACCTTTGATCACCTTCAAGTAAAAGGGTTGCTTAGCAAACTCATTTAATAATAAACAAGGTTATCAGCGGAGCTCTCCAACCTACTTAAGGAAGCCAACTCCTGTCAGTTACTCTTAAAAATCACCTTAGCATAAGTCATATATAATAAATGATCATTTTTACTCATGTTTCTTATCTATTGTTAAAGCAGGTCAAAGAGACCTTTCTTTGGACAACACCAACTGGCAATATTTGTATTCCCAAAGAGCATCCAAATTATTTTGAAAATGACAAAGATAAGCTCTACTGAAAAAGCCAAGTTATATATTAATGCACTGTGGTTTCTTCAAATGGTTTAAAATCAAAGAGGTTTTGTTGTCAGGTAAGGTTATGGAAAAGGTATTTTAAAAGTAAACTTTGTATTGGATTTCTTTTAGGCTTGTGCTAATTTGTTTTTCAACTTCGAGCCTGGGGGTCTGCATCATTTAATAGCAGTTCCAAGGCAAGGACCCTGATCCTCGTCTGTGGCTAGACTGGCTGCAGGCACCAAAGCTTATGCATTTTCAGTGGAATTGGGTCCAGAGCTTAGCTGCAAAATGCCTTCTGGGTGACTGACCAGAAATTCAATCACAGCACATTCATTTCAAAAATCCCTTTCATGTATCATTTAAAAGCAGCCTGCATACTTACATTTGCATATCTCTGACCCTGGATTTTGGAAATGCAGGAGAAGAATGGATTGCTGTTTAATTTTCAGGATGATGGGAAGGAACAAACCAGAGGCATTTCCTTCTCTTGACTACTGAGTAGATTTAGTACTTCTGAAAGATTCTGAATCAGTAGTTTTGTAACGTAAGCCGCTGTTCCATAGAGCTCGGGAATAAGAATAACTAACATTTATAGGGCATTTTATACCCTACAAAGTGGGTTACCATTCATTGCCTCATTTAATGGGCAGAGGGGCTCTTAATTATCCTTTCTGATGAGGGGACAATGATTCTTTCAATCCCAGCATCTGCAGAGATTACTCTGGTTTTCCTTTCATACGGACACACTAAAGAAATAATGATACTGCATGCTAGCTTCCTCAGCCTGGGAAAGAATACACTACGGCAGATGTGAGGTTTCTTCATTTTCCCCATGCTGCAGTGTGTATTCCAAGTTTCTTTCGATTAACTGAAAAGTATATGTGAATCTTTTCTGCAGAAAGACAGGAAAGTTAAAAGGTAGCCTCTGCGATGCCTGGGTTTGAATCCTAGCTCTGTCATTTTCTGGCTGCAAAGTCTTGAGCAAATTATTTTTCTGTTAGATATTTAAAAGCATTTAACTTATCAGTCTTCTTATCTGAAAAATGGGGCTGATAATAATAGTACCAGCATCACATGGTTTCCATGGGAATTAAATGAGTGAATTCATGTCATGTACTTAAAAGAATGCCTGATGCATAGTCAACATTCAGTGACCGTTGTTTGTATGTGCAGTGAGCTGCATTTTAGGCGGGATGGGTAACAAGACACATCCACCATTCATTCAATTACTGCACAGCTCTCTGCCAGGCAGGCTGAAGCTCCAAGGATATGTCAAATGTGGTTCCTCTCCTTGCAACACTTACATTCTGGTGGAGGAGGCAGACAAAATCAAGATTAAGGAGGGTAGACAATGGAGAGTGGAGCTAGAGAATGAAGCTCTGAGTGAGAGTGGGGTTTTCTTGTTTTTAGGATGTGAAAGGCCAGCCTTTCAAAACACATGGGGAAGAACAGTCCTGGTGGAGGGAAGATCAGGAGTGAGGGCTTGAAGGAGGAGAGAGCATGGCAAGTGTGAGGAACTGACAGGCAATGGAATTGGGGGCTGAGTGGAGAGGGAGAGAGGTAGGCAGGTTGCCCAGGCCATGGTGGAGTGTGACAGTTTTGTGCTGTGTACAAAGGGAAGCCACAGAAGGTTTAGAAGCAGAGCGGGAACATGGTTTTATATAAATTTATGACATTTAGTGAAAACTTTATATAATGGTATCACATATAAATATCTATTGCATACACATATTTAAAGATAGTACTGGCTGCCATGTAGGGTGAGGATTGTGGAACGGAGGGACCACAGTAGGAACACAAAAATAGAAGAAAGAGACACATACCAGCAGAGAACTACAACTGCTTTGGAGTTTAAAGGAAAATGGGTGGAAGGCAAGAGATGGAAGCCCCATTTGAGGTGACTTTGAAGAGGACATTGTTTTGGACATGCAGGGGTGTCTGGAAAACATAGATGGCCTCACTAATTGCTATGTGTCTTGCACAGAGGACATAGGGGTCTTCCCTGGAGTGTCCCAAATTTAATATATGGATCTCTGAAATCTGTACATACATGCGATATGGGGGAAGGAAAGAATACAAGAATATTGCTTGTATCCCAAATCACACTGGTACTTAGACTATCCTGTGGAACCAAACTGCAAGGAAGTTCCAGAAATAACCAGTGACTTGATCTGCATCCAAGTGGAACCCTTTGCCCTGACATCACCTTGGCTTTTGAAGGCCAAGAAAACCTACAGCGTTTAAACTTCCATTTTCCACAAAGCTTTGAGGCCAAGCGGAACTCTTCCATATACCTTGAAGGCTTGGTCGCCTGAAATGAAGCTGAGTAGACATAAGGAGATGTCCAAAGGAAAACAACCAAGGAAGGACATGAAACCTCTCAGCTACTCAGACCTGTCCAGATATGGAGCTTGGCATTGTGATGCTATTCCTCAGTTGATTTTGCTCACATTATGGTTCTGTTTATGTGATATTCTTTGTGACAGGCCACCCCTTCCTCTCAACATTAACATCAGTGATGTCTGCTTTCTCTGGAGTTACTCATACAAGCATTCTCCTTGGCTTAGAGATTTACAAATGATAGATAACCAAAATTTCAATGATTGCCCAAAAGGCTCAGTCTGTAGCAGCAAAAGCAACAGGTGAACTAGCACCAGATGAGCTAGGTTTCAGTCTCAGCTCTACCATGAAACAGCTTTGTGATCTGGGGCAAGAACCCTCATTCTTTGAATTTCACTTTCCTCTTGGCTAAAAGTTACCAACATTACCTCAAAGGCTTGTTATGAGGATACATTATGACATCTGTCCAGGTATTTTATTAAATTAATAAAATACAAATATGGCGCTATCATGATGAAATAACAGCAAATGTTTACATGACATTTAAAAATATTTAAATATTTTCATGAGCTATATTTCATTAGCCAATTCACTAATGAATGAGTTCCCCATTAAGTTGGCTCCATGAGATGCCACAAACTTTGTCTGATTTTTCCCCATCCTGAATCCTTAGCATCTAAAGAATTACCAGTACCTAGTAGGAGCTTAATACCTATGGGTCAAATGAGAGAAAGGAAGAATGAACAGAAACCAGTCTGGGGAATGGAAGGACACTGGTTTGCAGAAGACAGAGAATATCTTCTGTAAGTCATAGGAATAATCCTGAGCAACAGAAAAATTTAGTTATCCTACAAACTAAAATTTCACAGCTACATTTATCATAGCACAGGCCCTAATCCTGTCTCTACAGACCCCTAGGTTTTTTTACTTCCAATCCCTGCCCTCTCTTACATGGAATTTTTTTTTTCCCAAATGGAATTAAAACCTAATACTTTCCTAATGCAGTCTTTCAGTTCTCTTCTTAAGCCATCTGCTCTTTTATCTACAAAAACTTATTTATTTTATTTGAAAACTTTTAATTAGATGCTTCCAGGCAGTGGCTGAGTTAAGTTTAGAAGCTTCAAGCTTGTCTCATACTCAGCAGCTGCAGTAAGGAAATAAGGCTTATGATTTAAATTCATTATTATCTCCATGTTGATGTCATTTTTCTCCCTTGCTATTGCATTGTTCCAGGAAGTTACATAAGGCTTAAGAACCACCAGACTAATAATATTGCTTCTTAGAAATGACCTTTCAGGGAATCTTCCTTATGTGATCAGATGCTGGTAAAGCTATGATAATAAGTAATATACTTCCCCTCTACTTCACCTTTTATCTGAAGATTACTGAAAGCTTTGCAAACATTAATTAAGCCAACCTCATAACACTCAGGGAAAAAGGAATTATCCATCGCAGAAAACTAAAACTGAGTTTAAAGGCACATTACTGACACATTTAGAGTCAGCCAATCAGCAACAGAATTCTGATTGTTCTGTCCCCACCTTCACCCCCACCTCCCCTGTGGGCTTAAGAAACTCTTACTTATCCTCCAAGACTCTGCTCAGGCATCACCTCTAGAAAGCTCTCCTAGCCTCCACCTTCCAAATTGAATTAGGTGCATCCCTTCCTGTTGCACTCTCAACATCCTCTGCAGGTATCTTCATCTACTTTATTCCAATTTTCACAGTTTATATTCTTGCTTATCTTCCTTCCTAGACTTCAGCTCACTAAGGACATGCATTTATTTTTCTCACCGAGGACGTACTCACTGGGGACACACACAAATTGACTATTTTGGTGTTTTCCAAATCATCCCATAGCCTGGCATGTAGACAATGTTCAATATATGTTTGTTTAGCTGGACAGGATTCCTTTTTAGGCATAAAGCACACTTTCTAGAATATGGTCAGAAATCCCTTAGCTTATAATTTAGTAACCAATTGGTTTTTTTTCCAAACGAAATATTGTAGGGTGAGATTTTCTCACCCCCATCTGCTCTAATTTCTTTGTAAAGCATACAAACCGGTACACTGAAGAACTCATGGTTAACACTGGCCCGGATCACATTGAATAAAACAGCTTCTGCTGTGTTTGCCTTACAGGTGTTTTCAGGACCTGCAAGATTTAATGCTACACATAGCGCCTGGGACGATGACTCACACACCCTATTCTTCATAATAACATATATTAATGAAGTGTCCATATGGGTGGGTCTGACTGGCAAATCCATTTCTTGCCTTTTTTTTTCATTTGTGACGGAGAGTATAAGAACAGGAAGTGCTGGTATCATAATTATTTTGAATCTATATTAATTTATATAAAAGAGCAAAACATTTGTCAACTCCAGTGCTTTAGTTGTTGTTAGTAGTTATTGTGATGTCTTACAGTTATATGATGTGCCAATAGTGTATTACAATATCATATTTGTGCCTTCCCATCCTATGACACAACTCTGAAGACAGTGAGAGCATCTGATAATCTTAAATAACTTTTGGGTAACAAGAAAGGTGTGTTTGTTTTGAAGCTAAATCTGCTTCCTATATTATGTAAAAATTAAATGATAATTGCATACAAAGCATTTAGCACAGCATGTAACACATAGTAAACACGAATAAATTCAGCTGTTGTGTAATAACATCAATAATTACTATTTATTGAGTGCATATTATGTGTTAGGAACTATGCCAAGTGCTTTATATGTACCCTCTTAACATTCCTGGCAACCCTATAAGGTATTGCTTTAATCTCTATTTTGCAGATGAAGGAACTGAAGTATATGGAATTTTTATAATTTTCACTGCATAGCTAGTAATTAGAAAATTAAGCTTGTCTGCCTCCAGAGTTCAGCAAACTATACTGCCTCTATTTAAGCAAACAAGCAGCATTTATTACGTGTCTTTGTGGCCACCATGTGCTATTATGGGATGAAATGAACTCTCTGCTCTCCAGCAACTCATAGTCTTGCTGGAAAAGACAGGCAAGATACCCAAGTGGAAGATGTGAAGTGATAAGACTGTATGTGATGAATTATCAAACTAAACAATTTAAAGCAAATATGCTCTAGATTTAAAGGAGGAAGAGACTGAGGAGCTGCAAGTCAGAAGAGACCTCAGAAGTTAAGGTGCACCTGGAATTATTAGTATGGTCTGCATACTCTGCTGTGATTTTGTGGGTGAGGGATGCATTGGAAATACCTGGCTGAGGGGAGGGGTGCTTTTTCAAACTTCACTCTCACCCACCCTTGACTCACATAGTTGAAAAATTGCTGTTGAAGTTTACCAGGGGTATTGAAGAAAATATTTGAGGGTTGTCCCATCAAAAAGTGGGTGAAGGATATGAACAGACAGTTCTCAAAGAAGACATTTATGCAGCCAAAAAACACATGAAAAAATGTACATCATCACTGGCCATCAGAGAAATGCAAATCAAAACCACAATGAGATACCATCTCACACCAGTTAGAATGGAGATCATTAAAAAGTCAGGAAACAACAGGTGCTGGAGAGGTTGTGGAGAAATAGGAACAATTTTACACTGTTGGTGGGACTGTAAACTAGGTCAACCATTGTGGAAGTCAGTGTGGCGATTCCTCAGGGATCTAGAACTAGAAATACCATTTGACCCAGCCATCCCATTACTGGATATATACCCAAAGGATTATAAATCATGCTGCTATAAAGACACATGCACATGTATGTTTATTGCGGCACTACTCACAACAGCAAATACTTGGAACCAACCCAAATGTCCAACAATGATAGACTGGATTAAGAAAATGTGGCACATAGACACCATAGAATACTATGCAGCCATAAAAAATGATGAGTTCATGTCCTTTGTAGGGACATGGATGAAGCTGGAAACCATCATTCTCAGCAAACTATCACAAGGACAAAAAACCAAACACCACAAGTTTTCACTCATAGGTGGGAATTGAACAATGAGAACACATGGACACAGGAAGGGGAACATCACACACCGGGGACTGTTGTGGGGTGTGGGAAGGGGGGAGTGCAGCACACCAACATGGCACATGTATACATATGTAACAAACCTGCACGTTGTGCACATGTACCCTAAAACTTATAGTAATAATAAAATTAAAAAAAAAAAGAAAATATTTGAGGGTTGTAACTGTCTGGATTTTGTAGTCAGATTGCCTGAACTGAAATTTTGGCCATGTCTCATTTCTTTTTTAAACTCAGTTTTCTGATCAATAAGATGGAAAATAATAATTACAGTATGAGGAGATGTTTGTAAAACACCTAGCATGGTGCCTGGTGTGTAACATGTTTAATGTGTGATAATTTAGTAGTGTTTCCCTGGCTTGATGAGGGATAAAAAAAGATGGGACTCACTAATCTGGGATGTTTGTCAGATAGCAAACTGCACTGAGCTCTCTGCAGAGTGTATGCGGGAATGATGGCAGAGAAGGGCTGGAGGAGGAGCTGACAAGCACTATATTTCCAATCTGTCTTGGGACCTAAACCTTCCAGCTTGAAGACATCTTAGCATCTTAGCCTGACAGTATTTCTTAAACAGCTCTGACTCCAAATGGCCACTCAAACATAATGGAATGATATGATTTCATAAAACATGCTCTTGGGACTGGTAGAATTCCTTTAATGGACAAAATGTTAAAGAAAAAAGTTACTGATATTGGCTAAAACAAAAGAACAGTTTACTGCAGAATATAGAATAATCTTTCATAGATTTTAGGAAGCAACAATAAGCAGTTATGAACAACGTGGACTCAATGGGAAGACTACACTTGAATTCACTCACTTCAGCATTCTCTGAAGGCATCAGTTTCCCCATCTATTAAATGGGGAAGAAAATAGTACCGAAAGCTGCACAGAAGGCAGTTATGAGGATTAAATGAGATAGTGAATATAAAACACATAACACAGTTCCAGGCATACAGTCAGCACTCAGTTTTGTTCACTACTCTTACTATTCAAGGTGCTGTGCTAAGATTTTGGGTAATAGAGATGAAAAATATCTAAGCATTCTCACAGCAGTTTTTAGTAGTTATTTCTTACATATCTACATACTCTTTGGGAACAGATTTCTGGTCTAATCCATTCTATTCATCTCCATATATCCAGAGTCAGGCACAGAACTTGAAGTACAGTCTGTGCTTAACAGTTGTGACTTGAATAAATAAATATGGATGCACGGTACCCAACCATCATGCTTAAGAAACTCATAGGAATGAAGACAGGCACCTAGACAAGTAATTATAATGCAGTGTAATTGTTGTGGTCAAGAGGCTGTGGATTCATAGAAGGCCTGGGCGACTAGCATCATTGTCCTGGAAGCAAACCAGACCAAGTCCAGGTCTGCCCTGCTTCAGGCTGGTAGGTAATAAGGAACATGTGTGGAATATCACCAACATCTGACTACAGTCACTTAGAGTTCTCTAGTTGAGCCTCTGTCATTTGGCTAATGTGCCCCGCACATCAGTGGAGTGACCTGTGACCTGCCTGGCTCCAAGAGCAGCTCTGTGAGCCTGTTTTGCTAGATTTCTGCCTGGAGCACTTGGCCGTAACAAAGTGGAGAGGAGAGAAATCAATAACAACCTGAACTGAACGCACAGTTAAAACATCAGCCTTCAACTCTGGAATCACACCCTTGTCACTGGCAACCAAAGTGCTTTTGCTCCACGACCTGCTCAGGGTCTAGTGAGCAAACATGAAAGAGGAAATGGAAATAGCTCCAGGGCACAGACAGGGAAATGTGCTATTTGATAAATGGGAACCCACCAAGGGACAGCTTCCTAGTGTACAGGATAGAAATAACGCAGCTGGTTCAAATGCTGGTTGAGGATCTTCCGGTATGTTTCTCAACCTCTCTGAGCCTCTGGTTTCTTGTTTGGAAAGGATGATGATGATGATAATCTTACCCAAGAGTGGTATGACTCTTTTGGCAATTCAGTAAGCATTAATGCATGTGACATACCCAACACACGAACTGACTCTTGGCTGGTGCTCAATAAATGGTAGCTTATTACAACTGCTTTTCTGCTGCTCATAAGGAGGTAAGCAAGACCAAATGCAGTGAAAATAATTTATTAGCCACAGAAATAAAAGCTACAGCAATTTAGGTTTCCCACAGTTCTGTTAAAAGAATGCTTACCAAGCACCTGTCATGTGCCACCTGCTATGTTAAGGACTGGGACCCAAAAATGAGTTAAGACAAGGACCCTTCTTTCCAAAGGTCTTGCTCTGTCTCTCAGGCTGGAATGCACTGGTGCTATCATGGCTCACTGCAACTTTGACTTTATGGGCTCAAGTGATCCTACTGTCTCAGCCTCCCAAGTAGGTGGGACTACAGGCATGTGCTACCATGCCTGGCTAATTTTTATATTTTATTTTTTGTAGAGGGGGGTCTCACTATGTTGCACAGGCTAGTCTTGAACTTCTGCCCTCAAACTATCTTCTTGCCTTGGCCTCCCAAAGTGCTGGGATTACAGGTGTGAGCCACTGATCCTGGCAACAATTTTAATATAATTATTAAAAGAAATTTCACAGAAAAGAGAAATGTACAGATGGCAGAACACACAGAGAGGGGCAACCAGCTCAACACAGAGAAGATGGAAGCTGGTTTGAGTCTGAAGGACTCCATGGAGCCAGCCCCATGACGGAAAGTGGAAGGGGCACTCCAGCTGTGGGCTGTAGGGACCTGAGTCTGGAGGGGGGGTGGGCAGGCACCAGATGACAAAAGCCTTGTGGGCCCACTTTCGAAGGAATTTACCCTGAGAAGCCAGGAGCCACTGAAGGTTTTTAAGTAGGAACAGATTTACATTTGGATATATCACTTTGGCTTTAGGGTGGAATGAAAGTTATTATTTCGTAGGAGTATTTAGGGCGCTATTTCTTCATTCCTTTCCAACTCAAGCAAATACACAAGTCTATTGCCTCTTCTGGATGGCTCAAGTCAGTAATTATACAACCAAACATAACTTTTGGACCCAGAATCATTCCCCTAATGGATAAAATGTTTTAAGCAGGCATCTCTCAGCTCTCATGCTCCGTTTCCCCAGAGTCCTTATCCCTTGATCACATACTTGTCTACTTCTGCTGCACCTGCAAGAGTGAGTTCATTACTCTCCATTATACATCTCCATTCAGTCATAGGCAACCTCAGTGGGAATGTCACAGGTCCCAGCCCTTTTGGTGGCTGCTACAGTTAAGATAATTTAAGTCCTTCTAATCTCAAGAGGTGATCTTGCTAGCCAAGAGATGTCTCTTTACGGATCATCTCTATCCCGAGAGAGAGAGAGAGAGAGAGAGAGAGAAAGAGAGAGAGATACACACACACACACGCACACGTACTCTGCCCCATCTAAACCATCCTAGTGGATCTTCCTAGTTATTGCTAAAATATTAAGCTACTTGAATCATATGTCATTGCAGTACAATTAAGAATTTAATTATCCTCAGGTATAAAAAGAGTTAATAAGGCCAATAATTAAACTCTTGGTAGAAAACACATAGAGGTTTCAGAAGAATAAGTAGATTTTGTTAAAAGTGTGTCATACATACTATTTTATGACAAATGTATCTTCTTTTTTAAGTTCCAAATCAGTGAAGATTTCTTATATGCTATAGAAAATGTAATATCAAATTTTAAAAGGTCGCTTGGAAACACAGATGTAAATAATAACTATATTTCACATTCATAAATTATAAGATGTAATTTTCATATGATATCTGAATGCTTTCACATCCCTTAGCTAGACTGAGCACAGGAAATCCACGTCGAGGCAGTGTGTGTTTTCACACCTTGTACTAGGGTAATTTTCAGAGTCATTACCATTCTGGTAAGAAAGTTTCATAAGGGCTTTAACAACAAATGAGAAATAAGGAAAATCTATCTCTTTTTCCTTATTCTTCTGAGCCTCAAAGTTAAGCCTGCATTTGAAGAACAGTGCCCAGAACATGGAAGGAGCAACATAAACCACACACTATGAGAAGTGGCCAAAACCCTTTGTGTTAGCATCTGACTTATTATTGGTAACATCTAAATTGCCACTCTAAATTATAAATAGTTAAACTGTGCGCAATGTGAAATAATCAAGACCATGCTTTGTTTCTTAACACCTACTACACTGGCTCAAATACTTTTATCCAGATTCTTCCAACATGACACACATTACATTTAGAACTTGGTTTTCTCATCAGATTTGTAGAGAAGATAGTTAATGCATATTTCACACCACAGGAGGTGATTGGGGTAAACTTAATATCATAGGAGCTTTTGGATTTAGACAAAGAAACCCATTAGTTCTCTCAAACAGCCATCAGAGAGACTTTAATTAAGTCACCCTGACACACGTATGCCTTCATTGGATCACGATTTCTCATGCTGGTAACTTTCAAGCCTGGAAGATAGTCACTTTGGGAAAGTGTTTAGACTGGTTGTTTTGGACAGAACTTTTTAGACTCTCCATTTATTATCATCTGGTGATTAAAGAATTAAGATGGTGATACCTAAACATGTTCTTTTAAAGGAAAATAAGTATCATTAAATCATTAATAATTACTTGAGGAAAAAGGAGCCAATGGCATCTCTTGAAAAGCCCTCATTATACTTTCTGTAATGTGCTCCTAGCTTAAATGCAGAAAGATGTCTTTGCTAACTTTAACAGCTCATGAAAAGTTACTGTACCACATACTTAGTAGTCTTTGATGTATTTTGCTGATGATAAAGAATCAAATTCCATTCTTCCCACAAAAATTTATTCCAGTATTTTTAGGTTTAAAAAAGATGTCTGGGAAAAAAAAAGAGAAAACGTCTCTAAATTAGCATTTGAGATGAATTACCATTTTCCAGAGATATCACTCCCTACAATATTCCACCCCAAATAAACCGGAGGAAGAACTGTGGCTAAATGCCTAAGCCAGGAGTGAGTGGGGAGTGGGAAAAGGCTCCAGGCAGGTGAAAAGAACCAAGTTAAAGTATGACCAAGACTGAGGTAAAAAACACATAATTCCTTCTGATAACATAGCAGCCATTATTATAGCTAATGTTGTGCTCAGTACTTTCCCTGAGTAATTTCACTAATCCTCTTAAGTACTTCATGAGGTGATTTCTATTATTTATACTTTCAAATGAGAAAACAGGCTCAGAGAGGTTAAGTTCTCAAAGTCCCACAGACAGCAAGTTCTTATCTTAGCTTCTGGAACAGTGAATGCTACCACAACTCCGTGGGCCCTATGGCACCATAAAAAAGCTTGGCAGAAGGTCGGGCACGGTGGCTCATGTCTGTAATCCTAGCACTTTGGGAGGCCAAGGCGGGAGAATCACTTGAGGTCAGGAGTTCAAGACCAGCCTGGCCAATATGGTGAAACCCCGTCTCTACTAAAAATACAAAAATTAGCTGGGTGAGGTGGCGCATGCCTGTAGTCCCAGCTACTTGGGAGGCTGAGGCAGGAGAATCACTTGAACCTGGGAGGCAGAGGTTGCAGTGAGCCGAGACCATGCCATTGCACTCCAGCCTGGGCATAGAAGTGTCTCAAAAAAAAAAAAAAAAAAAAAAAAAAAGGCTCAGCAGAGACAGTAACAGCACAGAATATCTTAGGTAGCATTAGTTTCTCCTTGCATATGTCCAGACTTCACTAAATATTTAGGCCAAGAAGAAAATCACAAAACAGGAATATTTGAGAATATATAAAAGTGGCTCATGTCCTTCAAAATTTGAATCCCGAGGCCCACCCCTTGTCTCCTGTTTGGGGAGTCCAAAGAATTCACAGACACATCAGTCATTTAGTCTGTAAGCAAATTTCATTTAATTCATACTTTGCCGGGGTTAGCAGTCCACGGTCAGAAATGCTCCTGGTACCATATTCCTAAGACTGTCACTGACTCTGCAGCTGGTTCTTCCTTGGTATAGAGTGAATCTTTCAGTAGGAAGTGTTTCTAACAAGTTCCCATGCTGCTGAAGCCAACACAAGGCAAGAAGCTTTGAAATGGCTGATGTTTAAATTATGACTCCAATACATACATACATACACACACACACACACACACACACACCTATATATATATATATTTAGTAGACTTTTAGAGCAGTTTTAAGTTCACAGAAAAATTGAGTACAAGCTATAGAGATTTCCCATACACTCCCTGCTTCCACACATGCACAGCCTCCCCATTATCAACAACCTCCACCACAGTGGTTCATTTGTTGCAATCGATGAACCTCTATTGACACATCATTATCACCCAAAGTCCATAGTTTACATTAGGGCTCACTCTTCGCATTGCACATTCCAGGGTTTGGACAAATGTAGCATGACATGTATCTACCACTATAGTATCATATACAGTAGTTCCACCACCCTAAAAATGATCTGTGCCTAACCTATTCACTCCTCCCTCTCCCCAAACCCTGGCAACTGCTGATCTTTTGACTGTCTCTATAGCTTTTTCCAGAGCCATATATTTTTTGAAACAATTACCTGAGGTCCTCTGTGGAAAAATATCTTATTAGAGATTCACAATGAGCATTGTCATTTGAAAGGCTCTGAAAACTCTAGCAGTTAACAATTGGTTTTCTTTTTTTTTTTGAAACAGGGTCTCACTCCGTCACCCAGGTTGGAGTGCAGTGGTGCACTCACAGCTCACTACAGTCTCCACCTCCCAGGCTCAAGCAATCCTCCCACCCCAGCCTCCCGAGTAGCTGGGACTACAGGTGCATGCCACTATACCCAGCTAATTTTTTTATTTTTTGTAGAGACAGTGTTTCGCTATGTTGCCCAGGCTGGTCTTGAACTCCTGAACTCAAACAATCCATCTGCTCTGGACTCCCAAAGTCCCAAAGAGCCACCATGCCAGTCCTAAGAACTGGTTGTAATTTTGTTGTAGCCAATGCTTCCCAAGAACTTCCTGGGGGTGAAATGGTTAACAGTTTTATTCCCTCCTCTTCTCACCATCTCCACTGTCACTCCCCAGCTCAGACCAACCTCATCTCTCACTGTCCACTGTCATGGCCTCCAAATCTGGTCTCTCCATCCAGCTCCTGCTTATTTTGCATCCTTTTTCCTCTTAACACAGAGTGATCTCTTTAGAATATAAACTGGCTTTCCACTGCATTAAGGTAAAATCCAAACTTCTTCCCATGATCTATAAGGTCCCATAGCATCTGATGTTGGGCCCACACCATCTGACATTGGGCCCACATCTCCAACTTTGACTATTATTTTTTTCTTCCTCATTAACTGCAAGTCTCACTGGCCTCCTCCCAGCTCTTTCCTGTTCCTGGAGATTTGCTGTCGCATCTGCCTAGTGTTTCTGAGACGTTTTACAGCTCTTAATCCTTCAGGTGTCAGCTTAACTATCTTATCGTCAGGCAAAGATTTGTTGTTACTTTTTTTTTTTTTTTTGAGACAGTCTCTCACTCTGCCTCTCACTGAGGCTGAGGCTGAATTGCTCACTTTAACCTCTGCTTCTCAGGTTCAAGTGATTCTCCTGCCTCAGCCTCCCAAGTAGGTGGGAAAGCAGGTACGTGCCACCATGCCTGGCTAATTTTTGTATTTTTAGTAGAGGCAGGGTTTTGCCATGTTGGCCAGGCTGGTCTTGAACTCCTGGCCTCAAGCAATCTGCCTGCCACAGCCTCCCAAAGTGCTGGGATTACAGGCCACGCAAAGCTTTTGTAACCACCTAAAGCACAACCTTCTCCCTTGCCCTTCTCGATGTTACTCCCTATCAGTAGTTTTCAAAATGTGGTCCTGAAACCAACAGCATCAGGAACATCTCGGAACTTGTTAGGAATGCAAGTTCTCAGGCCCCACCTTAGACCTGCTGAATCAGAAACTCTGGGGTGTGGCAAATCCATGTGTATTAGTGAGCCCTTCAGGTGATTCTGATACAGGCTAAAGTTTGCGCAGTTCTATGGCAGTATCCTGTTTATTTCCTACATGTTTATCGTAAACTATAATCGTTTCTTCTGATTATTTAATGCATTTAGCTTTTCTCACTAGATTTGCAAGCACTGTAAGGATCAGCAATCATTGTTGAGGTACAAGACAATATCTGAGGCTGATTAATATTTGCTGAATGAATGAATGACACGGAACATATCTTGGAAAATACTGCTTTACATAGGATCTATATTAGCTTATGGCTAAACTTTAATTGCCGTGAACCACCTTACCAATATTTCTTTCCATTCATTTATTCAACATTTATTGACATTTGTAATATGCTAGGCACTATCCCAAATGCTATAAATACAAACACGAGCAAGTCCTTGTTCTGAAAGAACTTATAGACAAGTGAGATAAAAACAGGTAAATACACAATTATTTTATTCTGATAAGTGTTATTATAAGGCCTAGAAAAACCTATCAAAAGCATTAAAAATACACATGTACTTGTCTTTGACCTAGTTATTCTAGTTCTAATAATTAATTCTAAAAAAAAACCAGGGATGCATACACAGATTTATCAAAAGGATGTTTGTCAGCATTATTTATACTAGCAAAAAAAATCAGAAATAACCTAAATGTAAAAGAATGGAGAATTTGGCTGGGTGTAGTGGCTCATGCCTGTAATCCTAGCATTTTGGGAGGCCGAGGCAGGCAGATCACTTGGGGTCAGGAGTTCGAGACCAGCCTGGCCAACACTGTGAAATCCCGTCTTAGTCTAAAAATACAAAAATTAGCCAGACCTGGTAGTGCACACCTGTAATCCTAGATACTCGGGAGAGGCTGAGGCAGGAGAATCATTTGAATCTGGCAGGTGGAGGTTGCAGTAAGCCAAGATCACACCACTGCACTCCAGCGTGGGTGACAGAGTAAGATTCCATCTCAAAAAAAAAAAAAGAATGAAGAATTCAAAAATTATCCTAGACATAGGCCAGAACACTAAAAAATTATTGCAATTAAAAAGAATCCTTAATGATGTGAAATTGTTCACAATATACTACTAAGTAAGAAACTATATAATATAGTTTTTAATTCTATATAAAAATAAATGTATTGGGAAAATGTATTAAAAATGTTAACAGAAATTACTAGGTGTTATGATAACAGGTAATTTAATGTTTCTACTTTTATGCTTCTCTTTATTTCCAAATGTTTTGCAATGCACTATGATACTAAGAGAAAAATGTTAAGGGCAACAAGTCAGAGTTGAGGGAGCAAGTAAATCTGCTATGTGGGTTGGGAGGTATCATCACACAGGAGGTGTCATCTGAGTTGGGACTTGAGAATGCATGGGAGCTGTTATCAGGAAGAGTTGTCAGTAAAGCAGGATTCAGGGAAGTGCTGAGTGCCTTTGGGGGCCAAGAAATAGCTCAATGAGGCTCAAGCAGTTGCAGAGGGGATTTGCAGCTCTCCACCAAATTTAGTTTACAGAGAACAACCTATTTACTTTCTCAAAAGAAAACAAAGTTGCATATGGACAGTGACATTCTTTTTTAATAAAAATCAGAATTTACTTATGCATGATGGGCCATCCATGCTCTACCAGGCGCATTTTGAAAAGCCACAGACAGCTTTCCTGCCGCATAAAGAATAATACAAATAAATAGAAATTATAACGTTTCACTTTGGCTGATTATGACATAACATCAGACGGGAGAAGGAGGAGGATATATCTTTATATCTTAGACCCAAAGCTCCCAGTGCCAGAATTCTAGAAGCAGGCCTAAACCCATGGTCTGGCCTAAACCCATGGTCTGGCTCTCATCAGTGGCCAAGAAGACTGAATGAGCAGTGAAATACCTCTTTGATGCTTGTTCATCACTCAGCACCAGCACAGAAATTTCAAAGGCCATGTTAAGTGACTTGACAATCTGGAGACAGATGATAAAGTCTCAGCTTCTGATCACTAAACACAATAAATCCCTTGTGAACAGGTGCTACTAATTTTTTTAAAAAAGATCCATCTTGTGCTGTCAGTCATTTTCAGATCAACTACAAGTGAGCCTGTTGACCTGAGGTATACTCAGATTGGGCTAAAATTCAGTAAAATATGAGTTTTGAGAAGGGTACATGTGATTTAAATAGATGGGATTGCCCCAGAGATGCCTTCCATAAGAGTTACAAACTCAAGTGTCAATAGAGCAGTGGCAGATGATGAGCTGTCTACCAATATCAGTCCTCCCCTTCTTGAACAATAAGAAAGTTTTAGCTGGGCACATGATTAGGTAGAACATTAGGTAGCTAGCTTTTCTTGCTATGACAGACATGTGAGAAACTCTCCAAACAATTTTTCTATTTTTCTTCGGTATATAGCTAATCTGTGTTTCCCAATCCCCTACTGCAGTTAAAAGAGGGCATGCGACTAATTTCTAGCCAATGAAATGTGGGTGGGGATGAGATACCCAATATCCTGGCCCATAAAAAGTATTCCAAGCTCTTTTCACTTGCAGGAGAAGAGAAAGGAATCCACAAACCTAGAGGAGATCAGAATGTGTGTACCTTCAGAGATACAAATTCTATTTCAGAAAAGCCATCTTACTGAAGCACTTGCACATGTACACAGAGAATCATCTTCATGGGTGTTCGTTGCAGCATTGCTTATACTAGCAGAAAATTGGAAACAACCTGAATTACACCTACAGGAAAATGGTAAAGCAAATTCTGGAATATCCATACTAAAAAATATAATGCAACCTTTAAAAAGGTTCTATATGGGCTATCATGGAAAGATCTCCAAGACCTATTGCTGAACACAAAAGCAAGCTGCAGGATAATTTATCCCCTAACACAACATACATTTATTGATGATTTATATGTCAGGTACTGTTTAGGGAGTGGGGATAAAGTAGTGAACCACAGACAAAAATCCTTGCCTATATAAAACTTATGAGCACATAGAATGTATATTTTAATGTCCTAAAATTATATATTAGTTAATAACTTGTATATATATATATATATATATATATATATATATATATATATATATACTTATTTCTAAATACAGAGAGAAGATCCAGAATGAGACCCACCAAATTGTTCATGGTGGTAATCTCTAGAGAGGGGAGTGGGGTCAAACAGGGGATAACAACTTTTTTGTCTATATTCTTCTGTGTTTGCATGTTTATAGGAATGCATTTGTGAATTTGAATTCTTTTTAGTGGAATGCATTCCACTAATGCAACCAAAAAAACTGCTCTTCAGGGGCCTAGCCATGGAACTCCTCAAGGGCCACCACCATACAAGGATGAACAATATGTCCACTTTCCTCAACTGGTGTCTTCATCTGCTTTATTTATTTATGCCCATAAGTGAGGTTTCTTTTGATCAAAGGTTTCTGTGGCCACAAACGTTTAAGAACAACCAACATTGCTCATAATCAGAAAATTAAAATACACAAAGGAATACGGATAGAAATCTCACTTGGGCATAACACTAGACTAATCCCATATCATTTAAGGGTTTTGATTGTCTAGCTCTTTTGTTACTAAGGCTCCTCTGCCTGTAAAGGACAAGACTTAAGCTTTTCAGATGTCAAATAGCACTCAATAAACATCACAAATGAGTTCTGATGTGGAAAATGCATTTTTAAATAGAAGAGTTTTTGTTTTATTTTATTTTAAAATTGTGTTAGCACCTAAAAGACCCCTGTAATAGTGAAGATAAAGTTAATCCAGTAATGCATTTACCATAGTAAACCTCCAGAACAGAAACACATTACTTCCTTCTGACGGAATTTTAAATCAGCGTAAGGGATTAAACAGTATTATCCAGCTGATGGAGAGCAACTTGGAAATTATGGGAAATGGCCATATTGCATAGCCGTTTGCATTCCAGAAATTCTGTTTGGACCTTCCATGATTAATATGTCTGATATAATTCTGGGGAGCTGGTGTCTTTTCTCCTTTGACTTTTTCATTTCATCTTTTCAAAAGGCTTGCACAAAGCAGAGCCAGGCTTCATGCTCTTCTTTCAGACTGTGGTTTATTATGATCTTGATTTGAATTAAAGCAGTGGAAATGGCCTCACAATTCTACAACTCCACTTTTAGTATTTGGTTGAAACAGAATGCATTCTCCATTGTATTAGCATATGCACAAAATAATGAATTATGGCCTATCTACAAAAATAAACATTGTCTGACAGATTATAGGGTGAGTGGATTGGATGATACAGAGCCTGAAGGTAATCAAAGTTCATTCCTTCTTTTGCCACCTTCCCTTTCAGCTTGCTTTCCTGAGCAGCAGGGTTTGAGAATTCTCTTTTTTTCTGCACGTTTAAATTAAGGCACAACTCAACAGCTATTTCAGATAAAATAGTCTCCCCATTGATCCATCTTTTCCTGAAATATTTTTACCATAGAGGCCAATTTTAATTGCCATGAGTTTTTTGTTTAATGTGAATTATTTATATAATTAATCTATTTTTCTTAGCACTTATTGACAGCCTACCTTCATAGACCATCTCTTCTCCCAAATACCTCATCCTTGTTTCTCCTACCTGTAAACATTCCCACTGTAACCCGTCGTAATAGGTAATGTCAGCCACAGAAGGAAATAAAATATCTTAGTATCCATAAGCAAAACAAGAGAGAAAACTGTATATTTTGTAGGCTTGGTGAATTCTGTGGACTTATAAGCCTTGGACTAATCCTAATCAAAATTAAATCTTTCTTTGATTTTCCTGGATACTCTAACTTGATGAATGACTTAACTGCTTTGTGTTTTAGTTTTCTGAAAATTGATAGGATAAGATGATAATACCTAACTCATGGGGTTAAGAGTTGAGTGAGATGATATAGGAAGCTATTTCACATATAATGACTGGCATGTGGAAAGCATTTAGTAAATGGGAGCTGTTATTGCTGTCATTATTATCATCACTATCAGCAATGTGTTTTTGTCTTAAACTGACCAAAAAATAATAAAGTCTGAGAACCAGGACCAAATGTCAGAAAGGTTCTTGGATCCAGATTTTAAAATCAAGGAAAACCTCTCTAATGATGAGAGAGACAAAAATAAAGTGGGGGTTGTATACTAACATTATTACTGAGTTTACAGAAAAAAAAATGGATGTAAGAGAATATTATAAGGCTGGGTGTGGTGACTCATGCCTATAATCCCAGCACTTTGGGAGGCCAAGGTGGGCAGATCACCTGAGGTCTGGAGTTCGAGACCAGCCTGGCCAACACGGCAAAACCCCATCTCTACTAAAAGTACAAAAATTAGCTGGGCGTGGTGGTGCATGCCAGTAGTCCCAGCTACTTGGGAGGCTGAGGCAGGATAATCGCTTGAGCCTGGGAGATAGAGGCTGCAGTGAGCTGAGATCATGCCCCTGCACTCCAGCCTGGGAGATAGAGCAAGACTCTGTCTCAAAAAAAAAAAAAAAAAGAGAGAGAGAGAGAATATTATGAATAACTGTATGCCAACAAATTGGGTAACCTAGATTAACTGGACAAATTCCTAGAAACACAGACATTACCAAAACTGACTTAAGGAGAAATAGAAAATCCAAGTAGACCTGTATCAAGCAAGGAAATGAAATCAGTAATCAGAAATCTTCCAGAGAAAAGCCCAAGACTAGATGTCTTCACAGGTGAATTCTAAACATTTAAAGAAGAATTAACACCAATTCTTCTCAAACTCTTTCAAAAAAACAAAAATAAAAAAACAGAAACAAAAACACTTTCTTAATTACTTTATGAGACCAGCATTACTTTGATATTAAAGTCAGACAGACAACACAAGCAAAGAAAACTACAAACTAACACATTTTATGAATACCGATGTAAAAATTCTCAACAAAATACTAGGAAACCAAGCTCAACAGCATATTGAAAGGATTATACACCCTGAGCAAGTGAAATTTATCCCAGGATTGCAAAAGTGGTAAAATGTATGAAAATCAATGAGTGTAATATACCACATTAATAGAATAAAGAAAAAAACTATGTGATTGTCTCAATTGACAAAGAAAAAGCATTTGACAAAATCTAACAAATATCCTTTCATGATAAAACCCTCAATACATTAGAAATAGAAGGGAACACCCTCAATTTGATAAAAGCCATGTAGCCCCTAAGATTAGGAACAAGACAAAGATGCCTGCTTTTATCACTTATATTCAACATAATACTGAAAGACCTAGCCAGAGCAATTAGGCAGGAAAAATAAATAAAAGGCATCTAAATTAGAAAGGAAGAAGTAATACTATCTTCGCCTGCAGATGATATGATCTTACATTTAAAAACCTTAAGAACACAAACACACACACGCAAATCTGTCATAGCTAATAAAATGAATTCAGCAAAGTTGCAGAATACAAATCAACAACAAAAGAAGTTGTATTTTTATGAACTGGCAATGAACACTCTGAGAAGGAAGTTTATAAAAACTCTGTTTACAATAGCATAAAAAATAAAATGCTTAGGAATAAATTTAACTAAGGAGGTACAAGACTTGTACACTGAAAACTACAAAACATTGCTTAAAGAAATGCAAGACAAAAATAAATGGAAACACATTCAGTGTTCACGGATGGGAAGACTTAATACTGTTAAGATGATAATGCTGCCCCAATGTGGTATATCTGTTCAAAGTGACACACAGATTCAATGCGATCCCTATCAAAATCCTAATGGTGTTTCTTGAAGAAATGTGAAAACTGATTCTAAAATTCATATGGAATTTCAGAGGACCAAGAATACACGAATAGTCAATACATCTTGAAAAAGAATAAAGTTGGAGAACGCACATTTCCTAATTTCAAAACTTACTGCAAAGCTATATTAATCAAAATGATGTGGTACAGGGATAACAACGGTTTTATATAACAATATAGAATTGAGAGCCCAGAAATAAACCATCATCTCTATGGTCAAATGATTTTCTACAAGGGTGTCAAGACCATTCATTGAGGAAAGAATAGTCTCCTCAACAAATGGTGCTAGGAAAAAACCAGACATCCACATTCAAAAGAATGAAGTTGGGCCCTACCCAAATATGAACAAGAAATTGACTCAAAATAAACTACAAACTTCAATTTAAGAGCTGAAACTATAAAACTGTTGCAAGAAAATATAATGGCAAATGTGTATTATGTCAGATTTGGCAATAGTTTTAATATGACACCAAAAACACAGGTAACAATAACAAAAATATATAAAATTGGACTTCACCGAAATAAAAATTTTTGTATATCAAAAGACACTATCAAGAGAGTGAAAATACAACCCACAGAATAGGAAAAAAAATTTGCAAATCATACATTTGGTAAGGTTTTAATATCCAGAGTATAAAAATAACTCTTATAACTCAGCAACAAAAAGACAAACAACCCAAATAAAAAATGGGCAAAGGAATTGAATACATGTTTTTTTTATAAAAGATATACAAATGGCCAATATGTACATGAAAAGATGCTCAACATTATTAATTATTAGGAAAATGCAAAAAATACCACAGTAAGATACTACTTCACATCTACTAAGATGGCTATAATTTTTAAAAAGGAAAATAAGTATTGTCAAGGATGTGGAAAAATTGGAATCCCCACACATTGCTGGAAGGAATGTAAAATAGTGCAGCTTCCATCCTCAAAAAGTTAAACACAGAGTTAGGATATGGCCCAGCAATTCCACTCCTAGGCATGCACCCCAAATAACTGAAAACAGTGACTCAAATAGATACTTATATACCAATGTTCATGCAGCATTATTCACAATAACCAAAAGGTAGAAACACCTAAGTGCTCATCAACAGAAGAACGAATAAATAAAATGTGGTGCATATGTAAATGAAATATTATCCAGCCATAAAAAAGAATGAAGTTCTAATACATGGTAAACATGGATGAACCTCAAAAACATTCTAAGTGAATGAAGTTACACACAAAAAGACAATTATTGTATGATTCTACTTGAATGAAATATCTAGAATAGGCAAACTCATAGAGATAGAATATATAGTAGAGGTTACCAGAGACTACGGAAAGGGATAAATGAGAAGTTATCACTTAATGGGTGCAGTTTCTGTTTGGGGTAATGAATATTTTTGGAAATAATGGTGATAATTGCACAACACTGTGAATGTAATTAATGCCACTAAATATGCACTTAAAAGTGGTTAAAATGGTAAATTTTATGTTATATATATTTTACCACAGTAAAAAGGTAAATTAAGAAGTCTATTATAAACATCATTGTTGGTATTTGTAATGGCACCGTACTATGACATATACAAAACCATTCAGTTTTTCTATGCACAATTGAGAAAAGGAAAAGTGGCCCTTATAAACTGGAACTTAAACATATTTTTGGCCAGATAGCTGGAACAGGCAAAATGTAATTGGTTAAATTGTTTGTATCAGTTCTACCTAAACATATTAATCCATGTCTATAAATGTTTAAAAAAATGAATGCACTGTTACAAGGGAGTAAAATTCCCAGCACTGAAGATACTAATAAAAAATTGTATGGTAGTCCAGCAGGGAAATTGTAGAAGGAATTTATACACATGGCAGGATGTTAGACAAGATGAGGGTCTCAAAGGCCTTCCACTTTTTAAGAGTTTAAACTTCTATGAGAATTGTGTACAACTAGAAACTTTCCCAAGGTTAAATAATTTTCCTTTTTCCAGAGGCAATGGAAAAATGGCAATTTGGGTTCCAGCATTCCTGATAAAAATTTACTGTTTTTGTCTGGTGGTGTCTCTACTGAAAATATTCTTTGCTATAAATCTCTTGCCTGAAATTTCCATAGAGCTTATCAGGTTTCATAAAGCAGATCACCTTAAAATGGCTTTTAAAAATTCAGAGTGGAACAGATTCCTCTATGAAATTGTAATATGGAAAATAAAGTTCTCCTAACCCTAATTGTCTTCACAAAAGTGTTTCCAAGGAGAACACCCAGGGATATGACATGAGTAGCAAGGCCATAATAAAGATGTGAGTGTAATTTCCACACATGCTGTCAACCTCAAATATGCAGCCTACTCAGAGGCAATTTGGGTAAAAATTGTCATAGCTATTGCCAGTGTTGTCACTTCTTGATTTTTTCATCCTAGGGACTGTGTCTTATTCATTCTTGGTCTCACTGATGGTGCCACAGTACCATCTTTCAGGCATTCAGTCAAAGTCTCCTGAATTGAATTTTCACTCTTCCTAGATTTCCTTTGTTATCATGAGTTTTTGATAACAAAGGGGATTGTGAAGAGAGGAGATGGGTCAGTGACTCAAACTTATAAAGCAGGGGTAAATGACACAGTCATCAGAATACACAACTGGGCCACAGAAGGCACATTTAAGTAACAATTTGGAAAACTCAGAATCTAATCAACACATCTGTGCTTTATATTCTCTACCTGCTGTCTTGCCTAAAATGAAGATGCTTAAATCCCCATTAGTGGGGCAGGGCTGCCCATCTATGGAAAAACAGAGCCGGACTCCAATCTGCTTTGTGTGTCTTCAGAACAGCTGCCAGCTGATCAGAAAACATTTAATGTGGGGGATCCAGTGTGGGGCAGGACGAACACAGCTGGTTGACACAGCAAGCAGTTAGAAACAACAACAAAAATGCCATTTGATTCGTGGGCTGAGCCAATCCATGTGGGAAATCTCTCAAAGAAAGTAGCTGGAAATGACATTTCAGCTCTGATTTTCCTAGTCAAGTCTGCACCTTAAGCCAAAGACTCAAAAATAGCACTCCATCTAGATGGTGTAAATACAGTGACACTTGAGTCTCTTCACTTTGGTCTTTTGAGAGTGATTTTAACTCTTTCAGAGATAACATGGGAGACTGAAGGGGCTGGATGCTGGAAACGAGACTGTCCACATCTTGTTTCCAGAAAATGGATTACTCTGCTTGCGGTTGATTCTTGGATTTCCTATCATAAGATCTGAACCCTGGGCCTGATGTACAGTGAGGCGTGCGATTGGCATTTGCAGAAGCCTTGACATCCCACACTGCAGTTCATGATTGGTGTCAGACAAAGAAGCATATTAAATGACTGCCGGCCCGGTGATAAGGCCAGTTATTACCGAGGTGTAGTTTCCCCAGGTCTAAAGACTCATAGTGGTACCGCTGAAGCATGCTGGGGAGAATATAAAATTTAATTAATAATTTCCTTAGAGGCCAACAGTCTATTACAACTATGTTCCTTGCTGTTCTCTGCAATGACCTTATAGCTCATAAACATTATAGATGCATGCTTGGTCATAGTCTCATCCCCGGGTTTAATTTATGGCTCAGGTTGCACTGTATAATTAGCTAGTCCGAAATGAAGGTTTTCAGATGCTGAAAACATTTAAAATAGACTCTGCATAAGGTAGGGTGTGCCTCCCTCCCTTCTGTTCAGTTTAATGCCTGTAATACATAGTATAATTTCCTGGATTAATAATACACATATGATGAAGCTGGGGATGAAGGTGAAGTCTGCTTTTGAGTTACATATAGGGGACAAATTTTGGTTTATGTTAGATTTGGAGATTCTGGACACTAAATTAGGTAGCTTTTTCTGTATTCCATAGAGTAGCTCAAACTGTTTTTAGAAACACAAAATTGCAAAACAATGATGTAACGTGGGGTTAAATTTTTCTCCACTACAGTAAAACACTTGTCTCTTTGTATGTGACTACAATTTATTTTGGACCTATTATGTGGCCAACACTTTGTAGAGCTGTGGTAGAAACAAACAAACAAAAAGCCTCAATTATCTCTGGGATTAGTGCCTCAAAATCAGAGAAGTAGTACATGTTTAATAAATATCTGTTGAATGCATGAGTCAATGAATTGATTGTGGGATATTTTATACATTAAATTATTTTTTAAAATGGGCAATGTTTATATGGTCAGAAAAGTAATAATAAAGTAGATTAAAAATGATAGTTGCTATCTTCCTAAAATTGAGAACCAATGTTTGCTGAATGCCTCCATCCAGGCCCTATGGTACGAGGAATACAGAGAATACAGCAGTCAATACTGATTCAGACTTTAAAGGCTGACTGTCCGATAGCAAAAGTGACTCCCTCAACTTGCCAGAGTCAAGCCCAAACTCTAAGTATTACATTTTCTACAATTATCTTTGGCATATTCCCCTTTCCAGCCTATGCTATATCCAAATTAGATGGCCTTTGTTCTAGTGCCTGGCTAGAATAGAGTCTGAAATACCTGTTGAATATATAACATAAAAAGAAAACTAATCACTAGGAATCCCTGTGCTGTTTGCTGTTGGTGACCCCTCTAGTTAGATATTCTTCGTCAGTTGCTAGTCCATGAGTCCATGACAACTCTCTCTGCCTGTTCTTCAAGATCTACTTCAAACACCATCTAGAATATAGAAGTGCATTGTTGGTATTCATGTCATTTGATCACTCAGTCACTCATTTGTATATATCTCACCTCTTTCTAAAATGGCTAAGGCATCACATGATAGAACTGCATAGAAGGAGAGGAATATCTATGCTTTGTAAAGATACAGTTTTCAGTGCCAAAGCAAGCCACTTTATTCCAATTCTCATCCACATTTCAGATGATGATGATGAGGTTAGTTAATACAGTTAACACTATTGACAGAGCATTTATTATTTGCTCTGGACTATGTTAACTTCTGCCTATATAATTATTTCACTTACATACACAATGCCACCATGATATATATATTTATATATATATATATAATTATTCTCATGATATAAGTGAAGAAACTAAAACAGACACACTAAGTAAACCTGCCCCAAATCACATCATAACAGTAGTGTGAGTATATCAACCCAGGTCTAAGTCTGAATCTTTGCTCTTAGCCACTACATTATCCTGCCTCTCTGATAATTCTCAGCTAAAGACAAACAGATGTGAAAGTGTGTATATTGAACTGTATCCTTGAAGAAGGCAACTTGAATATTCCATTTGCCTGTCTGATGCCAACTACCCAAATTTGTGTAGTCACTCGACCACCTGGATATTTAGTTTACGTTAACACAAAAATCTGGATATTTGAAAAACTGTGGTGCTCAAGCAAGCATTTCAAATCTCATCTAAATTCCTAGCTTCATGTAATACTCAGGCAAGGCATTTTTCATGAAAACAGAACATAAGAGATCTGAGCTAAGAAAAAGAAAAGAGACAAAATTTTAGACAAAAAGTATGTATTGCTTAATCAATACCAGTTAAAAAAAATGAATTTTCCTGTAGCCCACCGCCACATTTCACAGAATCATAGTTGTTCCAATGTGATACTTTATGAAAACAGTATATTTCAGGATATTACAACCAGATTAAATCCAACTGAAAGTCAAATAAAGGAAGAAAGACGCTAGGAATGAAATAAATTTTGGATCAATCCAGATTCATCACCAACTGATATGATTGGGATCTGTGTCACCACCAAATCTCATGTTGAATTGCAATCCGTAAAGTTGGAGGTGGGGCCTGGTGAGAGGTGATAGGATCATGGGGGCAGTTTCTGTTGAATGGTTTAACACCATTTCCCTTGGTACTGTTGTCACGATAGTAAGCTCTTTTGAGATCTGGTTGTTTGAAAGTGTGTAGCACCTCCCCGACCCATGCTCCAGCGATTTGAATACTGGCTCCCCCTTTGCCCTCCACCATGACTGCAAGTTTCCTGAGGCCTCCCCAGGAGCTGAGGAGATGCTAGCATCATGCTTCCTGTACAGGCTGCAGAACTGTGAGCCAGTTAAACCTCTTTTGTTTATAAATTACCCAGTCTCAGGTATTTCTTTATAGCAATGCAGGAACGAACTATTACATTATCCATTGTCATAACTGAACCAGAACTCTCCTATAGCTATTGAGGATCTTAACATGTTGTTTCAAATAAAAATAAAGACACCATTCTGAACCATCTCTACATTTAGAATATGCCAGTTTCTATATTAATCCAGGAAACTCAGCATCTAAGTTTCCCCTAAAGCAGCTGTTCCTGGGGTGTACCCACCAATTTATAAAGTTATAAAGCCCAAAGAGATGGCCCACAGGAAATCACTTCAGCCTGAGTGATGACTACCTGATTCCTCCAGTTATTGGCAAATTTTTCTGTTTGCTCTCTCTTGATTTTTAATTCTTGCACAAGTCACATCATACATTGCAAAAGATATAATATTCTTCAAACCTAACACCTCAGTACTCAATAGTTGTTTTTTTCCTTGCCCATTTTTTTTTAAAAGAGTTGATCCATAGTTTTTCAAGCTATGCTTCATGTATGGTGACCACCTTGGTTTCTGAACTTTTCTTGGTTATTTCAATAGTAAAATGCTTGAACTTAATTGAAGGGTGAGAGAGAGAAGAAGGGAGAGGAAACAGGAGAAGAAAGAAGGAAAAAGAAAGAAGAGAGGAGAGACAGAGAGAAACAGAGGGGGAAGGAAGGGAGGCAGAAAAGGAGAGAGAGAAAGAAAGGGGAATGTGGCTAGAAATGTGGATACAAAAGTGTCATAGAATCGATATGGAAAAAAAAATCCTTTAACCTGCTATCACATATACTGGCTCAAATTCTGCTTTTAGTGAATTTCCCCCAAATATGAAAAAATAAGTAGGTATAGGAAGAGTTTTTAAGAATATTGGAAAACTAAAAACCATAAAATGTCTGAGAATAAAGGATAGGTTAAACGAATTAAGATTAATGTCATGGGCTTTATAAACTACTGAAAATCACATGATATAAGAGTATTTGATGACATATTTGTGATCTATTCCTAATACAGAAGTATGCATGGTCATAGTCTCATCCCCAGGTTTAACTTATGGCCCAGGTTACACTGCATAATCAGCTGGACTAAAATGAAGATTTTCAGATGCTGTGAACATTACAAATTCTGTATAAGTTACAGTGTGGTATAGCATAAGCCCTGATTTCATTTAAAAGATATATGCATTGAATAAAGAGATAATAATTTCCACAAAAATGTTCATAAAACATACCTTTGGGTGCTTTAAGCATCTGTCTGGACCTGTCATTTTCTCTTTAGTTGATTAAATAGCATAAGCAATTTAAAATTTTTCTACTTATGCTTTTTCCATTTTCCAAAGTCCATACAACTTTTATAATCAGTTAAACATCATGCTATTTTAAAAAATAATTAATGTCAGAGGCTGTAAATTTTTTTAAGACACTCCTCTAACACAAAGCACCCAAAAGGAGCTTCTTGGAGGTGGATGCTTGTCTTTGCAATGGTCAACAGATACAAGATTGCAGACAATGCATTTGCAAGTCTCTGGCAGATGTTATGAGAATTTCCCATGAACCGGAAATGAAGCCTCTGAGGAACAAGGACTTGAATCACTAAATATCAATTCCATCCCAGAGCACTGCAGAAATTTTGCTACTGTCTGATCGGGGGATAGGAGGAGCAAGAAGGCTGTGCTTCTGCCTTGGAGAATGATGTTATTAACTTATCACATTAGAATATCAAGGAAGATCAGAGTATGTATATATCTTTGTGTGTGTACCTGTCTATATGAGCTTAGCAGGTAATTCCCAGACCTACAAAACTTGGCACACAAAGGAAGCAGAAGCACCAAAATAGTGAAGGATTGACTGGAGTACCCCAAAATCTTATGCAATAAAAAGAACCTCAGCTGGTTAACATTTTACCCTTTCCCTCTTTAATTGTGAATAATAACATTGAATGTTTCAGCCTATTTTTCCCCAAAATGGTCTCCAACTTCTAGTTTTTTCTGTAAATAGCATGCATGATATGCAAAAGTTTTCTCAATAAACAGCTATAGAAACAAAACAAAACAAAAATTTAGTCACAACTAAAAGTGTGAGAAGAGGACAGCCTCAGTCCTCTAAATGACTGGATTGGATTCTTACATATTTAAAAAATAAATGTAGCCATTATTTTAAAGTCAAGGATGTTTCCATATTACCTACAAAATAGATGTGATGAAGAAATATATTGGCACTTATAACACTGATGGGAAAATTGATTCAACACAACATTCCTTGGGATTATTAGATATTTTTACCCCACTACAATCTTATTTATCCTATTCACACCTTTAGTAAATATCATACCTTCTCGTAATAGTAAATCAGAATGAATATCAATTAGAACTGGAATTCTAAATATATACAATCTGTAACGTATATAATATATACAGTCTGTAGGTTGCTCTTAAATATACTATTAAAAGTGCTAGTTCAAGTTGGTAAACATATCAATACAATTTCTTTTTGTCTGGCTCTCAGCTCTTCAGAAGGATGACTGCCGTGTTGATTTTAAAACATTGTCCATTTTTCTAGTTAAATAAATATTTCCACATCAGAAAAGAAGGTTCTATTATGTTAACTTTACAGAATATCAGTTTCCTGGTGAGTTCAGAATCAGACATACTTGACTTGTCAGAATCATGAAATTGTACAATTAGACATACATAAGTTAGATACCAATTTACAAAGGAATAAAATAGATGGAGTATCAACTTTTGGAATGTATGATTGCAAAGAAAAAAGCAAACAGAAAATAAGAGTCACCCAAGAGTGCATCACACCCATGGAGAATAAAGTACAATCATAGCACTCCATTTTACTTAGCAATAAATAAAAAGTAAATTGTTTAAATATTATTTATTGCTTTTCAACTTTATGAGATAACTCATTGAATAAACCCTCAACCTTAATAGTGGTTACAAAAGAGAATATAAACACAATCAACCCTGATGATATAAAAGGAGAAGAGTATAGAAGAGGAGGAAGGAAGTGGGAGCTAACTTTCTCATCTAACACAGTGGGAAGTCAAGATAAAATAGCTGGCCAGGTACTGTGTCTCATGCCTGTAACCCAAGCACTCTAGGAGGCCGAGGCAGGCAGATTGCTTGAGCCCAGGAGCTCAAGACCAGCTTGGGCAACATAGTGAAACGCTGTCTCTACAAAAAAATACAAAAATTAGCTGGGCATGGTAGTGCACACCTGTAATCCCTGGTACTTTGGGAGGCTGAGGTAGGAGGATCACTTGAGCCCAGGAGGTGGAGGCTGCAGTGAGCTTTGATTGTACTACTGCACTCCAGCCTGGGCAACAGAATGAGACACTGTCTCAAAAACAAACAAACAAAAAACAAAACAACTTAACAGCTTAAGTTGGTGAAACAAGAAATAGAAGTTTCATGGTGACATTTAAACTTACAAAGGCAAGCAACGGAACTAAAATAATAACTAGCAAAAATCAGAATGGAGTAATTTTTAAAAAGTCAGATAAGTTATGGAAGTAAATCCTTATTTTTCACAGTTGAGGAGTTAATAGAAATATATTAAATGTATATATCAAGAAATAGTGATATATGCATGTTCTCACTGATACATGGGAGCTAAAAAAGTTGATCTCATGGAGGTAGATAGTAGAGTGGCAGTTGCCAGTGGTTGGGAAGGGCATAGGAGAGGGGAGAATAAAGAGAAGTAGATTAATGAGTACGAAAATATAGTCAGATAGAAGAAATAAGTTCTAGTGTTCGATAGCACAGTAGGGTGACTACAGTTATCAATAATTTGTTATATATTTAAAAATAGCTAAAAGAGAAGATTTGGTATCTTCTCAACATGAAGGAATAATAAAATCTTTGAGGTGATGGATATCCCAAGTTACCCAGATATGATGATTACACATTGTATGCATGTATCAAAATATCACATGTACCCCATAAATATGAACAATTACTATATATCAATAAAACTATAATAAACGGAAGGAAAAAAGAATCACTCAAGATATGTAGAATACTATTGAGAAGGACTCATTTCAAAGGTCATTTCTGAGCTTTAGGATAACTCTAGACACTGTCCCCCACCCCACTTTTCTGTGATACACACATCAGGAAACACTACTTTAAATGCATTATCATGGTTCACCCAGGTTGCCAAGTGAAGTGCTCCTGGAGACAGTCAGCCAGGTGCCAATTATGAAGTTGGCACCTTCCTGATTATCCCACATCCTGATAAGGAAGACAGATGCTGCCACTTCCTGAAACCCCTGGCTGTACCCACCTGGGCCTCCTGACAACCACCAACTATCACTGAAGTGCTGTTCATGGGGGCCAGGTTACTTCCAGACAATTTGAGATATTTACATTGCCCTCTGCTTTTCCAAGCTCTTAATTTATAACTCCTTTCTGTTTGTGTATAAACCCTTTTAGTCCTTTGCCCATATTAATCCTTCTTGGTATCATTTGGAAAGAGATGATATTGGTTTGATTCTCTCTGGCTCTCCCCACCTCCCAAACTGGTAGGGAAAAAAATGAAGACACATTTGGGTATGATGTAATCTAGCAAGTTCTTTTTTATTACAGATCAATCTTTAGAGAAAGACAAAGTTTCCTGAAAGCAATAAAAAGGTGAAGCCTGTAAAATTTTCTTTAATTCAATCATCTCAGGAAGCTTTTCTTTATAACGAAGCTAACAACAACTCTTGTTATCTATGCTTATAATAATTCCAGTCGAATGCATAAGGCTTTAGGGTTTATCTTGTTCACTTTTCATAATAAATCCCTATTTTACAGATAAAAAACTGAAGCATAGAGAGGTTAAGGATTTTCCTATGGCCATGTGGATCTTTAGTAGCAGATGTGGGATTTTAACTTTAGATTTGTCAAAAATCAAACACACACAAAAATAGTGCTTACGACTGCCCTATTATTTTCCTTGCCATGGCCTTTGTTGAGGGTTGCAAACTCAGATGCCAGGCAGATAATCTCCACGAGGGGAGCAGGCTGGAAGGGAAATATGGCAACCTGGAATACTCCTACATGAGCTACAGGGTGATCACTATTGGCCAACTCCAGCTAACTGTGGTCATGAAGGTTGTATGTACACACTGTGGCCACAGGATCAGATTTGTCAAGGGAAGATAGACGCATAGGTTTTTTTAACATTTAAAAATTGTATGTTTTTCAAATGTTGGCAGCTCATTTAAAATATTTTAACTGGCTGAACAAAAGCCTTCTGTAGGGACAGTTCAGATCTTGGGCCACCAGAGCTCTTCCTTCCTTTCCTCTCTTTTCTCTTCTCCTCTCCTCTCTTTTCTCCTCCCCTCTCGCCTCTCCCCTTTCCCTTCTCTCTTGTCTTCTCTTTCTTCTTGAGATGGAGTCTCACTGTGTCACCCAGGCTGGAGTGCAATGGGGTGATCTCAGCTCACTGCAACCTTCACCTCCCAGATTGAAGTGATTACCTTGCCTCAGCCTCCTGAGTACCTGGGACTACAGGCGCACACCGCTATGCCTGGCTAAGTTTTGTATTTTTAGTAAAGATGGGGTTTCACCATGTTGGTCAGGCTAGTCTCGAACTCCTGACCTCAGGTGATCCACCCACCTCGGACTCCCAAAGTGCTGGGATTACAGGCATGAGCCACCATGTCCAGCCTATTCTTTCTTTCTTTAGGCTCAAATCTTAACAGGTGTGATAATAACATGCTGCTTCAATGAAACACTGCATCTTTGGCTTTTAAATTTCTCTGTCTCTCTACTATAGTTAAGGAGTTGAGTGACAAACTGTCTTTCTCATGTCTGCTTTCGGAGGCAAAGTCAAAACTGAGCAGGCTTGGTGGAAGCCTGATTTTCCAGCTGGAAATGAGAATCCCTCCCTCTGCCTCCTCCATGCCGTTGTGTGAGCATTTGCGCAAGTTGCCTCCAGTTTTCTCATGTGGTTCGGCTATATAGTGTCTTCTACTGAGTCTAGCTATATTTTGTCTTGGAGGAGGAAGAAAAAAAAATCCATATTAGACTCCAAAAAATATAGCTTGGCTTCAATCTTCTCTGCCCAAATTTTGGGGATAATGGTAAATTCCACACTCACCAACCACATTTTTTTTTTCTTTAGCACACCCTGGTTTAAAGAAAAAAAAAAGGGAACAGTAACCTCCAAAGTAGGGAGGTTTAGGTTGGACAGAGCAACCTACAATCTTAACATTAAGTAATTTGGAAAATTACTTTAAAAATCTATGGTGGGGCTGGGCACAGTGGCTCATGCCTCCCAGCACTTTTGGGGGGCCGAGGTGGGCAGACCACCTGAGGCCAGGAGTTCAAGACCAGCCCAGCCAACAAGATGAAACCCCGTCACTACTAAAAATACAAATATTAGCCAGGCGTGGTGGCGCATGCCTGTAATCCCAGCTACTTGGGAGGCTGAGGCAAGAGAATCCCTTGAACCCAGGAGGCAGATGTTGCAGTGATCCGAGATGGTGCATCATTGCATTTCAGCCTGGGCGACAGAGAAAGGCTCTATCTCAACAACACAACAATAAAAATTATGGTGAAGGGTACTCTTTAAATATAATCCTTTGGGTTACAATTAAACACTCTGCAACAACAGAAACAAAACTCTCTGCCTTGGGGTTTTGACTCACACAGATCTCTAAATTCATTCATCCCTCTCAGTTTCTTCCAGAGACCTTAGCATCAGCAAATCAATCTTGCTCACTGTTGTACCCCAGCACCTGGCACAAACATTGGTAAATATTTGTTGAATAAATGAATAAAATGAAAAAAGGGCTCAGATCAGTTGGGACCAAGATAACATCTATGCAGTGATTTATTCATTCAAATATGTTGGAATGAACTCAGGTCCCTAAGGAGCGTGCTCCAGGAACAAAAGGTGGCCAGTGTTGAGATCACTGTGAGGCTTTTGTTTTGCTCTGTAGGGTGGAATCCGAGGGCAACAGCTGATTGTGTCTTGGCAAAAGAGTAGGAAGGAGGATTTCTGAGTGAATATGTGGGTGGAAAGGCAAGAGAAAATAGCCAAAAACTTGGGGGGCAAATGGGTAAGACTTGGAAAAGAAAAAAGATGTTGGGTATGTGACATAACCCTTTCAGTCTCTCCATAAAACTTTCAGTAACATGTTCACTATCATCAATGATTTTAGAATCAAGTAACATGGTCAGTATTAATAATATAGCTATCACACATGCTTAACATAGAGAAGCAAATATAAATACAAAAATACAACAAAATCTCTGGAGCAGTCTCAGGTGAAACAGCCAAAGAAATAAAACCTTATACTTCAACATGAAAATCACTCAAAGGTACTTGGGAAACACTGTTGATTTACGCAAAGACATTTACTGAGCATTTACTATGGGCCTGGTGATGTTATGGCAAACGAGACAGTCACGGGCATGGTCCCAGCCCTCAAGGAGAGAGAGGCAATACATCTAAGAAATAGGACTGTATCAGTGATGGGGGCTCTGAAGGGAATAAGGAGGTGGTATAAGATAATGATAATGGATTGGATTTAATATTAAATAGGTGGTCAGGGCTGACCTCTCTGAAGAGTGACAACTGAGCCTAAATGTGAAGGATAAAAAGAGGCCAGACATAAGAATGTCTGTGGATAAACCTTTCCAAGAAGAAAAAAGAGAGATGTGCAAATGGCCGGATGTAGCAGATGGTCAGGCAGGCAGGGGCCAGATCAGGGAGACAGAGAACATAACTAGGTCTGCAAGGATAATAGGTAGAGGGGCAAAGTCTCAGGGAAGTTGACTGAAATGCAGAGGTAAAATGTAATCACAACACAAGGGCCTTGACATGCCCCATCTCTGGGGGAAATGTTCTCAAACACTAGCCCTCCAGGGGGCAGGAAATAATGTAGTCTAGTTAATTGCCCTTCGGGACTGCTCTGTGTATGAATGTAAAACTAGGGATTATCCAGCCCCAGATGCAAATGAAAAGGGCACAGTGGGTCACTGGTTTTCCTGAAGACTCTTCTCACTTGAGATAGAAGTGAAAATGCCAATTACCCTCATTTCTGTGGAAGGGAACTGGGAGAGGAGAAACACCAGAGAATTGTGCTTCCGATTGGCTTGAAAATCATAACAACCACCCCAAAATTAAGAGAACAGGAAAAAAGCCCTTTGCTCTTGGGACCTTAAGTGATTAGAAAGAGTTGTTATTTGGCTGATTTTCACACTTCATTAGCATATGCATGATTTAATGAGGGAACATGCTGGGGGGTTGGCACGGGTGAGGGCAGCTCTTTCTACCCACAGACTAGAAACTGGGGCAGTAGCATTGGGAGTGCTTAATTACGCCAGCAAGGCAACAGAGATCAGTGCACAAAGGGGGATGAGCATATGATGGGGACTTGGAACAAGTACAGAAAGATACCCCAATGTCTGTCTTCACCTCTGAGCACACCTGCACTGAGCCATAAGGCAGCATTGCCTAATATCCCTCCCAAGGATAAATCCACCTGTGATAAACCTCACACTCTCTTTCTCTTGCCTCAGACACCTAGATTTTCTTCTCTGAAAATCCTACAATGGCAGGAAGAGTGAAGCATTATATTATGATTGTCCACATTCCATTTAGCATTGAAGAGAGGAGGAAGGAAGTGGGACAGTGTTTTGGGGACAGAATGAAATGAACTCTTGAGGAAAAGTCAGACCTTCACATTTTGATTCTGAACTACACTAGAGTAGATACACAAGTGGAGCAGAAAGGACAAAAGTCACAACCAATGCTGCAAATTCGTCAATGTTTAGGCTTTCTTTTTCTCCATTCAAAACACCCCAAAGGAAGATGAAAAAGAAGAAAAGGCAAAAGGAGACTACCTGCAAAGGAGAGACTCAACTATGCCCAGTCACCTGTCTTTTAGGACCTGTTTCTCTTCTTGTGTCCTTTGGAAGGACATATATATAACACAAAAAGTAAGGAGTAGAATGGTGCGGGTCTTTTTGAAAAGTGGCAGGGAATTTTACAACTGTCACACCATATCTTACATTAGCACCACGTTCAATGTCATGTAACTATCATACTGCTATATCTTAGTCCATTGGTCTATTCTGAGATATTTTGCCAATCTTTTTCTGCTTCTTATAACTCTTCAGTGTCGATTCCCCCTTTTTCTATTAAGAAAATATTATTTTTCATTTTTCAGCCCAATCTGCTGTGTGTATGTGTGTGTGGTGTGTGCACGTGTGCGTGTGCGTCTGTACAGCTTACAGGTCTGAGCTAATCGGCATATTCCCTGCCCCTGGCAACAGTGATTGGTTCAGGCATTAAAAAAAAATCCAACTTGGACCAATGAGAGTTAGGTCCAGATTTTCACTGCTACATTGAGAAGATTCCAACATATTACTTTTACTCTCTTCACACTCACTCCTCAAAGCTCTCCAAACATGTCAAACATTTTCATACCTCTGTGCTTTTGCAGATGCTATTCCACTTCTTGAATGAATGAAGAAATCCATCAGTTCTTCCATATGTTATTTTGGCTTGAATCCCCAAACCTTATGCTACCATATTTAATTTAATAAGCACACACTCACTACTATTTATTATACCAGACCACTGGCTGTCTCCCAGCAACCCATTCTTTTCTTCTTCTGCCAATAATCCCCTGACTTTCCCTTTTCTTATCCTCAAATAAAATTTGAGAGGTGCTGATTCCTCCCGCCACACGAGAGTGAGGCCCTAATTGGCCTAATTCATCAGGTATTCCATCTTACTGAATATAGGGAATAGATTTAGGGATAAGCACAGAATCCAAACAGAGCTAATGAGATGTTAGGAGATGTTTCCTAAGGATTTAAGGAGATGTGGAACCCTGCACTATGGCAGACAATTTTCTACCGCAAAGAGGCTGGAACAGCTGCTGGGTCTACATAGAAAGCAGAGGACAGAGACTATTGAACCCGGGTGACATAGCTAGGCTCTAGATCAAGCCTTACTCAAAACTAGTGTTCTTTAGATCTTTTAAGGTGTGTGTGCCTAATTTTTGATTAAGCAAACTTTTAGTAGAATTTTTTAGCCTGTTTAACCAAAAAATTACTGGCCAATACAGTGACTAAATATTAAATAGTTCAAGAACCCAGCCAAAAACCTGTGGGAAATTATAAACTATCTTCTGAGTCAATGCCACATTGTTCATGCATTCATCCATGCAACATGTAGTTGACCACCACTTACTATATGCCAAGTACTGTTCTAGGATGTTGGGGGTATAACAATGAACAAAACAAACAAGTGTCCTTTTGGAACACAGATTCTGGTGGAGGGAGATATGTAACAATAAATAAGTAAAGTATGTAGTATGTTAGAAGGTGACTATGGGAAAGCAGAATAGGTTAATGCAGATCAGAAAGACTAAATGTGCAAGGGGACTTCAATTTCAAATAGGTACTCGAGAAAGGCTTCATTGAAAAGGCAACACTTAAAGCCTTGAAGAAGTAAGGAAATTGGCTATGCAGATGTCTGGAAGAAGAGCAGCCCAGGTAGAAGAAACTGCCAATGTTAAGGCCTTCCAGACTGGGGAGTTCAAGCAGCAGCAAGATGGCTATGGGACAGGCAGAAAGCAGTAGGAAGTGAGGTTAGAGAATAAACCGAAGGACAGATGATGTAGGGTCTTGCAGGCCATCATAAGGGACCTTTTTTACACTGGGTGAGGTGGGGAGTCATTGAAAGATTTTGAACAGAAGAGTGACATGATCTGACCTAATTTTTTATAGGAATCAATATGGCTACTGTGTGGAGAAGAGATTTGGGGGTCAGTGGTAAAAGTGGAAGCAGGGAACTGCTACAACAAAGTATGTTAGATACTTGCTTGCATCAGCACGGTAGCAGTGGAAGTAATGAAAAAAGATTAGATTCTGGGTAGATTTTAAAAATAGAGCCAATATGATTTTCTGATGCATTGCATGTGGAGTGTGAATAAAGAATGACTGCAAGGTTTTTGGCCTGAAGAACTAGAAGGATGAAGTTGTTATCAACTGAGGAAGGGACAGTTGTAGGTGAAAAAGGTTTGTTCAGGAGATGATCAGAAGTTCAGTTGGAAATATTAAGTCTGCGATATTTTATTAGACATCCAAATAGAAATTTTGAAGCAGCAGTTGCATAAGAAAATATGGAATTCAGGACTGGACTAAAAACATGAATTTGGGAGTTGCTGACATATAGATACTATTTCAAGTCACAAGAGTAGATGAAATAATAAAGGGAGAATTGTACATAACAGTGGATCCAAGTACTAATTCATTTAAGTCACTTATTTAATCCCTATAACCTTGTTAAGTCAGTTATTGTTATCCTAATTTTATAATTAAGGAAATCGAGGCTCATGGATATTAAGATCACACAACAGCTTGGCCAAGAGCATATATGCTCACCTGTGTATAAAGGCATAAATAGCTGAGCTGGGACTGAAACCCAGGCAGTCTGACTCTAGAGTCTGTGTTCCTGTCACCCAATGTTGCTGCCTATTCCCAAGTGGAATTTTTAAATCAGCTGATACATGTTTAGGGTTAGAAATAACGAGAGTATAAAGGACCTAAGTGTGGGCAACAGAGCCAAAAGAATTCAGTTCCCTGTCTCTAGGGTTATACTGAGCTGCAACTACAATGCTGAGACAAAGGTAAGGGCTGAGGTATCTAAACACAGGGAGACCAGTTTGCTCAGTGGTCCCCACACTTAGTCAAATTCACTAGATGCAGCTTTCTAGGTGACCATGCCTAGACATTGATTCAGTAGATATTGAGTAGAGCTCAGAAATTTCATTTTGACACACGTCTCAGGAAATTCTGAACATTTCTTGAGAAATGCTACTATAGAAAATAGACTTAGTTTGACTCTGTCCAATAACTCTCCGTCCCCAAAGACCAATAAAATTGGCCTTTATCTTAACTTCACAAATAGGATTGTGACTGAAGAAAGATATCTGTACATGGCTAATGACTACAGCTTAGCTTGAAAAAATAGTTTGATACTCTTTATGAAGGTCTTCAGTCTTCTTTTGTCAATCATAATCAATTTCCTACTTGAACTGAAATTGATCTTTTATTTAGTCATGTTAGTAAATAAAATAACCTTGAACTTTGCAGAGCAAATGGTAGGTCTGCACTAATTACTCACTAAAAGTGTGTGAGAAATTTACATCTTTCATTTGTCAGTGGAGACCCAAGCTTATTCAGATAACTTTACCTAATGATAGTTGCAATCAAAGTGTAATAGCTTTTAACTTATGCTAACAAGTGACTGTACTTACAATAAACTGCCACAGCAGAGCTATAAATAAAATGGGTTGCTATGAATGCCCACTTCCTTTTTAGTTCTGACTAAATAGACAAGTACAGAGCTTCTCAGAAATGCGCATATAACTCCAATAATTCTACAGTTGAGTAAGCCCAGAAAAACATGGAAAAAGCTGATATTTGCTTCCAATTTGGTTTGAATCAAAGGTAACTGCACAAATGATTTCCTTCAATACCAAATGCCATTACCAACTGTTTGCACATCCTATTGCTTTATGTTTTTACTTAGGGTTTTGAAAACAGCCCCTATGAATTGTCTCTATTTTAGTGATATGACTAATCATATTAATATGGTGCAGTTTTATTTTAAGAATTTTTCCAGAACCGCTGACTCATCCAATTTATTGGTTCCACTGGGAGGCAATCAAATGGGACTGGACTAATTTCTAAAACAGGAAAATCAAGACAATGAATAGTGGTGTCTTCCTCCTGCCCCCTATTTTTTTTGTGCAAAATGAAAATATGGGGGCAAAGGAGAAATAATTTCTTAATCACATTATGTTAAATATTTACATAGTAATTTAGTGTAGTGATTAAGAAAATGAGTTCTTAGTTGCAATGGTCATAAGCAGGTTATCAGTTTCTTTATCTATAAAATGGGGCTGGTGAAAGTACCCACCTCATAAGGACTGTTAAGGAGATTAGATAGGCTCCCACTTCTGACTATATATCCAAAGGAAATAAAATCACTATCTTGAAGAGATATGAAAACTTCCATATTAATTGCAGCATTATTCACAATAGATAAGATATAGAAACAACTGAAGTGTCTATCAACAGATTAATTAATAAAGAAAATGTGGTATACATGCAAAACAAATATTATTCAGCCTTAAAAAAGGAAACCCTCCCATTTGTGACCACATGGAAGAACCTAATACATTATGCCAAATGAAATGAACCACACACAGAAAGACAAATACTGCATGATCTCACTTATGTGGGAAATCTAAAAAAGTTGAACTCACAGAAACAGAGTAGAAGGGTGATTACCAGGGGTTGAGGAGTGAGGTATTGGGGAGCTGTTGGCCTAATAAATTCCAGAGACCTAATATACAACATGGTGACTACAGTTAGTAATGTGTTATATACTTGAAATTTGCTAAGAGTGGATGTTATTCTCATCACATATGCACAAAACAGAAAAAACCACAAAACATAAGCATGTGAGGTGATAGATATGTTAATTAGCTTGATTGTGGACTAATTTCACTAGGTATAGTATATCAAAACATCAGGTTGTGCAACTTGAATACAAACTGTTTTGTCAATTACATCTCAAAGCTGAAAAAGTCAATTTGCGTGACTAAAAAACAGAAGATTCGATGGAATAACGCACATAAAATGACCAGCGTAGTATCTGGCACATGATAAAAATTCTTTGTCATCATTAGTGACTATCATTTTTATCTATGCACATTTTTATCTATGCTCAACTGGGTATAAACATGCCTGCATATAGACTATCTCTACGTTTTGTAACTATTGAACTCAGCTGCCTAGTTACTGCCTAATAAGCATCTCTGTTTCACCTCTTCCACTGTAGGCATTCAGTGTGTTTTGCTGCTGACTCAAACAATGGTACACCAACAGATAACACCCATATAAAAATGTCGTTGCAATGATCTGACATCTGAGGAGGATTTTAAAATGCAGTAGCATCTTGTTCTTATCCAATTGGGCAATGAAAAAACCAATGAGAATCTTCATGATAGGTCCACGTATGCTCCCATACGTCCAAGTGTATACATATCTGTTCCTCGAGTCATCACAAACAGAAGTCATCACAAAGGATAGAGTGAGCAGAACTTAAAACCACCCACCTGGCCTATGTGCAATGCAATTTTTACCAAGTGATAAGTTTAAGTTATTATGAGATAGAACACCACTTCCATGGCATCTGACTCTCTAGTAGCTACATATGGCAAACATTCTTCTTCTTTTAATTTACACTCAGAGTGCCCACAATGTGCCATATACTGTGCCAAGGGCCCTGGGGAAAGGTAAGGCAAATAAGGCAAAATCTCTGAGCTAAAGATAAGCCACAGAATATACTATTTCTCCAACAAATACCTAGCAGAGGACCTGGCTCATAATTGATGATTAATAAGGATTTGCTGAATGAACAAATGTACAATTTGGGAAGTCCTATTTACAAACCTAGGGTAGAAAAGGAAACTAATCAAGCCAAATTTAGGAAGTCTCTGTTCCCAGTTACCACTGCCAAAAAGCATTATTTGTTTTGTAGCTTCTAAGTCTGGCCAGGAAGCACATGTTTTTTCTTAGTTAGGCCATTGATTCTTAGTGAGTACCATCACCTTGTGATTATTGCTACTAATTAAGGTCCACTCTGAACTTTTATAGTAGTGAGAGTGACTTAATATACCACCACTGGCAATGAGAAGAATCAGCTTGATTTCACCAGCCTGTAACTCCATCCCATAAGTTCTCCACCTTTTAAGGTGGAAGTAGTAAATCAGCTAAACTCTTCCAAAAGTTTTGGGAGTTGACCCTTTGTTAGCTCTCAACGTTCCCACTGTGTTCTCACAGCATGAAAGTGCTCCACCATGATCCATACAATAACAGGCACTGTTCCACTGAAATCAACAGAATAAAGGGCTCTTACATACCCCTTTTCAGCTATTATTTGTAGTGTGACTACAATCATGCTTTAGCTTTCAAGACACTCAAGAACTTAAGGATGCACCATCTGTGGATTCTTGTCATCACATAAAGCAAATAATTGCTTTTTAAAAAATCCATGCCACTATTGCTAATTTTTTCATTTCCACAAGCTACCCTGCTAAACAACCTCTGGGTATTTACATAGCATATTTGATTATGCAGTGGTTTTGTGCGTACTGAACATTATACAGTGAGTCCATGTATCCTGAACTCACCATCTGGATTTTTCAAACCAACTTGCCTGCTTTCTTTTATTTTTAGCAGGAGGATGATAACACCCATCTTTCTGGCCTCTGGAGGGATTAATACTCACAAAAGCTGTAAAGCTGAAAGACACTGCATCTGTGCTGAGTATGATATAACAAGGTATATTTGTAACCTCGTGCTTAAAGAGACCTATCTACTGGGCATCTCCGACTACCAGCAGCTAAGCACATTATTGTCATCAAATGGTATTTATTGAACATGCAGTAACTGTCTGGTGAGCTCCAAATTAATGGGGGACTCCTGAGAACCTAATTTTAAAACATTATCTCCCTCTTTGTTATCTGTATTTGTTTGTTTCAGAGCCTGACATGTTAATTGGGGCTCAGGACTCCAACGCACAACTGCAATTTTCCTTTTGAAAGCAAGAAAGCGGCTGCCTAAAGACAGCTGGCTTAGCTCCTGGAGTTCAGAGGTTGGCAGGGAGCTGTGCAGCCACAAGTGCCAGTAAGTGCCATGAATACGGCAGAAAACTGGAGCTTGTCTCAGGTACAGGCTGAGAAATAGACAAACAAACCGTCAATCTCCTTTCAGAGTCTCCCTTCCCATAACTACTCCATCCAAGACAGGCATTTGTCTTATTTTTAGTCTCCTCCTCAGGAGCTTTCCATTTTTATCCCTAGTATCTTTGGGGACTTGGTGAGTCTGGTTTTGAGCCTCTAATTGGCTTTTACCCTCTAATTCTTTTTCATTCACCCAGAAGGCAAATTGGCCCTTTCCTTGTCTACTTTATCCCAATTTCTTTCACTCGGTTGCCTCATTTTGTTTTTCATCTTCCAAGGAGACTTACCCTCTTCTCTCCTCTCACATATCACTGGAGATCTGTCAAGCCTGCCTTAACCCTGACTTCCTTCACCTTCCCCTGATGAAGGCTTCCCCAGCTGGTAATTTATTTCTCTAATCCACAGCTTCCACAGTATTTGGTTTGGATTTTCTCTGTAATACATTCTAAGATGATTTATACCCATTGATAGGCATATGCAGAAGATAAATCTTCACACACCATACAGCACTCACCAGCATACTGAGCCTAGAGCAGGAGCTTAAATTATTCTTAGACAAATGAATGCTATCATTTAAATATTATAAGTACTTTATAAAAAGAATGTTTTACCAATGATAAAATCAACACCTAACATAATCTAACTGTGCATTAACACTGAGAACAAACAAAATTATCAACAGTAGCAACTAATATTGACTCAGCACTTAAGAATGCTCTAGGCACATAGCGAGATGCTTTGCTTGGATTATCTCTTTGAATCCTATCAATAACTTGATGAGGTAGGCACTAATATTATAGAAGGGAATTGTAGCTTCAGGAATTAACTTTCTCCAGGGTATACAGCTAACAAATAGTAGATCTGGGAATCAGGTCCATGTCTGTCTGACCTCAGAGTTTGCTATCTTAGCCACTTCACTTCTGTCTTCTTTTTCCTTGTGAGCCTGTTTAAAGGGATCTAGTCAGGCTCAACCAGAGTGACTTTGAGAATTTATAAAACCATATATATAAAAATAGGTGACAGATACACTGAATACTCCGAGGTGACTTTTTAATTTCTGTAGAAAATATCCTCTGATTCCCATTCCGGGGCAGCCAGAACAAAGCAATGGCCAAAGAAAGTTTACTTACTCCCCAGTTCTTAGATGGAGTTATGATTTCTTCACTAAACAATGAGGAGGCCAGCCTAGGTTCTTAGAGCAAATCTTGTTTTCTAGCAATGAACATATTTCTCCTTGTCTTTGACTTAGATGTTATTTGCACTAGCCTAATTTAAATTGTTAACACAGTACAAATTTTAACAGAAAGACAGAAAGAGAATGAATATGAAAGATTTGGGCTGCTGCTGGTGATAGTGGGGAGCTCTATTTACTTTTGGTTAAATGCCAGTGCTGTAAGAGTCCAAGGTCAGTAAAAGAGGTGTGAAACCAATTAGGGTTTCTCAGCTTCTGGCTGCTGGAAGATATGCATATTGCACACCCAAAATATACAGTTTTGTAAGGAGGTATCGACAGGCTACAGTCACTCTGCCATGCTGCACAATGGCATGGTGCCAATCTAGCCTGAGACAACACATGTCCACTCATGAGTTTTGGGTTAAAAGTGCTGCAACCCAAAAGAACAGAGGTGAACAAAAGAGATTCAGCAAGACTGGGAATGAAGCATGAATCACAGATAGAGGAGATCACCATCAAAACTTAGGAAAAAATCTGCCAAAGCTATATAACTCTCTGCTAATGACTATGATTGTAATTTCTGCATATTTTAACAGATGTTCTGTTTATAAAACTGCAAACGAATTTAGGGGTTATGAGTAAAGCCAGGAGGCCCTGGAGATGTTTCTTTGTATGATTAACTGACCACAGGCCATTTGTTTTACAACAAAGATGCTCAATGATCCATAGTCCATGATTTATACCAGCCCATGTATACTAATGGCTGATGTCTCCATGGTACTTCTCATTAGCATCAGAAGAGGGATTGCAGGGAAACAGATTATGGGAATAGCTCTCCCATTGCTCAACACGATAGTTCATTAGTGGGTGTGGAATCGATCCGAAAAAAACCTAAGAAGATAATCATAAGCTGAAATTTGAATTACTATAACAATTAAGGAAGTCAATTCAATGATGAAAGAAAGAATATGGCTTTTTATAGCTCTAGGTCCATGCATCTTGATAATTGGAAATGAGAGGATTTTCTGTAATTTCCAAATAAAAGATAAATATAAATAAAATATAATAATAATAAACATAATATTACTGACTTGTACTGATTACCTATGTATGGATCAAGCATTCTGGTGGGTAATTTATATAAATTATCTCACTTCATCCTCACAACTGTGTATCGTAAGGATCCCCGTGTACTGGTACCAGAATGGCATCAAGGTTAGGGGCATCCCAGGCTGCTGGCTATTTCTTTTCCTCCTCAAGACCCTTATTCTTGGAGGGCACTCTCTAGTGCTGTCTCTACCAAATGAATTTTCTCTGCTTCCTCATAGCCACTGCTGCCTCATTACTTCACAGCTCAGACTTGCTCTCATAGTCTCATTTCATCTTAAGTTCTCAGAGCTAAATACCCTGATGGTATTTTTTTCTGGTCTCAACTCCCAAGAGAAGAAATCTGATAGACTCAGCTAATTTTTTTGGGGGGGTGAGGGGGTGGACTAGGTCACATAAAAAGTCATAAGCCCATCTATCGATTGGCTTCCTTTCTGTACTCCTGCCCTTCAGTCTAATCAGCTGTGCTTGGATGGGGTAGGAATGACTCGGGGTTCAAAATACGGGGGCTCTCCAAGGAAGTGAAATCAGGATCTCCAAGAGAGATCCACATTCTCATGCTCATTGCAACACCATTCCCAACAGCCAGATATGGAAGCAACCTAAATGTCTGTCAACAGATGAATGGATGAAGAAAATGTGGTGTATGTGTACATACAAACATACACACACACACACACACATATACACACATGTATATATATGTGTGTATACACTGGGATATCATTCAGCCTTTAAAAGGAAGGAAATCCTGGCATTTGCAACAACATGGATGAACCTGGAGGACATTATGCAAAGTGAAATAAGTCGGATGCAGAATGACAAATATTGCATGATCTCACTTATATGTGGAATCTAAAATAGTTAAACATAAAAACAGAGTAGGATAGCAGTTACCAGGGTCTGAGGGGGTGGGGAGGGAGAACATGTTGGTTAAGGGGTACAAAGCTTCAGTTATACAAAATGAATAAGTTCTGAAGATCTGATGTACAGCAATGTGACTATAGTTAACATTATTGTATTGTAGACTTGAAATTTGCTAAGAGGGCAGATATTAAGTGTTCTTGCCATATATACACAGAAAAAAAGGTAACTATGTGAGGTGATATATATGTTAATTTGGCTGTGGCTAATATTTTATGACACATACGTCAAATCAAGTTGTATACTTTAAATATACACAATTTTAACTGTCAAATATACAATAAAACTAGAAAAAAAATAGGGCCCCTTTATAACCTTTTAAGTGGAGACTGGAGCACAGAAGATGCCCTTGGATGGGGAAATCACCATCAGTAAATCCAGTTCATGCTGAGGGTGATGGGAAGATACAGGCTGTGCGGTCAGGCCGCCTGCCTCTGCCTCTTATTGGCTGTAGGACCTTAGGCACTTATGTTAAAAGACTGAGCTTTATTCACTCACCCATAAAATGGGAATATTACAATTACCTACTTAATAAGGGTGCTATGAGAGTGAAAGGGATGTACAAATGCTTAGCACAGTGCCTGGTGCAGAATCCCCACTTAATAAATGCTGGCTATTATCATAATCCCGTTAATACATTTTATTAATAACAAATTATAATTGCAATAACAACTTCTCCAGAGCTAAGCCCAAATTCGAAGATGAGTTAGTGCTCCAAGTGGCCCCACTTAACCATGCTGGAATGAAAGGGAGGAGCAGCTGCATGTGTCTGTCATTCAAATCAACGGGGTAATTCTGTTTTTATTGTGAACAGACAAAAGCTGTGTCCTCGGCTGGGTCCAAATGATGAGATTCTTTATGACTAACTGAGGCAGAGGTGATATTCTCAGACCTTCCTGAATGACCCACACAAACACCCAATGGTTCTTGGAGCTTAAGGAGTAACAATCTGACTGAGGAAGTCATCACAAATTTCATGCTCTAGTCCCAGTTTCACGCCCCCTTTTCTCGCAT